>NC_058514.1:2460000-3139375 GCF_020382885.2 Scatophagus argus | reverse complement strand
ACGAAATGATCATATAAACAGTTTTTTACCGTAAACGGTTTTTCAAAGCCGCAACAGTAACGACATGAAAGCCATTTTATATAGTTGGCCTTCCAGAGGAGGTTTAAAATCCTCTCAGGTCGATTATTCCAAAGCTTTAAGGGTCCTCATGGCAGAGACACGGTCGCTCCTCAGCCGTATCAGGGTTACGGGAGTTAAAAGTTCTGTAACTGGAAAAATCCCAGCATCCAGTTGTTATCTTCATTTCCTCTAAATGATGCAGACATTGAACGCACCCCTGTGAGCTCAGACCAAAATGCAGGGACAGGAAAGGTTTCTAACTGATTCCAATCGGCGCTGTTGAGATGCTCGATAACTTGGTGCTCTGGGCTGTGCAGTGAGCCATGCTGGATGCTAAAGTGAGCTGCGGCGCTCGGCTCAGGAGGAGTTTCGTCTCTGTAGATGGACAGAGTGTGGGCCGGCCGGGAGAGCTGAAGGGGAATCGATAGAGCACCACAGGCTCTGTGATCTAAGCAGATAGCCCCCCCCCCACCATAGATCCCATCTCTGAGTCCCCGGTCTCGTTTGTCCCCCTCTCCACTTCCCTCCACCAGCCGTCCTCCGGGGGCAGCACTCGCACACCACGCCATCTCTTTCTCTTTGTTCCATGCACACCATAAAGTAGGACATCACAGCCAGCTCCTCTCTCAATCTCCATAGTCTCTCCTGCTTTATTCATGTCGGTAACCTCAGTCATTCCCTCTCTTGCCTTCATCTCGCTCGTCTCTTTCCCCTACGTCACCATTTCCCCTCACCTTCTTCCTGATGGTTCTTTGCTTTGTCTTTTGCTTGTCTCCTCGCTAACCCTGGCTCTCAGTCAATCTCTCATCCCCGCCTCACACGTCTGCTTTTCCTCGCTTCACCTCCCCTGAGCAAGAATGTCGTGCCTGACTCCTCCTGCCCTGTTCTCACCTCAGAGTCGAGCGAGCATGAGGACAAGAGCACGGACGCTTCGGGGGACCTCGCCCCGCAGAGCAACCCAGCGGAGGTCCTGACCGAGGCACCCAAAGATGACGGACTGTCCCCGAAAATCACAGCGCCCAAACCAGAGGAGAACGACGAGTTAGGGCCACTGCCAGACAACTGGGAAATGGCATACACCGAGAAAGGAGAGGTCTACTTCATAGAGTAAGTGTCACGGTAACCTCTAACGCTGATGCAGGCCTCTCATTCAACTTGTCACTGATGAAAACCAGATATTTAAGTCACTCAGGTGTTCTTAAAGTTCATTTCAGAAGGAATGCTGAAAATGCAATTTGACCAGATTGTAGGTAGTGTGCTTAGAACTGGACCCTGCCATCCAGTGAGTTTGTATTTACACTCCACCGTAACAAAATTTAGCTGAGCCTGAATGGCTAGATTAGAACTACGTAGCATCTGAATTTAATTCTGTATATTTATCACAGAAAGACACACACACACACGGACATGTAATTGGTGCTTGGTGGTTTAATGAGATTTAGGGGTCCCCAGAAATACCTTGCTACACAGAACTCTCTTAAACAAGCTCTGAGGTTTAATTCATTGGAGTTGTTAGCTTTTTACAGCTGCAGTAAAACCGCGGAGGTGAGTCTTTCTTACAGCAGAATAATGGAGCTGCTGTGTGGGTTTTTCTGTGGTGGTGGTGAGGGAATTGTATGTGCATGCATGTGGACGTGGGAATCATGCAACATGAAATTATTACGCCATTACTTAAAGTTTTGATTGCATCGATAGATCGTTACAGTCATTAGGCCAAATTTCTCCGCAGCACTGACTGAATCCCAGCACGCTTGAACGCATCACAAACTGCCAGAAGCTGCGCAGCAACACCACACCAAGAAACGAGACGGCGGTGATGCTCTTGTCATCCAGCCAGGCTCATCTTGTTGCCTCTTCGTATCCACAGAAACAGACTTTAAATTCCCTCCACTGCAGACGAGTCGACGTACGTCTCCTCCCCCCAAAAAGCACAGAAACCTCACGCTCCCACAGCCATCAAGCACATTACACAACGAATGCAGTCAGCCCACTGGATTTGTAGCTGCAAGTTTTCTGTCTGGGCGTATGTGATGCCGTGCCAAAGAGAAAGCGTTTGCCAAGAAGATGCTTCCCTTTGATTGGCCTCCATACGAGTTCAGCTCGTTTACCTACAGCCCTTGAAGTGAGACGGCTGAGGTGAGGAACAGAAGGATGGCGATGGAAGGAAAAGAAAGTGATAGTGATTAAAAATAGCCAAGGTGAGAGGTATTCATATGAAAAAAATGGCAATAGTAAAGAGGAAGGAAGAGCAAAGAAAAGAGTTAAATGCGTGAGACCAAGAGAGGAAGCGAAGGAGGAAGGAGAAACCAGAATGCAGAGCAAAATGGACACCACCAACAGGTCAAAGTTTCCACTGACGTATCTCAACAGCGTGAGGCTGATGTTTAGTTTTGAGCTGAAGCTCAGGACAAATATTGGACGGATTACCGTGAAATTTGTTTTAGTCCTTCATGTTCCTCCATGAGGATCCACTCTAATAGCTCTGGTGATCCCTTAGCTTTTCATCCCATCATCTGGTCACTTCAGTTTGTCCAGTTTAGAGCTAATTAGCGGCTGTCAGCATGCTAAGATTCAAGATTCAAGAGTCTTTATTGTCATTATGCAAGCATAACGAAATTTTGTGCAGAGTCTCGGCTTAAAAGCACACCTATAAATAGCAGCAGCAAATTAAAATTGCACACTTAAGAAAAAAAATATAAAAATATATAATTGTATATAAGTACAAAATACACATGAGGTAGATAAAGTGCACTTAGTGTCAGTCTATGGTATGCTGTTTGTGTGTATGCGGCTGGACGGGGGAGGGTGTATGTGTGAAGTCCTGTAGGGGGGTGGGACGTGAGTGTTTCACTGTGAAGTTAGCATTTAGCGCAAATACGGCCTGGCAGAGCTGCTAGCACGGATGTAGACTCGTTGTGTTGTTTATCTTTATGTTTTTTGTGTTGTTTTTTTTTTTTTTTTTTAAATTGCTAAAACTGCGTGATCCATATTCTACATGGCTTTCATGTTTGACTTACTTTTATTATTTAGGTTTCTGTTTTCCCATCCTCTGTGCCTTTAACGCCTACTTGCAACTAAATTTCTTGTAGGAAATACGTATCGAAGATCAAAGATCAAAGGTACAAGGAGGCCTCTTTACTGCATCCTCTTCCTCCCGTATTCTCACTTCAGTTTTTTGGGGTTTTTTTGGTTTTTTTTACTGCTCACACTTGCCTCCCCTGCACACCTCCCCCCCTCCCCTACTGTCACCATGAAGGGAGGCCATTGTGGCTCCAGAGCTTCAGATGAGCTGTGGAGATGCATCGAGTTTCCCTGGCACAGCATCATATCTGATCTACATCCAGCTTTCTGCCCGAGGCTGTGGATGAATCTGCCAAACCCACAGCTGTTCCCCTCCATCACTCCCTCCGTCACCCCTCCACCCCTTTCTGCCCCATCTCTGCTCTGCCTGCTAAGTAAGCGAATTAAAAGTATTGATTGCCATTTTGTTAACCTAAAGCCCCCCCTCCCCCTCCCTCCGTCTTTCTCGTCACTTTTTTTAGAGGCAGGCACGCAAGGGAGTCTCATCTTTCCTGTCTGAAATGAATCTCCGGCTGAATTAAGAATCCACCAACCTCCTTCTCTCTTTCTGCCAAGTCTCCTCTCTCTCGCCATCTATCACACTCCCTCTCACTCGCTCTCTGTCGTCTCTTCACAGCCACAACACCAAGACAACATCGTGGCTGGACCCGAGGCTAGCCAAGAAGGCAAAGCCGCCCGAGGAATGCAAAGAGGATGGTGAGTACTGCATCTCTATCTTCCGTTCTCCTCCTCGAGCTCATTCATTTTAATTACACAACTTCCCCAGAGCATCAATTTTACAAGAGTTAAACCGTGCCTGTTGATCTGACGAGATGCAGATTCACCCGAGACTTCAGCTCCTGGAAGGAACAGTTTCTGATTTTTGTGCGCCAGCGTAAGGGTTTTATTTTGTCAGCATCGCATGGTGACAGTGTCGGGATGTGTGTGTGTGTGTGTGTTAACCCCCAGTACCTGTGGATAGGAAACCCTGTTATATGTGTGTTTAAAGCCCAGGTCCAGGGGGACTGGAGGTTACAAAGACTTCTTTATTCTCAGCCGAGAGAGAGGTGGAGTGTCCTTCAGCCGCCCACACACACGCACACACACACACACACACACCAAAAAGAAAGGAGAGGGATGAATGTCAATGTGGCGAGCGTTTATAGACGAGCGTTTATAGACGAGCGTTCATATATACGAGTGTCTCATCTATCTCTTCGCCTTCACCTTCCCTCCTCACTTCCCCGTTCGTCTTCTCTTTATGTGTGCGACTCAGACGAGATTTATCACCCGAGTTATAGACAGGGAGGCAGCGGAGCTGAGGACTGGATTCGGAGATGGACAGAGACAACCAATGAGAAATGACAGCTGCTTTCTTTGAGTGTGCGTCTGTGAGAGCTGTTTGGTGTGTGCTCATGCTGCGAGGGCGGCGGGGTGTTTGTGTGCGTTTTCCTGGTACACTCAAGGATAAAGTTTCTCTATAAATACATTTGGCACTCGCATGCAGACAGAGAGACAGACAAACAAGTGTACTCGTGGGTCAAAGAGCGTTTTCAGATCGCTTTTCTGTTCTGTTGACCTGCCTTGTGTGCTCTTACCTCCGGTGAGTAAGGGCTATGTTACAATCTTTGAAATGTCTTGGGCTGAAACAAGACAAGTTTAACCGAAAGCGTTGCAAAAATGGAACCAAATCAAACAGGAAGAGGCTGCTGACTTTTAAGCATAACAATGAAGAACATTTGTCTACAGAAAAGTGATTAACAGAGATAAACCAGCTGAAACAGGAGTAATTAATGCGTCAGGGTCTCCAAGGCCAGAATGATATAAACTGAACTGTTCTACGGAATCAAACAGCAAAACCATACTAACAAAAAAGGAGAAGCAAAATAAATCGCAGAGAACAAGACGTCCTCGTTCCATGAAATGTGTTAAAAAGCTAAACTCAGCTGTACTTTTATGTGTAGTGCTAATTAGCGAATGTTAGCATGTCGAACTAGCATTCGACAGCATTATACTTGCTAAATATCAGTGTGTTAGCATGCTGATATTTAGCATTTAGCTCAAAGTACCAATTATGCATGCAAGTACATCTTCACAGACTAGCATGGCTGGATTAGCCTTCTTGTTTGGTAAATTACAATTATCAAACAATTGACAAATGATGATTAGTTTTATGTACCTGTAACCTGTCAGTTAACTGAGTTCCAGAAATAGTCTTTAGACACCACTGCTGAAAAGCAGTGAAAGCAGCTGAGCTGGATAAAATAAATGTTTAGAGGTGTTTGCAGATACCGTTTGACTGCAGCAAGATAGAGTGAGAGACGGAGAAATGGCACCTGGTCTGAAAACATTTGCACAGTGTCTGGTGACATTAAACACGGGGGCTACTTCCTGTTGACACCTTTCACATCACCGTCCCGATCTCACATTTGATTCAAAAGAAATTCGCCGTGGTCGCCAAATTTCCCATTTTTCGTACAATCCACAGGACATTCAAGGGCGAAAGTTCTCCGAGATGATGAAATGACACAGAAACAAAGACAGAGAACCCTGTGAGGAATTAGTTAAAACGTGATTGCGCTTTCATCTGCAGCAATTCAAATCCTTTTTATCCACCGGGGACCTTCCACATGAAGAGGAGCTGTGCTGTAATTTGTGAGGACGGTTATTGATCTGGTTGGGTGACTAATCCAGTTAGGCTCAGCTGAAGGGGATGTAGTGCCTACTGGTGGCTGCAGGGATGTAAGCGAGTAGACAGACGTTCGGTTGTTCGGCCAGTAGATAATTGTAATTTGAGTGTCACGAGTGGCTCAAGTTGGACCAGCTCGATCGTGTTCAGGTGTTGACAGTCTGGAAATGAATTCATCCAGTGGTGTTTCAGGATTCCAGTAACGGTTTTGCTTTTTCTTCATTGTGCTTTTTTGTCAAAATAACAGCAGAACATTAGCTTTGCTAGCACTGTGGCTCTGGGGATGACAGCCTGTCTATTGAGACCTGCAGACTGAACTATCTCAGGAGCGTGATTTTGACTTGACCTTGCAAAAGCAGCATGTTAGCATAGTTATTTTGAGCATGGTAATGTTAGCATTTAGCTTAAAGCACCACAGTGTCTGAGCACAGAGTGCAAGATTTCCTCTACTCAGAGACGGCTAGGTGTTTTTAGTGACACGATCAATCAGTTCCACCAGTCCTCAGTTTGTTCTCTGTATTTACTCATTTATTCAGCATGTGCTTCTTTTAAATATCAGGACCAAAATAATCTGTGTATGTCGGCAGAAGGAGTAACTGCAAGTTGGATTTTCAGTTTGTGCAAGTGTTTCAGTACCTTTAAATGTGTATCCGGTTTAAGGGGGTTTGTGCAAGCGGCCATATGAGAAGGGTTTTGTTCGCTCCAAACATCCACAGCCTGGTGGTACCAGCCGCCCCTGAGAGCTGAGCTCAGTTAGGGGGGAGAAAAGCTGCCTCTGTAAATTTGGTATTGATTGGTGGAAAAAGGTAGGTGTGTGTGTGTTTCTGTGTTTGGACCTGAGCCATGCTCTGATAAGCACTAACAGGATCACAGGGTGGAGTCTGTGAGCTGTGACGGGACAGCAGACTGAGAGGAGGAGGAGGAGGAGGAGGAGGAGGAGAGGGAAGCGTACACAGCAGTGACCAAATGTGCCAGAAGTATTTAGGTCTGTCATACCACAAAATACTCCCCTAATAATAAAAGTCCTGCAGTGAAAAGTAGCCTCTAAACGCAAGGTTTAATCAGCACCATTTACTTAAAATGTAAAGAATGTTTCATTTTCAGTCTGTTCCAGGTGTTAACGTGACAGCTGTGGTCATGATTTCCATCAGTTAAGGTGGCGCTGAACAAAGTACCCAGCCCAGCTTTAACTCATAAAGCCATGTGCTGTTTCTTTGGTCTGTAAGATTATATCGCATAACAAATATTTCCGTCTGACGTGTGGTGGAACAGAAGAATAAAGTAGCATAAAATGGAAATACTCAACTAAAGCGCCTCTAAAATGTATTGATAAGCGCAGTACTAGAGTAAATGTTTTCACCGCTGGTCTACACAACTTGTTCCCTCTCATGTTTAAAGTGAGCTGCAACACGCAGACCCGACACGGGTTCTGTCAGAGCCTGGCGAGAACCGAGCGTCAGGCTCGGCGCTCTCATCCTCGCGTGTTCAAAGCGGCGTCGGCTCCGCTGAAGACACAGCAGTTGACATCACAGACGCCTTGTAGTTACATAACTCGCTCTGTGTTTCTCTCTGCCTCTCTCCTCGCGTTCTCCTTCTGCCTCCGTCTTTCTCACCTCCATATCCATCTTTGTCCCTCCCTCCCTCCTTGTCCTCCCGTCTCCTCCTTTTGTTTTGGTAGAGGAATTAGGACAGGCTCTTTGCAGAAGCTCGCTGTTTCCTTTTATCCCCCCCCCCCCCCCCCCCCCCCCCCCCCCCCCACCCACCACTCTCACCCTCTTAAAGGTTTTTTTGTGTGTGTTTTGTTGTATCCTGTCCTGCCAAAATATTCCTTGGCTGGCCAAAAAGGAAACTGAGTGGGCTGAGTGTTGTCTCACATGATTCTTTACTTATTCAGCCTGTTTGTCACCTCAGGTATGCTAAAGCAGGTATTGAACCCCCCCTCCAATAAGTGAATTTGAATCAGACGAAGCCGTAAGACGTTTTTCGTCACTCTTTACAACATGTTTCATCAGACAACGGCGAGTCCCTTTCCCGAAATGCTAAGCACACACATCACCGGTTGCACATTACATGAATGAGGGCAGACGCAGAGATGGATTCAAACTTTGGTGATTCTCAGGTTTGAAGGATTTTAATCGTGTTAGAGCGTCCTTCGTCGCTCGACTCCCAGCCTCCCAGCAGATGGCCCTCGTGTGAAAACAGAAAGCACCAAATCTAGACATGTAATTACATTCTGGTCACAGGCAAGGAGAGCAAGTTATTATCGTCTCTCGCCGGCTTCACAGCCTTCCAGTTCTCTCACGGCTCGTGTTTTTGCTCGTTTTTGCTTTTTCTCACGTCTGCAGTACAAAAACACCACCCTGAGTGTGTGTTTATGCGTTCCTCCAATACTCCGTCACCTCCGTCCAGATGGATGCCACGAGGCGAAGCTCCTCCAGCCCGGGAAGTGTAATCTCTCTCTCCTGTCCACGCTGTTGTCCCTTTTTAGCCAGCTCAGCAGGATCTTAGAGACAGATTTTGTGATTGTTTTGAGGGGACGCGAGAAGTTATTCCAGTGGACCCTGAATGTGAGCACGCACACACACACTCTGTCCTGTCCACAGGGGTTTGTGCAGTCCTACAGGTGAGTTATTACAGACGGAGGGACGCAGCGCCCTCCTTCACCTTGAGACTCCTGCAGCAGTCGCGGTGGTGTAGCGGGGAGGGGCTGACGCTGTCTGCACAATGATTGATGGGTGTATTTTGAGAACATCCCCAGCAGAGCGTGCCTGAGGCCTGGAGATTGGAACGAGGATTTGAAAGACTGTGTGGCAGGTGTGTGTGTGTGTGTGTGTGTTTTAACTTGCATCCAAGCAAATTGATATAAGCTGGGTAACAAATCAATATAAAGTCCAGACCACAGTATCAGATTCAGCATCTTAACATCGAGATGCTTGAAGTTAGATCTTAAATTGAATGTTTTACTGTTAAAAGATGAGGTTTGCAATATTCTGTGTTTTGCTTATTGTCACTAAATCCCATGAAAAGACCAAAACCAGCACTGAATCGATCCTACTAACAAGTGCTGCTTGTGTAGCCAAGGCCTCGAGCACTGCAGCTCGTTTCTCTGAGCCACAGTCGGGCACAACAGCGGCACACACACACACACACACACACACACACACACACACACACACACACCTGATGACATGTTCCTTCATGAACAGAGACGCCGCAGTCTATTTTGAGGCGACACACCATTCTGCTGCTGTAAATACACACCAGAGCAACAAATGTGTATTAATCCACCGCTAAAAATAGTCCCTGGGAAGTAATGTTTCCTACAAACCGCTGTTTCGAAGAAATTACTGAGCCTTTCTTTCAATGAATGAAACCATACTGTGTGCTCAAGAGTTCCCATATGTAAAATCAAATATCAGCGTTAACAATGACAGATCAGGCGGAGACAACATGTTATCCTGCTACATTCCCTCCAGTGCAGTGACAGAATGGATCAGGTTTTGGAATGAAACAGTGAGCCGAAAGTGTTGCCACAAGCCCTCGGTGTCGAGCGCGGTGAAACCCTCTTATCATGTCGGAAAGGCGGTCCTCAGATGGTCAGAAGTGAGCGGTGAGTTGCAAAAGGTTGAGTCGTGTTTGTACGCAGTGCTAATTCTCATCTGCTTATTTTCTATACTTAAAATTAAAAGATGCTTGTTGTGATCTGTCCCGGAGCACAAGTGGAAGCGTTCGGATATGCAGATGTTACAGCTGCAAATGTTCACATCTGAGAAATGAACTTGATTACCAAAAGTGTCGCTGATTAGCTTTCTGTTGATTTATTAATTAAATAATCTCGACTCTTATATAGTTGTCTTACACACACTGTGTGATTTCGTCCGTATTTTACAAGGAAAGCTAACGTTCAGTAAAATCATCTTGTCCAACGTTTGACTCATATGTCTTTTGATTTGAGTGAGAAATTTGCTGATTCAACTTTAACACGTGATTTTATCTCAGCATCAACAGCACCGGGAGGCTGTTATAAAACGGAGCTACTTTGCATAATCATCCTATTTAACAGCGAACAAAAAGTTGTCTGACAAAGTGGCCCTGTCTGCGCTGCACTCCTGACTCCACAGGGACGAGGAGATGCTTAAGCAGAGCGATTCTGCAGACGCGAGGAAGACGAGGAGGAAGTATGTGTGTGGTTTTTGTGTGCAGCTGTAAGAGTTTTTCCACTCACAGCCAACCAAATATACCAGAAGTTTGGAGGCAAAAGAGGTGCCAGGTCACAGTTCAGTACGTCTCCTTCTGTTCCTGGAATGTCCTGATAAGCTACAAGCTTCTGAGTGTTTGGGGTTGTTTTTTTTGTTTGTTTTTTTCCTCATTTTTATTCTGGCCCTGAACTATTGTGGGACCGAAGGGTGGAGGGAAGGCGAGGACACACGTTTCTCCACAGCACAGGTGCATTTGGTGGGGAAAAACAGCAGCTTATTGAAACAAAGCACAATGCAAGGAGGAGAACGCTGTTGCCAGCAAGTGACGCCATTGACTGATTTGCCGTGAAAGCCTCGGCATGAAGCGTTGACTGACCCCGTCACAATGGAGGTGTGTTGGCTGGTTAATCATCTTCTGACAGACAGAAATTGCGCTCGTTGTTGATGTCAGTCGGTCTGTGATGTCGAACCGAGTCCCAGCTGGTGCATTTTCATCACACTTTAAACAGATCCTCGGCCATATGACGCGCTGACAGCTACGCCCGCATCCTTAGCACGTTGATAATGTGGTGGCAGAAACACACACGCATAACAAAATTCATTGCAAGAAGGGCAAGCAACAAGTCTTCATAAGTAAAGTGAATAATAAACAGTACCTTCACTGCACAGGTCTGACAAATACAATATATGTACAAAAGTATTGGGACAGTGCACCATTACACCAACAGAGACATTGCATTTTACACGCACAGACAGCTTTGCAGCTCTGACAGCTTCCACTCTTCTGTGAAGGCTTTCCACAACATGTTGGAGTGTTTCTGTGGGAATTTGTGCCCATTCATGCAGTAGAGCATTTGTGAGGTCACACACTGATGTTGGACCAAAAGGCCTGGCTCACAATCTCCGTTCCAGTTCATCCCAAAGGTGTTGGATGGGGTTGAGGTCAGGACTCTGTGTGGGCCAGTCAAGTTCTTCCACACCAAACTCATCCAACCATGTCTTTATGGAGCTTTGCTTTGTGCACTGGGGCTCAGTCATGCTGGAATAGAAAAGGGCCTTCAACAAACTGTTGCCACAAAGTTGGAAGCATAGCATTGTCCAAAATGTCTTGGTGTGCTGAAGCATTAAGATTTCCCTTCACTGGAAGTCAGGGGCCGAGCCCAAACCCTGAAACACAGCCCCATAAAGAGGTGTGTCTGGATACGTTTGTCTGTATAGTGCACACCTTCTTTCCCTTGTTTATTTTTTATTTTTCTATGAGAAGCACATGCCCCTGTGTGGTTTACGGCCGTTCCAGCTGATTCACTGTGGACTGTGGTCCTACACTGAAGTACGACCGATGCAGCGTTTTAAAGGTCCAAAGACGCATTCATGTAGACAATCAGTGCCGTGTGCTTGTCATGGATGTACCTCCATGGTTTTGTTTCTGAATGAGTGGTCAAAAACTCCATTAATTCTGGTTTCTGTGACTCACTCACAAGATAATCAAGCTGTGCAGCCTTTTTCCTTTAAACAACCTCTTAGTCTCCACCACAGTCCACCCTGATGTGCAAACAGTAGGAGCTAATTCGCCCATCTTGCAAGTGATATTTTTTTCCTCAGACAAATCGCGCTTTATCCATCGACATGCTCAGCGAGCCTCAGAAAATATTGCACCTGACAGGGCCAGTTAGCTTGCCACAAAGCACACAGCGTCCCTTTTCTTAGCAACTTTGACGGCTGCGCTTTTGATTGTGACAGGCGGGACGTTCTTATCAGCGCTCAAACTGGGTGGGTGGAGAAGCAGCCGGGTTCATGAGTTCTCTTCGCCAGCACTTTCTGCCTCTCTGAAAACATAACGTCTGAGTCACAAGCAGAAACTTTAGCTCCCTTTAAGTTATCGGTGGTTTTTTTATAAAAAAATAATATGGTTGGTGAGAATGACGACGACTCAAGGAGAGCATCAGAAAGTACTTGGTTGTGTTCACTGTAGGTGCTGTTAGATCTTTCAGGTTAGCTGAGGTTCCCACCTGTAAAAATTCCTGCTGATCTTCACAGTGGACCTGCAACCCCAGATAATCATAAAATAAATGGCTTCATTTTTCTACAAACACCATTATTTATCACTCTGGCCATATTAATGTTCAGTCGGGCAAGCGGGCAGCAGGTTGTGTCCCTGCAACACAAACGCACAATGCCTGCATTTAATGCCTTATTTCACCTTGTGAGGTCTGCTGCCTTCATCTGCATTACAGCTCCGTGCTAACGAGATCAGACGTGACAAATAATAAGCTTGAGACATCAAACTACGTGCAACAGACTTCATCCTCTAAAAACAATGTCATTTTTCCATTGAGTTCTTTTGATTCTGTCCGATTCAATGCCGTGTGAAGTTTGTTTGGCTTTGAGAAACAGAATAAACCAACTTAGACTCGAGGCCTGGAGATTTTTCTTTAATGGGCCTGATTTATGGTCGGGCGATGATGAGTGTCGTACGATAGAACTGACAGATTTTTGACAGGAAACAAAGTGTCGTGCACACACCTGGAGAATTTTCATGTGTTACTGAAGCTGTCATATTTTGTCGCGGTGTGCGTGATTGACGAGTGTTAATCACGTCGCCATGGAGACAGTACTATTCAATCCTCTCCTGCATCCAGCGCCTCCGTCCGTCCGACAAACTGACAGACAGCAGACGTTCACCGAACCAAAGATATTTTTTATTTCAGTGTTTTTATTCATTGATTCCTTGATTTTATTTCCCAGCCCATCTGAGGGACATCTGTTTAAACTGCTCTCTGTGCAGATTACGCTTCACTGAGAGCAACAGGAATCCACTCAGAGCCTTAAAACAACGCAGCGGGACCTTTTGCCGAAGAATAAATTAGAAGCAACACACGACTGTTTAACATCCGCTGAACAAAGGAGCGAGCTGACCAGAACTCCAACCTGCTTCTCATTTCTGCTCGAGGCCACTGCTGACATAACACACCCAAACCTCTGACCAAATGTTGGCAGTGAAGTTGAATTGTGGGTATTGGAGGCTAGAGTGATGTGTGAGTGAAAAAAAGACGATATCTCTGGTTCTGCTGCGCCAGTTTTGATCTTTTTCACGACAGTCTGCATGGTTGCACCAGTATTATAGGAAAACTGTGCTAAATCTCTGTTAAATTGCTCTGGTGAGTGATAAATCTGAATTTCTTTAAGATATTCTAATACGGTTTAATCAAAGAAGAAATCATTTGGCCTGTGTGCACTGTGCATTTTCTATTCTGATGCAGAATTCAAGTCTATATATAAAATTCAATGCAGATCCTTAAGGTCATTTTGTGTTTCGGCATATGAAAATTATAATTATTGTACCTTCAAATATATATATCTTTGAATTCATTGACATTTCAGAGAGCTCGCTTAATTAATGCCAGTATCATAAGTTGTCACATTTTCTCCGTCTGTAGTGGCATTTCAGAGACTTTTCAGCTTAGTTTCCAGTTTGAGGTTTGGATAATTTAGATTTGACTGCACACATAAAGAACGAAAAGAACGGACTTTGCAGCAGTGGAGTCTGCACCGCCGCAGGAGCTTTTGTGTTGTATATTTCATTAGAATGTGTCGCTAAACGTGTGTTCTTTCAGTGCTGCTAAAAGCTTGACCAGTGGACTATGGGCCTGTCCTGACCAGCAGAAATCAGCCAGTAAACTCACTCACTCGACTGAGACCCAACACTGTGCAGTACATCCAGCAGGAAAGCATTTTAATTTTTGCTCAAAAGATGGAATAAAGTAAGTGGTTCTCATCCTGCGACTGCAACAGGATGGATGTTGTGGTGGCGTCACTAACGATCGCAAACGTTTCTCCCTTCACTTTGGGCCTCCATCGTAAGAACTCCTACCTAAAAATTTCACACTTGCTTGACATTTCCTGCCTCGACCCATGCAGCACGGCAGCGATAAGCAGTGTCGGCTTTATGTGGTGTAAGCACACGCACGCACACACACGCACACACACGCACACACACACACACACACACTCACTCTGTCTCTCTCCTTGTCCCGAGCAGTAAGCAGCCCGTTGCAGGTTGCTGACAGAGAGGTTATATAGAGCGCTCAGTGGAGCCAAACAAAAGAGAGCGAGCAAAAAGACAATCCTCCTGAGCTGAGCATTGATCAACACACTGCTCAGTGAAAGTAACAGCATTTCACTGTGTGTGTGTGTGTGTGTGTGTGTGTGTGTGTGTGTGTGTGTGTGTGTGTGTGTGTGTGTGTGTGTGCGTGTGAGGCACTGCAGCATAACCCCACACAGACTCCTTTAAAGCGGGATTTTAACTTCTGCTGACCACGAGTAGCAATTACACGTAATGGTCAGTTCTAAAAGATGGCGTCGGGAGAGAAGAGTCATAAAGTCTACGATCAGACGGCAACAGTCTGCAGAAGCTGCTGTTCAGGTCAAGAAAAGCTGTAGCAGCAAAGCGTGCTTTTTGATTTTTAAAATAACAGGGAGTAATATTGTGGATATTACTCCCTTATTTTAAAAATCAAGCTGCAAGTGAAATGTACAACATCCACAGCCACTAAATAAGACCAAAACAATCGTGTGGGTCCCAGATTTTAGCCTTACATTTGACTGGCCACAGTGTTGTTATTGTTACCGGACAGAAACAATAGGCAAAAATAAGACCCGGGTTGAAGTAAACCAGAATTATCCTCTAAGTGTCATGTGCTTTGTGGAGTTTGTCTTCTCCTTCTCCCTTCCTGTGAAAGCAGAGATGTTTCTGGCTTCCTGCGGCCTCTCCGGTGGACGTTTTAATAGAAAATCTTTTCAGTGGCAGACTGCTGAGCTACACGACAGCTCTTTGATCTCCTGCATTTCTGTGACTGTGTGTGGAGGGCGAGTGTGTGTGCGCGTGTGTGTAAAGTAAGTAACATAATGTGTGTGTAAGTGTATTTGCGTGTGGCTCCCAGTGAAGGTGAGAACATGAAACACTCTTTCATATTTAATGAGTGGAGATGGGACTCAGGAATGTTGCAGCGTTCGCAGGAGGTATTCTCGTGGGCTGTCGACCTGCTCGCAGCCCTCCGTTGTATCGCTCACAACCGTGTGTGAGTGTGTGTGGTAATGCATTTTAGTGAGCGTGCAGGGAAAAAATAGTGCGTCCTACTGAAAGTTTAATAATTTGTTTTGAGGGGATGGGGAGGGGGGCAGGGGTTCAGAGAAGCATATGGCACGTGCACGAGCACTGCGCCAGCGTTGTTTTGATATTTCTGCTCGGCGTGGGAGGACTTGGAGGGATGGGAGCTTGCACAGAAATCTGTTGAGTCTGTAAACTAGGCCAAGCGGTAAGAATAAACGTGCATGACCATGCCAGTGTATTATATCGTTTGTGAATCTCACAAGCTGCAGCCGTGGCCTCCGCCAGCTGCAGGGTCCTCGGAAGCCCGAGGTGCTTTAGCGCTCCCTCTGGTTGCTTCCCTTTCTGATTCACAAGCACTTTGCTCTGCTGTTATCTCCGCTCTCATCCTGATTAACTTTGCGTTGTCACTAATCAAAGCTGGTCTGATTGTAAGCCGAGCTGCTCTGGAACAAAGTGTCCCCGAGCTCTGTGCTGGATGCTATATCAGCGGGAGGCTCTTGCACTTTTGAACAATCGCGCTGTTATATGGTAACTCTGGAGACTCCGTTTGGGAATGTGCTTTAAATGCTAATTGCTCATATCCTGGAAAGCGAATGGGGAAACTCCTTCCAGACGAGAGCTATGTTCTGTCGGGGAGCTGAAGAGAGGAGAAGGAGTGGAGGGCAAATCCCAAATTCCTGTCCGGTGTGACTGATTGACTGTCAGGGGTTTGAAGAAGATCAGCTTTGATCGGTGGGAACAAAAGAGAGTGAGAGTGCAGAAATATCTATGACCTTGCAGTGCGTCAGAGGCCAAGTTAAACCTGTTCGAGCAGGTACTTGTTAGTCAAGCGGTGCGGCTTTCATGGACAGCAGTGTCGGTCCATCAATCCAGCACTTCGGTCCAGACTTAAATATCTCAACAACTATTGGATGGATTGATGTGAACTTCTGTACAGACTGTGTTGGCTCCCGCAGGATGAAGCTTTGCTGAGCTTCCTGTAGTGCCACCATTTCAAGATTCAAGATTCTTTATTTCCACGCGTAGCCACGTCGAGATGAAACACTCTGGGTCTGGTTTAGCAGCAAGATGATATTAATAAAGTAAGACAACAGTACCAGTAAATAAGATAAAAAATAAACAAGGTAATAAAAATAGTTTCGAAAGGAAAAATGTTATGTCCTGAGAAGCATATTGTGTTGATTGTAACAGCAGTAGCAGCAGCGTTCAGGTAAGGTGTGTAATATGTTGGTGTCTTATAGTGCAGTGAGGCTCAGGGGTGTGCAGTTTATCAGTCTTACAGCATCTGGAAAATAGCTGTTACACAGTCTGGTGGTTTTTGTCCGGATGCTGCGTAGCCTTCCGCCTGATGGGATGGAAGAGGACGGACAGGCCGTGTGCTGGGTGTGCGTGACACCTCAGGCTTTCTTAATGCACCCGCTGGTGTAAATGTCAGTGATGGCGGGGAGGCTGCAGCCGACGCTTCTCTGGGCCGATCCTCACCGTTGAGGCGGCTGTGCCACACGGTGATGCGGGAGGTGAGGATGCTCTTCGCTGCACATCTATAGAAGGAGGTGAGGACTGAGGGATCCAGTCCAGCCCGCTTCAGCCGTCGCAGGAAGTGGAGACGTTGGTGTGCCTTCATTATGATGTCGATGGTGTTGCAGTGAGTTTGTTTGTGAGGTCGTGTGTAGTTTGGAGTTAAAAGTCTCCATGACTGGATTGGTGTAAAACATGCTTCAGATATTCAGGGTCCTGAGGGGATAAATTCTTACACCTTTCGTGGTCATGTTGCTTATCGTCCAGTGCCACCAGCAGGTCAGACTTTCACTGTGCGCAGTGAAAGCACCAGCAACCAGTTAGCTGCTGTTAGCGTGCCAACGGTTTAAACTACTGTTAAATGTTAAAGTTACAGCATGTTCACATTGTAGCTGTTAGCATGCTGTGCAGAACACAGAGACTCTCATTCTTGGTGCTTACAGCTTTTGTTTTTCAATCCGGCATGTTGTAGTTGTGGATTAGTATGGTGTGAGTCATTCTGAGGTACTTTGTTGTTCACAGCATGACCGAAAACAAAAATGAAAACACTTAAGAATTCAGGTATTAATTTGTTTGAAAAGGTTAAATAAAATAAATAAATAAATAAGCAAATAAAAATAAATAAAATAAAACATCTCTTCCTCTAAAATTATGCCAGCTTAATGGCAGCTCGACTTGCCTCACAGGAAGAGGAAGCAGTGAAAACTTGATGCCGTCTCATGGTGCATACCTGATAATTCAGTCTTTTTAAAACAGTAAATCCACAGTTTGAGCGCTGACATTCACACTTTGATGTTATCAGTCGAATTCTTCTCACAACACTTTTGGCTTTTGATTTGTCTGTCGCTCGTCAGTAATTGGCTGTCGCGTGCTGTTTGTCGGTTGTTGCGTTCACTCCTCAGCTTCTCTTGGAGCCAAAGTGTTAAACACCAACACAGACGAGGAAACGGTGAAAGTTCAGCCCCCCTCCTCAGGGTTTGTGCTCGTTCTGGTTGGAGCTGCTTTCCTATGCACAGTTCCCACATCAAAACACAATATTTACAGCGCAGAAAAGATGCACAGCATAAATATTTCACTGATGTAATTTCAACCACTGGATCTATCAATATTTGGTTTTATTTTTGTAACTTTTTCTTGAAGAGGGATGCATTTGATGCGCAGCTTTAAAGAGCCAGAGGCCTCTTTAAAGCAGTCAGTGTGACAAGCCGCTGAGAAAACACACGGGAAAGTTTTGACGCGTGTCTCGTCGCGTTTGTAATTTTATAAAAGATAAGATTTCAGATTTATTTACAAGCTTGAACGTACGGCCCGTTGAGAAAGAACAGCAATCCCTTCAGCTAACATGTTATTGCAGCGTCTTGGTAGTTACTGACAGTAAAACGATGCTCTAAACTAATTCGGCTGCAAAGATGTTTTCATGTTTTCAGCAATACACTGCAGCATTTAATGAATAAGCCCTTCATTATTTTTTGTTCTGCTGAAAAATCCAGTTGCAAGACATGTTCACTACAAATCTGAAGGTGTGAAATTGGTGGGGGGGGGGGATAATTTCAGAAGAGCAATCAGAAGAGCAAATTTACGAGCCTCACAATATAATCACAACCAGTGAGGAACTCAGAGTGCAGAGAGTTTCAAGCAAAAGTTTTTCTCAGGTTTTACTCAAGTCGAGCCACGTCACCCGCCCTGAATGTCATTAAAAGAACATCAGAACAAGAAACCAAGACCAAATAATAATGTGGTTCTCCTGCATCATGCATACAACTGCGAACATGAGAACACATGTACTGCATGAAACTGCAAGAAAGCACAGTAATTACCTACCG
Source organism: Scatophagus argus (assembly GCF_020382885.2). Taxonomy (NCBI): domain Eukaryota; kingdom Metazoa; phylum Chordata; class Actinopteri; family Scatophagidae; genus Scatophagus; species Scatophagus argus. Next base: position 3,120,916 of record NC_058514.1, on the reverse strand, counting down.
ACCGTGAACAGATGTCAGAAGATGACTCTGCCACAAAGACCTTTTCATGTGAGATCAATGTGCTGTTGCAAGTTCATTGAGTAAACAAGGCCTTCATTATCGTTGTCTCCCTTTGCTTTTTTCCTTCCAGAGCTTCCATACGGCTGGGAGAAAATCGATGACCCCATTTATGGCAGCTACTATGTCGAGTAAGTCGGGTACATCTTTAATATGTAATGGCTTGCTTTTGATTTTCGGTGAAGCCCGCCGGTGCTGTATTAATCATATTTATTAGGAGCAGGCTGCAGCCAGGAAGCCCTGCTCCCTTTTTGTCTGCATCCTGACGGCTCACTGTTTGTTTTGGGAGTGGGGGGGGGTATCTTATTTATCTGTGTGTGCTTATCCATATTTCCACATTGTCCCTCAGTCTGAATCATTCGTGCTGCATCCACATCTGCAGATTAGCTCATGAGCAGAGATTAGCGTCTCTCTCTCTCTCTGCATTCTGCGTGGCCGTGCATCCACACGTCCACTGCTGCGGCGCTCAGTCCTCCCGTATTGAACTGCAAGTCCCCTCCCTGTTCAGAGGTGTCATTTCTTTGGCTGGATGCTCTGTGCTCCATTTTTAGCCAGGCAGGAGGGAGAGTCACTTGGCTTTGCTTAAGAAAACCTCCAGAGCGACACTCGGCTTGCCGGTCGAGATGCCTGTCCTGTGCTCTTGCTTTTCTCGTCACGTAAACATCATGAAAGAAGTTGCCAGACCTTGAGATTATGCAACTATGTAAAAAATATAATCAAGCTGCTCTGTAATTAGCATCGCGATCCTGGGGTGTTCATTAAAAGATAAGGAGAGAAAGACGTGTTTACGTGAGAGCACAATGCAGCCTGAAAGAGTGAGGGAAGTATCTAATGATGACTAATTATTTCACACTGGCAAATTACAGTTTTTGTAGTCATTGACTGTATCCCCCCCACCCCCTGCAAACTAAATTAAGACCGACGTGGGACGTTAAAGGAAATCTCTGTTTCATGTGTAGGTTTCCTCCCAGCCACCGATTCACATAATTCTGCTTGTAAGATGTGCTGAATGTTAGAAGAAAAGCCCAGAATCGGCCATTTGTTCTTTTTCACTCAGCAAAGCCGTTCTGCAGCTCTGTTACATAATGAGGAGGGCCGGCCATTTAATTAATCACCCTGGCGATAGCCGCCGTGGTGCCAGGATTTCTAGATCTGATCTTTGCTGAGAGGGCGGCTGAGTTCCAGCAGGATGGTGTGAAATCTGAAATCTCTGCTGCTTTTTTTTTTTTTCTTTACTATTTTCTTATCATCGTAGCCATATAAATAGAAGGACCCAGTTTGAGAACCCAGTCCTGGAGGCTAAAAGGAGACTCCAGCAGCAGCAGCAGATGCAAAGCCAGGGTCTGTCCTCCCTGCCCCTTCCCACCATCTACAGAGGTAAGACCACTGCTCTGGCATCCTGGCTTTTAAAGGACAAAATCCATTTGTTTCCCATCGTTATGGAATGTGTTCGTATTCATTATCTGTCTGTTTGTTTGTAGAGAAAATATTTAAGTCAGCATTGCTGAGTGCTACCAAATCAGTCACACGTCAACCCTTTCAGTTTCCTGCCAAAACTGCTATCAGTTTGTCAGCTCAGAAAGTCCCTTATTAGCTTCAAATGTTGATGTGTTGCAGCTTTTGTGTTTCGCCACAACCCTTGAAGTCTTTTGAAAGTTAAGACACAGTTGATGTAAATGGATCCAATCAAAAAGTGGATTACATTCATGAAGAAACAATTGCACGTCTAGTTACAAAACCCGTCATTTCCCATCAGCAGTCCAGCTGTTCAGCCAAATCTGTGAGTTTATTGGAGCAACTGACAGCAACTATTGTCGTCTGACTTTGTAGGTGTGATGGGGCACCTTCAGTGTCTCACAGAATTATGGAAATGATTAAATAGCACTCAATAATTTCAAGAGTGAGAGCTACTTCTTTATAAGGATGAAGTTTTTATTGTTGTTTTATGCATACAGCGACAGACTAACAAGGCAGCTCTTCAGATAAGCCACATCCAGAGAGCTGTGTGTGCAAAAATCCCCCAAAAAACAACGTAATTCATAAATCAACGACAACATACGTTCTGTAAATATTTGAGAAATCCAAATAGATACACGCCATCTTATCCAGGCTTGTGATACAACATGAACATAATCAGAACTGAGCAACCAACAGTTACATCAAGCCATTTAATATGAACTGACCGTCTTAAGTTAATGTAAGATGTGCAAAACGCTTTCCACTTTTCCCACGTTTACTTCAGGAGAAACGTGATGCACACGCGCGGTGGTTGCTGTGAGCACCACAGCAACGTGCAGACTGGAACGGGACTGTTTTCGGTGTTGACGGACAGGAAGTTACAACATCACATTCACTCTCAAGCCTCAGTGAGGCATTGAGAGGAGCACCATATAAATAATGCTTCTGCCCACGTGGGTTTAAAAGTGATTCACTGTTTTGTTTAATGACCAGTGTGTTGCTACCTGATTCCAGCGCTAAGTCTCGCCCAGACACAGCAGCAGGATGTGCTGCTAAACGCTGTGTGGACTGGTGATGTGGAGGTTTGTTTTTATAGTAAAACAGTTATCCAGCGCTCTGAGTCCAGTTCCAGTGAGGCTCTCTCTCCTCCCTCTCCCCACCTTTACCCCCTTCCTCCTCCTCCTCCTCCTCCTCTGTTTCCCTCCAAACCTCGGTGCCAGTGGAGGATGCCAGCCCCTGTGCCACCCTCCCCAGATCCCCCCTCGTTCAGGTCGGCCCGCTGCCCGAGCGCTGCCACAGCCTCGGCGACCTCTCCCGCTCGCCAACCCTGGGTCGCAGGGCCGCCGCGTACGCTGCATCCTCCTCCGCCAACGTCTCTCCGCTGCGGCGTGTTCTGACTCGGCGGATGAATATGTGCCCCCACCACAACCAGAAGCAGCAGCAGCAACAGCCCCTTCACGCCTCCGCCTGCACCGTGGTGCTAGAGCAGCCTGTCTGTAGCCCCCTCTCCCTGTGGCACTTTGTCAGTAAGTAGGCCAAGAGAGAAGCAAAGGAGGCTGACTGTCGCCCTCATGGCTGCCTGCGCTCGTTTGACTTACTGTAAGCATGCTAGCTCGCAAGCAAGCTTTTCCCTTGGGGCGGTTGAAGGATTTGTGTGACGAGCGTGTACCATGTCTTATCGCCTGGCATAAGCAGGCAGGAGAGTGTAATCGCTCTGTCTTTGTCTCGACCAGTGACGGCAAACAATGTATGTAAACTAGCGCACTAGCCACGTCTCCCTCAGAAGTGAAACGATTGGAGACTTGGTTAAGTGTGACTAAGCTTGTTGGCTGAGATCCTCTCATTCCTACACAAGGCGTCCCTCCTCCAGAAATCTCCCAGCTCTCCTTCCTTCAGAAATCTCCCCGTCCTTCCCTTAACCCACTCAAACATCTTCTCTTGGAAGCGATCCCTGACTGACGGCATGTCATTGGCCGAATTTTTTGCTTCTTCCTCGGTAGCCTTGGGATGGCGCTGAAGACCCGCACCACTGATGCTCTCTGCACCCCTTCTGCCCTCTTTAACCCAGCATGGGAGGAGAGGAACAGGATCTAAGTTTAGCACTTTGGGGTGTACCAGGAGGGATGTTTGCACCTTGCACGGGAGCCAAAACCATTGAACCCACACCTGCATCTTTCAGCACCACAGACCCACCTCTGTCCAGATTTGCTGTTTTGCAGCTAAGATCATACCCTGCCAGTTTTCCTGTGGCTACACCCATGTCTCTCTGGATAAGCTTTACCCATAGCCCTCCACCCTGTGAGCACTGCCCTGCACCAGCTTTGAGGTCCTTTCAGTCTTTGCTATAAGGCGCACAATGTGTTCGCATCTGTGTTTGGTTAATTTGCTTTTCCTATGTGTCCTTTGTAGAGAAGCCGCTGTTCACGCGGGACCCCACTCAGCTCAAAGGCAGTTTCTTGTCCACATCGCTCCAGAAGAGCAACATGGGCTTTGGCTTCACTATCATCGGAGGGGACGAGCCCGACGAATTCCTGCAGGTCAAGAGCGTCATCCCCGATGGGCCTGCGGCAGCTGACGGGAAGATGGCCACAGGTAAGCCTCGGGCATGAAACACAGACTGAGACCCAAAACATGTCAATCACTGTCATGTCTTTACCTTGACTTGACACGCAGTCAAACCTTCACATGCAACTCAAAGGCCCAAAAGATGTCCTTGCTTACTTAAAACGTTCCTCGTGAAACAGAATAATTAATAATAATAGTTTTGATTCCATTCATCAGAAAGCATCCAAACAAAGTGGGGTTAAGCGCAGGTTTTCAAGCCCCACAATTTTTCCACATTCAAAAATAAACGCACCGACATATGAACACAGGATGCATCTCACATGCTGGTCTGCGTGTGCGCACGTTTGTCGTTTGCCTGCATCGCATGCATATGTGTGTGCAGGTGCAACCCGCAAAGCTCGCACTGTATAAGTTACACTCGTGAGTGTAGGCTGTGTGCGTACAGGTGTGTGTGTCGACTGCAGAGTGTTGTTCTTCCATTAATCACAAGGTGGACTTTATGAGAACCACAGCTCCTGCCTGTGGCCACATGGGGGTGGAACTGCAGCACGCGCGCACACACACACACACACACACACACACAGACACACACACACACACACACAGACACACACTAAGACACCAGCTGTACTAAAAGGTCAAAGCAATAGAGCGAGCTGGTTTGTCAGTGCTCTCGGCGTGCAGTGATGTTTCTAGTTGTATTCGCTGGAGTAAATACAGAGCTTATAGTCGACATTTATCATACATAAATATGTAATGTAAAGTATGCTGCTCAGGGAGTTTGCGCTGTAGCAAAACCCCCTTCAAAACACTGTTGGATTGTTCTGTTCTTCTAGGCTAACAGACTTCTTTCAGAACGTTAGCTCATAAACGTTCAGACTAATAAAGCTTGTCCTGACAAAACTGAATATAAAACGCAGTGTCTCTGTCTGCCATCTTCTGTCTCTTACTTTCCCCAAAAGTAGCGAACAAATCCCTCTCACATTTCTACTGTCTCACCTCTCCACTCCACTATCCCTCTTCAGCTCTCTTCTCCATCTCTGTGTCGTCATCCAGCCTCCACCCACCCCACCTCACCCCTCGGTCTTCGTGTCCTGCTTCTGCAGCAGCAGAGATAGCTTGATCACAGTAGCTCAGAGCTCAGACTCCAGGCCTGCAGAGGTGTGAAAATCCCAATTCCAGTTAGATCATTTCTGCTGCTGTCTTTTCACGACCTCCTCCTCCTCGCTGTCTCCACCACATGGTTACCCAACCGGGGAAAGCATGTTCAACCAGCGTCTTATAAAAGTTTATTTTAAATATCTGATTTATAACCGCGTAGACCACATGCAGTGCAGTTTTGTCCAGGCAAGATATTTTGTTTTTTTTGCAGAATTAATTTTTTGATTTGAAATGTGGTGTGTATCAGCTGTGATATTTCTGTGTTGTCATGGCATAGGGAGCTTTGAACTGCAGTCCTCACAGTCTGAGTATAATAACGAGAAAGTAAAGATCACATGGTTTTTACTCTGACAAACTTAGCTGCTGCATAGCTAGCATAGTTGTTGTGCTGTCAGACAGTATCTTGTCACTTTTCAACACTGCAGTAGTAAAGGGTTGCAGGATGAGGATCTAACTGATGTGTTCACCTGCCTTCACATCCAGTGAAGAGCAGGACTGAGCCGAATGTTAGCCTGAACCTAATATGGATACACAGTTGGTTAGCTTTGATATGCCCCTTGCAGAAACTTTTGAGGCAGTTACTTGCCGTCCCAAACTTGGAAGGCTGACATAAAACACGTCCCTCCAGACTACGTCAAACGTTGCTCTCGTCGAAGAATTCAAAGCTGGACAGGCCCTGTGGGGCCGACCTACAATTTAATCATTTCATACTTCATATCTTTAAAGGTCTTTAGAAGTTTTGCATGCAAAATTTTCCTCTTATTGTTATTCTCATGGCACCTGCATGTCCGACACGGCTGTAATTCATTTTGGACTACGCGTCACCGTGTTTAGCCTGACTCAACCAACAAGTCAGTCGCGCACAGAAGGCTGCATAACAGTCCATAACAAATGCGTCCTGCTGAGTCTCCTGACTGTTCGGTTCTCGTGGCCTCGTCTCGGCGGCGCCACAGAGACCTGTCGTCATGTCGACAGACTCTTGGGCACACTATTAGCCGGAGATGAATATGTCATAAAGGATATGCAAGGATGGGACAGTGATAGATGAAGTAGCAGTGCAGACCTCGATCCCAGTGAGTGTGGTGTTTACAGCTGAGGTCGGTGTGATTTAGAAGGGACCTGCAGGAGGTTTTGTAATGGATGGGGAGTGGGCTATTTGGTGGCCACCAGTCTGGGTTCGTCCCGGCTCTGCTCACATGTCCATTTCTCTGTACTTAAATGCACACCTGTGTTTCTGACCTCCTGTGTTTATTAAGGGCAGTTTTACCAAAAATACCATAGCTGAGTATCTTCCACCCGAGCCCTGCTGGTATCTAAACCAAAATCAAAATCAATAACAATATGTGCTCCATAAAATCACATTTACTTTGTTTGAGATTTCTTATGTCTTTAGTTTCATTCCTTGTGAAATGCCGGATAGTTTTACCTCTTCAGCCCTCTAAAGATGACTGAAATTTAAAAAAGCAACAAAATAAAATTGGAAGACAAAAATCCTTCTTTTCTTCAAGTTCTTGCAGTTTATATAAATGAGTAATTTTTGAAACACTTTATCTTTGATTTCACACAAACAGAGAAAATAATGCAGTTGTCTCATTTCTAGCCTGAAGCTAACAACTTTGTCAGCTAAAATGACAGCCATTAGCTGACAGGCGTAATCAGCTAATTAGCCAATTAAGCAAACGTTAGCTGCTGGACTCCACCCCTGCCTGACTTTTTGGTTAAATCCAACTTGTTTTAAAACACCAATTTTATTATCAGACCTCAAAAATTTATTGAAATTAAACAAACACAAGCCTCAAGGTTCTCACAGTTCGTTGAATATTAAGATAAGGAGTTGTGTGAAATTATTGAAAATATTTCTTTCTTTGTAATTTGTGTGAGAAGTCCTTGAGGTATAAGCACGTGTGGCAGTACATGCGTGTATATGAGACCGGCATTTCCTGCCGGCCCGTGAATAATGGGATCTGTGGGCACGACGAGGGCGCCATGAGGTCACGGCACCATCATTTGTTTTCTGCCAGCGTGCTCAACTATTGATTCTGACACAGGTGCTCAAGGCAAATGTCGTCCACGTTTACCCAGATTAATTACCAAGTCTCTCGCGTCACGTCGCCTCGAGGTGCGAGCTCGCTCTGTCAACACGCCCGTTAAAATTTGGAAAGCATTTGTCCGCCACACCGTTAACAATGAGAAAACATTTTGTTTCTTAGCTTTCCTTTTACTTTGTCCCTCAGGTCGGTCAGCAGCTCCACTCCAGCAGTCAATCCAGCAGGAATCAATACAAGTTGCCGTGTTGTTTTAGAAAAAGAGCCATTGACCCTGCCATTAGTGCTTTTATAGTCTCTTGGACACGTTGTGAGAGAATTGGTCAGAGCGGAGCTTGTGATTAGCAAGATGAGGGCCAATCACTGAATGTTTTGCTTATTAATCATTGTTTTTCACTTTCCCTCCCTGCAGCACACGGTCCCACTCTCACCCTGCCCACTCTCCAAAGAGCATGACAATTATGCCTGCAATTAGAAAATAATTGTTTTCATTATCAACTCAGGTTATGCTGTTTGCCACTCTTTAAAATGGATCGTGCCTTGTGTTCCCACTTGGCCAGCGTTTTTAAAACCTGCATGGTGCCTGCACAGCAGAGCACAAAACGCCATATTTAGCCGTGTGGCTGAGACAAAGATAAGCCCGGATGTGGAGCGCTTTTGTGTGGGAACATTTAATTGTCCGCTAGGTTTTATCTACAGTGCCGTGTATCGCAGCGAGCAAATAAAAACACTTGGCCCCATAAATAGCAACATTTTAGCCCCTTGTCATTAGCACTATTTTACACTTGAAGGGAACGTAAGACATCTGTAGAAATGGTTTATGGCTTTACGAGGAATCCAAGGAGAGACGGTGCTGGTGAACTGTACAGCTGACTGAGCTGCAGAGAGCTTGGCTTCACCTTCTGTTCAGCTGCTGTTCCACTCGCATCTGTAACTCAAAGCAGTTTCTAAATGGGCTCTCCTTTCAGCAGCCTCTCTGCAAAACTAACCACTACTACAGCAGATGTTAATTAATAATTAATTAATATCAGAACCCTGAACAAATGCCAGTTAATTTGTTGGCATTCCTACAGGGTTCAGGTTCAGGGTAAAGCTCCTGTATGTCCTGTTGGTTTCATCAAATTTGCAATATCCTCTAATTTGGGTGCATTTCACGAGTTAAAACAAAAGCCATAGTAGCGACTCAGTAGCTTGAGCATGCAGGAACTGATCTGCAATTTGTATGCGACAATTAAATGGGCTCCAGTCAGTCAGTCAGGCCATCCAGCTGGTGTCATTAACTGAAGACAGTCTCAGGTGTGTGGGAAATGGTGTTGGCCACATTAAACAGAAACATTAAGATGGTTTTACATTGTTAGCATTCCTGTCTGGGAGCGTCATGGGTCGATCCAATACCATGTACGTAATCACAGGGTCCCCCAAGTCAGTTTTATTTAATAGCCCAATAACACAAAACACAGTTAGGGGGCGCCTGTTGCTAGCTCGCCTGGTAGAGTCCCAGCAGCCGAGGAGGGATATCAACACTGTAAAACTTTAAACAAACAACAAGGGAAGAGAATGGATCCAGGTGTGAATAGGGGCTGATGTCTCCTCTGTCCTCTTATCTCCTGTTTGTCTCTGCTGTCTCATGTCAGATTGCTGGATTTTTAACATTTTTAACATTAGTACATTTTAAATGCCTGCTTCTCAAACAGTCACTGGAAGTCTGTAATTTCTGCAGTTACACCTGACCATCGAGCTTCTGTCTGTGTATTCTGTTGTTTGTAGGTGATGTTATTGTCTACATCAACGATGTGTGTGTCCTGGGCACCACCCACGCTGACGTGGTCAAACTCTTCCAGTCGGTGCCAATTGGACAGAGCGTCACCCTCGTCTTGTGTCGTGGCTACCCTTTGCCTTACGACCCGGAGGAGGCTGCCAACACCAACAACAACACCACCACCACCATCATCTCCCCTCTGGGCATCATGGAGCAGCGGCCCATCGTGGTGAACGGCAGGACGGGCTACGACAACTACCTGGACTACCTGTCACGCACGGCTCGATTCGTCACAGACCCCAGTCAGGACCAGATCAGCGCCCAGCAGCAGCTGATCACCCCTCACCCGGGTGACACCCACCTGGACGGCTCGCTTCCTCCTCCCACGGGCGCCACACCTCCTGACAGCGTCTCCATGGCGTCGTCGGGGGCCACCCAGGGGGAACTGCTGACCCTGACCATGGTGAAGGGCGTGGATGGTTTCGGCTTCACTATCGCGGACAGCGCGACGGGCCAGCGAGTCAAACAAGTGCTGGAGCCTCTGGGCTGCCCGGGCCTGTGCGAGGGTGACCTGATTGTGGAGATTAACAAGCAGCCCGTGCAGGGATTCACACACACGCAGGTGGTGGAGCTTCTCAAGGAGTGTGGAGTCGGAGCTGAGACCTGCCTGGTGGTTCAGAGAGGCGGAACAGGTAGGACTGGTGGCCACAGGTAGGAATGGCGTGGAAGAGTACTTGAATCTCTCCACTGCATATTTGCCTTTCAAGCCGCGTATCAGTCTGCCCGTTCATCTATGTCATCTTTTGTAGCCGAGCGTGTCTGTATGTGTGGTCCCATTATGCAGTCCTGCAGGGCTCAACAGTGGCTGACTGACGCACAGCTCGTCTCGAGTGCCTGTCCTCGTCCTCTCTTCTTTACTCAGGAAGAAAAACAGCTTTCACTTTACCTAAGCTGATGCCTCTCCGCTGTGTTCACTGCATCACTCCTCCTCATGGTCAACAAATATCCCTTGACTGAAGTGCATGCTTTTTGCAGAGGCATTTTTTTAATCATATCATATATATTTATATATACATACATATATATATGGTATATTTTGCCTTTTCTTGGGCCACGAATAAAAGCCCCAGAATCCAAATGTGTCCAAAGTAGCTCCATTTTTGTGCAAAAAAATACTGCTAGACTGCAAATGGCTCTGAAGTGCTTTCAACCCTGTGTTTTTCAGAATGTGTGGCCCTCTGACAATCATAATTATGCACTGCACTTTGTCGTGAGTCACACACAGGGTTGTGATTTTCAGAATCAACAGGTAGCCGACTGTTTTTGTTCTCCATGTGTGCGTGTGCTATGCTGGGAGGGGGAGGGTCGGTGTTTTTTTGTAGAAATGGCCTCAAAGAGCTTGAAACCTTCAGGCGGCTTTCTTCTAGTGCCTTTGGCCTTGTGGAGGAAAAAGAAGAAAGTTTCACTGTCACGTCTTCGCTGAATGTGTGCGGACGGCTCAAATGACAGAACATAAGCCTGCTGTGATCTGCCTACAAATTGAGTTTGCCTTGTTATTGGATCGTCGAGGTAGTGCATCGGGCGGCGATGACTCAGGCACAGCACCGATGTTGAAGATTAAAACATTATGTTTTAATTAAATCTAGAAACAGTGACGGCAGCTCTGAAACCTTGTTGTTAAATGTTCTCAAATGATTCCCCTCTCTGAGTTTACCCGCCCTCGATTCGTGCTGGCGTCCTCTGAGCGACGACACGTGCGCTTTGGAACTCGCGCTCATCCGTAGTGCGAGCTGGAAGCCAAGCCAACTGGACTGGAAAACCAATACCGCTTTTAGCTTTTGTGTGGGACCAGTTTGCACTTCTGTATTTTGCCTCTTTGTGCTGCGTAATGTCACACACCGATCATAATGCCAAGTGCCCGGTGCCACAGACACCACTGAGACTCAGCCACAAAGGTCAGCAGCGCCCTCTGAATAGATTTGTGGCCGTTCATTTCTTTATTAGGCTGCCCATGTATGCCAGTGAGCAGAGAGCCAGCAAACAGGAGGAGGGGAAGCAGAGTGAAGACATGAGCTTGTAGGGAGATAAATAAATATTTTCCAACCCAGTGCCTCTAAAATGTCACGAGCCAACATGCAAACACACATGCACATGTGGGACAGGTCAAAAGTTTTGTGCCACCATCTCAAAAGTCTCCAATCTGTTGAACACATAAAAACACAATCTGTGCAGGAAGCCAACGGTGCAGCGCTGCCGCCATCTGTCCCGCGTTCTTCACTCGAGGAAGAGCTTCGGAAGGTCGAAACAAGCGCTCCCGTCTAAACAAGCAGCCTGTTGGCCCGTGGTGGAAACGGCAACCTTATTTACATGCTATATTTCATCTCATTATCCGAAATGTGGCTGTGGCTCGGCTCCGCGGATCAACAATGCACCAGGGGAGCGGTGTCACATCTGTTTGTGTCGATTCCCCGTGACATGACAAGCTGCGGGTGCTAGAGGTGGAAAGAAACGTCACCCAGCCCGCTCGTAAGGTAACGTGAATGCCTGAAACCAAAAACGAGACGACTGAGGCTGAGAAAATGTGTCAGAGTGTCCCAGCTGGGTGGGTTTTTAGATGTTGTAGATCTCTTGAGAGAATTTTGTGATTTAATCCGGAAAAACACTGTCAGACTTTAAGCTCATTAAGATCAGAGGCTTCAGACCCTCTCGGGAGCCAAACAGTCACACAAAGTATTTTTTCTTCTTTTTTTTGTGATGGAGATAAACAGGAAGAAAACCACACGTTTAGATTTTTCATATGGAAAAGCTAATGGTTGGTTATTAAGTCTTGTGATGTTGACTCTGCAGACTTTCACTGCTTCAGAAGCGTTTCGGAGTTGGGAGGCTGTTTTTATGCTGACAGGCAGAAATTCGAGCAGTCGTTCTCTGCTTGGGGTCGAAGAGAAACCCAGTGGGCTGTTAGATGATCGCCAGAGAAGAAAAATGTTCTTGTTTCAGACTTTTCTCTAATTATCGGCTTCTCTCTCACGAAACAGTTTCACCCCTTCAGACCACTGAGAATGATCTGAGAACAACTGCTGTATATGCAACTTGTGACCACTGAATTAAAGAAATTGTACTGCAGTTTTATCAGTAGTGTTACTTCAACCCAACCCAACCCTGCTAGTGCTGTTCACCGATAGTTTCAATGCCCAACTGCTTCCTGCTTGTGCAAATGTTTGCTTTCTGTTGTTTTATTATTTCACACTGAATTCAGTCTTTTTTGCTCCAACGTTGGTGAGCCGCACAGAGCAAGAGACTTCGCGTTGCCTTGGGAAACTGTGACGCATTTTTGTTTCGATGTTAAATATTTTTGGGCTTAAACTGTACTTCTGACCTTTATGCTCTTTTCATTTGGGAAATAATTGAAATGCAAAGGGACCATATATTATATTATATTATTAGAGTATTATAATACTCTAATAAGCTGGAGTGTGCGTTCCACACATGCGTCCCATAGTTCGTCATAGCGCAGAGCTCACAAAAGAATTGGAGGTTTGTGGACGTGTAATATAATTTCGGTATAATTTAATTTCGGTTTATTCTCTGTGTTGACAGGCTGTTCCCAAGTTTAATGTCTTGGATGTGTTTGTTTTCCGTGGAAGTTCAGCGGAGTTTTGGCTCTGTGTGTGGTTGTTTTAAAGTAATTCTACAGTGAAAATGGACGTGTTGATCAGTTTTCACGTTCAGATGCTGATGTGCGAGATGAGGTCTATTTGTTTCTCTGTTGTCGTGTTTGTTTTGGTCACACACCCACACAGACTAAGACAGTTTTGTCCGCTTGTTCGCCAGATGTTTGCGAAGCACTTTTTAAATGTTTCATCAAAAGAAACATCTGTACCTGCAACAAGTTGGTTCAGTTTCTCGGCATTTGGACTCGGAGGATGTTGTGGCGAGTATCTGTGAAACATAAATACGGCAGACTGTGAGATTTGAGCTGTAGCTGATTCTCTCAGAGAGGCCAACACCGAGCGTTCAGCCAAGCTATTAACCATCGCAATAAAACTGTCACCGAGCTGCTGGAATGATGTTCCACCTCTTAACGCGCCACAATTTGGCCCACATTTGGACCACTGGACTCTGGCCACACCATCTAATTGAGCTGGCTGTTTCCCTCGTCAAGTCATTGTAGTGGAAAGAGAGAGACGGCTGGACTGATGTCCGTCACCAAACAGCCGTGATGCTCTGGCCTCCCTCCAAATGTCTCTCAGTTCAGCATGGAGCAAACAGCTCGTCGCTGTTACTGAAAACAGAATCAGAAGCGGAGAAACCAGGAGCTGATTAAAGTTTAAAAGCACACATGTTTTTGGGTTTTTTTTGGAACAAGTGCCTGTTTATCCTGCGGCTGGAGCTACCACCTCTCAGCATGTGGTCTCAGGCAGAACACACACACACACACACACACACACGGTGGAGCAGAGGAGGGATTGATTAGACCCACACGTTTCTTCAGCAACACTGATATGTTATGGGGCTGATGTCCATCCTCACAGACTGAGCCTCATCAATAATTTCTCTCTCGCGTGCCTTTGTTTCAGTCCTCCGTCGGTTCGTGTACGAAGACACGGGAGGGAGGGAGGGAGAAGTGATTCAGATGGATGTAGAAACAGAAAGCAGCAGAGAGCTGGTGCAAAGGCAGTGCGACCGCAGAGTGAGAATAACGCAGGCCTCGGCTCGCTCGGCTCGCTTGTTTGCGATGGACGCCGTAAAGAGCAAGACGTCGTTGTTATTCACAGAGCACATCGACAAGTCATCACCACCGTCATTTTCAGGCCTGAGTGTAATCATCATTAGGCAAAAGAGACAATCAAGTGAGGAAAAGTGGCAGCGGCTCACATCCTCAATGCTTTTTTTCCTTTTTACGCTCTTCGTCGCTGCATCAGATTGCAGACAAAAGGCTGGGGATGTGCTCTTTGGCTCAGCAGTTTCAGAGCAAGCGGAGCAAAGGCTTTAGAGTTTGGTGTGCAGGAAGAGTGTGAGCTGAAGAGAAAATGGTCCTCCCATCCACAATAATGTCAGACATCTTGTGGATTAATCAGCTAATTATTTCAGCGCTGTAATAATTACACTTAGCCTGATAATCAGAATGAAATGCCACTTTGTTTCGCTTCATTAATTCAGCTTCAAGTTCTTGTTGGAACAGGAAGTTATTTTGCTTTGTTTTACTCTCGTCAACAAGCAGGAAGATGTACATGCACAGAGCGATTTCTCTGCGTCTGCTTTTTCTAGCTCAGCACTCAACACCTCGTCTGTTTCTTTGAATGCAGTGCATGAGGATGACATCACCTTTTCTGATCAGTCAACGGGCAGCCATCAGCATCTGTTTTACTAAGAGGGCAAATCAAAGACCTGAGCCGTGGATTCATGTGTTTACAGTCTTTATGCTAAGCTAACCAGCTGCTGGCCTTAGAGGGCCAAAAAGGTCAAACTACTCTATTTTAAAGGTAGCATTTTATCTTGAGTTAAATCTATAAGCTGTGATCAGATGGCGATTCTGTCCTCAGCGGGATTGTTTAGGACGCTTCTGTGCTGTCACGAGATCAGATTTTCACCACACAACTGTCGAATTCACGATAACGACATTATTGCAATATCTGTAGAAAATCTGAAAGTTCATCTTTAAGTTGGTTAATTGTGTCTTGTTTCTTTTTTGGCATATGAATTCCACTTAAAATGAAGGTACTGGCAGGCGGAGGGAGAGAGAGAGCCATAGCTGTCCAATTTTAATATCACGGTTATCGTGACATTCTGCCCACAAAGTGCTCACCATTAAAAGGGAGCTCACGCCTCAAAAATAGAGCAATTTATGATGAAACCATTAGGTCAATTAAGCCCAATCACCTTGAAAAGGCCTGCTCGTAATACAGTTATAATATTTAGCCATCCCTTAAATTTGAGTTTAACTCCTGAGCTGTTTTTGCCCAGCAAATGGGGACTCTGTCTCTCATCACCCTCGATTATCGTGCCTGTGTGTGTGTGTGTGTGTGTGTGTGTGTGTGTGCGCCTGGCAGACAGCTTCATTAGCGGCTATCTAGACCATTAACAGGCTGTGTCCTCGTTGCCACACCGGCACAAGCGGCGGGCTGTAATTAGCTGCCGAGACGTTCAGCTCGTTCACATGTAGGCTCGGCCCATTTAGCTTCCTCTAACTTGCCGCATTCCCCGCTCGCTGCCTGCCCGCCCACGCGCTCACACAAACGCCGAGCCACATGGTTTGATTCACACAGGTTGTACGCACACCTACACGACAGCCGGGCACACACTCTCCTCGTCTTATTCGCACACATCCCAAGGCAGCCTTCTGCACACAAGCCCCCGCACGCTTACATAAGTGCCAGTGCCGTCCTGGGTAAAGTGTGCGTCTGGTTTGACCTTTCACCTGAGGTCGGTCGCGTGCACGCGGATGACCAGAGGCCGCTCAGATCCGTGCAGAAGGTTCGCTTTGTAGAGAAAGAAGGAGGGTTTGATTCACCGAGCCTCCTCCAGCCTCCCAGGTAATCGCTGTGTAACTAGACAGTGATTCATTGGCTCTGTGTGTGCACGAAAGAGTAGTTGGAAACAAAAGAGAGAAGAAGAGGGGGAGGAGAGCGCAGGGGGAGTGATGAGTTCGGCTCTCTGCCAGTAGGCCACAGACTGCCGGCCATGTTCACACTTACAGCTCTGTCCCCACCAGCACCAACCCGCAGGAGCTGCCCGCCAGGGATCAATATCCCGTCCCGCCTGGCCCCGGGAAGCCGGCCAAGGGCCTCGGAGCATGCAGGGCGAGACACTGAGATTAGATGATGGTAGAAATGAAAAGGGTTAAACAAAGCTGATGTTGTTTAGTCTTACTGGCATCAAAATGAAATCGCAGAGGAAAAAGTTTGCTCTGCATCTCCTCCCTGCGTGTGGGAGGAGTGGAATTACTGACCTTGGTCGCATCTTAAACAAATCAAGCACGATTGCATGAGGCCGTTTAAATAATATGTGCCGTTTTGAGCTTTAATATCGCTCACACTCAACCGTGCACCTTTCGCAAAAAATTTACGATGAGGTTGGCTTTCGAGAGCATCCGGCGAACATGAAACGGGCGTTTGAATGGAAGTGGACAGAATCAGTTTTCTGCTGGATGTAACATGAGACTGCCAGCCTCCCTCAGGAGCTGCAAATGCATATTCATGAAGGACTCAAAGATTCACGCTCGCTGCCATCAATTCCAATGTCACCGTAGTCTCATTTAAATAATTGAAGGGATAGTGTTAGCCTCTCGTTGTGGAATTAAAGGGATCTGTGTGTTTTTGTATCAGTGAACTACTGTAGCCTGATGTGTGGGAGTGGTTGCATGTGTGCACACCTCGTAACTGTCTCCCACACGCTGTGTGTTTTATTTTATTTGCATTTTGCTAAATCGTAGTCAGAGGGGGCTTTAAACAAACGTATGATTAATATGGAAATGTGTAAACATGAACGTTTTTCCAGCTGCACGCTTGAATCTTGAACTTGGTATTTTCGTGCACGTTAGCTTAAACATGTGAAGGTAAAAGCTAACGTGGCGTGTGAAGCTCTGACGGCTCTCCCATTAAGATTAATTCGAGTTACTTATCCAGCCTTTTGTAAAGTAGCACCAATACAGATACAGACAGGAACAGGTTTTACAAATTTAGCTAATAATGCAGGACTCCTTCCTTCTGTGACCTCCTGTCACATTTGCAATCGATCGATGAAGAGTGAACCTGGAGCTTTGAGGTAGCTGCCCGCCTCACTCAGCTGGTAACCCAACCTCGCCATCAGTGTGCTGAGCTCAGAGGATCCAGCTCGTCTCTTACTACGGTTTTTTGAACTTGTGAGTCCATATCCAGCTATACATGTTGTAAACCTTTGTTGTCCTTCATTCAGCTGAGCCTCTTGTCCGCTAAAATGTGCAGCAGCTGTTCTCTGCTGAGGACCTTCCTGTGAAGAGTCCTCTCCATTATTCAGGGACTGTGTGCATCTGAAGTGGGCGAGCTGCAGAGGAGCATATCAAAACTTGCATAAATACCATCTTCATCAATTAGAGACGTGCCTGTGTTGTTATTGCTTCCTTTTTCGTGGAGACCACATCTCCTTGGTTTAAGTTTCTGAACACATTCCACACCAAGGCTGTGGGACTCGCTGGCGTGAAATCTGATCAAAGAAGGCTCCCTGGAAACGCTTCCCAGTTCAGAACTCTTTAACCCGAGTTTGGGGCAGAAATTGAAAACGAGGCTTTGACCAAACGTATCTGAAGCCGTGCCAGGGGTGGATTTCGGGACTTTTGCCCTCTCGTTATGGAGCATGAATAAGTGAGATATCCTGCCCTCGGCCCAAAGCGCAGGCTCTTAACAGCAGGACACGACACCAGTTAGCTTGGAACCAAAGTGCAAGTTTGCCACCACAGAGTTCACGTAGCTCTCTGCAGCCGAGCTGACAAGTCTGGTTAGCGTTGGGTCCACAGGCTTTCGGCACCGTGGACAGACCCTCTCACTCTGTCAGTCTCCCTCTCCTCTTTCTCCGCTTTTAGCCACGGGGCAGACTGACACCCCCGTCCAACTAAATGTCTCGTATGGCTGAGTGAACAGCGACTTTACCTCGAGGATCACCTCGGTCAGTGATGCCTGGTAGTGTCCCTGTCCTCTGTCCGACCAGCTCAGATCAGGATCTGTCACCCACTCTGAGGTCTGCTCTGCGTCTTCATGTTCACTGTGTTATTCACACTGCCATGGACGGATGTGTTCTGGACTCAAAGCCAGTCATTGATTGGCCAAAAAAGAAAACGAAACAAAAATCTCTCTCTGCCTTGCTGTTATTTTCCAAAATATCCTCAATATTCTATTCTTGTTTCGGGCTGATAAAATATCTCACATGTTCACTTGGAGTGAAATTGGCATTGAGTTAGAGATAAGCTTGTTTGTTTATCTAAAACTATTTGCTCACTCCGACTGAGATTTCTTTGTGTAGCTCGTGTTAATTTCCGTGTTGTCAGCGTTCCGCTTGCGGCTCAGCGAGGCCCGTGTTTACGCAGCGCGACTGGAGTCTGGCCAGGCCGGGACTGGGAAGGCCGGTGCGTAATTCGAGCAGCCGCCCCATAATCGATCCCTCGATTTGCATGTGCTTATAACATCCCAGAGGGGAGCGTTATGGCAGCACCTGAAAGGCAGACAGGACACAAACTGAGTCCAGAAAAAGGAGCCATTATTTACACACTATAGGAACAGTGCTGGAGCAGATGTTTGTGTGTGTGTGCGTGTATCACATCCTGATGTCACGTCACGCTGCTGCTGTTGTGCTTTTTGACTGTTTGTTTTCTTTGATCATCCGAGATAGATTTCTGGGTGTCGTGCTCGGACTCGTGTTGTAAGCGGCAGAAGTGTGCGGCGTACCTCCTTAAAGGTCAACCAAGATGAATGTCAAAGTCAAAGCAAAACGTGTGGCCTTTACCTCCCTGCACTGCGGTACAAACTGAAAACACTTTGTTATGAGGCACAGCCGCGGTGAACCCATTTAAGTGAAGCTTTTTCCTTTTCGGAGTCTCTGCCGAGGCCCGTGACAGATCTGCAATAGAGTCAATTTAGCTGAAGATAGATGGACGTTCTCAGGTTGCACATGGGAGGGAAGAGGACATGAAAAACAGCAGTGACGAATCACTTTTTAAGCAACTATAAAAGATGTTTTTACTCAGGACACCACATGCACATGTTGTTTTACTGTTTTGGTTGAATGTGATCTCATTGGTTGTCAGTGAGACAGAGAATCAGTAACTAGCTGGTGGAAATGTTGCAGGAGTGGAGTTTTTCTTCTTCTTCTTCTTCTGGTTTACCGTTTGTTTCTGCTGCCCTCAAGTGGCCAAAAAAATCACTTAGATAGATAGATAGATAGATATACTTTATTGATCCCAGGCTGGGAAATTACAGCAACTTGAGGCAACTTAAGTATAATATCTCAAATTATTCTTCTCAAATTAGAAAATCATAACTTCACACTGATAAAACGTATCTGATCACGAATGGACAGGATCAATTCCCCAACTCCAGACATCTCACACTATATTACAGCCTGCTCCTTTCTACTGAGTTGTGCTTTTCTTTGCTCTTCCTGCCATTCACAAGCAGCGTTTTCACGTCACGTTCTGAGTTTCGTTTGGTTTATTTGTGATTTGGTTGATAATGATTTTTTCTTTCTTCACTTCAGCATCTTAAAAAAGTCCCCTGGAATTGGCTTTCACGGCTCAAATTAGACCTCACATCTCGTGATCTGTTTTGCCATCTTTTTTTTTGTTTTCATTCTAAAGCATTTTTTTGTTCTCTCGACATTGCAGGTCACTATTCACCCTGGAAGACCCCTAAGCAGGTAAAATGCGCCAGCCTCCGAAACTCGGACTGTTCCCATTTCTGCTTTCTGGTCATTACTACGCAGTAGTTATTCACTTTAGTGCCAGTGGCTGCAGTGTGCATACTGTATGTGCTAATAAAAATGACTCTAATCTTCTTCTGTAAGATCTAGACATGACTCGCTCAGTCCCTTCTCCTCTGCACTAACTCTGCCGATGATTCACCAACCAACACCTTCTACAGCACCTTAATACTCGGCTTTTCTTTATTGTCGCAGGATGGCAAAAGGGTCAAGTAGCTCACTCATAACGCCACTAGACTCAAGAATCCTGCAGGCCTGATCTAATTCATAGCCTGACTCAGTGCCGTCAGGGTTATCCACACTCGGGGCATTTGCTTCAATTAAAGATCTGCTGAGTCTCTGTTCTAACTGCTTTGGCAAAACTCAGGTGAACCCCCCCCCCCCCATCATTTTATAACATCTTCTCTATCTTTCAGTTTTCCTTAAAAGCTTTTTCTTGCACTTTTTTACTGCCCCGCATTTGCTCCTCAATCGTCCGTCTTTTATCCCACATTTATTTCCTTTGGTCTCATTAGACGAAAGCCTGCATGTGGTGTCCCCATGCAGTCCCGAGGCCCCACAAAGAACACAAACATCTCCGTAGTTCAGATTCACTTTGTCCTTATGTGTGTTTGTCACGCTAACATGCCCGCGTCAGTGTTTCTGCCCGTCTCTCATTGTTTCCCTTTGTGCGATTATGTGTGTAATCCGTTTCGTGCCTCCACGTCCTCCCAGCGCCGCTCTGACCCGTCCCTGACCCCAGCTCCCGTCGTCCTTGCTCCCAGACCGAGGACAAACAGCGCGGGGGGCCTCAGCGGTGTACCTTTCTAAGGCGCTTGCCCCCCCCTTGTCGTTGTGCATCACTTCTGCTCCCTGTCGATTTGATCAGTCTCCTCCGTCTCCCTCAGAATAATTCTGATTCTGAGCTCTGAGGGGAGGAAAGCTTTGAACGTCTCATATCTCTCATTGTTCGTTTGTTGGTCGCCCCCCCCCCCCGCACACCCGAGTTCAGTCTCAGTTTAATTGGGTATCATTTGTTACAGGAACACTTGTGCGGCTCTGAGAATGAAATACGGAGAAATGTGACTAATAAGGGGAAGAGGTGGGAATCGTCTAATTGTCATATGGCCCTGCAGCCTGCAGGTCCCGAGAGTTTCATTTGCAAAACGAGCTTATCCAGATTTGTCTGTCAAATACGTGCGGTACTGTAGGTAACAGCTGCTCAATGTTGGAGCCCGTGCAGGTGTTTCTACTGAATACCACTGTCTCACAGAGGTAAGCGACCTGCAGCGTCCTCTGTCCTCCTGACCAGCTAGATTATAGCCAGAGAGCACTTGCCTTTACAGTCTTAATCAAACAGAGACACAGTGAAAGAGAGATCAGGATGCAGGAGTCTAATCCCAGCCTTAACAAGGTCCCCAGTCTCAGCAGCCTGCCCCGTGCAGACGTGCCTCACATCAATAAGAGACGCCAGCGAGACCACAAAGAGTGGAAACACTTTTGATTCCGTCCCAGAGCTTTTTATGAAGCTGATATTTATTCTCAGCGCATCTTGAACCAGATGCGCTGCAATTCTCGATATTAAAGCGTGCCATATGCAGCCAGTCTCGCCGTCTCACTTTCAAAAAGCTTCTCATTCCCTCCGGATCCGTCTCTCACACGTTCTGGCGTGCCGATGTGTCATCTTGGCTATCAGCTTAGTGTCATGCCGTGATTCGAGCGGCCTGGCTTATCTGACACATCAAGGCTGACAGTCTGACTGACTGCTGTTGTCAAAACTGCCGGTGTCACCTCAAACACTCGACTGCTCGTTTCTAAACGTGTGCAAATTGGGTATAATATACAACGCACTGCCTCATAAAACTAAAGTAGCCAATGCACTGACCTTTTTAAAATGAACACCTTATCAGAATTATACGATTTTGCGTCCATCCTGTTTATGACTTTCTGTATGTGTTCCTCTCCACACTCTCATCGACACACGCTGCGATCTAAACTCAGACGCTGGATTTGTTTTGCACCTTTCAGCTGCTAACCTCTAACTGTCTGCCTTCTGTCAGTCTAACATGAGCTGATCATTCGCTAATCCCCGCCCCCGAATAGCGATTGTCCAATCGTAGCTTAGCAGCCGTACACACAGAGGACCTGCTAGCATTCGCTAACTATGTTATGTTACTGTGTATGGTTGTAGCCATCATGTGCATAGCTTAGGTCCTTTAACGTGCTTTTCATTTTAGAAATAAATCCACTGAGAGCATTCGAAATTCATCCGCAGAGTTTTTCAACCTGCTGGCTAACCGATTGTTTTAGTGCTAGCATTAGCTTATGAAGCGAGCTACTGCTGTTCAGACAAGCTGGGAAAAGTTAGCATTTTTGTCGGCTGCAAATGAGAATCCTACCTCTGCCTGTAACATCAGGTACAAAAACTACTGCAGGTTTCGAGGACGTGTGAGGAGGGAAGTCGTGACGGGAGCAGTAAGCCGGGGATTAGCGAATGGTCAAAATTCTTCACAGCAAACTCTGCTTCAGTTGACAATGTTGATGATCTCTTGGTTACCGAGTTGAAATCGAGTGTTGCCAGTGGGAAAGGTGGCACTGAAATATTGACCCCCCTCATGCCGCTGTGCTTTACAGGTGCTGGAGCAGTGGGAGTCCCAGCAGGGCCAGAGCAGCCCTGCTCAGACCAGCCTGTCAGCCCCCGTTATCCCCCACAGCGCCCCCTTCCCATCCCACCACCTCCACAGGGCCTCAGTCCCAGACTCAGCCTCCGAGGCCTTGGCCCTGGCTAAACCAGACCCCTATGACCTTTATGAGAAGTCCAGGGCTATCTATGAGAGTAGGCGTAAGTACCAGAGCTGAAACTGCGGGTGTAGCGTGGTGACAAACACTGAAGAAAAGTGGACTCGTCAGTGGAAGGTGGAGCAGCGATGATTCGTCGCTGTTTCCTTTCACAAAACACACACGATTGCTTTTGCTGCTCCACAGGAAACTCTAAACGCTCTTCCGAATGAGTTGACCTCTTTCAATCGAACTGAAAGATCCGTTGCTGAATCAGCATTGCGCACTCGTCACACGATTTTCAGCTGCTTCCTTGTATTCTCTCGCTTGGTCTTCTCTCGTTAAATAAGCAAACTCAGTCAAACAAAAGCTGCCGTCGGTGCACAGACTGAGCCGACGGGAAAGGATCTTTACATGCAGACACTTTTAGTACGTAAAACATTAGTTCAAAACTTAAACATCCTGAGTCTAAAAGTCATCTCGTGAAAAAACATCATGTGTAAGTTTTTAAATTCCCCAGTTTTATCAAACCTCTAAATTCACACAGAAACAAAAACAATATTGAGCACACGACCTCGGGGTCTTTAATGGTTTGGTGTGTTTGTGTAAAGCCTGCCGTTTGCACTTCAGGACTTAATAGCTGCCGTAAACATATTGAAAATATGCGTGCGTGGCGTGTCAGACTGAGTGGGGGTTTCCCGGGGTTTCTTTTGCTTTCTGTGAGGTGGCCGTGGCTGACGTGAGATCGTGAAAGTCTTCACAGATGGGACTGATGTTCGTTCCTCTCGTACGGCGCCTGTTATTCGTCCTCCTCCTCGTCAAACCTCCTCTGTCTCTCAGGACGTCTCCTCCCTCCTCTTCAGGATCAGTGTGTCATCCACTGCTGTCCTGCTTTCAGTTAAAGGTCAGGTCCTGGTTCTGGCGAGGCTCACGAGGGAAAAGCCACAGACAGATCTGTGTGGGCGAAGCAGGTTGTGACCTTTTCCAGGCCAGCGTCGCCCCCCGTAGGCTACTGGTGCAGCTCATGTTGCTTCATTTAATTTTCTGTGAGCCCAGCACATACGTCAACAGGCTGGTTTAAAGGGTCAGATCACCCAAACCACACTCACTGCCCCCTAGTGGTAGAGGCAGATATTTTCAGTTTCCAGTCCCTTCTCTAAGTGTTCACAGTGTTTTCAGAGTGACAGGACGCTGACTCTGATGAGAGACATGGCAGACAGATACCAGAGCTAAACTAACCACGTGATGACATACCGCCAGAGGTAATTTAGAATAAATGTTTTTGTGTTTGGGTGAACCAACCCTTTAAGTGTTCACCTCAGTAATGCAGAGGAAGGCCTTAAGAGAGAGTTGACATCAGTATCAAGTCAGTCTTTTCACGCAGTGTTAAAGGAACAGTTCACCCAAAATTGAAACACTTCCAGGTAGCAGGTAAACACTGAGGTGTTCTGTTCAGACACAGTGGAATTTTCTTTTCTTTTCTTCTCCTTTTTTTGGCATAACAGTCTCACCTTGAGGTCCTCTGAGTAGCTGTCCTGGAGCTTTCCGTCATATCACATGGTCTTCATCACACACATATTTTAAAATTTCCGTGAATTTGTATGAAAAATGATTTGATTGCATTTGGAAGTGTAGCAGTTTCGCCCTCGTTCGCCTTCGCCATCTTTTGATTGTGTGATGATAAGTGGAGTAATAACCGTGTGTGTTTGTGAATCCACTGTGTGAGTGTGTGTCTGATATGAGTCAACCAATAACACGCAGCGTACGAGCAGAAAATGACTTTGTTTTATTTTTATTCAAGCTGAAATGTCTATCACACGTTCAGATTTGCTGAGATTTAAGCTGAACTGGAAATTACAAAACAGTATTGCAAATATAGACGACTGAACGAACCACAGCTGGTGATGAAGATCATGTGACATGAAAAGCTCAGAACTGCCATTAAACAGATCTTCAGGTGTGATTATTTTTGTCATTTTTCTGACTGATTCCTGACTGCCAAAGTCTTGTCTTATGTGATTTGGTGGTCTCAGGTTTGTTTAAACTACTATCTCTCATTCCCCGGCGAAGCCAGCTGAATCTCTATCAGGAGCGCTGCGTGTGGTTTCTGTGGTAACAGCTGCGTCACTCCTCTCGTCTGTAGTCATGATTTTCTTTGTGCCGTGGCTCCTGCTGAGTCCCCAGCAGAGCACCCGGTGTCATTAAAACAGTTACAACCGGAATCAATTTTTCATTCGCATGTCGCTCGTCTTGCGGTCGAGTTCATTTCTCTGTTTTGCAGATTATGGCGTTGTGTGAAGCCCCTGATTGCAGATCAGTGCTTGCATCTCACCTCGCACTGTAAATAAGGGATGGGTATATTACACGCTGTAAGCACTTCCTGATTTTTATGGATGATGCTGAAATTCTGCGGTGACATTAATGCTGAGGCAGGGCCTTTCTGCCGTGTTCCAGCCTTTATGGGAGAATGTGTGTGTTTGCTGGTGTGCTGTCTGACTGTGTGTGTGAGTGTGTGTACACACCATTCTTGCATTCTTCTTTAAGGGTGCTTCCTGGATCTTTTTGCAGAACCTGGCCAGCCACGGACTGCCTTTGCTGTGGATTCCTCAGGTAAAGACCGACTCGACTCTGTGTTAACATACCTCAAAACAATGCGAGAGGACAGGACTTTAATGTCGCCTGTGGCCGTGTTGCTTCAGCAGCAGAGTACCAGGACATCGAGGTGCACCTGCGCAGACAGAAGTCCGGCTTCGGTTTCCGGGTGCTGGGTGGCGACGAGGCAGGGCAGCCTGTGAGTCCGGAGACGCGTGAGAAGGCTCGTATGGCGATGGGCGTGGAACCCTGTCATTTTCTCCTCTTTAACCCACTACACACACACACACACACACACACTCTGTGTACACCTAACCCCTGACCTTTGACCCCTGAGAGAGTGCTGGCTCTGCCTGCTTTGGTGTCTTTTTGCTGTCTGTTAAAGTAACCAAACAATATTTCAGTCACATCATTAAGCTGCTCGTGCACCAGTTTAACAACCACCTTAATGCCCACTGCATGCCACACTCACAGCCCAGCATCTGAAGTGTCTTTGGTCCTCAGCTTCCCGTGTGTAACAGTTAACATTTAATGACAGATCCTGATCGGTGCGATCATCGAGAAGAGTCCAGCGGACCTGGACGGACGCTTGCGGCCCGGTGATGAGCTGCTGTTTGTGGACGGGATCCCAGTGGTGGGGAAGCCACACAGATACGTCATTGATCTGATGCACGGGGCGGCCCGGAACGGCCAGGTGAACCTGGTCATCAGGAGGAGGGTGCAGCCAGCAGGTGAGGAAGCACGAGTCCACGTGATATTACAAAGGTGTTTCTGTTGTGTTTTCAGATGAGCTGGGTCCAGCTCCTCGGATGTGAGGCTGTAATGCTTTCCTCTGAATCAGCCAAAGTAAAGCAGCTGAAACTGAACCTCTGCTTCCTGAATGTGCTGAAGCATGTGTTCAGTGGCAGCCAATGAGCTGAGCGCCACTGGGCTCAAGTATTGAGAGCTGAAGTGACATGTTGGTCTTCAGGGATTTGTTGACAATTAGAAAAATACAAAATTTCATCAGCCTTATCCTTTAAATGTTTAACGACTGAAGAAAGTTGGATAAAGTGACTGCTTTCTCTCTGAAAAAAACTAAGAGTCAACATTGTGGTCTTTTAAAGGACCTGGTTGGTCCTGCACAGAGCAGCTTTTAGGATGCGGGTTTCTAAAGTGAATTGATCCCACAGGCTGACGACTCACATCTTCAGCCTGTATTTCATTTCATCCCTCGTTCTCTTGTTTCTCTCTCCTTTTTAAGTCCACCGCGACGATTCATGTCCTGTAATGACTCAGGAAACAGCATTTAATCAGTCGGAAAACTGAAGCACTAATCTCTCTGAGTAATTACACTGAATGAAGTCTCCTACCCCCCGTAAAACACACACACACACACACACACACACTCAGACACACCATTGCTCTCTGGTCTTTTTTCAGGTTTCTTTGCCTTTGAGCCTGCTGCCTGGAGTGACACTTCCTCCCATGAACTCTGGCCGCCCCTGTTCTCATTATTACTGCCTCCCCACACACACACGCACACACACACACACACACACACTCTCTCTCTCTCTCTCTCTTCTCACCAATCCACTTCATCCCACTCTATTCCGCCCTCTCTGTCAATTTCTTCTCACCAAAGGCTACTGTCTGACTCATGCCTGGCCTCTTGTGCAGCCCTTACTTCCATCCTAATTGTCTGACTCCCACTGGTACTTCGCAAGGTGTCAGACTCTGCTCTCCGCTCTGAGCTCATACCGCCGCCTGCACCCCACATGCCCCACATTTCACACATTTTGTTCTCTTTTTACGCCTCTGCGCCTGAAACCGGAGGCTCGATGTTTTTTCGTCCCGCGAACACCTCACAAACCAGGACTCAAACCGATCACAATTTGGTGGTCACAAAACACGTTTTGTTTTTTCAGCTCAAGAATTCATGCTCTAATCATGACAAAATTTGATGATGTTTTTGAACCAGGTCAAAGGTCAGCTTCACTGTGACATCGTGATGTTTTCGGTCCAGTATTCAACAACAGAACTGAGGAACAGAAACGGCAGATTGTGAACATGTTTCACACGTGGTCAGATGCTGAATCGCTGGCACGAGTGTCCACCTTGAAACTGTGCTGATTGCAGGGATTGAACATCTGGGTGAAGCCTCCACGTGAAGCATTGTGGTCCAGCACAAGCTCATTGGTTCTGATGATATTGAGCTTCACTGGAAGCTGTCTGTCGGTCCTCTGCACTCCCCTCCCGTTTCTCATAGATTATTCACTGGAAACAAACATGTCGCTGTAGTCGCAGGTTTCATCTCAGATTGTTTTTTGAGTCTGGACGGACATCTAAACTGCAGCTTGACTGGTGCTCAGAGGCATCCGGTTCTCGCTCTAGTTTTTATTTGTGTACTTGTCGGTGTGAGGAAGTACTGCATGTGGTTATGTACCTTTTCACAGCAACAGAACTCGCTGTAACTTCATATCAGTAAGCTGAATTTAAAGTTTCAATTCCCAGCTGTTCAAGTACGGAAAACCACAGCGCTGCTTCCTGGTGAGCTAACAAAAAGAACAACACGGGGTTTGATCCCTCAATACGCCAGGATGCACACACACAAACAAGCTGCTGTAAGAAGCTGCTTTCGCGCCGGCTGGATTGACACGATGCTGCATTTTAATGATGTGTTTTACCACATCGCTTTTGCTTTTGCTTTTGCTTTTGTTTGCTTTTTTTGATCCTTCCCAAGGACGAGATTCAGCTCTGGCTTGTCCAATTTTAAAGGAGGAGGGAGGGAGGAAAAAAACTATTTTTGCCAGTAAAATTAATTGTCTTTTTTCACATGCAGATTTATCCTTAGATGCTACCAAAGCAATTATGTAGCTCAGTGGTCATTTTTGCAGCTTAACTACAACAGCAGGAGTCTTAAATTTCCTAAACCAACAAGAAAGATATCGTGATTGACCGACGCCGTTTGATCTCCTAAGAAATGCTGCTTGGGTTTGTTAGTAAATTAGATCTTTTCAGTGGTTAAAAGTGCATTAATTCAAGTCCCGTATGTAAGCAGGTGCTTCAGTATTTATTCCGACATTTTATTTATACTTTTCACAGTGAAATGTTGTACTTACTCCGCTACACAAGAAAATATTATTATATTGATTTCATAAAATGCACATTTCTTCAGCTCAAACATAACACAACAGGTTAGCTGGATGTCCAAAATCACATCCAGAATCACTTTAGATTATTTCCATTTTTGTAAATGTTCAAAAAGACAGCAAACGTATTTTACAGGAAAAGAAGAAGGGGATTTTAATATCAAAACACCAATATATACAGTATATATATATATATATATATATATTTGTCAGAATTTATTTGGCATATAGTAACCTTCTGATCTGGAAGTGAATTACTGCTGTAAGTGAAGGAGTTACTGAACGAGGGCCAATTGGAGTCTGAGATGGACAGGCGGGCGTCAGCAGTAATGAAGGTGTCGTGCCGGACTGTTGAGGTGAAGCTGGAGGGCAAAGCTCTCGATTTACCTGTCGATCTACGTCCCAACCTTCACCCACGGCCGTGAGCTCTGAGAGGCGAGTGAAAGAATGAGATTTTGGGTACAAGCGGCCATCTGGACATCTGTGGATGGATGGAAATGGAAAGATTTAACACGTGGACACAGGATTAGGACAGGAGAATTTATTCCTGAATGTTTCTTCCACTACTGTCTTGGTGCATCCACTCGCTCAGCTCTCTGCCTCCCCCTACAGGTGAGTGCTGTCCAGAGAACGGCCGCAGCCCTGGCTCCGTCTCCACCCAGCACAGCTCCCCCCGCAGTGACTTCACATATGGCAACAGCACCATCACCACCCAGGCGCCCAACGCCAGCGTGGGCAACACCACGGCCCCCTCAGACAGGACGTCCACCCCCAACACACAACCCAGTGACGTCATCATCAACCGAAAGGAGAGCGAAGGCTTCGGGTTCGTCATCATCAGCTCGCTCAACCGGCCCGAGGCGGCCGCCGCCAACAGTGAGTCCAGTGATTGTTAGAGTGGTGCTTTTATGGAGTCAAGTACACGTTTGTGTATCATCAGCCGTCCTCTACCCTGCAAAACGAGTGCTGAAGCGTGTGTGGAAGCTCTTAGACATACATAAACTGCCAGGTCAACTCAGCACAGTGTCAAAATAAGAGCCAAACTTAAGTATAAGACGTCGAGGTCATGGCTCAAAAAAAAGTGAAGCGCCTCTCATTCTGTCGCCTCAATTATACATGCCCTCCCACGGTACGTCAGTCACACACATCTCTGCTACGCCGCCGTGAGCATCAGTGCATCGCCCACACACCCTTACGTAAGCTTAGGGTGAATAGCAAAATGAGAGAGACGGAGACAAATTCAGTCAGTCAGTCAGCAGTGTGTGAGCACAGACAGGCGTAATCCTCCAGTCTGCAGCGCGTCTTTACCCGCAGCGTGTTGTGTGTGCGAATCCCCCAACAGCTGTGCCCCATAAAATTGGCCGCATCATCGAGGGCAGCCCGGCTGACCGCTGTGGGAAGCTGAAGGTGGGAGACAGGATACTGGCAGTGAACAGCCAGTCCATCGTCAATATGCCTCACGCGGACATCGTGAAGCTGATCAAGGATGCGGGCCTCAGCGTCACCCTGAGGATCATTCCACAGGAAGGTGAGTCAACACGTGGAGACACACACACACACACAACACGTGGACATGACAGATGAGGACCTGAAACTTGCAGTACTTCCTCGTGAGACAATGATTTATGACGGTAATTGATTTGGCTCCGCTGAAAGAAAGTTGTAATATGAGTTTTGTGAAAATGTAATTCTTCTTAGATTTACTGCCGCTTGTCACATTCATGAGTTGTGTTTCTTGGGTCTGAAAATTCTCCTCACTCAATAAGATTTCATTTTGCATGAAAATGCCTGAACTTAGCTGCTGTTTCTCACTGAGGCTACATTAACACAGGATACACAATGAAAAACGTGTGACTTCCAGTTTCCTCGTGATTCTTCTCGTATTGCTGCATGAGGTTTCAGTGAAACTGCAAGCAGACAAGATTGATTTTATTACTGAGACTGAGGGCTTTCAGTGTACGTTAAAAGACCTCCCTTTACCTTTGTTGTATGCATTGACCACCTTGTTATTTAAAGCTACAGAAATGGTGACTGTTGGCAGCATTGCGGAGCCTGAGTGGCTCTACATTTTGATGGCACTCGGTGGCAGTAACGTGCCGGAGCGGTGAAGAAGACTCCTAGAAAGCAAACAGGAATGTAACTTTTGCACCGTTTATTGCTAGCATCACTATTTTTATAATAACAATGTCTGAAATGACAAAGTGAAAGAGGTCGGGTAGTGATGGACCTGCAGAGATCTGTTAGGAGCTGTTAGGACGTATTAGGAGCCAAAGATCCAGATGTTTCCCCCAGGCGGCGGTACAGTCGAACAACAGAGAGTGCTGGACTCATATCCACCAGGCGACCAGAAACACGTGGCTCCAAACGGAAGCTAAAGTTGCTCTGTTGGTCTGGTTTGCTAGCAGATTGGCCAAACCAACCGAAACCAACAGTCAGTGTTGCGCTCTTGACTTGTTTTGGATTTTAGGGCAACTGAACTGTTTTGGTTCAGTCTCATTTCACTTCTTAGCATTTTTTCCAGCAGTAGAGGGCAGCTGACAAATGCCAAATTAAACACTAGCTGGTGAACATGTATGGACTTTGGACCAAAATGGAACTAAAAAGGAGAGTTAATATTGGGCCTACGTTCACCAGGTGATCTGAAACACAACTCCAAATGAATGCTGATGTTGCCTCATGTCCAGCAGGTGATGGCTGACTGCCTCCAAGCAGCCGAAACAGCAGCTCACACAGGTTTAGGCATCAGAAAAGACTTGTGCATCATAGTGCATCATACTCCAACCTTCTTTTTGAATCCCAGAGATCAGCAACCCCCCGTCAGCCCCCAGCTCAGAGAAGCAGAGCCCCATGGCCCAGCAGCACAGCCCAAAGATCCAGCCCGCCTCACAACCCAACCCGGCAGTGACAGAACCCAACCCTGCTGTCAGCCAGCCCAACCCCGTGCCACACCAGAGCCCTGTGACCCAGCTGCCCGCCCCCCCGCCGCAGACCTATGCCCACGAGAGCAGGTAAGGTCTATGAGGATTGCGGCGTGATGACAGGCTCGTCTCACGGTGGTGGCAGAGGGTTATAAGGAAAGCTGATAAATTTGCAGCTTTCTCGGTTTACTGATGCAGCGAAGCCTTTTTTATAGACCGAGCCCTCTATCTGTCTCTGGGGCAAAGCAGAGAATGCAGGTATGACTGAGTGGGACGCTTTCATCCATACACTCTACCTCTCACTCGCTTCTTTATTCTCTTCATCTCTTGTTACAGCTACCTTTTTCCTCTCTTTCTCTCGCTAACATTGTCTTTTTCTATATCTTCTCTCTCTTTATTCGTCTCTCGCCCTCCCTCTCTCTCTCTCTCTCTCCAGTTTGTTGTATAACATCACTTAACTCTTATGGACTGCTAAATTATTTACATAAATTGCTTCTTTATGGAGATCTGTTGAATATTTTACCAAGAACTAGAGGGGTCCAAAATCTACAATGTCACTGCCTTTCCCCTCTGCTCTACAGAGTATCCAAATCTCTTTGTACTCGCCAGCCTCCGAGAGAACTTGTTGTTATTATAAACATTTTATGTGATGTGCGAGGAATAACAGTTTTAATTTCCTCACTGGAGTCTTGTTTAATGGCTGTCAGTGCAAACTAAAGCAAGTCATCTCTGTCAGCATGGGGGCGAACCAGCAGTTTGTCAGAAGGCCTTATTTTCACAGGGCGCTGAGCGCACCGAAACACAACACGAGTGACGCAGCATGTCCGGAGATGAAAAACCTCCACGGGTTCTTTGTTCATTCTGATTGGTCTGTTAGTTACAGGTCGGAGGTGAAGGCGAGGCAGGATGTTAAACCAGACATCCGACAGCCGCCTTTCACAGATTACCGACAGCCGCCCGTGGACTACCGACACCCTCCTGTGGCGGACTACAGGCAGCCGCCCACGCTGGACTACAGACACCCGCCGTTGCTCGACTACAGACAGTTGGCTCCTGACGCCAGGCAGTTCACCATCCCAGATTACCGGATGCCACCAGTTCAAGTGAGGATGTTGCCCACACAGTAAAACGGACTCTTCATGAAACTAACTCTGGGTCTTTGAGGCAGTGTGGATAGCTGAGAGTGAGCAGACGAAGATCCCATAAAGCAGCATCGATCAATATTTTTACACTAACAATGGATCACAGACACGATCAAAAAAATTCCGCTCTGTATTAGTTGATTTTACCGGCCGGCATGTCCACTCAATTAAGCACCCTGACGAGCTAAGCACTGCCTGTCCTGTCCTGTAATACCACTTTGTACCTCTAGGGGTACAAACTACCTTCAAATTCTGTCCATCTTTCAAGTCGAGAAGGTCTAAACTCTCGTATCTGAGTGTTTCCCAGCTGGAAGTCAGTGTGGAAAGTTTCCCTTCAGTTGTTTATGTTAGTTAATCTTGTGTTATTTAACTCTTAAGCAGGCCCCTTGTTTACCTTTTGATACACCTTTTGATACATCACAAGGTGAGGTGTGTGTGTGTGTAATTATTTGTTCTGTTTTATTTGCCTTGCGTTACGCTCCATTCTTATTCATGCATTTGTCTTTGCTGAGTGCTGAGACTGTTTTCCGCTGCGGTGGCCCATTTTCTCCTCAGATAACACTGAATGTAATCACATCTGATCTGTGCTCATCTCAGCTCGCACAGGACTTTGACTTCTTCACAGTGGAGCTGGAGAAAAGTGTGAAAGGCTTCGGCTTTAGCATCCGCGGAGGACGGGAGTACAAGATGGACCTGTTTGTCCTACGGCTGGCGGAGGACGGACCGGCCGTCCGCAACGGGAGGATGAGGGTAGGTTTCGTGATGTCACTTCCTTTCAAAAAGCCACTATGCCCCCGTTTTCAGGTTGAGCTGCTTTCTGTCTTTCTGGATTACATGGCAGAAGCTCACTGTAATTGTCTGATGTTATCAAAGCTGCAACAGCAACTTCTCAGAGCCGGTTAAGAAATAATCTGTCACAATAACTCAGAGACGGTTTGTCCTCAAGAAGCTGAGAAAGTAAAGTAAGACTCATCTGTCCTCTAACAGATAATACTCAGGAAGGTAAAAAGTGATAAAACATTTAAATGTTTGCATATCTGCACAGTCCTCCATCCAGCTGTTGTTGCTGCTGTACTGAAGAAAGCAGACGCGTATTTTCTCAAATTTACAACAGTGTAATAAACATCAGTATGGAATTTTCCAGCTCATTTTCCCTTCACTTTTCCCCTCATTTGCTCCATGTGCTTTTCTACCTTCTAGCAACATAAATTCCAACTTCGACTGTGGTTTTTCTCTGTTCGTCAGTGCAGAATTAATCCTGCAACCAGCACGTCTCACTTGATCTCCCACTTTCTCCTCCTCGTTTTCTCTTTCTGGCATGTTCTCCGATCTTTACGTCTGGAGCTGATAGCCTCAGTCTGCTCTGCATTCCCTTATCTGTAATGAACCTGTCAAAGATCATTTGTGCAAAATGCCCCCGGGGGAGGTATTACCTTCCCTCCTCGTGGTCGATGGAGGCCAGTGGGCCCAGGTGGAAGAGGAAGAGGGAATCCCTGTTCAGCTTAATGTCAGCGTACGAGCTGCTGTGAAGTCTGGTCGGGGTAGAAGTAGTATTCAGATCTTTTTCTGACGTAGAAATACCCACATGCACAGTGAGCTCCCTTACCTGTCCCTCGGCTCCACAAAGCGTGTTATCTTTTTTAGCTCCTTGTCAAAACCTGGTGCCTGCATTACCCACAATGCAAGCACTGATTGTTCAGGTGGAGATCTGAGTGTCAATTAATTTGTCACCGCAGCCGTGAAATATACAACATTTCCCTTCTGAAAAGTAGTGAAGTAGAAGTGTAAAGTAGCATAAATCTGGGTGAATATGGAGTCTGACTTGTCTCGAATGGTGAGACAGTAACACTGCTGGTTGGACACTGTGTGCTTCTGATCCCGCCTCGATCCATACTGCACAGCGCAGGGAGGAATCAATCTGCATTTAACTTAAGCAAATGTGCTTAAAAAGCTTTTGACTTGCCTGTCAGTTTGGATCTGTGCGGTGCTTTGACAGGTTTTAATGTGCAGAAACCAAAAAGCTCACTTGAACTGTGACTCCCCGCAGTCACATCTTTAACACATTTGACCCTGGTTAGCCACAAATTCATCAGTAACAAGGATCGCTAGCATATTCTAATAACCTTGTTTTTTTTCCCTTTAGACTCAAATGGCAGAGCTGAGGCTTTTAAGAAAATTGTACAAAGTGACTGGTTATTACAGATAATCATTCAGCACATTTCATCACCTCTCTAAACTTTAAGCCTCCATTAAATGAAGGAGTTGTGCGCCGGCATCGGGTCCAATCGGAGCTTCATTTCCACGCGCCTTGTGCTCGCCATTCACATGCCGCCCATTCAACTTTAGTTCCCTCTTTATTAGAGATGAAAATGGAGATCACTCTCCTCTGCTATTAGGGGGTGAGGATTAATGAGCGAACCATCTTGCCTCCCACCTCTCTTCAGACCAGTGTAATGACACCTAATGACTCCCCCCTGTCCAGGCTCAAGTCCGCTCCTGACTTTCAAATTACCCCAACCATTACCGGAGGACTTCTCCATTTGTTAGCGTAATTGGGTGGCATGCTTTGTCCCTTTCCCCGTGAATCCTCCCCATTAGTCAGCCTCTGAGCCGCCTGTGAAGTGAGAGTCTTGAAGGAGGGAGGACTGACGTTAAAGCCGTCCTCCTGTACATGCGGGGAGCGGTCAGGAAAAGGAGAGGCAGTCCGGCTAACAGTGACTCTAACCCGCTGCACTTATGGTTGTTTTAAATAGGAGCGTCATTGGTATTCATCATCATGTCCTAATATGTTCCTCAGCAGCCCCACGAGAACGGGGTCTGCCGTAATTCCATCCAGACGACATGTCGAAATCACATCCGCAATTAATTACACCAGTTCATGGCTGGTAATGCTTATTAACGCTTAGAGAAGCTCATGGGAAAGCCAATGAATTATAGATCCATATTGATCTTTATAAATCACTGTCGTCCAGAGTGAAAGAAGCTTGTTACTGTTCAGTTTTATGTGTGGTCTGCTCATTTGCACACCTGCCATTATAATCGACTCAGTCTTAGGTATGCAAGCACCGTCATTAATTTGCTCATCTAATTTTCGCCTTTGTGAACTTGGCCCGCAAGTTTAGGGAACAATATGGCACCTAATATTGCATTTCTTCTCAGTCGTTTCTATAGCGCACGCCTTGCAAGGATCCTCGAATGCATCACATACACAATCATGTCTATATTTGAAGCAACAAAAGCTTCATTGTTGAAGTTGTAAATTGAATGGACAGTATGCAGGCCACATGTCCCCTTTGGTTTGGTTTTGCTTCACAGTAGCTGGTAAGATATTCTTTAATGGAACTTTAAAATCTTTAAATGCAGCTTCAGTCTTGATTCAGTACTTGCTGAGGTTCCTGAAGTTTTGGGCAGCTGAAAGATTTTGAAATGGTTTCTGCCAAATGAATGGGAAGATTTTTTTTTTCAGGAGTAGATACTCCACTGATGCTGTTTAAGAACATTAACAAGTGAACTTGTTGTATCGAGTCAAAGGTTGACTCAATACACACCAAACTCACCTCACACCTTTTCTTTGCGGTCCTGGCTTTGCACACGCAGGAATCATCATGTTGACACAGGAAACGGCCAAAGCCAGAAGCAAAATGTTGCCCAAAACACCTTCGTTTGATGTAGCACACATGAGAAAGTGGCCCCAGAGCAAACCGTCTTCTCTCTGACACACACATGTCTGCTTTTCATCTCCGTCACACACTTCCTGACATCCAGGTCGGGGACCAAATCATTGAGATCAATGGGGAGAGCACCCGGGACATGACCCACGCCAGAGCCATCGAGCTGATCAAGTCTGGGGGCCGGCGTGTGCGTCTCCTCCTGAAGAGGGGCACGGGACAAGTCCCAGAGTACGGTAAGCATCAGAACCTCACTGCAAAACAGCTCGGCCTTCAGGCTCATTCCTTAACTCTTAGATCGCTCTCTCCTCGCTGTCTTAATGCCACTTTAACTCTTGATAACATTGTTCAGGCATGCATCTCTATTCATGTTAAATCTTCTGCCTTTATTTTCTCCCTGTTTCTCACTGTATTCTGTATTTCACTGTGC
Source organism: Scatophagus argus (assembly GCF_020382885.2). NCBI lineage: Eukaryota > Metazoa > Chordata > Actinopteri > Scatophagidae > Scatophagus > Scatophagus argus. The sequence goes on along the minus strand of NC_058514.1, from coordinate 3,084,787 downwards.
TGGGAAAAAAACAAACTAATTATTTGTCTCTTCTATCTTGACTAACACTAGTTTATCTTCTGTCCATTTCAATGACCTATCACTAATTGATTCGTCTAGGTTGTTACTTCCCCTTCTATAGGAATGGTATCTTCCAGTCTCTCCATGTGCATGAAAAGTGACAAGCATGGCTCCCCCTACTTCTTCCTAATGGGCCACTCTAAAGACACGGTTTGTGACCATACGAATGTTTTCTCTCTTCACTTAACCTTGGCGTTCTGTGCTGTGGTTTTGTGTGTTGTTTTTTTCTGTAACCGCCTGTTCAGTGTAAACTTCCACATCTGCACACCGAAGCCTTTTGGCTTATAGACTAATCAGCAAATGCTGCTTCGAGCCACAGGAGGCAGTAAAATTAGTGAACATAACTCTTCTCATGACCAAAAGATAAATGTGCAGCCAGCAGCTACCTGCAGGCCCAAAAATGCAGCAATATGAGCATTCACCCTGGGTCAGCCAGAGGAGATGAAAGTGAAATATTTCGGGCAGATTATTTACCCGGTGAGATCTCGGCGCAGCAGGAATCCAGCCTGCGAGGGGACATTTATTCTTGTGACGCCGCCTGTAATAAAACCCCAGTGCGTCACTCACTCCTGTGGCTTCTGCACCAGCATGACACTCACTTTTCCGCCTCCTCCCACGATGGAGGAAGCCGTCATGAGGGTGGGAGCGTCGCGTCGCCAAAGCCCCCAGTGATGCACATTCATCAGCGTTTGGCCTCGGCGGTCAGCCTCCAGTCCCTAAACACAGGAAAAAGGGGGTGATGTTGTCGGCCCCTTTTTCTGCCAGATATTCAATCTCCGTGTATGGAGAGCTTTTGTCACGCTTGCCTTGAGGTTGTGGCACAGCCTTGAAAGATGCACTCAGGGAGTCTTACTGCGGTCGGGTCCTCCATCACTGGAAATCTGTTTGATGTCTGATTTCACCCCCCCAGTCGCTGCTTAAAAGTAGAAGCAGCATTTTAACCCACATGTTCTGTTCTGTGTGGGCTTGATTCAGCATTTCATCACTCGTAGTTTGCAGGCACCTTATTTGCATACTGGCAAGTTATGCAAATCATCTACGGTGATTAATTTGGCTATTTAAAACATGAGCAAAGTGATGTTCACGGACGCAAGTTGTTTTCGTTTCAGGTTTTGTGTGCTTTTTAGGAGCCGCTCAAAGCAAAATAAAAGAACAAAAACTGAATAATATAAGCACTACGGTGTCGGCATTCAAAACGCATGGTTTGGAGCATGTGCATGAGTATTATTGTGTGATTGTCTGTGTGCGGCATTGTGTGAGTTTGTGCCTCTGCCAAGCGTTAGATGTGCACCTCAAGGGCATTTATTTGTCAAAGTCCGGAGAATAAATTCTGAATGCTCTAAAAAAATTACTTATGGAGAAGTTGTTCTCTACTGCTCCCAAAGTGACTCCACAACAAACTAAATACATCCTATAATTAATCACACGTTCATTTAAAAGTAAAAAGCCTTACGTTCATTGGTGTGTTTTTATTCTGTGAAAGTCTGTATGATTTCTGTGGTTTAAAGTTAAGAAATCACAAAAAACGATTGTTATGCAACCTTTCTTCTTTTATTTTTTATCAGACCTTTATTCCTCAGTTGACACCCACTCCATGCCCGCCGTTTGTAAGATGAACTTTCTGTTAAAAGAACCCAAACTGAGACGTCCGAGCCCTTTTTGACAGGCCGAATTCCTGTGACTCATAGATTGACTTTGAAATGTCAGATCAATGTCCTTTTGACGAATTAACGGCAAGTAGGTAGTAGTAGTAGTAGAGTTGGAGGAGACCAAAACCGGAGTATAAATATTGGATTCACATTCATCACTTGGACACAAACATGACTTCAGATGAATGCTAATAGCTGAAAGTGATAATATGTCAGTGTGTTTCTGCTGCCCTCGGGTGGCCAAAAAAATCAAACCTTGCAGGTGTGAGAAGTGAAATTACAAAATTTTAATGAGTTTGAGAGCATATAGAACTGAAATCTACATCATGTGGTCTGTGGCTGTGGTGACTCAGCACGAATACAGGCAGACCAGAACTTTAGAGATGACAACGGGCATTAACGCAGCATGTGCTAATCACAGTCCAGCTCACACACACACACACACACACACACACACACAGGACCTCTGAAAGCCACTTCATCGTACCTAGCGTGCTGCAGCTGCGTGAAGTCCCAGCGTACTTAGAAATGAGCATGTGCTCACTCTCCCTCTTAGTCCTGGATCTAATATACTCCAGCGCTGCATGAGAGTCTGCTTATAATTGGGCCTCATGGTGCTGGTGTAGCTAGCCTAGCCTCTGGCCCCCCTGCCCAGCCTCCTGAAGATGACTGATGGCCGAGGGACCGAGACTCATCGGTGCAGAAACAGGAGCTAACAGTCCGTGAGAGTGGAGAGCTGTGGAGGAGCACGCTGTAGCTCCACTGCAGCTGCTACACTGGATCCAGACTTCTGTAGGCTTAGGGGAGAAAGAGGGGGAGAGAGGGGGGAGGCACTTGGCCCCTGAGGTTTTCATTCTCACTAAAGCACCACCCTATTGGGCACATCATCCATTTCATTAAACCTGTTTTCGATTTTCCGCCAAGGTTTTAGATTGGCCGAGGCTTTAAAGAGAGCTATGGGAGGCAGATTGATGCCGTCTAAAAGTAGAGTCGCCCTCTGACACGTTCGGAAGTAGGCTGTAGTGCTGCTCTGATATTTCCTTTAATGCTTTTAGCTTGTGGAATAGGAATGATTGCTGTGATGATTGTTTTTGTTTTGATTTAGTGTTTGCTTCTGCTGTGGCATGTGTGCAAGCTTTAAAGCAGAGCATGTGTGTGTGTGTGTGTGTGTGTTTTTCACGTTACCGACTGCGTGTATGTGTGTCTCAGATAATGCCGCCCCATGGGATGGTCGCCCTTCAGCCTCCCCAAGCCTGTCGGAAGTAGCCCCTCCCATCGACAGCCTTTCCATGCCATCGCCTTCATCTCATCTGGTCCCGGCTCCCGACCCACCTCACCTGTCGCCTCTGGACGTTCCGCGAGATCCGATGGCAGGAGACAGCAGGAAGGAGCGTTCGAAGAGCCCCCAGAAGGCCGAGCTGCCGAATCCAGATCCGAACAGCCAGGGGAGGAGAGCGGCCACAACCGGCGGGAGCGGCCGAGCCAAGAAGGAGGGTGGCAGGTCCACCCAAAAGGGGCACAGGGTGCAGTCCACTGCTGAGGGGGGAGGGGGCAAGGAGGGGCAGAGCGGGGAGCCCAAACCTTCCAGGTGCACCAGAGGGAGGTCCAAGGACAGGAACACTGGGGACAACAGAGAATCCACCCAATGTTCCAGCACCTCTAAGCTCCCACACGCTAACGGGGGCAGCAGGGAGGATGTGAACCGTTACAGTGGCGGGCAGCAGCAGGTGGAGTCGGAGCAGAGCAACCCCAGGCCCAGGGAAGCCGACAGGGGCCTGGGAGAGAGCCGACCCAGCCTGCCCAACAAGAGCACCAGCAGCGCAGCGGGGAGGAAGGCCACGGTCTCTCCCGGGCCTTGGAAGATCCCTGGATCAGACAAGCTGCCCAGCACGCTGCGCACAGGCACGTCCACGCTGAGCAGATAACACCGCGGCTCCAGCAGGTCGCAGAGGCCACACCCCCATCTGGATGAAACCACCACCCTCACACCTTCCTGTGCTCCTTTCACCCCCTTTCGGTTCCCATTCTCCCACAGACCACTGAGTCAAAACCGGGTGGGGGGGGGCGGGGTGATCTGGACCACGTGTTTTTAGTTTTATTTATGATACTGTACTCTAAATTATTTTGAGAAATATTTTACACCCACCACCTTAAGAACTGGAAAAATCATCCACTTTTTGAAAAAAAAAAAAAAGAAAAGAAAATGGAAGAGCAAGTAGAATGTGTGTGACGGAGAATCACTTCAGGGGGTACAAACTGTAAACTCTATTTTGAGTTGTCCCCAAGCAGAACATGCAAATATAAACAGCTGACAGGAAGCAACTGTCGGCTGCCATTGGATTTTTATATATAAATATATATATATATATACACACATAAATAAATATATAAAGTGGAGTCTGTTTTATGAACTGGAATGTTGACAAAGGAGCTTTGACTGGTTTTGACGAGAGCGAATGGAAGAAAGAGTGACAGCAGAGATGAAATCTACTCATCAACAGAACTTTGCCTTAACAGAGACTGTATGGGCCTGAACCTGTCTTGAAATCAAATCTATGAGATGATTATAGACATAGATAAATTATAATGAATATGAATATGTGGAATCATTTGTAAATAAGATCATCTTTAAGCGAACAGAACCTGAGGCGAGGCGATGGAACTTCCTGTCCGTGTTCAGACGAGTTAAACGGCGCCACACGGATGAGAGCTTTCCCCACGCCGCCGCCTCCCTCCTCTACCCGCCCGTTCAGCCCTGTGATTGCAGTTCGGGGTCTCGCCAGGCCTGCTGAGGTTGACTGCACGGTCTGTTTGCGCTTGAACCATCACCACAGGTCGGCGGGGGTGTCGTGTCAATCCATTTTTCTCATTTCTGTGCTTAAGGAACAAAGCAATCCGCGACGGTGGAGTCCGGCCGGACGCTGACAGAAGGAGTTGGTGTGACACCAACCGGGGGGGGGAGGGGCAGAGTGCCTTAGACTGACAGAGGAAGGTTGGCTTACAAGTCAAAGGTTTGACTCCAGTACTATTTAGAGGGTCCAGAAACAGGCTGCTATACAGAAAAAACTTTACAGATTTAAATAATAAACAGTATTTTCTCAGATATGATGAAATATATAATTTATCTCACAAGCTTATGTATGGAAATTAGTCGATTACCAGATGGTCTCGAGTGTTTCAGTCTGGGTCATGTGAGTTTTCATTGCTGATTGCTTACCGACGTATCAGACCTCACCTTTGATCGCCCGTGTGAGATGGTGTTGGGAAACATCAGCACAGAGCACCAGTTTAAATGAGTAAAATCTGACTGAATCACTCGTCGAAAGCTTTCTCTCCTGACAGCCCGTCACCTGACGGACTGAATGGCCTCAATTTGAGAACGAAACCTTTCTATCCTTTTCCACGTTGGCTGGGAAACTGTTGCACCTGTCACTGTCAGCTGCTGAATTTGATTTGTTTTGGGTGATTCTGTGTGATATTAAGAAGTACATCTCCGCGCCAAAGCTCCCTGTAGATTTTCTTTCATTTCAGCACACACACACACACACACACACACACCTGCCCCTGAATACGACTCTGTTCAAAGCCTACAGTGTAAACGTGCAGGTGAACATTTTTACACAACCTGACAGCAGCAGGTTGGCTGTTGCTGTGGCAGATTAACAAGCGGAAGATTCCTGATCACGTTTTAAACAGTGGTTTCTTTGTTTCAGACGGGAGTAAACAAAAGCAGCTTCTGGTTTCTTGAAGCCAGCTGACGATTTCGCCAGCTAATGTAAGCTGATGTTAGATGAGTCTCAGATATGCTCTCAGTGGGTACACACATGATTTCATGCTAGAAGACTGAGGCTAAAGCTGCATTTTCCAGGCAAAAAGTTAGCATCTTCATGGAAATAAATAAACAGCTTGTTTCTTTAGGGCACGGTAGAGCTAATTAGCCACAGCAGATTTAATATGGTAATAAAATAATGTAAGATCAGACTATTATTTCATTCTCATGTAACATCGTTTGGTTGATTATCATACCTGTTTGCATCTCCTAAACTGTGTTTAACTTTTTAACGTTACGAGAGAAAAGTCTTTTAGGGTGAGGACTAACCGATAAACAAGCTGTCTGTGGTAACACTGACTGTAGTGTGAACTTACTCAAATCCAATTTAAAAAAAAAAAAAATCAGGAGAGAACAGCTAACATTAGCTATCTGCTAAACTAGTTAGCCAGACGTGCTAACGCCAGCTCACGTTAGCGCGGGTGGTCACATGGTTTAATCTATTCGTCACACTCCGACTCCTGTGAGTTTGGTTTGGAAAGGCTAAAACAAAGACGCCATCCTGTTAAACGGCATAAAGGTCCAGTATGTAGGCTTCATTGGCCTCGAGCTGTGTGGGTAAATTTCACCCTGCTGCCCTCCCTGTTTGGTTTGTGTGCTCTGGGCTGCTGTGGAAACATGGCGGCGCTGCATTGGCGGACTCCGCCAGACGACCTGCTCCCTCTGTAGATACCAAAGGCTCATTCTAAGATAACGACAACACAAAAGACTGTCGGTTTCAGGTGATTATACACAAACGAAAACATAATTGTGAATATTATATTGCATTCCTAAATGCCCCCACTTCCTACACACTGGGCCTTTAAATGCTGAGTGCTGCCCCCACACACTCCTGCAACATGTGGAGAAATCAGAAGGCTGACAGGCCTGCAGTGCCTGCTAAGCGGAGGAGGAGTTTATGCAAAAAAAAAAAAAAAAAAAGGTCAATTGTGAGATCAAGAAATCTTTTCACAGCGTTTGCATCCCCTTTGAAGACGTGAAACATCAGAATGGTAATTTTTTTTCTCTGAATGAGCCGTGAGTCATAACACCAGAACAAAAATCTTCCTCTCTGACCTCTGCAGAGTGAAGTGCAAACAGTGTTTAAAGAATAAAGAAGCAAAGGGAGACAAGTCATTATGTTTGCCTTTGTGATCCCTAATTACACAAAGAACAGGCAGCCTGACATTAAAGCACAATCTCACAGGGAGGGGTTTCGGGATGTGAGTTATTGTGTCGGAGAAAATCGTCAGCCAGGCTTTAAACGGCTCAGCCTTTCAGTCACTTGTAGATGGCGTGCGGGGACCATATTTTAGAACACACACACAAAAGGCCTCAAGCCTAAATTTTACATTTGTCAGACTAAAGGTAGCAAGTGCTGCCTTCATACGACCGTTCTGCTCGTTCGCTCCGTTATTTTGTCACTTTTGTGTGATGCAGAAGGAAAAAAAATGTGCATATTTTTGCACAACTCACAGCTTTTCACATCTGGAGCCAAATCGTGAGTAGTTTTCTACAGAAGGCAAGAAGAAGAACAAAAAAGTTTTTTTGTTTTGTTTTTTTTGGGGGGTTTTTTTGCAGAATGTGTGTTGAAATTACAGCACATGCTACACCATAAACTCCCACCCAAGCGGCTCAGTATCACTGTGTAGTGTTATAGCAGTGTGTAGACCCTGAACAAATATCTCTATAAATATGACTCAGTGTACTATTGATGGTCACAAAGACTGTAAGTGGAGCAACTATTTTTATGAAATGCAACACTATGGATATATTAACTTTTGCAAAAATCTTGTTTACCTGTATGATATTCTGAAACGCTGTCAAAATAAAAGAAAATCTTGACACATGACAGATTTATTTAGGACACGCTGCTGTGTGGTTTGTTATGGGAGTCTGTTTTTATCAGAGCGTAACGGTCATATACGACAAGTGCATGTGTGATGCTTTACTTTCACCCCACTGCTCAGCACTTACAAGCAGTATGCTGGTTTATAACACACCAGTACTTATACAGTATTGTCAGTGACATATTATAAATACATAAGAAATAAATACAATCCTAATATCTGTCTTTAACTACATTATATTGCGTTCTAAAGCATTTATTTATCACTTACATACTGCTTATAAATGCTACATGGGCATGCGGGTTAAAATAAAGTGTGAAACTCTTCTGAAAAACTTCTTATGAGCTTCTCTCTTGTGTAACATTTCTACTGTTGTAATGTCGCTATTCAGCCACCTGGGGGCATCCGATAAACCAGAAATACGGAAAGTTACGGGGAATTTAAAAGAAACAAAGAAGTTCACTTTAATGATTTGATTTACTTCGGAGGATTTCAGCCTCAAATGTACACAAAATAATTACTGACTGTGATTCTACTGATGCTTCCTGTCAGCCTTGTGCAGGTTGAATGGAAAAGCTGCCGGTTTTGTGGGTCTTGTGCACACTCTCCATGTGACCACTAGAGGTCAGTGTAGACCTGGCATATGTTTTAGGCTGCTTGGTTTCATAATTGTTGAACTTACATAAAGTTCTTATTCAGACATTTCATCTTGCAAAATGTCGTAGGGCTTTTGTCACCCAGTGTGACCTTGTGATTTCATAAGCTAAAAAATGTCACATGGCACACTTCCTCCAGTTGTGGTGGTTTTCACAGCCCTAAGTGTAACTCTGTGACGATAATGGACGTTAAGAAGGTGACTGCATGCTGTGTGCATACAGAGTGTCTGTGCATCAAACAGAAAACAGACACAAAGGAGGCAAAGAGTCAGAGATGAAGCTCTGCAGGAGCGGCTTGACGAGCTCTCCTGCAGAGGCAGCGCCGCTCGCTGCTGCCTGCTGCCAGCTGGAGGCTCCTGCCTGGTGCCTGTACTCTCCACGGGGGCGAATCAATCCAGGGCTGTGCTCATGCCTCCAGCGCGGCACACACCTCACCAGACCAATGAAAAACCACCTCTGACATGTGATGCACCGCACGGCCCGGACCATCAGGAACAGTCTGCAGACAGGATGTTCTGTAGCAGCTGAAGGAGTTGAAACCGCTGTAGAAGCTGCACAAATGACGCTCACAGCTCAGGATCTCAGCTGCATCTGACAGCATCACACACATCTCCAATATGTCTCCTAAAACACACACACACTGATGTAATGACTGTTTGATGGATTGCTTTGCTGACGTCTCTGGTGTTCCTCCTCACTGAACTGCTTCATCTCATCGATACTAAACATACTGCCAGTAAAATAACTGTAGTGCACAGAAACACAAAGCGTAATGAGTTCATCCCTCACGACTCTGCGCTGCACACAAACATAATCTTTAACAGCACCTCCAGGAAAGATCCGCTCCTTCATCGTTTGATTCTCTGAGCTGCAGGGAAAATAGTCCGCTTGACTGGGAGCAACACGGGCCCAAAAGAGCCCCGGGGATGCGCAGTTTCAGGCTCGGTAATCTGAGGACTGGATGACTGGATGACTGAATGAAATAGCGCACACAGCGTTTGAGCCTTGGCCTTTCTATGTTAAAACACCCCTGCAGTCAGAAAGAAATTTAAACCTGGATTGAGGTGGGATGCGTCTGGGCCGACAGATCATTTGCTGCACAACAAGGATTACCTGCAGAGGCAGCAAAAGGTTGTCCTGCTCCCGCGTGCCACTTTGAGCTTTTTGGGTCAAAGCGCAGCTCTTTGTGCCTTTTGACGCGCTGCATTCAGGGCGGGGAGAGAAGGCCACTCTGCACAGACATGCACTCACACAGGTCTGTTTTGTCTGTTGTTGTTGTGCAGCTGAAGTGAAAAGCAGAGTCTGTGCCCTTCAGCTAAGTGCAGTGAAGCTATGATACGTCAGTGAGTCATAACCAAGGCCGTAACATGTGGACTAATGGCACCGACTGGAGCTTTAAGTGTCCTCCGGGTAGCAGGCTGGACGCAGTCACTGATGTGGTGGTGTTTGATGCCTGGTGCTTGATAACTTAAATTATACATCAGTGATTTGCAATCAGGGAGACCAATTATCTGTCAATAAAGATGACCTGTTCCATCTTGCTGCTGCTCACAATATATTGTGAAGAGTGAGACAGATTATTATAAATTATTTGGTCCCAGTATACAGCGAAAGTATGGACTTACTATCACGCACTGTCTTGAGTGGAGAGAGATATTACGCAAGAAAAATAATAATAATAGGCCTACATCAGCCTCATTCTCATCTTCTCTCGGAGGTTTTACCTTATGAGTTAAGGCTTGGGTTTGAATTCATTTCTAATTTTATTTGCTTATCATAATTTCACCTATCATCAGCGTCTCGAATCCTTAAAGCCTTTGCCTAATTCTGTATGCTTGCAGGCATGTCAATCTGGTCCACAGGAGGGCCGGTGTGGCTGCAGGTTTTCTTTCCTACCAAGTAGCAGCACACCAGACTTGACTCATTTAATCAACTGATCTCCGTCTTCAGACAGTTGATTGGTCAAACGGTGTGCTCTTGGTTGGTTGGCACAAAAACCTGCAGCCACACCGGCCCTCCTGTGGACCGGTTTGACAGCCTCCTTTTATGTATGTATGTTGTCATGCAAATCATTCAGACGTTACATTGTAGTCAAATGAACTTTATACTCATGTTTGGTATATGCCGAACTCGATATTTTGTTAATTCAGATACAAATCCCACTTTCCGTTTATAAACGAACACCGATCGTGCAAGCCAAGTAAACTTGTGGGATTATTGAATGAAATTTGGCGTGACGTTGCGTCTGCATACGACAGAACGGCGTGCACCGGCAGGACCAAGGGAAGGCCCAGGGGCGGGGTGTCGCGCCCTGCCCACTCGGTATCTCGTATTTGAGTAGCAGTCTGTCTAGCTGCAGCAGTCTGCAGACAGACAGGCAGTCGGCGGGGCCGAACTGGGCTTTTTTTGACCGTGGAAGTTTCCCAGCAGCCAGAGCCCAGGGGCGGCCGGTGGGAGGAGGCAGAGAGTCCGCAGCTGCCACACCGCACAGCCTCTTTGAAAGCCGCAAGAGGAAGGAGCCGCCCGCGTCAACCGATGTCAACGGTATGAAGCATTTCGTTTATTGCGTTCATTTGTTTTTCATTTGAAAACGGCATGGGGGTTGAAAGCAGGACTGAAATGTGGGTTTTGAGAAGCCGAGGTCTGTCGAGGCACGCCGCTGTCGGAGCATCTTTCATTGGTTTTTTCGGCTGCGGTCGGAGCAGCGGGAGTGAGCATCATACGCCGGGGCTGAAAATGTCTCCGTACACGGAGCGTTGCTAACAGTTCGTAGTGTTTTCACTTTAATGTCGTTCGTTTGTTTCGGTATGAACGATTGAGTTGTGTAATTGGCGCGTACTCTGTTAGCACGAAGTTGTGGCCGCCTCCGACGGCAGGGCGGCGGGCAGCTGGAGCCGCAATCAGCGTGGAGCAGCTGCGGGAAGCTAGCAGCTGTTAGCTGAGGAAGAGAGAGGAAGTAGGGACAGTGGCCTTCAAAATAAAAGCAGAAACGCCATAACAGCTGATTTACCATGGTGCGGTATTTCCGAAGCCACAGATTTTTAATGAATGGATGTGAATTGATTCATCCTACGGCCATTAATGGAAAAGATAAACTAATCTTAAAGTGACGTACGTTTTATTCAGCATTTCTGCACACGATTTAATCATGCGGGAGCCGTCTTACAAGCAGACAAGTCATTTTAAATCGCCGTGAAAGCGCTGATGGATTTTGAATCTTTGGTTAGTTTTGAAGTCCATGAGGTGTTTGATTGATTTTAAGACGAAACTGGAAATCGTTCAAGTTTGAAGTTGAAAAGTATTTAGGCTTTGCTGCTTTTTACACCATTGATAATTGAAACAGGCCAGTTTTGTCGGCTATCAGGGTCTTTTATGAAATTAAAATGGACATTTCTGATTTTACGTTTTTTTTTTTACGTTTTGTAGGCCAGGCGACTCGTCCATCATTAAACAAAACACATTTGCAGTCCTGGAGTTGTTGTTACGTTTTTTCTTTTACTTTGAATATTTACTCCGGAAGTGCTATGTTAAGCAGGTTTCTGTCTTGACACTCTCGAATGGAGAACCTTAGAATTACGTCCATCACATTGTTTTGTAACCACTGTAGCTATAAAATACACTGTTTATATACAAAGATGAACCATCATGACAGAGTGAGAAGCCAGAACTGTTCGGTCTGTCGTTTTCCCCCTGTCTCTCTCTCTCTGTGTGTGTGTGTGTGTGTGTGTGTGTGTGTGTGTGTGTGTGTGGTTTGCCATGTGGAGGCGAGCCGTTTGAATCACCTCCTCCCGGATGAGCCCTGTCTCTTGCTCAGCGGGCCGACTGGGATGACAGAAAGCGCAGCTGACTCTCCTGCTCATAAATGTGCAGCTTCTGGCCTCCCACATCTCAACCACAAGCTTTAATGAACAAAGTCCTCGCAGACCTCAGATGTGAGAAGACGGGTGGTGTTGCATGTGCACAGTGTGGAGTCCTTTAACACTACAAAGACATGGGAGCAGTTTACATTCAGAGCGGAGTGAACTCCCATGAAAGGCATGACTCCACTGAGCACCGGACGAGCCTGCTCTGCAGTCTGCTGCCTGTGTGCTTCATCATGATAACTGCTGGGTTATGTGCGTGATGGCATACATTACATACCTTTGGTGCACTTCTTCTCCTTTTGGGCCACAGTAAAGGCTGTCGTGCCTTTGGAGCTCGAGCTAAGCTTTAAGCTTTAAGCTTTAAAGTGCGGCTGCAACTGTGACGCTCGTTTTCCTGCAGGTTTTCTGAGCTCACTCGTTTTGCCTGTCAAATAGTGACAGAAAATGGAAGCAGATTTCTCTGTTTTTGCCCCCCACAGGCAAAAGTGATGTCTTCACATGTCTTTCTGTGTCCTATCAACAGTCCACAACCAACAAATATTCACTTTAGGACGATACTAAACAGAGAAAAGCAGCAAGTGTTTGTTGAAATAGTTGCAACAACAGTTTTGCACATCTGCATTTCTCCATTTTATTGACACAAACATGCATAATTCACACGCTCAGATCAATGCTGGGTGCTTCATCTTGTATAATAAAACTGTTCAGGTGAGGTCCATGTGTTGTGGATGCTTAACATCCTGAGTATGTCGAAAGGAAAAATATTCCCACGTGGGTGTAGAAATGAAGCGTACCTTATTCAAATGGAGCAACACCTTTTCCTCTTTATTTCTGAACAGCCTTGCAGAACATCAGTACATCATGTGGCGCAAACTGCGAGCAGATTTTCGCCCCCGAAAGGTGTTTTGATGTGTGATCGTAAATTTAGCTCGTCTCCATCTGAGCTGCAGGACACTAAATCAGGGAGGAAAAAAAAATGTCTTGAGCTGGTTTCCAAATTGGGATCACAAATAGAGCTCTAATTATCATCACGAGGTGACCTATATTTTGTTCTCAGAAAAGTGTTAGGTGTGTGTGCTGCATGGATGCTGCCAGACAGCGTTTTCTGCCTGGCTTCCTGTCACTGTTTACAGAGTCACACACATGCCTGGTTGACTTTTCTTGCCTTAGCGAGTCTGAGGAGTTCAAAGTTGTTTGATTTCGTAACGAGGAATGCTGCAAGGCGAGATGTACGAAGTCCGTCCCTCGTCTTCCGGGTTCCTAAGCCGCCTTGTTGACGTGTGTGCAGCCTCTCGTCCTGCGCTCTCTCGCCTCCAGCTGCTGCTCCTGCAAACCCCCCTCAGCCCTCCTCTGTCGCTGTCCTCCTTTTCAACCTCTGCTTTACACATGTGCTCCCTTTCTCTCCTGGTGCAGGGCTCCATCAATCTTTATGCTAAATGGTTGTGTAGCTGCTCTGTTGCAGACCTCCTCCTCCTCCTCCTCCTCCTGTGTGCATTTCCATACCAGAGAGAGTAGTATTAGTGTGGTACAGTGAGCAAGTGCAGAGGCATGATGGGAGAGCAGCGTGGGAGATGTTTGTCACATCTCTGCGTTCACAGTTTTCAGCAGGCTGTGATGTAAAGAGTGTGTGTGTGTGTGTGTGTGTGTGTGGTGTGGGGGGTTGCAGTGCACTTCCTTTACTCTTCAGGAAATAAACAGCCGCTGATATGTAAATCTCTTTATGTTGTGAGTGTTGTCACTGTCAGTGTGTGTGTGTGTGTGTGTGGAGGAGGAAGCCATATTGAGCACTGCCACCTTTGGCGATATCATTCACAAATGTAAAAAAAAAAAAAAAAAGAAGAAGAATAAAACAGCCTGAGATTTTTATCATTCCTGCTCAGCTCTGATGCAACTTGGCACGGATCCCATTCAGGACATTTTAAGAAGCACTGTGGGAAGTCCTGGGATTGAGACGCTATCAGAAAAGACATTTAAGATAAACATTTTCATCAGGAAATGGAGTCAGCGCAGCTCTGAGTAATGTTTATCTCATGCCGACATAGTGTCAATAATAATCATGTGAAGTACTGACGTTTATCAGGTGTGTTTACCTTCTTATTTTAAGGTGTTTGCAGGCTGGCATTTGCTAATTAGTGCAACACCCACAGCACAGGTAAGCCTGATGGGTTGTCGTGATTTTTGCAAACCAGACCTCACGTCGTGTCATATGAAGTACTGACTTTGTGGTCCAGCGTCGGTTCCTCATTCTGCTGCTTGAAGTTTAAATTGTTTGAGCAGCTTGTTGAAAGAGTGCGAGATCCTCCTTCACACGAGGCCTTCATGACTTTTAGCTGCTTTAAGAGGGGAAAGTTTACCTCTTGTTTGTCAATCTGCTCTTAAGTCACAACTAAAGCTTTAGTTTTTTGTTTTTTTTTGAAAGGATTATAAGGAATAAGCCTGTGGGGCTAATGTTTGTCTCGTCGCGCATTAGGGACATCTGTGGCAGCGTGGCCACCTGTGGCTGCTGTCATCATTTTCTGCAGGCATCCACATTTGGTTGCTGCATGTTACTCCTTCCTTCTTGGCAGACTTGCTTGTTGTTTATTTATTGTTTTGTTTGTTGTCACACTTGGCTAAAGTCCCCGTCAAGGTGACATCTTCAGCTGATGCTCAGTACCAAAAAAAGATTCAGTTTATCATGACATCAAGCACAGATGAGCAGGAAGGACCGTCGGTGTCCGTCCAAAAGTGTTTGTGTACCATCACTGCGGTTTGAAACGAAGACGAGCTCTTGTCTCTGACATGGGACATGTTCAGACTTCATGTTTCACATTACTTGCTTTCCCGACAACAACAACAACAACAACAGCTCTAACTGCTCCAACTTTCCTGTCATGTCAAAGCAGATGAAGTGATTGTTCTTCCGACGGTTCTGTCAGCGCCCGCCGGGTAGTCCAGCCAGTCGGACGAGTATCCGAGCTAGCTGCGTCCTTAAATGAACACATGCAGGTGTTTAATGAAAAAGTAGCTCGCTGTTGGCTGTGCCTTTTGCAGAAGTGTCCCTGCACCTGTGCTTGGCTGTTTCTCTTGGGAGGAGCTGGATTGGCTTGAATCAGCATTTGGTGCAAGTGCTGTGGATGGTGAGGATAAATGAGCAGGAGGAAAAAGGGGGCCAGGGCCCTGAGAGGGAGGGAGGGAGTGTGGAGATCACCTTCAGGATAGTCCACCAAGGAGGAGGACAACCCCGGAGGTGATCCTGAACTGACCAAAGGATCTACATGCTATGCTACACATGCTAAGCTATTTTTCTTGCTGTCCCAGGCAACACTCGTCTTCTTCGGCTTCTGAAATGTGACCGTCAGTTAATCTTGCACTCACGGAGGTTATTGGTGAACCAGCCTCGTATACCCTCCCCTGTTTAAGAGCCTGTTAGTTGACTTTCATACTCCTGAAAATCCTCCTTGGTTGCCTGTGATGTAAAGTAAACTGTGAATTTGTAGGAAATGGCATCGAGTATTGGAAACCCTTCGTTTGGTCCTTTTTAATTCGAAGGCTCAAGCAGATGTTGTAAATCAGCGTCGGTCACCTTGCGACACCCACCCCGTCTGTGAGTCCTGTGGGCCTCGTGGCCGTTAATAACCGGTGGCGGATGTTCCTGTGGGTTGTGTGACATTGAACCCCACGTGGACATGGGTGCTCTTCACACAGCATGTCACATCAGGGTAATGGGGAGGATTTGGAGCTGCGCTTCGTGGCAGTGAGTCACCCGGTGTTGATTAATGGACCCGCTGACCGCATGGAAGGAGGCGTCTTCTTAAGGGTGCTGATCGTAATCAAATAAATCCCACTGAATTCATTTAACTTCAGGCAAAACGGTTACACAGTGAAACAGACAATAAGTACAAATGAAGAAATGAAAAGCTTCGAAAGCAAACGACGACTCAGCCGAGGTAAATTGCGCACTTCAGGCTTGGCTCCTGTTGACTTTAAGCGCCGGAGCAGAACCGTGAATACTGGTTCATTTGCGTGCTGATGACAGATTAGGCTTCCTTCTCTGCCTCCTTGTGCCCTGCCTTGTTTGACTTGGTGTGCTTTGGTGTAAGAAGTGAGTGTTCCTGCAGTGTTAGATTTCACACTGCGACAAGCCAGCCAGCGGATGTTGAGGCTTCACTTTGCCAGGCTGACTCGTTGCTGTGGGTGGTGTCATCTCTCCAGGAACATGACGGCGCAGGTTTTCAGCGATTACACATTTCGAAGGATTTATGAGACGTAGCATTCGGGTAAATCTATAGGGTGCGGCTTCGGGGCAGGCTGAAACCAACTGTGGATACGTTAAGGTTTTCTGCATGAGAGCCGATGTTGAGTCATCAGCCGCCCGAGAGTGAACAGCAGAGTCCTGATCAGGTCGTCCCACAGTCCTCAGTCCTCTTTGGCGTCTTGTGTTTTGCCTTGACTTCCTCTTGTTTTTCGTCCGTTGAAAAGGTGGAGCTTTTGCTTTTCCTTTGAAATGGCCCCGAGGAGCAGGTTGACGTGTCCTGGAGAAGCTTTTGCAGAGCATAAAACCTCAGAGGAACTTGTTCACATGACATCAGTTGTTTTATCTGACAAACAGTTTGAACTTGTGGCTTTTATTGGCCTAATTGGTGCAGCTGAAGAAGTAACTCTAAACTGACGGATTAAGTTGAGATAAAAGAGTTTTTTCCCCTTTTCCACAGTCAAATTGCTTGTTTTGTCTAAATAAAAGAAAAAAGAAACAAAAGATCTTAAGTTTACTTTCAGTTTAGAGTTTAAGATGGAAAAGATTACCTTTTTGTTTCTCAATTTTGCTTTCTTAAAATATCATTTGTCCGAAGTGTTTTTTGTTTGTTTCTTTGTTTTTTAAGGACTAAAAGGAAAAGGCCTCTGGGGATCATTTGGAGTGATGTTTGTCTTGGGGGTGTCTGTGGCAGGGTGGCCCAACCTCACTGTCTTTATGTGGGACTTTCTGGACCGACGCCCAGCCTGCTATGCGTGGACAATATGGCCGGCAGCCAAGGCCATGCAGATCTCCCTCTTTATACTTTATGCTTTTCTTTCCCTGAGACCTGAGCGTAAATTTCTAACAGTATTTCCTCTCACTCTCCCGCTGAGTAGTCAAACAGAAACTCATTTCTCGTTTAAGCTGGAGCGTATTGTGGTTGTGTCCTCACAGTATTGGCTTGGTACTCTGAGTTAAAGGCGGCGACTCTCTCGGCTGCTCTGAAGTGAACCATGAAGCTGTTGAAGTAAGACTTGACCCTGTTCATCTGGTATTTAATGAAACCTGTATGAACTTCATTTGGTCTGACCACTTGATTAATGAATTAAGGTTGAGTCTGTTAGGTCGGGTTTTGGTCTCCGCCAACTTCTGAGTGAAACATTGAACTGCTGCTGCTAAATGCTCAACAAAACTTTAAAGCTGCTGGCTGTGAAACCAAAACAACAAACTGAAGGACACGAAAATATTTTGCTTGAATTATTTGCCATTTTCAGCTTGTGAAACGTTTGAGTATCAGACAAAGTAACCATGCAGATGCAAGTAGGATTTCCATTTTTACAGAAAAAAATCTTACTTTCTTATCATTGAAGTTATTTATAGAGGAAAAAATGCCAAATATTCTCAGATGTTGCCGTATTCTCTGCTGTAAATCGAATGTGGCTTTTCGACCGTTAGAAAACAAGCTGTCAAAAAGTAGCACCTCTGAGACCACATCCTCAGTCCAATCCCAGGAAGAGAGCAGCCTTTCTTTTAATCTCTCTGCCTGGTCTTGTACCCAGCGGACGGCCAAATCTGATTGCATCCTCTTTTCCCCGAAACACACACACACACACACTCCCTCATCAGGAACAGCAACAACAAACCGCCCTGTTCTTCATGCTTGTCTTCCATTCCCAGACGCCGGCAGCCGTCGCCCTGCTGCGTTTGCTGGTTTTCAGGTACCATCGCAGCTCAACTCGAGTGAGCAACATGCTGTGATTTTGTGTCACCGACGGTGGAAAGATTAGGGTGGTATAGTGTTTAGATCTGCATTACTGTGTCTTAATCTGTCCACTTGCAGCACAAATCTGAAATAATCTGTGGATGTTCGTGCCTCTCGTGTCCAAACCGTCAGTGTGGTTGTGTTTTCCACCTTGGCTCTAATCTACGGGTTGATGGATGGATGGATGAGATGCTAACCAACTGACACCAACAGCCTCCCATTTCATTAATTATAGACCTGGCTGGCAGCAGCACGAGGTGAAGCTATGAGGTGTGTGTGTGTGTGTGTGTGTGTGTAAGTCAGTGTGTTGCTCTTCGTGTTCATTGTAATCTATCTTTGCGCAGGGCGTCTGATTAAATGACTTGGTCACAGGTGTTGGTTTCCGTGCAAGTGAGCTGGTCGGCGCTGAAACACATGGACAAACCATGACTGTACAACATGGCGCAAAGCTTCAGTACGTCTTCGCATCATGCATGTAAAAGTGACCGTAAGGTGCTGCCAGCTGTTTGAGTCTTGGTTGGAGGTTGATTGGCTATCAGCTTTTTTAAAGTTTTTTTTTTTTTTAAAGTTGTGTCATCAATCTGGAATAAAAATTAAAAAACAGAACAAATCTCAAAGTTTAACGAAAAAAAACAAATCGTTAAGTAAATCTGTATTCTTACCATTATTATTATTATTATTATTATTATTATTATTATTATTATTATTGTTCTGGTGAGTTGGCATGATGACACTGAAAATTAACCATCAGACTGAATTCTGACTGAGCCTTAAAGCTGCCGTGAACCGGTCAGGTGGAGCAGTGAAGGCACCTTCAGGGACTTCAGTCCACCTTCAGGGACTCGCCTGCCGAGCCTCAGCCCCATCCTGCTCCACGACAGCAAAATGAGCCTGCAGGATAAATGAGAGGACCGCTGTGATGGATAAGGACGTGAAACTGCCTCACCAGCTAAGACCAGTTCCTCTCATCGGCCTTTTGTCCTCCGTCGTGTCAAAGGCGGCCTCGAGTGGGTCGTGACGGACCGGCCGGCTCGCTGCAGCTCGGGGCTCCGTGGGCGTGTTTTTGGCTTTTGGGAGAAAGCGGTCAGTTATTTGGTTGAACTAACTTTAATGAGATTGTGAAACACCTGATGGATGAATCATTGTTTTGCACAACCGCTAACGGGCACAGAGGAAATTTGCACATCTTGTTCAGGCAAAGCGTTGCACTTTGGAGTCTTTAGTTCACATGCTGCAGCCTGACTGGCACCAGCAGCAGCAGCATGTGGCTGACTCAGTATTGCTTTTTATGTCACTCGTGATATTGCAGTAAGTTAGTTCCCAGACTTAATCTGTAGTTTTATAAGCTTTGTGGTGTCTAAAATGTCGACCTTGAAAATTTGTCTGATCATCAGCAGTTCACAACCACAGATCTTCAATTCAAAACCAGTAAATATTCATTTTTAAGCTACAGGAACCAGTAATGTGTTTTAAATTCGTGGACGTCCGTGTGAAGGACAGGCTGTTTCAGATCAGTTTGATTTTATTTCTCACCGAGCTTCACTGTTTCTTTGTGCTGAAAACCTGACTGCATTGAAAGTAAGTCTTGATTGTTTCCTCAGGCTCAGACTCGTATGCGTAGTACAGAAAATTATAGGCTGCCACTTGATCCGTAATTACAGCCAATGAGGGGAGCCGGGTGTGGATCTGTGAGCTGAAAGCGGAGCGTGGGACACCGTGATGACACAATGCAGGTTCATGACCTCCTGGCCCGGTCGCAGCACTCGAAGCTCCATCGCCGGCGTGGGTCTGAGCCAGCCGTCAACTGACACCACAGCACCCAGAGGCCCCGCCGCTCCGAGACGGCTGCTGTAATTACAGAGTCCCTCCACCCTCGGACACAACGCACACAATACACACCCTGAATATCTCATAATGACTTTCACGTGTAGATGCCAAACTGGTTTGTGGGTTTTGTTTTGTTTTAAGATTAAATTAAAGAGATGTTGCTTGAGTCCTTGAGGCCTGTGGCTGATATAATTAATCCTAATTAGATTAGCCGTTAGCTGCCTTGGAAAAAAAAAATTTCCCGAAAAGTGCTGTGCAATTACATGAGTTTACGTAAGGAGAAATGTCACAACCTCACATACAGGAGAGCTGAAAGGTGTTTAATAGTGATTAGCAGGGAGTTTGGACCAGTTTCTGTTTAAGTGTACTGAACCTTTTTATTTTGGAGGGCGCTCAGTGGACTGTTTGCTACTCCCCACCCCTGGACTCTGATTGTCATAGCTTAGCAACACACTGCCATGGCAGGCTTGTCAGGCGTTGGTTTTCTGCACATGTTGAAGCAGCGGGGCTGCAGCGAGAGGGGAGGTTCAGCGTTGAAGTGCCTTTCAAAAACTGTAAGAAATTAATCGGTGTGTTTATCTGCTCCAGGAAGCCACAGTTGCTAGCCTGCTGGGCCAAGTAGCCCCCTTATCGAGAGTTATTTCAAGGCTCATAACTACATTAACTATATAGCAGTTTGTGGGTTTATAAGCTGCGTTTAGTAAAGCCTCCTTCACAATTACTGTAGCCGCTGTGTGGAAGCTGATGCTAACGGCGGTTAGGCTAACATTAGCGGCTCTTTTTTACATTTTGGAAAGTTTGCACCCGAGGAACCTCGGTCAAGTTAATGTAATGTTCAACAAATAAGTTTCTCCTCATCCTTTTTAAGGTCTTTTAACTAAAGATTCTGTGGTTTCATGTGCCGGGGGTGCAGTGCTTGGCAAACAGTCAGTTTTATGACTGATGATTATATTTATCTTTTTCTTTTCCGTGAGCTCATACGTTTTATTAATGTAATCTCATGATCCGGTCGTTAGCCCAGCCTCATCCTCCCCCTCTGGGTGCTGCGAAACTCAGACATGCTCGTTTCCTCTCTGCTTGAGATTGTCACAGAGACAAGAACCAGAAAACGCCTCATGCGGCGTGTCGACAAGGACCCGTTCAGAACTCGCAACATTAATGTTTCCAGAAGGAGCCATAGATGATGATTTGCTGCTTGAGACCCTTACATCTCACACAGAACTGATGCACTCCTGTTTTAATCAACCTGCACAGGCGGCATGACAGCATTGTGGAGCATATTTTTATACTGAAGTCTGTTTTCTGTCGCCTCGTGTTCCTAAGTACAGTGACTGTGGGCCCTGAGGGCTGCCAAAACAGGGCTGACCTACAATTCAGTACAGTGCCTGAATGCATCCTGTGTAGGTGCTGAAGCTGCCCCTGTTAGTGATGGTTTCCATTCTGGGAGTCTTGAATCCTGGATGAGATGAGACTTTGTTTGGCCCCTGGAAGCCTCCTGTCTCCTGGCTTGAATGTTACTCGACTTGTCTTTTCAGACATGTCCGTGTTGGCACTGGGATGTAAAAACGACTCCCCGCAGTGATGTGCACTTAACTCAGCTTTCCAGGGTTTTTTTTGTTTTGTTTGTTTTTTTTACAATGTTGGCACTGTGTTATTTGGTGAAAGGGACTGACTTTCCCTTTGTGTTGCCTGGCACTGGCATTTAAGTTCACTAATGCTGCCTTAATTATTGGCTGCATTTTGCAGCGTTTTGCTCTCTCTGTTTTTCCCACACTCCCTCCCTCCCGCCCGCCTCTGTCGGCTTTTGTCCATTTATAATGGTTTTATCCAGTGTGCAGCTGTGGAGCTCGATTTTTGCCTGTGTCTCCAGCAGCACTCAGCTGACCCACTAATAGAGGGGTTGTGTGAGGAAAAGGCCGGAGGCAGCAGAAGGACTGCAGAGCTGCTGCTTAAAACAACCGGCCTCGGACAAACAGCGTGGACCTCCCGGGGAGAGGAGCTTTGAGGGGGGGGGGGGAAACGCAGAAAAATCCTCCAGAAGAAAAGGAAACCTGAAGCAAGTCCAGCTTGCAGCAGCATTAGCTGTGGACAGCAGTAAATCTGTGCCGCTGAACTGTACTCTTATGCCTCGAGCATCTCCAAAGTTTATTTTGGAAGTGACCCTGAGTGACTTTGAGCATGACGCGGTACTTTGTCAAGATGGCATCACAACCTGAGAAGCCGCTCCCTTAAGATTTAAGTGCTCGTCCTTGGCAGCACTTTACCTTTCCGCTCATAATACGGACTCTGAAGAGGATGCTGTCATATTCATCAGTGACATCACAACAAGGTTAATGCTGACGGACGTCGTCTGAGCTTTATTCTGCTTGCTCCTGTACGTTGCGTATGTCTGACGAGGTCAAGACGTTCGTTTCCCAGCCTTTATTGCTCCCTTCGGGGATAAATAAAGAAATTCTGATTCTGATTCTGATTGAGATCCCTTAAAACGAAGTAACAGCCTCCTCCTGACTGTTTACAAATTGTGACCACTTCAATCGGTGAATGAAATTCCTTTACCGTTTAGATAATTTCTAGAGGAAAGATATAAAATTATACAACATTTCCTAAGAAAAGAGCACCGATTACGCCTTCGATTCCTCCCGTGACACCTGGCTTCTCCTCTTATCTCTGTCCAAAGAGACAGAAACTGGGCTTGTTGACATAACCAGCTCAGCTGCTGTTGCCATGTTGGCTGGACATCATCAGCCCAAACTGACAGGCATAGGAAGAGGCAGGAGGTGGGCTTGTGTAACCTCAGAAGAATGCAGTAGAGGATGAGTGTGTGTGTTTGAATCTGGGATGTGTGAGTTTATTCCAACACTTTTCCAGCTGCAGGAACATTTCCATTGTCAGGCGTTAATCCGCAGTGACTTTCAGCCCCCCCCTCCCGCCCTTGTCCTTGTGTCCACAGGGAATCTCTGTGAAGCTCAAGACTGGAATGTCAGGGGCCTCAGCCGAGGACCCTGACTGACCTTTTTTTATTGTAGTTGCTGTGCATGCAGAGCAGTAAATGTGCACACATTATCTTGTTTGTAAGTTATAGACCCAGAGTTAATATGCTCTGTCAGAACTGGTGCAAATGTAAAAACTTGTAAAGACTTCAGCTTTGCCTGAATCCCGGGCCTGACTTCCTGTGACGTCTCTTTTCCACTGTAGACATGTGGAAGAATAACTCAAACACACACACACACCTTCTTCTTTGTCTGTGTGTGTGTGTGTGTGAGGGAGTGTAATTCAATATTGCATGCACAGACGGCAGAATGGAAGGAAAGCAAGTATATACAAGATTGTTTTGTTATCTGGGCCACGTTTGGCTCAGGAGGATTTGGTTTCCGTCTTCTGTCTTTGGGCAGACATGCCGGGAATCTGCAGGAGAGGGGATGAAAGACGCGGAGGGGAGGAGGCAGGGGAATTATCTTGTGTACAAATCACAGCACTGAATCGCTAAAAAGTGCTGATCGAGCGTCTGTGTTGGCTAAATGTTGCCCTATTGTTGCCAAATGCAAAGTTTTATAAGCATGCATCCCCTCTGTCTTTTTTTTCTTTTTTTTTTAATTTTCACAGGCTGGTTGGCAAATGTTAGCTGTGCCTCGACTGCTGCTCTGCTCCTGTCATTGGTTAAGATGGCAGAGTGATGCCAACCAGAGACAGGAAGCCGTCGTCCAGTCGTTAAGAGGCCTGTGGTTTATCGGTGCATTATTGTCATGGTTACACGCAAATGAACGGAAACATCAGCAGTGAGCTTTTAGCCCATGTGTCCAACACGATGCTTTGAACACAGAGACTCTCAGCTGAAGTCGTATTTCTGTCACTTGTAGTCGTTTATTGTCTAAAGGGAATAAGGGCAAAGTCTCAACATGTTTGGCAACACATCATATAACCATCAAATAAAAAGGAAGAGCCGCAGTAAAGTCCACAGTGATCTCGGCCTTCTCGTGTTTGTATGAAGCCACATGTTCGCAGGTGAGCTGTGCTGCTTCTGTAAAAGGCCTGCATGACTTTTAATGTGTTCATGAATCCAACAAGTCTCGGCTCACTTTCTGTCATCTCCAAACTGTATATTAAACAATACATCATAATTTCTTTCAATGTTCCCGCCACAGAAGCTGGTGGAACCACAAGTGTAAAAGCATCAACGTGTATCTATTAAAGGCACAGTTCAACCCAGAATCAAGAGATCAGAATCTCTCACCTGTTTGTGCTGGTTATCCCTCTCGATTGTTCTGGTGTGAGTTGCAGAGCTTTGGGGATGTATTTATTTTTGATTGTGGGGTTGCTCTGTACGTGAGGCTTTCCCGCAGCCATGAAATTCCTACACGCTCGCTCATTTCCTCAAGTGTCTATAAAGGCCTGCTGGTTGGTGCCTCCCCTGCTGAGGGAAGTCACAGTGAAACACCTTCGATTGTGTTGGACTGAAGTGATTCTAACACAACAGCAACACAATCTGAAGTGTGTGGGTTTTTCTCTGCTTGTGCTCGTCTTAAAGCAGAGTAAATTGATTATTTTTGTGTTTTGGACTCTTCCAAACAAGAGTGGAATGGACATATTTTTTTCATACTGTTCTGATTTTTTTATTTTTTTATGCCAAACAACTGTTTCCCTCCACTAATTGAATGAATCTGCAGATTGATGGATAACGAAAATAAATTCTGGTTGCAGCCCTCATAACTGAGACATTAGAATAAGACATCAGCAATTTTTTAATTTTGTAATTTAGGTGAATTGACCCTTTTAACATACAGATCATCAGAACAGTTGGCAGGAAAATGAAATCTCTGCGCTGAAGAGACAGCTGTTGACGCTCGGTGACCGGTTCACGATAACTGGGAGCACTGGGGTCAGTAAATAAGCCGATGAGCCCTCTGAACATGGGAAGCCACATCAGCCTCCATCTGATGGTTCTGTCCTCATCGGGACCCCGTAGGACCTGGCCGCCTGCCACTGCCAAAGCAGCAGACGCAGCTCCTGATTTATTGTATTGAGTTGGCCCAAATAAGCAGACACAGTCCATTACACGGCCACCGTTAGAGCAGCAATTGATCCAATTAAGTTGCCATAGAAAGAGGGCGCCTGGACGTCCAGAAATCATCGAAAGAGTGACGAAGGGTGCAAGTACGGGTCACTTTATCTTGGGTAAATGTGTGTCTAAGCAGGTGTGTTTGAGCCATTCTTCATTTTGAGTGCGTTTCAGTGGGTTGAGGTTGTTGTGTAAATGTTGTGGTCAACCAAGCAGGCCTTCCAGCTAATGCTGATTTAGATCCGTCACCATGTGAATCTCATCAGGCGAGTTCAACCCCGAGTCACAGGACGAGCTGTTCTGCACGAGTCGCTGTCAGCACCACAAAACTCCTCCGTCCTGTGAAATAAAAACATAAAGGAATCATTTAGTTCGTATTTATTTTAATTTGTAAGTTACTTTGGGCATCTTTAGAACTTCCCCTAACCCCCTAACCCTAACCCTAACCCTAACCCTAACCACAAATGGGAGAGAGAGAGAGATGCAACAAAAAGTCCCCAGCCAGACCAGTTCAGACCGACGCGACCTGTGGAGCAAAGTGGGATTTTATTTTCTAAATTTAAAAAAAATAACATGCGGTTGCAGCCCATAAATTTTCCTTCTCTGCTGGGGCACAGCCTGTTCCTGTGGACTCAACACCAGACACACGTGTCGGGTTGTCCCTGAACGTTGCCCTCTCTCCATCCACCTGTATGAATATTCATCTAATTTGCATAGCGGTTGCAGTCTGAAGGCCAGGGCGGAGAGATAAAACTGATTCTCGTTTTGCAGCAATTTAAAGGCTGGACATTTGTTCAACTAAAATTTGACTGAGCTGCTTGACTGAGCACTTGTCATGTGATATTTAGATTATGTAGCTGCCTGCACTCATATTCATATCCTCCTCCTCCTCCTCCTCCTCCTCCAGGAGGTGCTTGAAGCCCAGGACCTCGACGGGTTAAGAGAGCAGGCAGCAGACGGACACACCAGCCTGGCGGACATCTGCAGTGGCGCAGCGGGCAGCAGAATGGCGTCCATAGCTGAATACTACGCTGGCAAGAACGTGCTGATCTCAGGAGCCACAGGCTTCATGGGAAAAGTGCTGGTGGAGAAGCTGCTGAGGTCCTGTCCTGAGGTCAAGGCCCTCTACCTCCTGGTCAGACCCAAAGCGGGGCAGTCCATGCGGCAGAGGGTCAGTGACATGATGACCTGCAAGGTGAGAGTTAACTGTACTGCACGTGTAATGTTATGACTTACTGTTACTGTGGGACTGCGGTGGGCAACGTCCAATCACTGAGCTTTGTATTCAGTTATGTGGACGCTAACAGCAAGCAGCTTGAGTGAATTCACTTTAGGATTCAGAGCCTGTTTTGGTTATTGTCATGTTTAGAACCAACACTGATCATTTTATTTTTATCTATCTATCTATCAATCTGTCTGTTTTTTTTTATTACTTTCAGAGAACACTGATTGAGATGGTTCACGGGTCGGTTCTGGCCTTGAGGCCGTATTTTGCCCACGCGTGCCTGTATTTAATGGACCTCACGAACGCAGCAGTCGCCTCGTGTTGAAAAGCGGTATAAAGAGAGGCCACTTGTTGAACGAGTGCTCCTGTTAAACCATTTCAGCAGCACTTCTGGGGCCATCCAACCAGGTGGCATTCTGTGTGTTTGGACATTTTGACTAGTGCGCTGTTGATTCAAATGATCATTCAAAACCGGGATTGTTCAAATGGCTCTGTGGCTAGAAGTGTGTTTGTAGAGCAATAGAGATTTGCCTGTGAATTACAGCAGCGGCTGCTGTTGCCATGGTGAAGCAAACTTAATGACCCCAAAAGAGTCCAGTAGTTCATCTCGGAGTGTCAGCCGAGAGAGCAAAACGAGCAGACTGATGAAGAATACTAAGAGGTTAAGGGAACTTGAAGCTACCTGGTGTGTGGGAGCAGAAGGAGAAGCTGAGAATGAAGAGGGTGGATAATGAGGAGGTGAGGAAAGGAATGGAGGTCAGAGAGATCAGGGGAAGAGTCAGAGGAAGGAGGTGGAGGAGAGAGGTGGGGATGAAAGGGGGGGGGGCTCTCCAAACATGTGGCGTCAGCTGTTTCAGGCCAAGCAGCAAAGCATGACTCAACAAAAACCTCCAAACTACATGTTGGTTTTAATGAGGAGTGAAGGACTGATGCTGGGTGTGTACTGATGTGCTCAGAAGCAGCTGCTGCAGCTGCTGCTGCTCTGCTCGGCTGTTGTTGGCCTCAAACTGTCAGCACACCTAAGAAAATCACACTTTCCATGTATTCCCCTTCCTCTTCCTCTGCCTCCCTCTAATAGCATCTATTTTTACTGCTCCCATTGAACCTCGGTGCGCTGCATTCATTATTCTACTCACTGCTATAATAACAGCAGAGCAGCTGTTTGACAACGTGTCCCTTAATTTAGCCAAGCACGTGTTAAATTATTTCTTTTTCTTCTTTTTCTTTTATTTCCCCCTCCTTCTGTCGAGGCGAGCGCAATGCTTTGGCCATTCAGGATTCGGAGTGCATCATGTCTCCCACCATGTAATTAGTAGTTCACTCTGACACAACAGCACTGTAGAAGTGCCAGTTAACAGCACCCTGTAATTTCCGCACAGCAGAAATGGGGTGAGTGGGCGACAGAGAGATAATATACATATATGTATAGATATGTGTGCTGTATAAACATGCATGTTCCTCATGTTCCTCCTTCTGCTTTTAAGGAAGACAAGAAGCAGTAATAATCAAACTGCTCCTCGTAAGCTGCCTCTGTATTTGCTAACATATCAGCAAGAGAGCAGACGCACACAAAGCCAAACAGATGGGAGAGCTGAATGACCAGCATACCAGCGTGCTCAGAATAACAATGAACAATGTTAAGATGCTGATGTTTTGCAGGTGTATTGTTTACCGTCTTATTGTAGCATGTTGTCACCCTAACATTTGCTAATTTAATTGAAAATCAAAGTTTTCCCAGATGATGGTGTTAAAGGTTGTCAAGATTCATCCTCTGACCAGCGTGAACATCTGAACCCATCCAGTAGCTGATGAGAGATTTTCATCCAAAAAGCCAAAGTGGTGGAAAGAAATACTAGTTCCACAACATAACCCACGTAAAAACCTTAAATTGTTTTTGTCCGATTCATTCACATGTATAAAGATGGACAATGTGTCTCCACTTCCTCCGATTGCACAAAAGTGAATCCAGAATATCTCTGATACAAGCCATTTTTTTTTCCTTTTGACATCAGCTGGAGCCACAGTGCGATAGTGATCGGCAGTGGACTCGCGCTTCCCGCCCATACACCCGTCAGCTGCCAACCGTGACATTTCAGCCCCTTTTTATAGCATCAAATAACTAACTGAAATTTGGCATGTACGTTTAGTTTTTAGCTTGGTCCATATCCCATGTGCTCACGTGGAGGGGGAGGAGTTTATGACCTGTACTGCAGCCAGCCACCAGGGGGCCATCTTAAAGTCAGTGGTCTGATAAAAGAAATCAGGGTGGATTTCTGTTACCTGCAAGCTTTGCAAAAGTCCAACGGAAGAGTGAGAGGATAAAAGGTTTGTTTAAGCATCCACCTACAGAGGATTTAAAATCCATAAACCTGACGTGAGTCGATTAAACAAACAAGTAAAATTCATAAATTCCTGATTTATTTTAATGGCTATTTAACCCACTTCATTTTCACTGATATCGACATATGTACTGCTGGTGCTGGCAGTGTTTGCCCCTCAATAGTTTTCCATTGGATTTGGCATCACTCTAATAGTGTCCGCTATCAGGACGCCGCTTGATGCTCTGCCAAGTACAGACTCACTCGTGCTCTGTCCGCATTTAGAAGGGATGTCATTAAATTTCCATGACCAAAGCCTCAAGTACAAATTGCTATTCATGCGAGTCCTCAGGCCGGCATTATTCTGTTCAGCATCGGGATAATTCATGAAGGAGAGCAGTGGTTTTGTCTCTTGAGTAGCCTCTCCTCTCATCCTTCAAGCCAGACCGATATCTTTCTTAACACCTGTTGCTAGGTAACGACCAAGAGATCTGTCCCATGGTGTTTTTCAAAGGATTCAATCAGGGGAGCTGCCCCGAGCAGGAAAGGGACAAACAGATAGGGATCTCATTGTCTGGGTGCATCTCCGCTGCACCGGCTTTGACATTTAAGTACCGTCTGTCTGCCTGTGCGGAGGCCTCTTTGATCCGACGGAAATGTTTGGATGCCTGCAGCTCTTGCTGCGCTGCCAGGCACTGAACTGGCATGTCAGGCACTTGATACAAGTAGGCCTGTGGGTACAGAGTCTCCTGCTCTGTAGCATGGTCTTCACTCCCACCAGCGGGCTGTTGAACCCGGTGACAGTCTTAAGTTTTATCTCTGAGGCTGAGCGGCTTCCTCACACACTGCAGGACCCGCACTGTAACTGCAAGAGATGGGGTCAGATGGCGGGTGGGAGGATGGGAGGGGAAATGCTTTGGGTGGAGAGGGATGTTGTGGGATTTTTGCCTAAGAGGCAGAATCCTGGATGGTGGCATTTTACTCTGTATTACTCAGAAGTGACTATTGATTATTGCTTTAGAGACTATTCGGTGATCGTTGTGGGAGCTGCAACAATTCTGGCTCCAACCGATCCAGCTGCATTTTGCGTTTGTGTGCTGACTGCGTTATGAATTATCTGGAATGACAATAAATTTGTAGTGCTTAGATTATCAGGCGACTGACTAAAGATAATTCAATAATTCATATGTCTGTTTCTCAAATCTGCGCACATAAAAGCAGCTGTATAAATAAGACAAACCCATAAAGTCCACAGTAACAATAGGAGGAATATTTGAGTTGTTGTTAGCCATTTCCTCAAACTGAACAGATCACTTTGTGCTACTAATGTACTGTCACTGCTTTCCAGTCTGTGAATTTGCATTTAGTCATCGTATCCATTTGAACTTGTCTAATGCACAGGAGTGGGGCAGAGCAGCTGAGAAGGCTTTTCCCACCTTGTCTGGTTGAAGTTGTTTTATTTTAATGTGTTGACTCACGTTGGTGTGGTGTTTTTCCTTCCTCTGTCATTGGGTCGTGTTGGCATGATGTCAACGCACCCTTAACTGATTCATGGGTTGCCTGCGCTCTGAAGGCAACAGAGATGGCTGGTGATTACTGCGTCCTAAGTCACAGACTGTATAATTAATACGAGACAAAACCACCATCATGCCAGCCGTGGAGTTTGACGTTATAGTCGTTGCCTTCTTGCCTTTTTTTGGGAGCCAGAAGATGTAGAGATAGAAGAAGATAACGATTGGATCTGATAGCCCAAGGTCACGCCCTGTTAGAAACCAGTCGATCACAAGGCAGCCTCGCCCTGAAGCCTGCCCTGCTTTTTCAGCTGTTTTACCTTCAGTGGGACCATGAAATCATTTGGGAACTGAGTTAAAAGCGGTCTCTTTTACTCGTAAGTTTGCATACAATCGGACTTCCTTTTGAAATCAGTGGATTCGCCCCCTGCTGGTCGTTAGACAGAGCGCAGGTTTAAAGCACTTCTGCCCTGGCTTCACTTTTCAATACCAGAAGCTCCTTCCACTTGTTATTACACTGTCTTACAATGGTTTAAACACAGACTGACACCTGTCATTTAGAGTCTCCATTACAGTTAAGTAGGAGCTTCATGCCTAACATGCCTGAAATAGCATGAAATGTCACTGCTGATGCACAAGGAGAGGACTCACGCCTGTGTGTTACACATTCATGCAGGGCTGTCATGAGCTGAAAAATGAAGGCGTGTCCGTGAATGTGGGAGCTTCATGAGGCAGGCACTATTACCACGCATAAACCAGCATAATCGCACTGAAGATGTTGTGGTGACCTCTCATAAAAGAAACAAATGCCGTCTGTATGTTGATGGAAGCGCAGCTATTCATCTCCAAGTGTGAGTGGTGTGACGTTTCAAGGAGGCTTTGCTAACTACTTGCAACTGCTAAATTATTAACAGTGCTGTATCTTAGAGGCACTTGGATGCACAGCAACATACAGCACAGAGAGGTTCAGCCATGTGTTGTACAAACACAGTTGCACTTACTCACCTTCTGATTTACTCTGATTTTCTGCAGCGGCTTTCTGCAGCCTTTTTCCTGTCGTTCTTGTATTGATCTTGTATGAGTTCACGCCTGATCCAACATGACTAAATTGGCATATCGATTTCCTCTTGTTTGCACCCAGAACCAGGTGATCTTGTTTCAAATTCCAGATTTATTGATTCCCGCTGGCGCAGACAGACATCTGTGTTTCCACTTGTGGAGCTGATGAAATTCTTGCCTGAATTGTTTGATGCCAAATGGCGGCGTAGGCACACCTGAAGCATCTATCTCTCCATCCTGCAGCGAGGACAGATCATTCCTGACGTGTTTCCCTGCCCATCCACAAGCTAAATCATGCAGTTGGAGGGGGAGGGGGTGACTTGGGGCATTTGCTGTGTTGAGTCAGGGAACATGAGGAAGGAGAGGTTGTGGCTGCCAGTCTGGCACATAGTGAGGTATTTGCTACTCATCTGTTGTCCTGCTGGTTGGCATGCATCTCAGCAGGAAAGCAGACTGAGAGACAACCAATATCTCGATGACTCCTCCCCAGAGAGAGGGGCGAGAGGGAACCAGTGCTTTCGCATGTAATTAGGCCACAAATTAACTCCAATTTATGAGACAAATTAGCACATTAAATGTCGCTGGTGAAGTCATTAAGGCAGCGCAGACATGCGTAGTGAAGCCCGGGTTCTTCAGGGGACTGTTGTCGCCTCCACGGCATGTGGAGAGTCTGCCAACCAGCTTGCTCTCTCTCTCTCTCTGCATCCATATGACTCCACAGATATCTAAGGCAGAAGGCCCTCATCCCCTCATCTGTACCTGTAGCAGCGCCTAATGGAAGCGTCTGTAAAGCATGACAAACTGCGAAAGCCATGGCAACTTTTTCGTCTTTTGGCATTTTGTTATTGGATTTACTTTAAAGGATGGCCGCACTGTGTGAAAAGCCTGAGGTGAACAAAGAAAGTCAACAAATGGATCATAGTGACGTACAGAAAACATGTTCCCGGATTTCCTTGTCTCCACATTATTATTTAGCCTCCAGTTGAGAGTGTTGGTGTGTATGTGTGTGTTATCGATCGGGTACAGATGAATGAAATCCTGCTTTTTTTGTGTGAAAATGGGGCAGAAGGTTGGCTGAGGCTTCAACACGTGGTGGCAGGACAGATGAGAAGCTGCTCTCCATGTCAGAGAGGATCATGTTCATCAAGATTACAAGCCACAGCTCTGTCTTCTTACAAACCCTGAAAGCAAGCTGATACAGAAGTACGACAGAATGGTAAATGGAGCTTGTTCTCGTGGAGAAAAGATTTCAACACAGCTTTTGGTGAGCTGCTTCTCTATCTTCAGCTCTCGTGTAGTTCTTGGCCACACACGGCACAACTCAAGAGATGACATTTAAGCGCCCGACGATCATCTTCAGGGCCCGAAATGGTAAACACATCTAGCAGAGTTTCTGACTTCAGAAAAGGAAATTCCCAGGACCATAAAAATGGAAAATATGGTATCAGGCATGATTCATGATTCATGATTCATGATTTATCAATTCCGTAAATAATGGATGTGGCCAGCACAGATAAATAAAGGCTGGTGAGCAAGAGAGCCTTCACCATAGCTGTCTCACCCAGTAAAATGTCCAAAAGTAAAACAAGTCACGCTTTACTCACCACTTGGTTGGTTTTTGGTTTCTGTTTTCAATCAGTGTTAAGTTTCATTTTTCAAGTTAAAAAGCTAAAAGTAGCAGGAAGGCTGGAAGACTTTTAAAGTCATACGATCAGCTTTAGGTGAAAGGTAGCTGTATGTTGCATCTCATTCCCAGAAATCACCACAAACCCCAAACATCAACATTTGATAACCTGGAAGACTTAAAACCTGACTTTGACTTAACCACATGACTTGCGTCTGGACTTGGGATGACTTCAAAAGACACTTTAAAACAGCTCTGGCTGTCTCAGCGTCATGCTCAAAGAAACAAATTGCTGATTTCACCTTTCAGTTCCAGCTAATTCCTTGTGGTATTTAGTGAGGACACAAAAGCTTGCAGCATTTGTCCGCTTGCTCTTGCAGGATATAAAATCCGTCTTGGCTCAGCATTAGGTGGCTGTCTGGAGTGCAGTGCTATCAGCATACCCAACGCCAAGCCCAGAAACTCTGCATTTGCTGTCACTGTAAACCTCATGACTAAACTTTATTACCTTATTGATCTTTTCAGTTGAGTTGTGTACAGTGTTAGCCCAGAGCCATACAGGAGACAAACCCTCCATTTCATTCCTCTCACTACAGTCCCTGATCACTCTCCTAAGCTCTTAAGAAGTGTGAGAGATTCAGGGTTGAAAGAGTTGAATTAAGAGAGACGCCATTGTCTCCCTGAAGTGGACTTCCCCATGAAATATAACCCTGTTTGTAAGCGGCGTGTACCTTAAGATAAAGCAGAACATTTTGTCCTTCATGCGCACCAAATTGTGTGCTTTAATTGGCCTTTTCCCGGACGTTTAGTGTTTTCCTGGCATCCAGGAGCATCACAATGCCTAAGCAGTACACAGCAGACTGAAGGTTTGGGTGGATTTTGCTCAGGAGTAGTGTTGAAATACTTTGTGTTGACACAGGTTGGTTAAATCTGTGTTTTTGCCGCTGGGAGACGGGGACGGGGACAGGGACAGGGATGCATTGAAGACAGGGTGAAGACGAGTGTGGATGAACCCTTTTCCTCCTTAATATGCTGACAGCCCCAGGGGTTAGTCCTGTCTGTCCTTCGCCACAGCCTCCCATGAGACTCTTGACATTTCTTTGTCAGTTCAGGAGAGGAGACGGAGACAGCGAGAGAACCTCGCTGGTGTCTGAGAAATAACGAAGACATCCTCCTCCGTGTGCGAGCCTTTGTGCCGATGCCCATCGTCGGCAGCGCTGGTTGCTGTTACTGACTTTTAGAGAAACCTCTGCTGTTCACATCCTGTCACTCGACTAATTTAGACAGTGCATGTCAGGAAATGGAGGTCATCGCTGAGGGTGCAGCCTTTAAATTGCTTCTGTCTAACACAGTTTGGCAGACCTTTCTTTGCTACAGTAATTTTTCCAGCTTGCTCAGCTGCGATTGGTGGTATCCGGCTTACTCAGCAGGTGAGGAACCGGCGGCGCCGCAGACAGCAGCTGCCTTTCAGACTCTGGTGGATGTTATAGAAGAACAACAAGAGGAAGACTTGACAGCATAGGTGTATACTCAAAACCCTAATGGGACGGCTGAGAGCAGATCATGGGGCTGGTGGTTCAATCCCCAGCTTCTCCTGTCCACATGTCCAAGCCATTTGGCAAGACGATGAGCTCGCTGGTCAGCACAGTGTCTGCGTGATGGCTCACTGCCATTGGTGTGTTTCACTGCTTTAAGACCAGAGTATATTTGAAAGGACCACTTTGTGTTGTTGGGTGACAAACTCAGAGAGTGAAAGGGTTTATATCTGCTGTGAATGACCACATTTCGAGGCAGGACTGAAAGGCAGCCTTCATAGACGGGTGCGAGGAGATTATCATCACATTGTGGGTAACATCAGTTGTGTTGTTTTGCTTAACCTCCAGTTCAACACCCAAAGATATTCAGTTTGGACTGATATTAAAACAAAGAAAGACCAATTAACTGAGGCTGTAGTCTGCAGTCTGTAAAGGAGTTTTTCTACACCTCAGGAAGTGCAAAATATGTACGCCCGCCAAAAGACGAGGCAGAGTTGACATTTTGATGCCAGAGTTGAAAAAGAAAAACTTCCGTGCCTCTTTTACTTCTTCTCTCACTCTTTCTCCCTCTGTTATCCCTCGGCTGCAGGGGAAAGGTCTGCGTTAAGGCGGCTGTGAGAAGAGTAGAGCCCAGTTTAAAGGGCAGTTAGTGAGAAGAGAGGCTGCTTGAATGGCATCTGGGGTTGCTGGGCTGAGAGGAAAGTGCCATTAGTGTTGGGTTTCTGTGAAAGTCCATAGAGCGGCTGCTTTAAGCACCCTTGATGGAAGATTTATTGCCGTGACGGTCTTAAAAATGGCCACAGCATAAAGGACAAATGGTGACCACGTGTATGAGCCAACTCTGTAAGTTGACAAAGGAAAGTCACATTTAGACCTTGACCTTTTGCTTCCTGTGGGCCATGACTTTGACCGCATGACATACCACCAAAACACTTGTGTCTACGCTGCAGGGATGTCTGTGGTTGTGTTTTAGTGTCCAGGGAAAACAAACTGGTGGACTATTGTATTCTTGTACAAGGCAGTTTGCTCATTGATGCCTGTGGGTCGGAGGAGGGCGCGATGGTAAAAATGCGAGCGGTGGAAGGCTGGCACAAGAAAAGAGCCCTTTACAAAACAACGCCACAGTCCCACAGTGCCGTCCTCTGCCTGTGCCCATAACAAAGAGCGCTCTGAAGCCCACAATCTACAGCCTCATTCACCCGCCTGACCCCGATGCACTTTCGCATTCGTGGATGCTACTCGTGCTGCTGTTTTAGTTGGGTCATGCAGTGAGACTGCAGGTGTTGGGGTGTAATGTGTGCAGTTTGCTTCCTGTGGACTATTGGTACTGAATGAGCTGCATGTTACGCTTCTTTCACGCTAGACGAAATACCCACTCACATCTGGTTTTTGTCTTCGGTGTAAACATCAGATCGAGACCTTGATGTTGCTGGTACTGGCGGGTTTTAGATCTTCACTCAGATTGCGTCCTTGTTGAGGTTATAGTAATCATGTGGCGACTGCAGTCACTTTGCCAAAAGAGCACAACATGTTGCGGTGATGAATTCATCCACAGTGAAACCAGCTCTGAGCGTCTTCTTTGTGTTCACTCTGGTGTTAAATTGCTGAAGCGGTTTGTTTTTCTTTGTCTTTGAGTAGCAGCTTCACCCTCATGAACGGCACCACCAAAGTGATGTGTGGCACTGAAGGTGTTTCTTTGTGAAAATGTTTGCATGAACAGGATTTGTGCTAAGTTGCCACACTGAACTCTCCTCACAGAGTTCATGTCTGTTTTCAGGCCAAACGTCCTCTTCGCTTCACCCACAGAGTCTTGTGGGTGATGGACCGTTGCCAGAATCTGGCTTGTTTGTTGCTGCTGCCAAGCTACACGCCCTCAAGAGGAAGTTAAATTGCGGTCGTTACATGACATCAACGGCTCTGTGAGTCATGCAGTAAGCAGGGAACAGTTTGTGCAGTGAAACACATTCCGATTTGGTATTTTCGGAAAGAGTTCGGTTAGAAAGCTGAGCGATGGATCTCTTCTTTCGCTGCCGCTCTCTGCAGACTGTAGGTCTCTGTTACTGCCAGCTGTCGGCCTACCGCAGAGGGAGGGAAAACGCATTATTTTTGCATTACATAATGATAGCAGTGCTTCACTGTCATGTGGAAAGTACTGCATGCGCCCTCCCTCAGTTGATAATAGCTCTGGGTTGTGACATACTGTACGTCAGGACTTGGGCCTAATATGGGCAGCGTGGAGAAGAGAGAGGACAGCATGACAGAGCAGAAGACTGATGGAGATGCAGAGCATGAGTATGAACAGCTGTTTAATTCAACATCTGTCCTCTTCAGGGCGAGTGCTCCGCCTACGAGGACAGCCGACGTGCAATCAGTGCAGCAGTTCCGTAACCGATAGAGAGAGAGAAAACGCACTCTGATGCCGATCCCTTCGCTTCCTCCTTCATTCACCCTCTTTCTCTTCATCTCGAGCCTCCTCTTAAGGTCTGCCTGCAAAATGTGCACAGCTGCCAAATGTCAGCCATGTCGGCGGCGAAGTAACACGCACAGAAACACGCGTGGCGCAGTATGACATCTGACTGGCTTGTTCTGCTGCCTTTGGTTAGCGTCTCCCAGTGCAACACCGCCGCGGTTTCATGCACAGTCCTGCGGGACTCACCGGGGGTGTCAGGCCAGCACAGGGGCTGCGTGACACATGAGCTGGTAAGCGTAGACGAGAGTTCGCTCGCACAGCCTCCATGTTGGAATGTCACCAGCGCAGTGCAGCCCCCGGTGAGCAAACAGCAGTGCAAACAGGTGGAATAATATCACACAAGCGGGCCTGTAGACTGTGTTGCAACATGCAAAATATGCAGCGTATGAGCGTATGGCATGTGCTCGCACACTTGTCGTCATCACTCAGGCAGTTTTCACTGAGCGAGGAACTCTTTGCTTCTGCTGAAACGGCTTTGATAATCGATCGTGTGTCCTTTACTTCCTGCAGAAATGCCCGACAATTTTGCAGCTTTCAGCTTCTCAAATATAAAGATAAATGCATACTGAATATCTTTGAGTTTTGGACTGTTGGCTGCCACGACCTGCTTGTGCCTCAGAGTCAGAGGGGCCAAACGTTCAGAGGCACCTTGATTGGATTATATGTTTAGTTTGTACAGCACTGATAGACTTGTGTATACAGCAGTGAGTGCTTTTCTTCAATGAGGTGACTCTCTGACCTCTGTGTGTGTGTGTCATTCAGGGAACACGCCTCAGTGTGACTCACGGCACTGACAAATAGAAGTCAGTGGTCCGTAGCAGAAACACTTGCGCTGTATTGTGTATGTGCAGCCCAAGCCCTGTGTCACGCCCTCAAACTTCCAAAGCAGCACTTCATATAAAAGTGCAAATGTTGACATGCTCATATTTCCTTTTGAAGTTGAATTATATGGCAGCTAATCAGCCAAAATGAGTTCTAATGAAGTGTCTTGGCTGCAGGGCAAGCGCCTTTTTTAAACTCCTGTCTCTTTCCTTTTGTAAAGCACATTTTATTCAAGGGCACATGCTATGTTTTCACATTGGTGTGTTTCAGTAGCTACCAACAGGGATGGACCTCAGAACAAAACAAGTACGCTGAGACAAAATAAATTAGACTTTGCTACATTGTTTACACAGTAACGGCTCTGCCTTCTCTGGATGCATCAGGCCGTTTTGGGAGATGTGGACAAGCTGTGAGCAGGGCTGCTTTATGGCAATATAAGATTTGTTTTTAAAGATTTGTTTATCAGTTTGATTACTTTGATGTGTCAGCTGTATCATTTGCAGATTGTCCAAAAATAAACAGATGCACTTGAATGGATTCCCCACAAAGTGTACTTAATATAAATAATATGCATCGACAGGGCTGCAAATAAAAGTCGGCGTCTCTCTGTCATCTCTGTAGATGTGCTGTCAAATAATGTTGCCAATTCTGTTGGACCAACTGTCAAAAAACCCCAAAGTACAAAGTAATGGCTTTTAAGGACTGCAAAAAGGAAAGCTGTTAGCTACTGTTAATGACTATTTTTAATCTCAGAGCTGTAGTTTGATCAGTCATGTCAGCTCCAGCCAATTATCAATGTCAGTCAGTGTGAGGTTGGAGACATTTGACAAAGCGTCCTCATCAGTTGTCGCAGCCTGCGGCAGGTGGATCACGGATCCTGCGGTCTGACCAGTTTCATGACATCCATGTTGAGTGTTACTGTTTCAGTGAAATAAAACGGGACACGCGCTTCACATCAGAAACAAATCAGGTGTTGAATCTTCGCTGGGATGCATGATTGATTTTTGTCTGTAGGGTTTTATGCAGAGTAACACGTTTGCTGACTCGAGATCATTTGCATTCCTTGTCATGCTATTTTAGTGTTTAGCTGTTGACACTTGAGTCAGTTTTTATATTGGATCTGCCCTCTTGCGCAACATGTGCCTAATTATAGGTACTCTGGTGGGTCGCTTTGCTCGCTGTCCTGCGGCTGTCATTGGCGGGTTAGCGAGTGAACTCATCTTTCTCCCTGTGTGTTTTCTGTCTCGTGTGTCCGGCAGCTTTTCGACCGAGTGCGGGAGGACGACCCCGACTTCCACCAGAAGATCATCCCCATCAGCAGCGAGCTGATGCAGCCCGGCTTGGCCATCAGCCCGGAGGACGTGGAGAAGCTCACGGGCTGCATCAACATCGTCTTCCACTGCGCCGCCACCGTCCGCTTCGACGAGCCTCTCAAGTGAGGACCACACCGACACAAGCGCACCGATCTGCTCCTCCTCATCCCTCCCTCACACTCTGCATGCATACTGACACTGTTTGCATCACCTAAATGTCTGAAAAACACTCTGATTACAAATTCTGTGCGCTCACATTTCACTGAGCCAAATGACCTCCCAAAAGCTTGTAGTTGTTGTTGGTAAATGTTCCGTTTCGTTAGCAGGAGCTTCCTGTTGCTCACTGAACAGGCTGAACCGTTTCATTGACTTGAAGCAAAGAGAGAAGTAAGCAGGTGTGTTCGTTACAAAAGCAGGAGGATGTGGACAAATTGGTTTTTGGTTTGTCATAAAGTCGTCCACAGCAGCGTGTGGCAAACAGCAGACGGTTCCTTATTTATTCAGGGAGCCGCAAAGTGTGACCAACCCAGCAGAGAGCGAAGTCAGAGCATAGCAGTGAGATGTGATTTGTGAGCTGAACTCGATGACGACGCCTAGCAGTGTGGCGCCGCTCATCTGCTGCAGCCGCAGGCCAGCGTGCTGTCACTGGATGCTGGTGGACGGTGCCTCACGCATCCGTCATGTGACCTACTTATGCTTTCCTTCTTCTGTGGATGATGTGATGGGGCTGCGGCCTGTCAGTCCTGATCAGGACTCCGTCTCTCCTGTGGGAGGGGGGCATGATGGCCGAGCCGACTGAGGGGCTCCACTGACGGACATTTCGGGACCCCAACTGGCTCTATAACGGTTGTTGCAGAGAATATTTCTGCTTAAACATTAGTTCACATTTCAGTGCCTCCCCAACGTTTTGCACACATCACCGTGTGTCCTTTGTTATAAATAAATAACATAAATCAGTCAGAAATGATCCAATTCCTGCGTTTTGCGTTTGTTTTTGTTTGTTCCGCCCCGTCAGACTTGAGGCTGCACACAGAAGAAGATTTCAAGTCTTTGTT
Source organism: Scatophagus argus (assembly GCF_020382885.2). Classification (NCBI taxonomy): domain Eukaryota; kingdom Metazoa; phylum Chordata; class Actinopteri; family Scatophagidae; genus Scatophagus; species Scatophagus argus. Next base: position 3,045,108 of record NC_058514.1, on the reverse strand, counting down.
TTAATGTAACGAAGTGTTGTTTTTTTGTCAGACAGCGCGAGCAGCTAATGCTAACAAGGTGCAGCATTGATGAGTTTTGAGTGCTGGTCTGAGGTCAGCGCATCAGAGCACCGTGTTGACACTGAGCTCGCAGACCGCAGGGAATCGTGTGTTTACACTGCGCTTAAGCCTGCGAGTTTAAGGTTGCATACAAATACACAGACGTGTTCTGCTACTTCGTCTTTGTCTCGCTAGGAAAAGAATATCTGCATAAGAATAATTCATTTTATTTATAGAGAGAACATCTTATGTGACGCATTCAAAAAGAAAACAGATCCCGTGCTAACTGAAAACACACCTTAAGGCACAGAAGTTAAATAAAACACTAAAAGCGGGTCTAAAAATGTGGGTTTTGATTAACTTCTAAAGATAGCAGGGCTCACATTCTTATCAGGATTTGAAACACAAAAGAGGAAGCAGCTACATCACATCGCTTGTTGCACAACCTGTTTTCATCAAAGCCATAATAGAGAGTGTGTGTGTGTGTGTGTGTGTGTGTGTGTGTGTGTGTGTGTGTGTGTGTGTGTGTGTGTGTGTGTGTGTGTGTGTGTGTATGTCTTTCTTTAGGAATGTAACAATAGATGACAAGCCGGTTTGATTATTTGCATCTGATAATGGGAAAGAACAGACATGCATTTGATGCATGTTAAAGGGACAGCTCACATATTATTTCTCTTTACCTGTGGTGCCATTTATCCATGTGGACTGTTTTGGAGACATCGAGGACTTAGTCCCCGTGTCTCATCTCTGTGCTCGGCGTCTCTCTCTTCTCGTGCGTGTGTGCAGGTCGATCGCTCACACCTGTTAGGTGTGAGTGACGACTCGGTCGGGATAAAGCTGCTGCTGCGCTGCTCTCCACACAGCTTTACATTGATTTCACGTCTCTCTCTCTTTCTCTTCTCCTCTGGTGCTTCACTCTCTTTCTCTCTGAGCTTTCACTCTTTGTCTCTCTTGTCTCCCCGTCGTCTCTCTGAGTCGTTACTGCCGTGCAGTGGACGGCAGCGTTGCAGTCGGCGCAGGGACATAAATCGGACGTTTCTGTCTTAGGTTTCGCACTCAGCCTCAGCCAGTTTTTATCCTCTGCAGGATTTCGTCCACACTTAAAGGATGATTCCAGCTTATTAACCAGCTTCTCCTTTCCGAAGCTGGAGAAAATGTTTCGATGTAAAGATGATGGTTAAAAATCAAACAGTGTTAATTAAAATAGTAATGTTCCCACATACTCAGATGATGTCCAGAACTTAAAAATAGGGCCTGAGCTGCAATAAAGTTTTAGTTTTAGCTCTGAGGTGGTATCTGGCAGTTTTTTACATCCAAAGCTTAATGGCAGAAACAGATGGGTGGTGAGTCAGATGCAGGAAGTGGCACAGTGGAGCGTCCATCTCGTCCTCGGTGTCCCGCTGGCGTGACGCCCTCCATATGGTCCCAGAAGGTGTCGGGAAGATGACTCGCCCACACACTGAGCCAGTCCTCTCATGACACCGCCCTCCCTCCCTCTGCCGCTAACAAGAGGACCACCTGAACCGCATCTGATTCATGGACCTGCCGCCCACGCCCACACACACACACACGCACACACACACACACACACACACTCCTTGCTCATCTCACTGTCTCCTCGGTTGGTTGGTTTGTGGTCAAGATAACTAAGATCACCACATGCAAACAGCCTCTGGCTTTGGTAGTGACTGGTGTATGTTTTTGTGTGTTTTAATATTCTAATGTGATATACTCACCTCGTAAAACGCGCTCTGGAAGTACCACCCTTGATTTATGGTCATGCCAGTAATTTAAATCATTCACATCGGCTGGTTGCAGCTTCTCACGTGAGGATTTGCTGCTTTCTTTGTGTTTATATTGTAAGTAAAATAGCTTTGACCGGGTGTAGACGTCGGTTCGGCTCCTGTGAGTTTGTGATGGGTAATCTTCACAAATTTCTGACATTTCTATGAAATGGTGATACACAACGACAACAAATCAGTAGAATTTTCATAATCGGTCGCTGCTCTGTTGTGACTCACTTTGCCCAGTTTTCCTGAAGCTTTTTCTTGTGATTCTCAACATTTATTAATTTCCCACATTCTACCTTTTTAAAGACAAACCTCTCCACCAAAATCATGGAGAAACCGGCTGGTTTCTCTTTTCGGAGTGAGCTGAGGTGTGAACTGAAATCAGGACTTTGTTAACCGTGCAGCTGCACTCGCACTTCGTCAGGCCGCAGAAGTGTGCGCTGAAGTGCTCGTAGTCGGATGAGTGGCCGCATGAGCTGAAAACGTTTAGTCAAAATACTGATGAGACCAACACATTTATGAGGAGAGCAGATGTTTGCCTCCCCCGCCCTCCCCCCTCCTGCTCCATGTCTCACCATCCTGTCGTGTCGTTCTGCTCGGGCTCGTAATCGTGTTTCCTACTAGTCTGCACATTCTCATTTGAATGGAGCACTCAGGAGTCGGCAAACACAAACGTTCTCGCATGCAAATGGCTCAGACTGAGATATTAGCGGTCTGGCAAACACACCCTCAAAGCCTTTCCACACACACACACACACACACACTATTTGACAGCGTTTCTCTCTTCTCTCCGGCAGACACGCCCTGCAGCTGAACGTGATCGCCACACAGCAGCTCCTCAGCCTGGCCAAGCAGATGCACCACCTTGAGGCCTTCATTCACATCTCCACCGCCTATGCAAACTGCAACCGCAAGCACATCGACGAGGTCATCTACCCGCCGCCCGTCGAGCCCAAGAAACTCATCGAATCTCTTGAGTGAGTGAGTGAGTGAGCGAGTGAGCGCTGGTTTTTGTGCCCAGAAGACGTGAAATCAACTCTTGTTCAATAATATGGTGCTTTTTTTTTTCTTTGCTTTGCTGGGGACTATTTTCAGCAGCAGACTAATACTCATTTGGTGTTCTAGTGCATATTCATGGCAGCAGGACTGAGAAAAATAAATGACAGTGTGTGTGTGTGTGTGTTTACATGTCAGCCAGTGTAACAGTGTGGCTCACTGGTGGGTTTTCAGTAGTTTTTGGATGATAATGGAGCTCTGTGGCACAGAGGAAGAAGACACGCTTAAAGAAAGGAAAGTAATGGGATTTTTAGAATATTTATTACCACAAATATGATGACTAGTGAATGTAAAATAAAACCGCTGTGTTCCTGTACTGATACTTGCTTTTGGAAATACAAACATGTCCTCTGGGTAAAGATTCACATCAGTATTTAATGCTGTGGAAACACGATCTAGTTCCAACGCGCTCTCATCATCTACATCCAGTCCTGAAATCCACTGGGCATAATGAAGCATTAGTGGGGTCACAGGAAATAAAACACCACTTCGACAGGAAGCCAAGTTTCCTGCTGGGTGCTGAGTTCCAGCAGAGCCAATTTAATTAAAGTTGTGGAAATGCAGAAAGTCTATCAGCACTTTGATAAAAGCCTTTCACTTCCTTCAGATGCTACAAACATCTGTCCTAAACACCATTTATCATCTCCTCTTACCATTTAATATGATAAAGCTACAGGTTATCTCAAAAATGTTATGGACTTTTAACGTTGTGGTTGGTACTTCTTAGTGACTTGTACACACTTGTGGGTATAAAATACCACAGTATTTTTCCTCCGGCTGAGCCCTTCATTTGTGTCTTCAGGTGGATGGACGACGGCATCGTGCGTGACATCACGCCGCGGCTCATCGGCGACAGGCCCAACACATACACCTACACCAAAGCCCTGGCTGAGTTCGTGGTGCAGCAGGAGCAGGACAAGCTCAACATCGCCATCATCAGACCCTCCATAGTGGGAGCCAGCTGGCAGGAGCCTTTCCCCGTGAGTCCACCCAGTCTTTGACTTTATCATACTGAAATACATCTGCTCCCAGTGCAGCCGTCTGCGGTCAACGTGCCCGAAAGGCTCGGCTCACGTTTTCTTGATGTGTCCACGTGTGACGGCGAAGCGAATGGAAATGAGATATCGATTGATGTAATCCTGCGCAGGTCAGTGCTGCTCCCCTGTGGGTTTTATCTTAAGTGGTGCCGGATTAAAACAAATTGGTTAATATCTCGGCTGAAGGACCCGAGTGGTTGATGCAGGTCCTCAAACAGCTGCTGGGACAGGAGGGTTCAGGGGACAGAAAACGGACACCGAGGACGGAGAGCCAACAAGCTGAATGTCACAGTGAGGCTGGGAAGCTGAAGGGTGAAGTTCATGTGAAGGCTAAACAGAGAGTTCAGGAGAGGACTTAAACGCTGAAAGCTCAACATTTCTGCAATTAAGCTGCTTTCGCTCAAGCTGCTGGTGCTGCAGGCGTCCTGACGTCTTCACTTTTTAAAACTCTCACTTGCAGAGATTTAGAAATGGTGCTGCGTCGCTAAAAAAAAAAAAAAATCCCGAAAAAACAGAGGGAAGTCCTTGTTTATCTGGCATCAGGAAATGTAGGCCTTGTGTGTGTGTGTGTGTGTGTGTGTGTCTGGGACTCTGACTGCAGTTCCTGGCTCTGTGCTCAGTCTTCAGTTGTGAGCTCGTCCTGGCAGCGACTCTTCGCAGGGCCTCGCTCACGCTTGGCCATGCGCTCGCCCAGGCAGCTCGTGCCAGTAGGCGCAACGAGGCGGCGGGCGAGCCGGGGAGGGGTGGGGCTGCGTTGCTCATATGTTCGCGGCCATGTGTGGTGTGTTTAACACCACAGTGTGCGTCCAGTTGTGTCATTTTGTGGATCCACGTCGTCATGCAACCGTATCAGTTCACAGATCTGCCTGCCACTTCAGCCTGGCAGGACGCCACCGTCAGATTGTGGTGCTAAAAACAGCTCTGTGTGTCCTGTTCATCTTTGCACTTGATCTCAGTACAACACCACATAATGGGGCTCCAGTATGACGCGTTGGAAACTGCAGCAGTCTATAACCAGTGCTTTCATCCATTTTTAATGGGCTCTAATTGAAGTCGACAATCACTGCTACCCCAGTTCTCCCACCGCAGGAAGTAACATGCCCCCGAACAGCTGATCTCAGCACACATACACAGCCACATGTGTGCCACGGTTCAGATCTATAAGTTAATGTCCAATCTGTTGCGTCTCTAAGGATTCACACATGTGCTCTGTTTTTACACCTCAGGGCTGGATCGACAACTTCAACGGGCCAAGCGGAGTCTTTATAGCCGTAAGTAAAGTTTTACTCCTAAATCTCAAAGAGCAAAGTTATAAAGAAAGCCCTGAGACCCTGTTCTTCTGTGTTCAGGCTGGAAAGGGGATCTTGCGCACCATGAGGGCCAACAACGATGCGGTGGCTGATCTGATCCCCGTGGATGTGGTGATCAACCTGACACTGGCTGCTGGCTGGTACACCGCTGTGCACAGGTGAGTGCCCGACCAGGAGGTTTGTCCTGGAAGCTGCACACCTGGGCCCCTCAGGGCCAGTTTACTTGAGGAAAGTTTGAAAGAGATGTTGCTGATGAATACACATTAAAGAAACGTGGAATATTTATTTATTTTTTTGGGGGGTTTTTTTGTGGATTTTACCCTGGAAACGACATCCTGTTAGGGACAGAAGAACGTTGAAGGAAAAAGTTCCAGTATTCCTCAGTCGTGACAAAAGTGTTCCTTGGAAATGTCTTGCTCACTACTTGAACCAGAATCGTCTTACTCACTTCTTGGCTTAAGTTGACCAGATCTGATTTTTCATACTGGAGAGAATGTGGAGGGAGCTGAGCCGACCACTCCCCTAGTAGATAAAAGATCCATTAAGCCTGAAAGCATTTGGTTTGAAACTTAAAATGCATTCAGGACAAATGGAACATACCTCACACACACGTAATAAATTCATCAACATTGCACCCTGTACTTTATTTTTAGAAGGAAAACAGAAAAGAAACCTCATTGGAAAGCATGTTAAGTCTAACTTAGTGTTTCTCAGCCAGTATGTCCTCTTTTGAACATCTTAAATGTGTTGTCTCAGTTTAATGTACACTCATGAATTACCTGTTAACTCCTGCAGTCCCGGGAAATGTTGACGATATGTATTGGTGTTGTGATGACCTCCTTCCTCCTCTCCCTGCAGACCCAAATCAGCTCTGGTGTACAACTGCACGACCGGCGGCATCAACCCGTTCCACTGGGGAGAGATTGGTGAGTACATCCCTGTTCGCGTTGACCATCACAGATCAATACTCCTGTGTTGTGACATAATGTCCCGGTGATGGAGTGGAGTTGTGCTGTTTGCGGTCGGGGCTCCTGTGGGGAATGCCTGCCACCTGCTGGAAGGAGGCAGCGGAGGTGGATTTAACTTTAAAAGAGGGCGTGAGTGGACGACTGAAGACGAATCTTCACATTGTAAGAAGGTTCTGGATATTAACTTCTCCCTGAGAGATAGCAGATATCTCTTTTTCAGTTTGAAATGCTAAGATCGGTTATTTTCCAAACATTTCCAAACACAAACCGTGTTTTACCGTTTTTCTTGTTCAAGTGCCACACTGAATCATTTTTTTCTCCAAGGTTAAAGAGGCAGGATGAGACCAGTTTACTTTTGACACAATGAAACAGCTGTCATACACTTTGGTTGCAATCTGAGAACGTTCCCATGAGCCCGTGCTAGCATGCTAACTTGCTAAACTAAAATGATGAAGACAATTGTACAGGAAAACAAGTTTGTTTGTTTTTTTCCTCTAATGTAATGGCTATAGAACAACAACAACAACAACAACACCATCTGGTTCACTGTAAAACTCGCTTTCACTGTGCACTTCTGTCTGCCACCGGACACAAAACCTCTTGGGGAAAATGAAGGCTGAGTGGTGATTCAGTCCGGATGCAGCCTGGCACCTTTTCCTGTCTGCGCTTTGCGTCTCCATTAAATTAATGAACTCGTGCTTTTGTCTTGTGATTTGGTTGTCTTCGCTACGTCGCTCCAACAACAGTCAGAAATGCTGGGAAAACTGGTCTCCTTTGACGAAAAGTTCCATGTGTCTGAATATAATAAACAGGGAAATAAAAATACAATTTGAATCATTCAAAACTGAATAAAATTTACAGCAATTTGAATTAAAACCAAAGGAAAACGCACAAGCTTATTGTATTCATGAGCTGTGCTGCGATGCATTTAGGCGCAGTTGATGTGAATCGGTACTTTTGTGATGAGGTCTCGATAGCCGCGATGACATTACTCATGAAGAGTGAAAACGCTCACGGCTTCCATCCCGGCGGTCATCGGATACAGTGGGATTAGAGCGCGGTGGATGTCACGATGACAAGGGGGACCCTCTCTTTCCCCGCTTCCTCTCAGATTAGCAAACAAGCTCCCTTCACTGAGGAAATTGCTACCAGATGGCTCACAGCAGGATTAGGTCTCATCACTGCGACTCGCTGTTATGAAAGAGGAGCCGTGTTCTCTAATCTCACTGGCCCGAATGAGGAGTAGGAATGAAGCTAATCTATAACGCGAGGATTAGAAGAGACCAAAAACAAAACAACGACAGATGATGATAGAATAAGATGAGTTATTTTCCCGAATGTCGAGCTGGAGGTTTCAGCTCCTTGGTTCTTGTCGCAGACCTCAGAGGGCAGCTCAAGGTTAGCGGCGTTACATCCCACCCCCGCCCCGGCCGCCTGGTCGGGGGGGGGTCTGGTCCACAGCTGGCTGTCACCTCGGATCTGGTCATCTCGACCCTTGCAACCACCACGTATCTGTTGCCATGGAAACAAACGGTGCAAGGCCTAGTTTGCGTGCTGTGTGTGATGTAATGTGTGTGGTCACATGGCTGCTCTCGGTGTCTGTGGATGGCTGCTGCTGCCTGCTGGATTCAGGGAGGAGGAGGGGCAGGCTGTGCTGCCCAGTGGGGGAGGTCATAGTGTGGCTGCTTTTCTGCCTGAAATCCCCCCGAGAACCAGAACTGAAAATCATGTTATGATTTAGGCCAGCCATGCTTCCTGGAAGTCGTCATCCTTCTATAGAAACTGCAGTCTGTGTGTTTACCCATTTCATTGTTCCTGGTCAGTGGGTGTTGATAAGTTGAACTATTTGAAATGACTTGATGCACTTTTCACTTTTAGAGGCTCTAAGGCCTCTAGGTTGTCTCCCATATATAACCATTATGTCGACCATTAAGAACTTTACGGACAGGCTGGTGAGCAACACTTTCTGGTGTTTCCAACACCCTCAAAGACTCTTAACTATCAGGATGAAAACTATATATATGTGTCATATGTGTTTGCAAAATTTGTATAATTTTCAAAAATCAGTTATCAATAATAGATTATACTGAAGGTTATTTTCCAGTCAGAGTTCAGCTGTGTAATTTGAATGTAATTGAAATATATGACGGGCACAAACTGGAGCTGAAGTAAGGTTAGCATTTAGCACTTTCAGCGTGATGTTCGGAGATAAATCTGTATCACGTCGACTGACCTCCTCTACCGTGCATTTTTTGCAGAGTACCATGTGATGTCGTCTTTCAAGAGGAACCCCCTAGAGCAGGCTTTCCGCAGGCCCAACGCCAACATCACCTCCAACTACCTTATCAATCAATACTGGATCCTGGTCAGCCACAAGTTCCCCGCATTCATCTACGACCTCTTCCTTCGACTATCTGGACAAAAGCCGCAGTAAGACTCGTGGCCCTCTGTCTCATATTTGAAATCTGAAGAGAAGTTCAAGTGCGTGTAGTCTGATCCTCCCCGTCTCGCTCTAGGATGATGCGCATCTTCAACCGTCTGCACAAGGCCATCAGCCTGCTGGAGTATTTCAGCAGTCAGGACTGGGAGTGGAACTCCGAGAACCTGAGCATGCTGTTGAGCCAGCTCACCCCAGAGGACAGGAAGGTCTGTATATCCACCTACATGCTGCCAGTGTGGGCCAAACATGTGACCTCCTGAGATCACTGAGGAGCCTGATAGTTTAATCCATCACATTCTTTGTTAATTCTCACCTGATTGGCTGCTATAAAACAGAAACTGTACTTAAGTAAAATTTCAGACTACTTAAACATTTAAATGTTTAAGTCTGTTTAAATCTTTTCCATGTTGTACATTAACTTGACAGCTACAGTTAACTGCTTATGATTTTTCATACAAAGCATATTAACAGATTGTAAAATGATTTAATATTTTCAGAAAAACTACTTAGTTTATTCTACTAGTAGTAGTAATATGGTTGAGAGAGCAAGCAGTTTAGGAAGTATTCCCTCCGCTCTATTGCTCCATCTAGTGAGTGAAAGTTTAACTTCACCTTCATCTCCAGCTACAAACTAAACAGCTTTGGATTTGCCTTTCGTCTCCTAACCATCTCTTCTTTCTTGCAGACATTTAACTTTGATGTGCGTCAGCTCAACTGGCCCGAGTACATTGAGAATTACTGCATCGGCACCAAGAAGTACGTCCTGAATGAAGACATGTCCGACATTCCCGCTGCCAGGCAGCATCTGAGGAAGTAAGTCAGCGAGAGAACACAAACATACAGCAGGACATGAAGGTGGTCAGTCCGTATGCCAATTAATTGTTTTGTCAGTTTTCATGAATTCAGTTTAGCAGAGAGGCCACCCAGTCTGAGTATGTATGTATGGATATAGATATATTATTATATTTATTTATTATATATATTATATTATATTTATTTGGTAGAACGGATACACATAATAGTGCACTCGCTTGTCCCTGGTATTCAGGATCCATCATTTAAAATGCAAATGCAGTACAACTTTTAATTTTAACTTTTACATCATTATTTCGGTGTTTTTAAAAACTCTTCCATTACAGTGTCTTATTCTTCTTCTTCTTCCTCTTTCCCAGACTGAGAAACATCCGCTACACTTTCAACACTGTCTTGGTCATTTTCATCTGGAGGGTGTTTATCGCCCGTTCCCAGATGGCCAGAAACATCTGGTACTTTGTGGTCAGCCTCTGTTTCAAGTTCCTCTCCTACTTCCGCGCATCCAGCACCTTAACCAACTGAGTCTTCCTCACTGCCTCGAGAGACAGCAGCGCTCACCTTCAGCTGTCAGCAGGAAGCGACATCTGAGACTCTGACCACCCACCAAGGACGCTCTGAATCCTCCTTTGAGTGTGGATTAGCAGGGGGCTCTCTACAGGTGGGGGCTGCAGCTGAGTGAAGCACTCATAAGAGGGGAAAAAAGAGGTCTACTAGCCATGAATTATTTGTTTAGTTTGGAAATCTGTCATTACCACTTGCACTGTTCAGTCACCAGAACCCGTCCAAAAAAAAAAAAATGTCGTCATTCATTTTGTACCAGTTTTCTCCTCAACGTGGCCAATTATATATGCAAACAAAGCCTTTAGTGTGATTTTCATTTTCTTTTCCACGTCGTTTCCATCCCCTTATGTCTAGATTTACATTGCCTTGCCTTGTGATTTTTTTTTCTTTTTTTCCAGTTACATTCTTGAAATATGGCAGTGCTTCAGTGGAGGACGATTCCTATAAGATGATTATTTTGGTTCTCTGTTTTTTACTGTGGGGATATCCAATTCCTCTCTTTAGTGCGCAGGTGACTTGGATGTCTGTGTGAGTCTTGCATTATGTGTATCTACTGCCTTTTTAAGATTCCACCCAAAAACAAGTGTTGGTTCTGTCTCAAGGCCAATCCTCAGATTATTGAGGCTCACCGCATGAGACAACTTTAACATTCTATTTACCCAAAACATACAGATCTGCCATCATCCCTGCCGCTGAGGTTGTCACTTACTTTCGGTCTCAAATGATAATGTCAGTATGTCTCGTTTGTCTGAATGCTCATCCACATTTTGCCTGTTTGTACAGCAGTTTGTACTGAAACTAAGTTTACTACTTTTACATCTTTATACTTGCGTCAAAGGCTAGACTGATATATGTGGTAGACCTTGGCAGTGTATCATATATAAATAAGAGTACATCAGAGTCATGTTTATTTGTATAGCCTTGCATCACATACCATACAATGTCACCTAACAGTTCCCAATCAAGCCCAAGTTTTCTGAGAAGACAAAATCACCCAAAACTTCTAAATGCATCAGGAGAGGGACCTCCCTTCTTCTCGGATGGAGGCGAAGTAGGAGCCATAGGTGAGACAAATCAAGGTGGAACAATTAGAAATGCCAGATAAAACAGTGAGACTCTAAAATGTCCAAAGCTACTGTAGTAAATACAAAATTAAGAAGAAGAATTTGTCCAGTGTTAGTGTTACGGTCTGAAAATGTAGGTATGTGAGTTTTGGGGACCAAACAAAGATGGAGGAGATGTGGCCCCAGTTACTGGAGTTTGTTTAACAACACTAATAATAGTTTGGGTTTTTCTTCTGAAAACCTCAAAGACTCCTCTAATCATCGGTATGAAAGATTTCTTTTCGTTCTTGAGGCAGGCCTCTTGATATTGAAGAGGTCATGAGATTAGTTTGGTGTGGCTGAGAGAGATCATGTATTTATATGTTGGGGACCGTATAAAAATCAGACCCAGGATGAACAGGAAACCAAAGCAGGTGTTTAGTCAAATTTACGAGGGCCTGTTAAATTGTGCTGAAAGTTTTTTCAATTAAACCAGAAAATGGAGTGTTTAAAGAGTAAGAAAAGCAAGATTCTATTCAGACAGTTTTCGAACAGCAAGTTACCAGGACAGGATAAAGCAAACATTAACACAACCGACAGCACTTGTAGAGTAGAGTGTTATCTGCATAGGAGTGAACATTCATGCTGCAGCTGCAAATGATTCCAAACAGAAGAATATTGTGAATAGTAGTGGACCAAGTACGGCACCCTGTGGGTCACCATACCTTCCCTGATTTAGGGACGGACCACTATTTTTAACCAAGACAAACTGTGACCTACATTCAATGTTAGTTTGGACCTAAATCACAGAAATGTGAGGTTATAAATAAGGAACTTCAGTCCCTGCTGGTATTACATCCTTGACCCCCGTTTGGAAGATCTGTAAATAGTTAAACTACATATTATTCTTATAGACTACCAAAAGAAAAAAGTATCTGACTGTTGATTTTTGCTTGGTGAGTGTCTTCACAGGATTCTACCACAGAGCTTCCCACAGAGTCTACCAAAAGTGTTAAGTGTGACAGGCAAGTGTGATTTTTCTAGACAAATGAGAAAACTGTGTACAGTATTGTATGTATTGCAACGTTTGACTCTTGACAGAATACAAATACATAACAGTTATGAGCCTTTATGGGAGAAAAGGGACAAAACTAAATAAATGTTTATGCAAAGTACATGTCTATGGTGTAGTCATGCTAACTGTCTTTGTTCAGGGTGAACTAAAACATTGGTCTGGATGATGAAGTGGATGATGAAGCTACAGGGCTTTTGTCATGATGTTACAGTTTTGTTCTTCTGCTGGCACAGGAAACACCAGACTTAAGCTTCTGTGTATCTAACAAGCAGCAGCAACACGTAACCAGTTACTTCATTTTTTACTTTTTGGTGTCATTTACAAAATATTTGACCACCTTCTGTGGCAACAGTTCATTCAGGTCTGCTTGGCATAACTGTAATAAACCAAAAAGAGAAAAAGTGCAAGTGTGCTGCAGTCCATTAAATCTGCCTTCCACCTCACCATGTAGTACCTTTAGAAAACCTCAAAATTACCAGCCGCACCGAACTGATACCTTTGGCCTTTTGATAATACTGGGGTTTTTTTTTAAGTGCTGGCATTTCAGCTGCACATGAGAAGGTAACAATTATTATAATAACTGGTCTCTCACAAGTCCCTCAATATAAGTACAATATGAAATCACAGGCTTAGCCTTTAAGCCTTTATGCACTATTGAGGTTTTAAGGCATTTTCAAGTCCTAACTGAAGAAAGAATCAAAATTTTTGGAAATGTGAAAAACATTTTAAAACTAAGTTAGTGCACCATTCTTTGATTTCTGGTTTTATTAAGCTTTGCTACCATTCTGTACAATTGCCAGCATAATCTTACAGGTACTTTCATATAATAATAATTTCAGGACCATCCAAATGTTCTTCTGAAGGTTTGGCACACATTAAATCTGAAACAAAATTGCACTAGTGTTTTTTAAACTTTAATGGAGTTGGATCGACAACCAAACAATCAGCATTTTGTGCTATTACACCAAATGGAACAGAAAAGCTACAACGCCGAAACCCATACTGAAAAGACAAATAACACTGAGGGTACATGTTAAACAGCAGGTGTTTTAAAAGAGAAGGCTTTCTCTTTTCTCCGTAGAAAACACAATTTCATGACAGTTAAAAACCCCAAATTAACAACATTAATTAATACAGCATATGTTCTGATGGTGAGGTCTTCTTGATGAGAAAATGAGACAATGAAACGGTTCAACCAGACAGGAGGCAGAATCAGCAGGCTGTCGATGGCCTGATGTGTGGACACTGAAAAACAGCTACTCCTGAGGGACATTGTCAGCCAACAGAGGAGTCTGGTGATTGTTAAGATTGTTCATCTGGTGGTGTAGCTGCACATCCTGGAATGGATTCAGCACAAGGACATCTATTAGATCTACTTCACGCTGAAGCAATTCAGTACAAACGGAGAAACAACGGATCAATTTCTTCTGTCTACTGGGCAAAAGAAAACCTGAACTTCAGTAAAGACTCACCTCTCTGGGCCGATAGACTCCAAGCTTGAAGCGACAGCAGATAACATCAACACAGAAGCCAACAAGCCCATGGAGCATGCCTTTTAAAGAGGGGGAAAAAAATCACTTTTGAGTCATCTAAAGTATTCAGTTGTTTCACTGTGAATATAAAAGAACAGAATCCAGAGCTGTGAATTGACTTCAGCTCTGCATATTCATTACCGACGTGATGTTGCATTTCTTCTTCTTGTGTTTATCCGTAGTATCAAATAATTAAATAAACAAATGCAAACTAAATGTGACTGCAGCTTAGCCCAGACTTGCCTGTCGTGGAGAAAATACCCCCGATGATGCCGCACAGTCGCACCAGGAACTGCCACAGCGGCATGTGCTGCTCGCTCACCGTCACCATCAGAGAGCTGGTGTCGTACTTCACAAAGATGCCGGAAACGCCGTGACTGCCCGCCGCGTGGTTTATCACCCGCTCCTGGAAAACAGACAGCGAGGCGGTGAGTGTCATTCCAGGTTCCTCTTCATCCTCTGTCCGCCCCTCCTCTTCCTTCTCTTTGTGACTAGAAACTTTAGTAAAGTGGGATTTCTGTCGGGGGGGAGTTTTACTCACCCGCTCTGTCACAGAAAACTGGTGTGTGTCTGCAGATATCTTGTATGTGTTCAGTCTGGTTGGGACCACCGTGATGAAGTACTGGAACATCTGGTTATCTGTGGTAAAATGTGGTAATAATGTATGAAAACTCCCAATATTTCTGTCTTTTCCTTCAATTTCCAGAAGGAAAAGCATGTAAACTACAGGTGAAGGAACTCAAGCTCGAGTAAAAGTGCCATTTGTAAAGGAAATCTCTTTCCAACAACAACACCTGCTTAGCAGTGATCATCCAAGGTGAACTGAGGACACCTGATGAGTTAATAAATCTCTCAACACGTCATTAATTCTCAGTTCGAACGTGGACGTTTCCTGGAGGAAACAACTCCATCATGTGTTTTGTCCTCTCCCATCTCTTGAAAAATAGCAGTAACTTACTGTTATAGGTGATTTTCTCTGTGCCGTCCAGAGGATTGATGATGCCTGGGATCTCCTCCCCGAAAGATAAATGGTCTATTCGATGGGAGAAGTTGTACGCTGCAACGCAAAGAAGAGAGGAAGCGCAGGTTCAATCAAGGCCACCGGGAGTCACTGAACAAGCTGAGCAAGTGAAACTGGAAAAAAATTCTCTGCTCTGCTGTTTTCACTAATAACACATCCACACTTCATCATTTAATATTATGATTGATGTAAAAATCGTCTTTCGCGTTCATTAAATGAAATGCATCACCTGAGAAAATATTCAGTGAACCGTCTTCTCTTTGATCAAATTTAGCACAAACCTCAGCATCGTTCTGTTTACACCACGAGCAGATTCTGAAAATATTAGTATTATAATACATACTCTCATGGCTCACAAACGCTGCAATGTGGGCATGACCCTGAGGATGGTGAATGGGCCTGAAAAAGACAGAAGATGTACAACAGCTTTATGTATTTATGTCACATTTACTCAAATTAGCTGAACCATCTCTAGCTATATTTGTCAGCACTTTTTTATAAGGTGCATCTCAGAGTCAAGGACGGATCCTCAAATCTCACTGAATGCCAGCCAGTGAGGGACAGTTTTAATGTCCAGAGTCCTTCACGGGGACCTTTGAGCAGAGATTTTTTGTTTTGTTTTTGCAAATGGTGAACGAGAGCAAAGTGACGTCATCCCAGTGACAGTGACACACGCTCACTAGCTTGTTCCAAAACCCATCTGTTTAGGACCCGTCCTACCAAGGAAGCATCCTTGACTGACTTGAGATGTGCTTATATTTTCTTACTTTCCCACTGTAATGTGAAGGTTTCCTGCCACCTTGTTGACGTAGACGTGTCCGTGTATCCTGCAAGCATTAAGCGGCTCCATAGCAGCATCCTCCCTACACACACACACACACACAGAGTTATTGAGCACAAAATCCTTAAATATCTGACAAGCTACGACAGAACACAAAAGAGCCAAACCTAACTGAGTCGGCCATCCTTATTTGCTTCTGGTAAACCTAATGCAGAATTAGCTGTTTGTGAAACTGACCGTGGCGGCAGAGCAGTGGGGCCTCCTTTGAGGAGCGTTTTGTACAGGACTTCCTGAAGAGCGTGTTCCTCTCTCAGCCGGCTCTGAATGAGTATCAACGTCCTGAGGACAAAACAAAAGAAAAAACAAGCTGACAAAATGCAAGGCACACCTGAGCGCTACAGGGACTGTTTCACGTGCAGGAGAGGGAATGCTGACGGACAAATCTGTGAGTAACTCTTCCAGTTTTTCTCCATAGTTTTAAATTCTTAAGTTTCAACATTCACTGAAGACAAAAACAGGAAGACAGAAGACACTGACCAAAGAGAGGACAGTATCAGCGTGCTACAAAAAAGTGCTGAATTTAAGGTACACCACAATATACTTTTATTACTACAGTATAATATCATTAGATAAAATAACAGAGCCGTAGTTGCCACCTGTGTGAGTTCATGAATTACCTTTGCCACAGTCTCTGTTGTGGGGTCAGTTCAAAAATAGCCTTGAAGAAGAAGGAAAAAAAAGAAGAGATGCAGTTGTGAAAAGCAATGAAAAGAAAGCCTGTTTGATACCTGAAAACAATAAAACAATTAAATGCTGAGCCAAACGTGACCTGATGTTTGAAGACTTTACTCACAGGCTCGTACTGGAGGCCGTTGGACGTGATCATGGTCTCAGCCAGATCCAGAATATCTGCTCCAACGTCTGCAATCACAGCCAAAAACACACACGATCACTACATTAACCGATCGTCTGTAATGGACCAATCATCCCCGTGAGAAGAAGGTGGGATACTCACGCTGGCATTTCATGGCAACTGTAATGTCAATGTTTATTCTCAGTTTACTGGAGACGATGAAAGAGGAGAGAATAATGAGTTTTACAGTAATTTAGGAAAGCAGACAGAAGTCAAAAGGAATGTTCTGTGTGATAATTAACTTTACTTAATGAAAGAAAGAAGCCTACCTGGAAAAATCCTTATCGACTTCATATTCGTACTTCATCCAAGTGTCTCTATAAACAAAGAACTCTAAGACAGCCAGAAGTGCCATGGCACTGAACGCTATCAGCGACACTGTGGACGAGACACACGGGGCGTTCACTGTCCTGTCAAACTGGGCATATCAGCAAAGACCTGATGGTGTTACTGTGGGAGGAACGGCCCACCTGTTCCGCCCGAGGCTGACGTCTCCACGTAGCTCTCAGACACTTTGGGGAAGGCGTCCAGCTCCTTCACCAAGCTCAGGGCTTTCTTACGAGACAGACGCCTCATCTTCGGGTGCAGGACTGCTGTCCACGTCCTCCATCACAGAGAGACAATGCATCAGTGTTACGTTCAGGGCCCCAGTCTGCAACCTGCAGCTTTTTAATGGCCTTATTAAGGATGGAAATACAAAACTACCACACATAAATAAGTATCATTTAAAATTTGAAACTTTTTATCCCAGATTAATTATGATATTGTTAATTTCATGTCAATTCCACCAAGTGTCTACTTTCTACCAGTGGAAATGACCGCTTACAGACATCTTAAACACTCTTCATTGGTAGCTTTACATATTTATTATGAAACACAGCACTGTTTCCAAGTGTCTGCAAGAAATTAGCACAAATTACTTCATCTCACATGAATTTTCATGTTTTCAAATATTATCTCTCCAATCAGAATGGATTTTTAAAAACTATCTTCAAATTAAAAAGCAATTAAATAAAATTTTCTTTTTTTATATATTGTTTCCAAATTACACAAACGGTGATATTTGAACTCACTGGTGTTATTATTACATTGGATCAGCGAATCATACCCATATATCACAACAGGATTCTGATAAACCATAACACAATCGATCAGGAAAATGTTACAAGAACATCATCAGATAAATGTTTATTTTATTTTTTTGTTTTGTTTTTGAACCAGTTTCCATACAGATAACACAGAGTGCCAGACAGGCTGCACAGTCTAAATCAGTCGCCTGTTGACCCTGCAGGTGTTTAATGAAGATATTAGCCTATGAACCACAGCCGTCCGTGTATTTGTATTCCTCCTCTTACCTCTTTTGTCATCTAGTCAAAACGTCGGTTCAGCGACCCCAAACTCCACATGTTTTACCTGCCGTCTGAATGACACCTGAATTTCCCCGCACCCTCACGCGTCCGTGATGCTAACACACGGAGGTGCGCAGGCGCGCCTCTTGCTCGTTCCCGCCGATCGTGACGTCAGCGGGTGCGTAGCCAGCGCGGCGTGAACGCGCAGCGATCGATGCGGCTGTGCAGACAGCAGGTGGCGCCTTAACACTAACATGCTGCTCCTTTGTGCTGTGGAAGCGTGTAAATGAAGTACTTTGAGGCTGGAATACAGCACATTGCCGGCCGTGGTGGCATTAAATCGCTTTAAGCTTGATAACAGATCAAAAGTGATAAATCTAATAGCTTAGCATGTGAGGTAAATACAAACTTATGCAGCCAGAAGAACTATTTAGATCCTTCATCTAAGAGTAAGACTAAAAGTACCCAAAAGTAGCTTTAATACAGAGTAAAGTTAAGTGTTACATGTAGACGTTCTGCATTCAAAATCCTCCTTAAGTAAAAGTACAAAAGTACTAGCATTACAAATTGAAGTACTAAAAGTAAAGGAAACCATATGCAGAATGACCTGTTTCAGAATGATTTATTGGTGTGTAATTATTGATAACTTCCTGTGTTGATCACTTTGGTGCTGCAGCAGGAGCTCATTTAATTTACTTTATGTATACTTCTGGGTTGCATAATCTATAAGCACATTTCAGAACATATTAGTTGATTCTGTACGAGCAACCTAAACCTACAAATTAACTAACTACTAAAGTTTAAAGGTAGCCGCAGAGGAGTAAAAAGTGCAAAAATTGCCTCACATGGTGCCTATAGAGAGAAATAGAATGTAGTATACTATGGAAATATATAAACAGTTCAGGGATAAATAAAGGAATTCTGATTCTGATATACCAAAACTGTACGGTACAATACTTAAATGAGTAAATATACTAAGTTACATTCCACTGATGTTCATATCACTAATGCTTTGCTTTTTGCAATTTCATTAAATATTTTATGAAAGGGCAGTTTCTTTTCAATATACGTTATGTCTATTAGACCCAAACTTGGTATCACATTTTGTGACATTAGTCCATAAATCAGTCAAATAATGTGGTTTAATACTAGTGGTATTAAAGCACCATTAATGTTTTTCACATGGTTTTAAAGTGGCCTTATTGATCATAGGATTCATGTAAGAAGTAAAGGCCTTTCACCCACAGTGGCTCTAACTCACTGTAGAAACACTGTCCTCCACCTACACATCAGGTAATCAACTTCCAGCATGTGGCGGATCTGCACACCAGACATGAAGTTGCACTGCTCACACATGGTTGACAAGAGGGAAACCCTAATGTGAAGACATGATAATGATCTACCACAACCCAGTGCTGCAGGCTGCTATTATCACCCTGAGGACAAAAAGGATGTTTACGTCTTGCTGCAAGCTGAGAGCGGAAAAAAAAGAAAAGAATAATTCACACTGAGATCTGCACAAAAACTGGGTAAATCACATGTGTCCTGTGTGCAGTGAGTGCTCAGTCTCTGCATGCACCAAGCCTGCTCGCCTATGCAGAGCAGCACAGATGGGCGTGTTGGGGGATGGGTGCTGTCAGCTCGCAGATCAAGCTGTGGGTCGGTGGTCCCATTGCTATTCACCACACAAGCACGTAGGGCATGTCAGACACGTTCCACAGAGACATGCCAGGGGTGGATATTGTGTTTTGGTTTTTATGCAATTCTGCACTATCTGCCATATGCCGAGAATGTGAGCAGAGGAACTAGCTCTTCACCAAGGAGAGGTGTGAGAACAAACGGAAGATAAACTCTGCAAGCAACTGTGCAAATATTCTGCTGAGACAGCAGCTTTTGATTGTGTGACACAATTATATCATATCAACCTCGTTTATGGGTTACTGATAAGGCAGTGCTGATGCTGCACTTTTGGAAGTAGGAAGTGAAACACTTTTTTATAGGTGGTTTGACAACGTTTTATGTATTTTTATTGTCTTCGATAGCCTCATTATTACAGAATGGACGCATTTAAATGACGTTTTTTGTCATATTGGCATATTTTGTGGTGATTTGTGGTTCTAGACAACACATTAAGATCAGTTTCTTGGAGGATCCTCGTGAGTTTCTACTAATAAACTTGGATGAATTTATTAAATGACTACATCCACTGTAATTTATCAAAAATACCATTTTAAAGTCATCTTTAAATGTACCTCTTAATGCTAACTGAAAACAATACCGTTATGTCATTCCTTTGTTGGAAAAAGTTTGTGTCTATTGTTAGCGTGCCCACACAACCAGATGGAAATAAATAATTTGGAAACTGACGTCAAAGGTGGGATTGCCTAGAATGGAGTCTCGTGTACGCTCGGCTCTCCCCTTTCGGGTATTTCCGGACGGTGGGTTAAATCCCCGCCCCGCTTCATTCCTGCGTTGTTTGGGGACAGTAGGAAGATGGCGGCGGCCCCGCTGTACTGTGTCTGCCGGCAGCCCTACGATGTGAGCCGGTTTATGATCGAGTGCGACATCTGTAAAGATTGGTTTCACGGCAGGTATGTGGGTTATAATGTCTTTTAGGAGTACGGTCCATCAGAAGCGAGAAACACTCGTTGTTTGTTAAAGAAAGGCGACGGTTAATTGAGCGGTGTTGACTAGGAGCTAACTTAGCTTGCTAAAGCTAGCGGTGGGCGACGGGGGTTTTAAACCGTCTATTGACGCGACTTTGCAAAAGAAAGTGGGGTTTCGCTCTCTTATATGGCCTTGAATTTAGTTCATTGTTCTACCCGTGAGACTGAAAACATATGACATGAATCTGGTGTCTGTAATTGTGCTGATAATTAACGCTATAGACCCAAATGCAGCCTAAAGCGAACAGTTTTTATCTACTAATATGCGGATCTATTAGGATTGTCGAGTTGTGTCAGTCAGCCAGAGTGAATAAACGTTTGGCGGGGTCAACGTGACATGCAAACGCCGCATGTTTGCCAGCTCCTCGTACTCACTCAAACGATGAGTTTAATGTTGGTTTCACGGTGATTTAACAGATTTAAAGATAGTTAAACCAGTCGTTGTGTACAAAGATCGGAATCTGGCTCATCAAGTTAACCTAGGTTATTCAAGTTCATGGCAACCGCAGCCTCCCTTTTACATGTACTTTAACCTTAATTATGTAAGATGCATTTTATAAACAACTTCTGTGTTTGAGCACAGTCTTTGGCTTATTGTTATGTCTTGTTATATCGATTAGTTTGTATTTATACTTAAAATGTTCAAGCTGTGTTTATACCTTGGACTTTTTGTATTTTGGTGTGTTTTTAGTGGTTAACTTTATTAGAAAGCGTGTGGTGGAGAACAAGGAGCTTGTTATGGTCGGGCTTTTGATTGACAGCTCGAGAAATTTAAATCCCCCTTTAAAGCAGAGGAGGCACATGGCAGGGGACTCCTAGTGGTGGACAGGGGGATTATTTAAAGGCACCGGCGGACAGAATCATTTCACCGAAGGGATAATGGTTGTGTTTGTGGTATTTTCTAATTTCTTAACTGTTCTGTCCTCAGCAGTGATTGAAAATGGGCTTGTGGTGTTACAGACACTTTTCATGATTCATGGCTGACGGTAGCTGCCTGGGTTTCGAAAGCATAGTGGGAAATGTATTGTTGTGTAATAAAACTATTTCGTGTCTAGAATGTCAGGATTCAGTCATACATCCTCTAGTCCACACACCCCATATTGTCATGGACACCCTGCACGTGGGGGTCAAGATAATTCTATATTGTTTTGGGGTGACAAAGTGGCCTAGTTTATTGTACAGATTGTGTTATAATTGGATTATCAGGCCCAACCGTGCTATCACGTGCTGTAAAGCCTGCTGAGGTGACTGTGAGCAAGACAAGGAGCTCTTGTGTAGCTCACCTTGTGCTCTGATCCTGAGAGAAGGAAGATAACAAGGTTCCCCATAGGTATCAAGCGCATGTATTGCAACTGTTGTGTGTCAGACATATGTAACCAGCAAGTCCTGACCTGACTGTAGCTGTCACCTTTTAGCTATGTGACCCTAAGTCCATAGGCCGACTTGGACAAAAGTTACACATGCCCTGTTCTTTGAATCAGCCTGTGTGGGCGCATCTCCTTGGCAACTGTTTATGAATACAATAATCTGTTTTTGCTCGTGTTGAAATGACGGAAGCAGTTGCGTAACCGCATTAAGTGCCCTGCCAAAAAACTTGGCGGCCAGAATTTCTGGCGTAGCAGAGCCAAAAAAGACTGGCTGTGTGTCATGTGGCAGAAAGAAAAGGAACAAATGCTGGAGCTTCCCCCATTGATGACTAATACAAGTAGATACTCAGGCACACAGAGAGCAGAGCTCCAAAAACAGCCACATTTCCTGCCTCTTTCCCACGAGGCTGGCCAGAAGGAAAGGGATATTCTCTGGTTGTGGCTGATGGCACGTCGATGGAGTGGAAAGGATAGGAGCTCAGCCTCCTGGTGCCTGTTGTCAGTGTGTTAGCTGAGTTGTTGTTTGTGTGGAACACTTTGTCTGACTGTCTCGGTTTCTGGAGAGAGTCCTGTTTTCCATCACCTGTATCTTTCAGCATCACAGTACATAATGCAGCCTGGGACTCTGATGGACAGAGGACTTGGGCCTGGTAAACAGAGTGCTGTGTGGTTTATCTCTGTCACAGTTGTGATCTGTGACAAAATTTTGTGTTATTGGGGTTGCACCAATCCCAATAACTCAATTTTTTTTCTACTACAACTCTGATTTTGTTGGAAGTTGGAAGTCTTTGATTTTATTAGAAAATGCATAACAGCTGAAAATCTTAGAAGTCATTAAACCACCCGCCATTTCATAAGAAAATTTGGGGATTAGAGCAAGAATTTAGAGTTTTCTCCTATCCTCTCAGATCTTAACCTGGAGCCTGTGGTTTAGATTACGAATGTCAGCTTGGACTCTGTTGTTCACCATTTAGAGCCTCACCTAATTACAAGACCTGCTTCTGTAAATGGATTGTTTTTAGTGCTTCCAAGATGCCAATTTACATCAATACTGTGGATGCTGGTGTGTTGGAAATCCTCACTGGTTAAAGTCAGATCACAGCATTTGCCCCAGTGTCTGTGTCAGGCACTCCAGTCAGCCCGTTGTCTGGTTTAGATATGGGTAGTGGGGGTGATGACAGATCTGCAAGGCTCAATGGGGGACAGCGGGGATGATTGATGGACGCTCCAGCGAGCCAAGTTCAATGCACGATCCGTCACTGTCGCACAGAGTGTGAGCACACTAAAGAGAGATGGATAGCCTCTAAAGAGTGCTGTTTTAGTGTTTACGCTAAGTGGATGGATGGATGAGGGGAAGCATTTTTTTTAACCACTGTTGTCCGTGAAAGAGACATTTCAGATCGTGTTGTTTCAGATTGATGTCTTTTAACTTAATTGGTCAAAGTAAAGACCTCACAGCTCCTGTTAAAACATGTGTTTGCGTTCATTAGCAAGACCGTCTCAGAGGGCATGGAAACTGCGTTACTTCCAGCTCGATCAATGTTGATTAGAGCTCAACAGCCCTGTGTATTGATTTAAAGTCCAACTGAATTAGGATGTTAAAGATTTAGCACTTCTGCCTCAAAATTGAAAAAATAGTTCAGAAATGTCACTTTAGAACTTGTGTCCCACCTAATTTGGCAGTTGATTTGCTTTTCTCTTTGCCACATTGAATCCAAACCAGTGGATAACTGTTAAAACTGGCTACTATATAATACAGCTAAGTATTACTGTCATTTGAAGCTTTTCAAAACAAAGCTTGGGTTCAGAACGGTAATCTCATTATCGTTTATGATTTATTAATTTTCCTATTGACAGGCGTAGAAAGAGGATTGGATCGTCAAACCAGTCGGTCTAGATGAGTTCAGACTGATGTATTTCAACAACAGACAGCCACAAGACTGATGACTCTGTAGTTTTTACAGGGTCACTGTGGGACTTCAGACAACTATGCTGAAGACGTGTGAAAGCAGATCCTCAGTGCTTGTAGCCAGCTCAACCTGCTCTGAAAACAATTAAGTTGTTAAAACTCCACAGGGCTCCCATGATGCCCCATAAACAATAAAGTGATCCTCTTTTTTTTGTTTGCCAGCTGAATGCAAAGCTGTAACCACTGCAGGGATGTTGGGGCACTTTTATGCATAGCATGCTGAAATGACTTAACCAGTGAGGCCAAAATGACAGATCCCTATCCATCTGTCAGGGCTCAGTGGCGCTCGCTACCATCCAAGTCTGGCACTGTTTATGTAAGATCTGGCTGAATGCATTAGGAACATGGCTGGAGGAGTCAGGTGCTCCTCTGGGGTAGATAAAGATAGCCAGGTGTGTTTAACTGCCTTCATCTCCTCTCTATCTCTTACTACCCATCCATTAGGGATCTGCCAGTTCCCTAATGTAGGCGTGTCACTGCCCCATGCAGAGCAGTTATTTAGAGCTTAAAATAATGGCGATGCCCGCCTCCAGCCTTTGTGTTTCAGCACCGATCATGGAGGACAATGAACCCCTCACAGTGCATGGACTAATGAATAAGCCCTCTCAGTCACACAGGAAGGAGGCCCTTGATGAGAGGAAGTGGAGGGAGAGGGACTGTTGATGGCAAGGGTTTAGCCAAGTACACACATCTCCTCTCATTCAGGAAGGGATGTTTTGCTTGGTAATCTGCTGCAGTGGCGTCACAGAATAACCCAGTCTGAATAAAGCAAGGTTTTGTTTTTTTTTTATATCTGTATGCTCTGTCACCTCCTGTACGCTCTGTTGTTGTTCCACAACATATGATAACACTATCGCATCAAATATGAAGGTGACGCAAGTTCAGTTATCTGAGGTTCAAGAACTGTTTGCACACTCGCAAGCCTTGCGATGATGCAACACATGAAATACTTGGCTATCGTTCCCTTCCAGCTCAGTTTCCTCTCCCCTTTTTACAGTCTCTGTCTATTGCCCACACGGTTTAACAAGCCTGGGTGCCTTGTTAAGCATTAATCATTACAGGTGACACATAGGCTGAGTCAGGCCAGCGTTATGTGGCACAGTGCCCTGATTTCCTGCTGTGGCATTACATAAAGGAAAGTGAGATGAGGGCAACAAAAGTCACCTCGGCTGCACACACGCTGCTCTCACACGTCTCAATGAACCCGGCAGCAGAGACTGTGTGACTCACGCTCTCCCCCGGTGAACAGCCACATGTTTGAACCAAGATTCCTGATGCATGAGCTAGGCTTAATATTACAGCCAAGCTCTGCACAGTGTTATTGTTGATCATCCGCTTGCTCACGTGCAGGAGCAGGAACATTCCTTCAAGCTGTTTCCTTTAGATACTTTTAATTTGGGTGTTTTTCCTCTGGATGCTGAGGAAAAAAAATGTTAATCAAATATTGAATTTGAAATATTCAGTGACTGAGCAAAGTTAATAGTTTGTGAGTAAGACAGCTGGAGTGATTCAGGCAGCTGACTGCGTGTTATGACTTGTTCACCCAGCATGGTGGATACCTTGACACTTAAATATGCTTGTGTGCTTCACAAATGCGGTTGTCAGCAAGTAAATTTTTTGAAATGCAGCCAACAATAGCAGTATATGATAAACAGGGGAGAGGGAGCTACTGTTGACATCCTGTTAGTGCACCAGGGTGACTGGGGCCAACATTCACACGAGCTCACCACTTCCTGATGAGTTAATGGCCCTCAGCTTTATTTCCTTTACAGTTTCCTGCAATTTCTTGCAGATCAAAGCTGATAGCACGCTGTGATTAGCTCCATCCATCCTGCAGGCGTCTGCCTTTAAAAACAGAGGATACATCAGCAGCAGATCTCTCCTTTATACCCTATTTCACTATGCTAACTAGAGCTGCAATGAATGCTGGATTAATTGATTAGTCAATTGAAAGAAAATTGACAACTAAATTGATAATCAGCTCATTATTTTTGGTCATTTTTTTAAGCAAACCTGTCAAACATTTGCTGGATCCCATTTCTCAAATGCTGCTTTTTGTTGTAATTTGTGATAGTAAATGAAGAGTTTGTAGGTTTTGGTCTGTTGGTTTGATAAAAGAAGCAATTTGAACACACTCTGGGCTCTGCGATGAGCATTTTCACAGTTTTCTTCTTTAAAATAATTATACTGCCTTCAAACCTGGGAGAAGCCAGATTTGTACATTTTGAGTTTTTCTTTTATTTTGGCTTATCACACTAGCAGTAATTGACCATTCTGGAAGCTCTAAATGTGTTGTCTTAAAACAGAATTTCCCAACTACATGTTGTCCAACATCCCAAAAAAAGCCATCAGGTTGCCAGAAGAATACTAGAAACTCATAGTTAAGGTCAAGTGAGGACACACATGATTGTCTGCCGAAATCACTTTATGACACAGTACAGAGGTCCTTTGTGTGTGACCTCTGCACCACTAGTGCACATCATTTTGAAGCAAAAATGACCTGCGCACATGCTTGAATCACACAAACATGCAGCCTGCAGTTTTTTCCAGCTCTAAATAGCCATTGGTGTCTATTCAGGCTGAATGACAGCTCAGTTGCCGTTCAGCCCATGCTGCTCTGGTATGTAACAGAGGAATGCATGTGTGGTGGTGCATGTGGTTCGGGGGTAGCATCAGCTCTGTTGCAGATTCATGAGAGGAGAACGCAAGACTGCAGGAAACCTCGCTATTTCTGCATGCAGTTGCTGCTCAGCCAAGGTTTTGACCTTATACTGCATTCATGTAAAGGCAGCAGAATGGGAAGACCAGAAAAAACCTCTCGTGTTCTTGCTGTGTTCATGCTTATTCCGAGATTTTCATCTGCACTGCTAGATGTGTAGTCAAAGCATTTAAATAGCCCAAGTAAGATACTTTTTAAGTTGATTACGAGTACCAAAATAATTGTGTATAGCACCTTTAAATGCAGCTAAGTTGATTGCATTCGTGTTCATATTGGATTCTTTCCTGATCCTAAAATCATGTTTAAATATGCTGGAAGGAGTTGAGAACTTGTTGTCACTCTGCCTCTCGTCCATCTCCAGCTGTGTGCAGGTAGAAGAGCATCATGCTGTGGATATCGATGTCTACCACTGTCCCAACTGTGATGTTGTACAAGGACCCTCCCTGAGTGAGTACCGCCATTTGTCTTGAGTGGCACCAACCCCCGACTCCACCAGGCCTAAAATGTATCTCACTCATCAAACATTGTCCTCTGATTCTCTGCCTTACATTTACATGTCTAACCTTTTTTCCCATTCAGTTTTTTCCCACCCACCCCTGCCTCTATATGTCAGACCACTCCCAGGGGAAAAGGGTCACTCTGCATTGTTACTCAAGTCTGATTTTTTTTTCTCTTTTAAGAGGGGGATGGGTCAACTTTGCAGAGCCTAGAGGGCAGACATTAACTGGCTAATTGAATGGTGTTGTAAGCCCTCCAGTATGATTGGACAAGCCCCTTCATCTCCACCTCTTTGCACAGGGGGCTGAGTAGTGAATCAGTGTCCTTACAAAGAGTTGTGGCGATGTGCATAATTCGCCACGTTTTTGGGAGAACAAGTTTCAAGAGGGATATGATTAGAACGAAACAAGTCCGTGAGCCTCTGATGTCTTTGTTTGTTGCAGTGAAAAAGCGCAACAACTGGCACAGGCATGACTACACGGAGCCAGATGATGGATCAAAGCCGGTGCAGGCTGGGACTCCAGTATTTATCAAGGAGCTCCAGAACAGGACCTTTGCCAGGTAGATAACAGTTTTTACATGTGCGCGTGTACAGTATATTTACAAACTGCTTATAAAACCGCCAATTGTCAGTTCAGCTTCATATCTGTTTAAGCTGATAAAGAGTTCCTCATGAAGTTCAGTTTCATACTTGAAACAAGAGGTCAATTGCAATCCCAGTTGAGATGCCGACAGTGTTGAGCATCAAAATAAACCCACTTACAGCACGATCGCAGTAACGGAGAGATGTACCATAAATGATCAGGCCTCATTGTGATTTAATTATATTCTCCACAGTAACTATGTTGACGTTCTTTCATTTTGTTTGTTATATAGGATAACAACAGGCTATTTGTGGACTCCTGCCCCTCTTTAATTTGCTGTGAGGAGAGCAGTGATTGTGGTGATGGTTTTTGCTAGATTTGTGTTTAGTAAAAAGCAGCAGCCTTTCTTCAACTTGCTTAATGTTGCCGTTACTTTCAGCAGTCTCCACCAACATCTAGCAGCTGATAGTCCTCGTGGCTTTCACATCCTGTCTTTGTAGATGCTGTAGCCCAAATTTGTGGTTTAATTTTCGATAAGCCTGTTGTTTTTAAATATGTTGGCTCAGAAGTAACCCCGTAATTCTTTTAACATAAACTCATAAATCCTTCTTAGGTCTTCGGTAAAATATTTAATGGGTCCTGACTCTGAGGCTATGTTAATCAAACGTCAATAGGTCACATTCACTGATCTTATTGTGGTCTGTTTCAGTGGTGAGGAAATTCTGAGGCGGATGAAGGGCGAGCAGGTGACACAGAGATACCTGGAGAGACACGGCTTCAACTACCCCATAGGGGTCACAGAGATGGAGGGCCTGGGACTCAGACTACCAGCCCCCACCTTCTCCGTCAGAGATGTGGAGCAGTATGTGGGTAAGGACACTTAATAATGAACAGGCTTTATTTTGTTCTGTAAAACAGTTGCCATCAGCTGTATCAAATTTACAATAACACATTAGTGTTTATCCTTTGGGAAGGATGTGGGCTCTGTGATTGGAACACATTGTGGCCTCAGTCTCCTTAAAAGCTTATGAAATCACCCAACACCAGGCAGCTAAGTGGCCATTGCTGAGCAGGCGCCATCTGTGTGTCAATATGAACAGGTTTCCAGGTTCATGGGGTTTTAACCCACTTATCAGGCATCAGGCAATGGCTGAATGAGTTCTAAATGAGTGACGTCTAAGCTTTCACTAGCCTCTCTATGACCACAGCACTTCCTCATTGAAACGGCCTGCCACTTCCCAGCTCCTATTACAAGCCCATTACCAAGCCCACCGGTGTTTTTATCATTAAGTTCAGATTACAGACTCCCTCTCTCACTTTATCTCTGTCTCTCCCATGCCCTATTGAGCATTGAGCCAAGGCACAGGTGTTGTGACCGGGGATTGAGTGTCAGGTTACGCTTCTTGCAGTTGGAAGACAATGAGACAACAGGAGTGAACGCTGATGTCTTCTGCGTCTCACTTGGGTTTAAGCGGTTGTTTAGCCAACTTTGAGTGTGACCAGTGATTGGGCCCAGTGGTGGTAGAGCATGGATGAATGGATGCCAGCCATCAATACAGCTTTAACTAAACACTGATATGATGGAGACACTGAAGAAAATATAAATCTATCTCTGAACCACCTCCATGGTGTATAGTGTGAGTCACTGTGTTGTGCAGGTGCCTACATGTGTAGACACATTGCTTTTAACATGCAGCACACCAGGAACAGTACATGGATACTTAAGATCAGACTTGACATACTGTGAATTGACAGTCAGAATGACAGATCAATATCAGTCAGGGACCTTTGTAGCATACCTTCTGTCGCAACTCATATTTTCTGTCTGTCAAAATTTTACTTTACAGCTTGCATAGCTGTGTCAACTTATGTCTTTTAAGGGTATATTTGTGATCCTTCAGAGGTCTACGCTCTGCTTGGAATGATCGAATGTTTCCTCAGGCCAAAATCAATATTTAAATCCAGCATTTCCGCCGTTTGCAACAGCCGCTGGCTCGGCCTGTGGAGCTGACATCCAGTGAAGAAGATCAGAATCTTTCTGTAGAAATACTGGATTTAAATGCTGGTTTGACCCCAGACAGACACTTCATCATGCCCACTTCTGTGGGATCATAAAAGCACCTTTGAAGAAGCTGATGCATAATAACATTTTGAAATTTCCCATAAGGTGTGTGTATGTGGAAGGACTGCAGAGGAACTGAAGACAGGTCCCAGATGGGGCTATGATGTAACATTAAATTGTATACCATACAAAAATAATAAAATAAATTATGTGTTTGTATTAATAGTTAAGAGCTTGTGGATCTGAACAGGGCAGCCGAGATGTAGTGCAGGCGTCATTGTTACTATTAAAGCTTGGTGAATAAATTCATCATCAAGATTGTTTATTCTTAAACTAATTTAATGCAGTAAGAAGAGAGTTTCTGAGGACTAAGACATTAATTTAGTATTTACCTTAATTACTGAAAATATTTGTCTTTAACATGACGCTGTGTTGGATTTTAGACCTTGTGAAGGGTTTCTTGCTGTTGGGTTTGTGAAGCTGGTGTCTGAGCTGGGCGTTGTGTGCTTTCCTGGCAGCTTCCTCTCTCACGGCGTGACTGGCTGCCTTTACTCCAGCTGTTCTCTGTCATCAGACGCTGGCCAGCTGGGCCTTCAGAGGTGTTTGGAGTGCAAGTGCATGTTTGTGCATGTGTGCGAGGGGGAGAGCAGAAGAACACGCAAAGGGGTAATAAAAAAGGGTGGGTGGGAGGGGTGTGGGGGAAATACAACAGCCAGCTGTCTTGCTGCACACACTGCACCCCGATCCTACTTCCGGCCCCATGTGTCACTCGAGTGTGATTTGTAGCGTCCCAACTGTTGGCTGTGTATTCTCTGCTTTGACTTCTTTTTTCTTGTCCTTTCTGAGCATCTGTTTTCTGTCTCCTACGCCCAAACACACCACACGATGTGCACTCCTTTCTCACATCTATACTCATATTTGCCTCCAAGTTCGACATCTCCCACGCACACATAGGCGTTAAAAGCAGCAGCCCTCTCACCTCCACCCACTTGCCCTCCTCAGGGACTAGTGGTCTGGACAGATTGACAGATTGTCTCACTTGCCCCCCCCAGCTCTTCCCCACACTGCCATACTGGTGCCAGTTTCCTTCAGGGCTTGATCTCTAAAAGCACATGGAGATGCCAGCAGGCCGCTGACCCCAGTGAACCCCACGCCCACTCAGCAGCCAATTAAAAAGTTGGAAGATATTTCTCATTCAGGAGTCCCTCACTGCAGAACTGCTCTACCCGATATTGTATGGCCTAAGCAGTACTTATCTCCCATCTAGGTGGAGACAAAGTCATCGATGTGATAGATGTGGCGCGGCAGGCGGACAGCAAGATGAAGCTCAGTGAGTTTGTCAAGTATTTCACCGCTCCGCATCGACCCAAGGTCCTCAACCTCATCAGCCTGGAGTTCTCTGACACTAAGTAAGCTGTGTTCCCGTCTGTTTGCTCTGTTGGTGAAAGGAAGAGCCCCAGGAAGCACAGATTCCTAATTAACACTGTCAATACAAATCAGTTACGTCCTTGTGTAAAACAGCATTGGCCGATGTGTGTGTAACATTGTTAGCACTTCAAGTCAGCAATTTTATTAAAGCTTTCAATTGTGCCATGTGACCTCAAGTAATTTTTCTTTATGAAACTGCTGTTTCCAAAGTCAAGAATGAACTTTAACACTGTTATCACATTCTGTTCAGGATTTGTACAATTACTGTGGTTAAAATGCAAACTTGCAGTTGCAGTTCCATACAAAAAAAATCCATTTCTGGCTGCTTTTAGTCTGTGAAACATTACTGATTTTGATTGATGCTGAAATATTAAACTCTCTGTCATAGTAATGACTCATTAAACTAACCCCCCTTTTGTTTGGCTTTTTGCCTCACTCCAATCACCCATTCAGGATGTCAGAGTTGGTGGAGGTGCCTGACGTGGCTCAGAAGATGTCTTGGGTAGAGAACTACTGGCCAGACGACTCCTTCTTCCCCAAGCCCTTTGTCCAGAAGTACTGCCTTATGGGTGTCAAGGACAGTTACACAGATTTCCACATAGACTTCGGGGGCACCTCGGTCTGGTACCATGTTCTCTGGGTAAGTGTGTGCATGACGGAGAGCTGAATGTGTTTAGAAATTAGGCAAGCACTCTCAGTGACACATATCCAGCTCAGACTGACTACTCATTTGTTGTTTAATCTAACCCCAAGCTGCCCTTTCATTTGTCAAGCTCAGTGATTTTTAGTGTGCTTGTTTATACTAAGGTATTTAGGGCAGGCAGTCATGGCTGATTGGCTACCACTTGCTGAAAGGTCACCCTGTTCCTCACATCACATCTATTCATCAAGCAGCTGCGGGGGCAGCACTGCTGTGCCCATCTGATGATCTCATTCCCTCTCTCAAAAACCAAAGGGAGTTTAATTTCTAGGTGTTTGTGGGTGTTTAGAACAGCAGCATCACCACAGCTGCCTGGCTCAAACACACATCTCAGAGTGCTGACATGTAACTTTCTCTATGATCTCTCTTCTTCTGCATCGCAGGGCGAGAAGGTCTTCTACCTGATCAAGCCCACTCCCGCCAACCTTGCACTATATGAGGCATGGAGCTCCTCGCCCAATCAGAGTGAAGTGTTCTTTGGAGACAAAGTGGACAAGTGTTACAAGTGTGTCGTACCCCAAGGAACCACGCTGCTCATCCCTACAGGTCTGTGGTTATGTGTACGCTTGTGTCAACTTTCTATTGATCGTCACAGGCAAAGGGCTTCTCGTGCTGCCTTTTAGGGTCCTTTTGCCACTGTAGTTTGGTTCATTTGGTCCTGATTCTGGTCTGGTTTGTGTTCATGCTGGCTGAAAACATGAAGTCACAGCAGACTGATGTGTTTTAACCTATTGACAAAGTGGTCCTTGTCCTTCAAACAGAGTTCAGACCAGCTTAGCACTGTGCCAGAATGTTCCACCCAGTTTCCTGGTCTGACGTGCTTGAGTTTATTAAATGTAGCATCAAGATATTAAAACCACTCGAACCAAAATTTTGCAGCTCTGCATGTTCAAGTGGATGTCATTCAAGACTTAAATAAGACCAGTGTCAGGGCTGTGGCGTGGACGAAATCCTAACTGGAAAGTGGCCACGAAATACAAATGCATACACTGAATATTATAAGATTGTTTCCTGAACATTTCTGCTGCCTGATGGGAGTCCAACGTCCTGAACGTCAACACGTGGAGCCCATAAACACCCGTGACCACCGCAGAGTCATTTGACCTGTGAATGAATGCCAGTTGTACTGTTTCCCACTCAAGACAAAAGCCAGATGCTGGTGGGGCTTTTTCTCGTCCAGCGTGAAAGGTGTATTGGAGTCTTGGTTGATCACCGCTGACCTGTTGTCTGGATTTGTTTGTGTTTTCACATGCATTCAAACGTTAAAATAATCATGCTTCCCATGGCTCCTGCCAGGAAAATACAGGCCTCTTGTAGGTCCTCTGTCATTGCCAAGGGAAAATAACAGAGAGAATTTCTTCCTGAGCAACAACCCAAACAGTTCTTAATGATCATGATTACAATGGAAAAATGATGAAAAAGAGTATTATTATGTAATATGATGAAAGTTGCAATGATGGATCACAGCTTTCCCCTGCACATGACTTTGCAATCTTACATTACTTTAACTAGCACTTCTGTTGTTTTTAATTAAAAGTTTTGTCAAGAGGGTAAAAAGATGTTTGTGTTTCGTGTCACTAGCTGAACACAACATGCTTTCTTTCGCTGAAGTGAAGCTAATGTCTGCAGTCGTGCCACTGCCCATCCATCAGTTTCTCAATAGACTTTTTTAAAACCGTTGGAGTTCCTTTGCTCTCCCCGTGCAGCTCAGTTCAGCCCGTCAACTGCTGGACGTCCTCAATCAGTCTTGTAGCAATGCTTTCTCAGCAGGCCGAAGCAGCGTTGTAAAGGAGAGCTTTTGGCAGAGAGGGTGTGGAGAGGTGGGAATTAAGTGGGGGGTCAGAGAGCACAGTAGGTCAGTCAACCGGTGCATTATCAGGCCTGTCCATCAGACTTACGCCAACCCCCTCGCTCTCTGCTTTCTCTCACTTTACGATGTATAAAGACCACTGTTTATCTGCTGAGACTCATGTCAGTTTATCTTTTTAAAGTTTGACAGTTGGGGGTTTGAGAAGTTTGTTTTTGTTTGAACACATCTTGGGGGGGGGGGGGGGGTTCTGCAAAGACAAACCTACAAGTGCTATAAAAATCTATTTATGCAGATCAGTTGTGTTTGAAGTGCTTAGTATTGTAGTATCAATTTAGATGTTCTCCCTTGAAGTATGTTACTGTTGCAAGTCAGCCTGTGGGCAAGTTGAGTAAACCTCAGTGCTCTGACGCCCCCTGCAGGCTGGATCCACGCCGTTCTCACCTCTCAGGATTGCATGGCGTTCGGAGGGAACTTCCTTCACAACCTCAATATTGGCATGCAGCTCAGGTAAAGAGTTTAGTTTAGAGGCCAAGCTGCTCCCATGTTTCATACTTTATCGCTAAGTTTTTTGGGGTTTTTTGTAATCCATCTGCTTGTTTGTAG
Source organism: Scatophagus argus (assembly GCF_020382885.2). Taxonomy (NCBI): domain Eukaryota; kingdom Metazoa; phylum Chordata; class Actinopteri; family Scatophagidae; genus Scatophagus; species Scatophagus argus. The sequence goes on along the minus strand of NC_058514.1, from coordinate 3,010,974 downwards.
GTGTTATGAAATGGAGCGCCGTCTGAAAACCCCAGACCTCTTTAAGTTTCCGTACTTTGAGGCCATCTGTTGGTATGTGGCCAAGAACCTCTTGGAGACACTAAAAGGTGAGAGTCAAATGTTAATGTGAACTAAGCACAGAGATGAAAACAGACAAGTGACATGTTTTATATATCAGATGTAATATTCCAGCTTCGGTCTCTGTCTGTCATCTCAGTTACCGTGTTAAATGATTTCCATCTCCTTTGAACAATCTTGTTAATATTCATTTAGCTCTAAGTTTTCTCTCTGTGATTTTTTTTTCTATTTTTACAGTTTTACTCTTGTGTTTTGTTTTGTTTTTATCCTCCTCAGAGCTACGAGAGGACAGCTGTCCTCCACCAACCTACCTGGTGGAGGGAGTCAAGGCTTTAATCAGTGCACTGAGGACGTGGTTGAAACGAGAGGTGAGAGTCGACCGCCGTGTTCGCACCTGCCTGAATATCTACAGTCCAGATGGTCGTTGCCACACAGCTGTGTGTGTGTGCGCGCGTCAGACTTCTTTCTGTTCACTGTGGATTGTGGATTTGCAGGTGACTGAGCCCACCAGTGAGGTACCAGACCATATCAGGCCCAACCATCTCATTAAAGAGCTGACTAAGGAAATCCGCTACCTGGAGGTAAGAGGGGGCCCGGGAGGGGGTTGGTTCTCGTGCTTACAGTTACGTTTTCTTGCAGACAACTCGTGAACTTGAATTACTAACTGAATTACATGTACATCAACAGGAGGAACCAGTCAGTGGTAGCAAGCCAGTGAAATCTCAGGGAAGTGGGTGTGGACTAACATCTGGATCAAACGGCTGCCCTGCCACTCGCTCCACACTGGAGAGGCTGTGCCAGGCCCGGCGGGCGAGAAGGGCGGCCAGGCGGCTGAGGGAGCAGCAGCGGCAGGCCCCCAAAGTGCCCTCAAACCTGGACATCTTAGAGCGGCACACCAGGGAGGTGCTGAGGAGGCTGGAGGTGGGACCCCTGGAGGAGGTGAGCATCAAGGAGCGGTCAGTGTTTACTGACAGTCATAACAAACAAGGCACATCACAAAATCTGCTTTTGCACAAAATGCAGCTTTATAGTTTTTATAGCTCAGTGTTGCTCCTTTCTAAGTGTGTCCATGTGGACCTAAAGATGTGATAGATCACGATTATTGACTGATGGTCTGTGCTACTTAGGATGCGGCGTTCTGTGCCAAGGTTCATGGGAAGCTCAACAAAGTGTCAACTGCATCCGCTGCTGCTGCAGAGTCTTCAGATGACAACCACCTGCGGCTACTGCTGGTCAACGGCAGGATTATCAGGTGGGAGTCACTTCGCTTTGGTCAACACAGACATGTTTGTGCTTCTTCTTAATTAAGGCTTCATCATCATCATAGCAAAATCTAAATGAGAAAAGAAACCAGTGTCGTAAAGATACAACAAGAACAGCTCACAGTTCTCCACTTCTTCAGTCAAGATGATCTGCATTTTATGGTGAAATTACATTTTGTTTCATCATTTAAACATGAATCTTTGTGTGCACAGAGATATGAGGAGGTCAGGCAGCAGCCCGTTAAAGACGGCGGGTGAACGATCACCTGTTGGCCCACCAAAGAATTGTGTGGATGTGAAGTCGGAGAGGACACACGACGGCGAAGAGCAGCACAGCACAGTCGAGAAGCCCAAACTCCTCAGTGAGTCACCAGTGACTGCTGTCATTCTGAAACCCACACTTTAGCAGAAGAACAAAAATTACATGTGTTCATCTTCAACACTTTAAACTCAAGATGTGTTCCTGTGTCCTCCAGGCGGTCTGGAGAGGGTGAAGACTGAACTCAGGGAAGAAGTCTCAGGACACTCCAGCGTGTCAGACATGGAGTCAGACAGCGACTCTCCCACAGAGGTACGAACCGCAGGATCGTACGTCACACTTTGTGAAAGACAGAAAACCAGAGACGCCACTGAGCGATCGAACAGCATCAGCTCTGTTTAAAGAACATTCATTTGGAATTGAAAAAGTTATTGAAATAGATTAGAAGCCTGAAGAGAAATGAAAAAGGGAGGGGAAAGAAATACTTGTTGACGTGCATTTATTGTTGTCTGTTGCATGAATGAACTCATTCTGATTTGGTTTATATTAGATGACGTTGTGTTAAATTATTAAGCGCTAACTGAAACCTGCACAGCAAAAACATACAGCACATTTAAGCATCATCTGGAAAGTAAAGTTTTATGTTAGTTCCCAGAATTCCAGATGCAACAGGCTTCAACAGGCAAATGGCTCTTCTGCGTCTTCACTGACTTTCTCATTTTAAATTCGCTTTGCCCGATGTAGCATAAAGCGTCGCCGTTGTCCTCTTCTGACGAGGATTCAGAGAGCTCCCAGGAGGACGAGGAGGACGAGGACGAGGAGGAGAGGGGCTCTTCTCAGCAGAAAGGCTCAGGGCACACCATAGAGCTGGACCAGTCTGGCCAGAAACTCAGGCACAAACACAAACCACTCAAACGGTGAGAAACAAGTGAAAAGGTGTTGAATTGGTGCCATCGGAGCATCCTTCAAAGCCCAAACGTGTTAGTTTTTGCGCACTGAGAGGCTGAAAGCAAAATCCCGTCTGCTTCCCACAGAGAACGTCCTACCTCACCCAGCACAGAAGAGGCCATTCAGGGGATGCTGTCTATGGCCGGTCTGCTGTGCTCCTCCAAGCCGGAGAAAGTGGCCTCGTCCCAGGAGCCGTGGTGGTCGCCGCTGGAGCAGAGGGAGGTGGTGCAGCACCAACTGCAGGGGGACAAGAGCCCGATCGACAGCCAGGGCAACAGCAGCGAGGCCTGGGACAATCAGGGGCTCCCCAGCCCTCTCAGCCGGAGCCACGGCAGCAGCCCAGAGACGGACTACCAGTACTGTGACCCCTCAATGTCTCCACTGCTGCACCCCTCCAAGAGACACGCCCCCAACCCCCCTCCTATCAGCAATCAGGCCACGAAAGGTTTGGAAATCTGATGCTTGTTTTCACTTCTGTCCACAACATTTTTATCCCAATTCTGATTAACATTTTAAGCAAAAAAATGAAGACACAAAGTATGGGACAGTTTCTGGACCAGTGATTTAAATAAGAAAATACATTCCCTGTTAATGCTGCTCTCTTCTCACTGATCGGTGCCGTTAACATGAACGTTTTTGTTCCTTTTTTACAGGCAAGCGGCCCAAAAAAGGAATGGCCACCGCCAAGCAGAGACTGGGGAAGATCCTGAAACTCAACAGACACAGTCGCGTCTTTGTCTAACACTCCAAATCTTTAAAGACAAAATCATACATGGGGATGTATTCTTGAAGAGAAGGAAGAAAAAACAAACATTTGTGTATTTGATACCAGACACTTTGTGCTGTCGAAATGGTGGTGGTGGGGGGGCATCGCCGCCCGGAGGCGTCCACAACTGAACGAATCCTGACACGTAAAACACGCTCACTGTGCATGCTGAGGAGACAGGGTATCGGATTCGAAATGAGCAAGTGCACGACTTCACTACAAGCACACGTGAAACGAAGCAGAAAAGGCGAGCATGTCATGAAATGTTCTGCTGCGGGGAAAGGTGGACTGAAGCTCCTGCGGGCATCTGGAGGTCTACCAAACAAACAAACAAACAACCGAAATGCCCGCCTTGCCGGGAAGCAGCAATCCTGCTGCCTACTGCTTCTGATGCCAAGATCATCTGCATCACATTTACCAATACTTCCTGATGAGTGCACCCCCCCCCCCTGCCCGTCCCCATGACCTTTACTTCCTTCACGGCTGTCTGCGACAAACTGAACAGGAGGGAGGAGCAGATGAAACGGAGCTGAATCTCCAGCAGGGTCTTTTATTTTCCCTCTGGCCCCTGAGAGCAGGGAAACGAGGTGCTACGGAGGAGAACTGAAATTTCAAAATGGTGCTTATTGTTTGTACTTTTCTCCACTCATGCTCGTCCCTTCAAAAACCCTCACCTCCCGCCCCGATTGTCCCCGTTTGTATCTCAATCACACCAGCAATAAGAACTGAGGAGAGGAGCGAGTGAGAGGCAGCTCTTTGGGTGCATTCGTCCCTCCCACATTCTTCCATTTGAAAAGTCGAAATCGGTGCAGGACAGACTCAGACAAAATAAAGCCTCAGATCTGCACTGTGGTGTTTGACGATTAGAGGGGAGGCGCTCAAAGTGCTGCCTCTCTGAATTTGTTTAAAATAGGAATTACGAGTCATTCACTCGGGATGGCAAAGGACTTGCGTGATATCCTGATTAATTTATTTCTCGTTTTATCTGTGACGTTGATTTTTTTTTTTTATTGTGTTATTTTTATGGATTCTGAATGATGTATTTATTAATTGAAAGAGATGATTTTATTATATTTGGACCCTAAAAACCTCAGCTATTCTGAGGGTTTTTTTTTTCCTTGATAGGGGGTATTTCTTTTTTGTTTTTTTAACACATACTTTTTGTAAATGTGGATGTTTTCCAGAGTTCATGTGATCATCATCTGTTGAGTAGCAATTTACCTACGAATCTTTAATTACCTTCTATTCTGTCACGACTCTTTTCCTCGTCATCACCCGGTCGAGTAGATCCTGTGTTGATTCTTGTCTGGTTTCCTCTTCTCCCTGTAGCCAGAGGTGTTGGGCTATGTGCTAATAGAAACTAGGTTAGGTTCAGAGACGTCAACTTCCGTATGTACACCTGAGCTTTTTCAACTAGTGCCACTTCTCATATAGCAAAAAAAAAAAAAAAGTATTCTGAGCCACTGTTGTTGATCCAAAGTAGTTGATGCATTCAGAAGTGAACATTTGAGGAACTTCAGTGAAATGAGCGAGTGTTCTTTTATAAAAAAAAAAATCTAGTACAGTGCTGACGTGTGTTTTTGCTCGAGGTGCGCAGTTCTTCACTCAGGGAATGATGCCATGGACATAACCTTCGATTAACCACCAGCTGCGATCATGGATGCAGACCGGACGCTCTCAGCACTCACTCAAGACTTTAAAAGATTTGTCTCCTGCTTTGGAGTCGCTGAGGTTTGTTTGTTTTTCATTGCTCAAGAAATAATTTCCTGGTTGTGGTTTTTCACCTTCTAATGACAAGCTGTGCTTTCACCGGCCAGTCATTGCACCTTCTGGGATCACCTTTACAACTTCTGTCACATGAATTTGGGATTAACCTCCCACAGCTTCTGAACACGTCCTCAGCTCGGCATTGCACAGGAAAAAAACAAAACAAAACCCCACCCGTTTAAGTTGACTAATTTCACATCACATGAAGTGACACCCAGGCTAACTGTTGCCACGTAGCTTTAAGAGCACTCTTTGAACAGTGTGAAGGCTTCGCTCAGGTTCGACTCGTAGCGCACGTGACCTGCGAGTGCCCTGACGAGGTGTTTCACATGATCCCAACACAAAGAAACCAACCTGTAAAATTGGCATTAATCACGTTTCCAGACAGATTTTCTCCCTTTTCTTACACTACATTTTAACCTCTAACTCTTTGCATGTTAAGTCATTGAAAACACGCGAGCTGGCCCGCAGGCAGGGTTTGTTATAAGCTGTAGTCTTCACCGTACAGGATCTGTCCCTTTTTGCTTTTACATGCAGCTCCCTTGGCATTTGTGTTATGTGCGTTGGTTCTTGCAATAGTTTTCTCCCGATTTAAATGGCTTATGATTTAAAATATACAAACACTGGCTAACTGTGACACTGTTGATGCGTTGCATTTTGTTTCTGCATTTCAAGAATTGCGTGTAAATAAAACTAATGAAATAACATACTTGCCTTTTTGTCAAACAGAGTCCAAAAACTAATCTGAACCAGTCAGGACCTCCTGTTTTTTTAACACAGCAGTTGTGATTTAGTTCACAATAACACATCAGATTAGCATATTTAAAGTTAATTTTATTAGTCTATGTACAACACTGACTTTCAGAATATCCTGAAGATTTCCACAAAGACTTGAGCAGCAGCTTGGATCCGTCATGCTGACCTTCAACAGAAAAAGACACACGACACTGATTACAACAATGAACAGAAATGAAAACGTATACAAGTTGTCAGTTTAGTAGCTGCACCTCACAATGTTCAGTTTTTGTCGAAACTAATTTTAAGAAGTGCTGAGTGAACTGATTGATCACTTTGGAGGCTCAGGTTTGCGCTGCTGTTTAATGCTTCATTTTTATTTACTGTGTAATGCAATAAAGTTCAACAGCACCACAAACCACAGCCTCCAACATGATCACATTTGAATCAACACCTCAATATAGCAGTTTCAACAATGAGATCTTCAAGACGCTCACACTGATTGCAGTAGTTTTAGTTTAGTGTGCATAAAAAACTGTTCACTGCTTCACATTGTGAGGTTTAAAGAAAACAGCAAGACCATCAGACACAAAACATACCATAACTTAGTTACTGAACCAACTCTTTACGTTGGTTACGGGGCAACTGAAGAGAACAGCACCATAATGTAATTACCAACACCTGTGATTTTCCTACTATGACAACTCAAAATCTCTGCTGTGAAAAGTGCCAATCATGATAAAAATGTTTTTACTGGGACTTGACATTGAGTCAAATGAGGATGAAAACGTCCTCGTTCTACCATGACAAATGAAAGGGTTTTTAAAAATGTCCTCCACAGACATACTGGCAAAACATCTCCTTACTTTTTCATTCCTAACATGAGAATGATATTCATACGCACAGTAGGACGCAAATATGGATTTGGAGATCCTCACCTGATCACAGCTAAAATAATTCAGGCTTGTTTCTAAATATTAAAGATGACGGTTGCAAACCAACCCTAACAGAATCAGATCTTTTTGTAAATGACTCATATAACCTACTTCTGGACTGCATAATGTGCAAGTCAAAACTCTTATCCATCCTGATTGGTAAGCATGGGAAACTAATGAAATCACCTTATTCCTCGTCATCTGGTGGGACTCCAAGCTCCTCATCTGTCCACTGGGAGGGATCAGGCCAGGGGAAATGACCCTACAGAGGAGGGAAGAACCTTTAGTTTAACATTTTCAATTCACATCCAGAGTTAAAAGAAGTAAGACCAACGAGATGACCAGCTGCCTTTGGGCTTAACTCGAGTTTTCCTGTATCACAAAGCTGTCTCACTTTTCACCAGAGTGGATCGCCATGGTAACCTATGCTGAACAGCTCAACTGCTCTGATGCAAATGGATCAAAACTGGTCAACAGCGAGAACACTGACCAATCAGCTCACGCAATCGGACTGAAACTCGAACTACACTCACTTCCAGGAGATCCTGACCGGAACAAAAGTATGCAGTATGCAACGGCTATGCAGTGGGTCAGTGGAATAATGTATGTGGCTTGCTTTCATGTTGTACTTAAAGGTAATTTTACCTAACAGAAGCGTAGTTTTCAACCCCACAAACATAATGACTGTTGACAGCGCTGATGCTTTTACACTCCTTCCCTGCAGCTTAGAGTAAAATGAGGCAACTCTGAGATTGTGATCAGTAAAAGAGACAGGAGTTTAAACCCCCCCCCCCAAAAAAAATCCACTGTTTTCTATGAGACAAATAATCAATGTATGATTAAACAGTATGTTGACAGACAATAAAATAAACTAGCTCTGTGCTATACCTGTCATAATTCCTCAATTGCTGCATTACCTTTAATATCTTTACATTATTTCTAATGTACTCCAGCTTCTTATTCTAATACAATTGTATTGTACACATTTCCTCCCCGCACTGTGAAACCCAGAGCCAGCTGATAAGCAGTTTCGTAATTAAAATGCACTTTCTGGGACAAGTTTCCAGGATCGTGTTTTGGATCCGCATCCACCTGCATTAGAGCGTCATGCTCAACGCAGATAGAGCTGAATAGTGTATAAAACATGGTTACTCACCAGGACTGCGTCAGGATCGTGCCAACAGTGCCAGAGGATCCAAAACCACATGGCACCACTGATCAGTTCTGACTCAAGTTTCTGTTTTTTCGTTAGCTGGGGATACTGTCTGTACTGTGGCTCAATGTGCGGCCCCCCGCCGGCCCTGAAACGATAGAAAACACACACAAGTCAATATCTGATAGATTATCGATTAGAATTATGGCACTATGAGTTGTAACAACTGAATGCTTTTCATTTACTGTTGTGTTACTTGTCGACGCTGCGTTATCTAAACCACAGGGACGACTTGCTAAGATGCTAGCGAGCTTGGCGATACTTACTTTCTGGTCGTTATTCTTTGCGGACCGCGAGTAACGAGCCGTGTTCCCGCTCGGAGGACTCCCAGCGCCCTTCCAAAAGAAGACATGGTTGCTTTTCTAAAAACAAAAAAAACAACGGTCTTCTTTTGGATTCTGCGTTCAGATTTCTGCGAACTGCTACTCTGCTCGTCGAGGAGTCACCTTCTCCCCTTGTCAATAAAGGACCTCCCAACAACGGCAGCTGTGATTGGATAGAGATTGACAACATGCGTTGATACTCTGTTCTAATTGGCTGAATGGAAATTACATTTTAAAAACACTGCGCCCCCTTTTGTTCTACTCCAGAAACGACTTTTTATCTATGCATCCTTTCTGCATTGACAATGTCGACCACACTTACTTTTACTTTATTTCAAGTCAGTTAAAGTCAATTAAGTCAACTGTCATTATGTCAGTTAAAACGCATCGATGGTAACATTAAAACCGACGAGCATGAAGGCAAAAAAACACAAATTACAGATTAAAATATTTATAAATTAATAAAATAAAAACTAAGTAAAAATGTGGGCTTACATAAACAACTGCCAAATGTTATAGTTTCCACTGAAAAGACTACTAAATGAAAAGGGGAAAAGATGAATACATCCGTTTTACCCTCATGGTCCACTAGATGGGGTCAAAAGCTAAACAAACCTGGTAAGGGTGCGTTTGTCTGAATGATGTTCTGTTCTGTACCTCGTATGGGAGATTACACAGTTTAAGATTTAAACCGTTTAGTATCGGTTTGAAGATGGCAGAGGAAAAGAAGTGCTTGTGTAACTGTGTTATACAGGAACCACCAAATCACCCAAAACTGATACATAAAAATGGTCAAGGGTTCTCCTTTGCACCACATTTTCATGCCAACATTGTGGTTTTGACGGGAAGTCCACTACCACATACAGATGCAAATTCATATGTACACGGGTCACCGCTGGGTTTGCTGCTGTGGTTTTAAGTAAGAACGCCAACTTCTCAGGATATGAAAACAGGAAATAATAACATTGTGGCGAGAACGCGCACGGCGCCGCCGCCCATGAGTGCTCGACCCGTGCACTCAAAGAAAAGAATCTTTGACGCCATCTTGTTCCCTGTCGAAAACATTAACTGATTTCGTTTGACGAAAGGAAGTACTTCCTATCGACCGACGCAAATAGTCCATTTTCCACTTCATGGACAAAGGACATATCGTTGTGTCGACCTACATAGCCTTTACTCATCGACAAGCCTCTTTAAAGAAATTAAAATACACACACGTTACATTGGTACCTAATGGCGCCTGGTCGTAGTTGCTCTCCGGTTGCGCCCCTCTCCCCTCACAGCTCAGAGCCCGCCCACAAATACTAGCTGCATGATGTCATCAGAAACCAACCATTTCTTAAAAATAACCACTTTCATCAATTGCTTATGGACAGTTATTAATCTCCCACCAACTGGGAGCCATTATCTTAACATAGGAATAGGTCAGATGATCTTCAGACGGAAAACGCGATGGACACAACGGTTATGGATAAATGTGATCCTCTCCAAAAAAGCTCGATAGTAATTAATCGCTGCATGCTCCACAGCCGTTTACGAACATTTCCGTTTAAAAGCGAGTGCGTGTGGCTCGATCAGCCCAACTTTTACCTGCGTCCTCCCCTAAGTTCTTTTCAAACAGCCTGACTGCCCGTACACCAACCGTTGCAGCGGTCCTGTACGAGTGCGCATGCGTGGGGGGATGCGGATGAGAGTGGGGGAGGGTCGGTAAATGGAAACGATGAGAACATCCTCTCTCAACATATGATGTCAAAGGGATTTCTACATATTTCCGTAGAGGTGACAATAGCCGATTTAACAAAGCAATAATACTGCAGAAAAATTGCTAGAATTATTTTTTTTACATTGTCCAATACGTCTCAGCTTACGTCCAATGATATGGTTGGTAAATAAATCAAAAAGGTTGTAAATTACAGCTGCTCCTTGGTCTTATTATCAAAGCAGACACAAAGGAAAATAATATTTTACACATGCTTTAGTTTGGGAGTTTTAAAATTCTACATCTTGAGTAGCATGTTAGTATGCCTTTACAGCAAATTCTTTAAAATCAAATGTTTGCAAGGCTAAGCAAAGTGAGTTTGTATATCCCCCGGATTTATTCTGTCATTTGCACTCCAAACCCAGTGTGAATAATGCATTTTGTTGACTTTCAGCTACAGGAACATGTAGGACCTATGTGATTTATGACAGCTTCAATAACGCTGCAGCCCTCTGAATGTCTAGCCTGTTTTCTTTGTCCATGATTTATCTTGCTGGTCAGTGTTTCACAGGCTATCCCTTCCTGACATCAGCTCAATATACAAAATGCTGCTCTTGTATAAGGGGTTACATAACGGCTTAGTGCCTCCTACTGCGTTGGATAGCGGATTTAGGTACTCCCTTTCAGCCATGTCAATTGCAAAATTAAGCATTTTGGTCCTAAATAGTCCCATTTCGATTTTTTTAACCTTGTTGGGTGTTCCAAGCATTCTTAGGGAAGTACTGATAGACTGTCTGGACTGGTCTATACAGCCAGCGTTGTTTAGATGGTCAGTCCACATGTCAGCATGTGGACCTAAAAAACACAAACAGCACTGAGGAGATTAAACTTAATATAAACTGGCGATGTGGGCTCGCGTTGAGGTGGCATACCCATTACCAGGCTCAGACTGTGTACCTCTTTCACCCTGAGAGGAAGAAGAGGAAACAGGAGAGGAAATAACAATTAGCTTAAACAAAACCTCCTGCTAAAAACATTCCCACAGCTGACTTCACTTTCGAGATAATCTTGAAGATAGCACGGACTTAAAGTTACCAGCACACTGCGCTGTGCTGGCTATGTATTATGATTTCAGCGAGTTTAATTATGACTTGTAACTTATTTCACATGCTACGGCCCATCCTTAATATTAGGCTAACGGTCCATCTTACAAGAATAATCTTGAGCGCAGTACAAGATAAATCCAGTCCGTTGACGACAGAAATAGCAAAGACTTGAAGAAGCACAGATGAGAACGCGCATAGGGCACGGTCACGGCGCCCCTGTGAAACTGGGGGGGTAACCCCGCAGTGTGTGGAGGCGGAGCTCTGGTTTAGTGATGGGAAGGGAGGGGGGGTCGTGGGGGAGGCGGAGTCTCGCCAGTCCTGGCAGGGCCGCCATTTTTGCAAAGGGAAAAGAGGCTGGTTTGAGGGGATCTAATTTCTAAAAAGTCGCCGTTGACTAGGGCATAGTTTTAACGGTTTCGAATTTATTTTTAGTCAAATCCGTGTCACCTCGTAGAACAAGAGGCAATGGATTTTTCACAGGAAAGGACTCTTTAGAGGACACGTTTCAATACAAACATTTAAAAGCTTTGCTAGGGATCCGCAGTGTGTGGACAGAAGTATTGTTTTGGTTGTGGAAGCTGTGTGCAGAGCGACGGGGGTCTTACCCAGGTCCCCTTATTCGCTATTAAAATCCTCCAGAGTGGACATAAAACGGTAAGTAAACTGCACTGAGTGGTAGTTGTAGGGTGATCACAAATCCGACCTGGAAGGGTATTGTTGGCTTTAGTTAGCTGGCTAGGTACATCATGCTGATGCTGGCTAAGGTAGTTGTAGTATCAGCTGAGGTTAGCTTGCTAGCTGGCTGATCAACATCGTTAGTTCAGGGTCTGTGGGTATTAAGTCTCTTTTTGTTGATATTTACATTAAGCAAAATTTGAAAACAGCTAACCAGATGACGTAAGTTTTCAATGTAAGTGTCACGCTGGCAAGCGTAACGCCAGGAGACCTCTTGCTAACTAGCGCATGCTACTAGCTCAAATTAGCTTGACTCAGACAGAGCAGGGCTCTGACTTTTCGTTGATCGTGCGACAATAAGCGAGGCGTCATAGAAAGTTATCGGGTTAATATTATTTACAGGTCACAGTGATCATTGTGATTACATGCCACATATTGAAAGCAGTCTCGATGCTAAATACACATTAACGTTATGAGCAACTTAAGGCGAAAACGCTGCAATTATTAGATTAATGCTTGTCCCATAGCCTAACGTTGTATCGTGTCCGCTAGAACATACACTTTTTCAACAACAGTTAGCGTTGCCAGCAGTGATCTTGTCCTTAAAACATGTCACAATATTATTCGCATTTCAGTATCACAAGAGCCAGAGCGGGGACACGGTTGATGTTTAGTTTGACACAGTGACACTGCGGGCCATATTGCGCACGGTTTCATCCATTTCACTGTAAATAATGTGACCGCCTGAAACACTACGCGCTTTATTTTCAACCATTTAATTTACTTTATATTAGGTTGGGTTTTTTTGCAACCTGCAGCTGTCAGCAATCGCGCCAGTTCTTTTTGGACACCTTCTGTTACTTGAAAACAATGTTTGCGACACTGTCACCCAGCACGAGAACAGTACATTTAGCTTTAGTAACAAACTTGAATTTGTCGTGGTGGCTTTTATTTTGCTCACCCAGAGCAAATAAAGAATGTTATTTCCGTTCGGGGAAATTTTATATGCCACTGTTCAACGCTAGATAACAGTGAGTTTTACATGCACGTAAACAGATGTACACATAATGTATAAATAACGTCCTTGTCAACCTCAAGCATGACATACTGACTAAATAGCTTAAATGCCTAGCTACAATGCGTAGTAACCTCACAGGCTATTGAGCTTCCATAGAGTCGTAGTTATGACAAGATGAAATCAAGAAAATGTCCAATCATAAACGAGGAACTGACAACTATTTAGTTATTGCCAGACTTTAAACACATTTCGAGATTACTCCAGCTAGATTTAGTGTGTATTGGGTTGAATTGCTGCAAGCGTGGGGGAGGGGATGTTCCATTTGGGCATCTCGCCCCAGTCATACAATTTGTAACTCCATCTCGATTGGCAACCATAGCCATGTTGAACTGTACTGTCGCAAGTGGTTGTTTTATCTGACCTGAAACAAATTACCGTATGCATGTGCAGTCAGCTCTGCCTCAAGCAGTTATCCCTCAACGCTGATACTGTCGCTCTTTCCTGTCTGTGACGAGCCAAGTATTAATCCACTTCTTTCGTGTCGGTACTAGCTCACTATGCTAACTCAAATGGACAGCGCATTATTCCGTTAGCCTCCGCTGGTTACCGCTAGCTTTGTACGTTGCATTCCGCGGTTATTTTTGGCCTGTAGTCACGGCACAGAACAGATATCCCAGGTGTTACTGTGTCAAACGTTGCTTCTTTCGCCTTCTGCTTAACAGTTAATATAATTAAATTTAAGGCGGTTCTTGCTTCGGTTGCCTCCCTATTCCGAATGCCTTCACATTTAGCCTGCTACGTTTCCAAAGGCCATTGCTGGCCATAATTGCTAGCCGATTAGCTTACTGGCTTTGCTTTCGACGAATTCACAAAAAACCCTAAAAGTAATAACACATAGACTGTACCGACAGAGTGATACTTAAGGTAGAGTGTATGAAAGAGGCGATTGAATGCATTCTTGGGGATTTTCTTCCCATGGCGAGGCTCCCCTGGCCACACGATTGTCTCGCCGTCCTGAGAAAAGCGCTATGAAAATGGCGACAGCACCAGGGTGTTGTGGTAACATAATAGCAACGTTGTACCCTCCACACCCCTATCGGCAGGACTGACTGCAGCGCCGACACACTCACTGGGAAGCAACTACACAACACATGATTTTTGTTTTAGTTGAGGCTCGACATACCAACAACGTCAAATAATTTAGATCGTACCTCGATAATACTGCACTTTTTGGCTTGTCATGGTAATAGTCACTGATGCTGTGGTGCCTAACGTTATTCCCGAAACGAACAGCATAGTATTCCTGTAACATGCGTCACGGCTTATGCTATTATTGTGATAGAAAATTACACATAAATACTCGCAGCTGCAAAATACCGTAAAGAGCGCTTTGATTTGATGTGATCCGTTTTCGACAGCATAAAGGTCTGTAAATAAATAAAAAAAAACCTGCAGACTTGCTCCTTTGCTACTTATCACCTGCATAAAATCATCTTTACAAGATTAACAATATGTCGTTTGTCCCCCTCAACCATGGTCTGAATTTTCTCTTTTCTGTTTTTGATTTATCCCCCGTAGTATGATAGAAATGCTCTCAAAATTCTGTTGAAATTTATCGGGATGTAAGTTGGTTAGTTGTGATGTTAATTATTATTTTAAATTTGAAGGTGTTAAGTGGATAGTTTGACACTTGAAATTTTAGTTTACTCCCACTACATGAAAAATAACCTAGTTTGTACTCTATATTCATAGCAAATTAGACATCATAAGATGACATGGATGTCCCTGTCTTTGTTTTGATCTGATATTTATCTTTCCCTATGTAATGTTATAACCAACACAGCACACACTTCCAAGTGTATTAAAGTAAAAAAATGCTGTCAGATTCTAATGCTAACACTACTACTTGCAGATAGCCTCATCACAGCCTTATACAATATGTTATATTTAAAACTTAATGTTTTTTAATGCTGTAGCACACCAAAGTGCTCCCCGCTGGCTTCATTTTTCCAGCTGTATTGGGGTTTGTGATTTCAGCCATAAAATAGCATTTTAACCATAGTATCATCAGATATTTGCATATTAAAATTTTAAAACACAGAAGGAACCAAAGTTAAGCTGGTAGGAGGATAGTGTTTTCAAGCCAAAGTTGTGCAGTGGTCTGGCACAGCTGTCCAGTCCTCTGTATTATCCCGTGGGACAAACTTTGGCACTTTGCTCAATTCAGGAGTCTGTTTGTGAATCCCCTCCTGCTTATTTTCATGCAGTAATGTATATGTAATCACATGTTTGTGAGCAGCTGTATAGGTGTTCTGTGAATATCTTCGATTGTTGTCAACGTCAGTGCATACATACAGTGTTATTCTAATAGAAGTGTCATGCAGAGGTGCCTGTTTGTCTAGAAAATCTGGCAGTAGCTGGAGCAATGCAAGACACAGGCCTTTAGCCCTCTGCAAACATACCACATGAAATAGGCAACAAAAACAAGGTCAGTTTCAAGCCACTGTATCATTATGCATATTATTATTTTAAACATTGCTAAAGCATTTGAATGATCTACATAGCTACTGTCCATTGAGTGTCCATGTCATCTTAATGAAGTTCTTCTGCCTGTGGATATGGTTCAATGTTCACATAGTATTAAGTGGCAAAGGGTCTTTTCTACTGTGGAAGCTTCATTACTGCTAGATGAGTAAGAGGGCCCTACAGTGCTTAATCACTCTTTGCTACATAACACACAAATCCCCAGCTGTCTTGTTCTACCTTGTAAAGGAGCAGAGGCTTTTGTCCTGATACTCGTGCCTTTTTTTCTGCTGTCTACATGATATTGCAACAGACGGCATTAAATATATGACTGGCTGTACATGTGCCTTGTTGCCCTGTGCAACAAAATGTGTGTTTGCTTGCTGTGTTGACAGAGATGGTGACAGTAGGTGAGATGCCACTCCCCCTCTGCCATAGGGACCGAGCACTCTGGTAGGCAGCAGGGAGTCATAGCAGTCTCAGATGACACACCTTTCCTCTCTCTGAAACCTCCAGACAAACATGTGATCAGTTAGCCAATGCTGAGTTCAAAACTTTTCAATTTTTGTTGTGCTCATAAGAGGAGAAGAAGAGACACTAAAGAAGCAGGTGCACACAGTGTCTGTTGCAGTGTTGACATATCAATAGGGCATTTGAAGGCCACAGCCTCATCAGCTTTCTCTTTGACACTTCCTATATTTGGAAGAGCTCCCTTTGTTATTGTGCTCTTCCCTGTCTCCAGACAATAAACTCTCCTCTATGAAACAGTAGCACCTCTGTGTTAGTGAAGTGTGTATCTCTGTAGATGCCCACCTCACCATGTGGGCTGAAGCTGTGTGTCTGTGGCCTGGTCTCCAGTGATTTCACTTGTATGGTACCCAGACCCTGAGAGACCCACAGACAAAGCTGCTTGGCTCTGAGGCTCCACACAGTCACATGGTATCCCAGCTGGGAGGAGAAGCCAGGGCTCAGGTGACCTGTTTTGTGCTGCTAGCTGGGCCGTAACAGATCCCTATTTAAAACTAGCAAGCTGCCTCCCCAACAGGTGGCTCTTGGGCTGGCGCTGCTGTGACTGGAGCACTACTATTCCTCCCAAACCTCCTTCCTATGTTACAATTGCATTCACGGGTTGTAGCACAAGGCAGGATGGGCCAAATAAAGAGTGCCATCAATGTTGGTGATGTAACGGTACTGCAGTCGAGGCGTGAAATTGATCCCCAAACATTGCTGTAATGGGACCTGAGTGGCTCTTACCATTCTTTTGCCTTGAAGAGAAAATGGGGAGAGGTTGACTAGCGTCTCCCCATTTTGTACAGACATGGATATACATGCATAGCTCAGATATTATTTAGTTAGATGCACATTGCATTCTCCAAAGGCTGTTATTGGTTGGCAATATCACGTGTGCCTGATAATCTCTGTTAATGAGGATAGCTTTTCAGGATGAAGACACAAAATCATATCGGCCTTCACAAGTTCAGTCACAAAGATAAAAGTTCGGCTTGATGTGAATCGGTTTGTTTAATGTAATGTATACCAAATCTTTAAAGGATGTAACCTTTGACCACACAGGGCCTGGCACTGATACCCTGTAAGCAGGCGCAAAAGGGAGATGGCGAGATTGTGCCCCAGGGGTTCCCTGAACAGACATTACTCAGACTACGGGAGGGCTGCCCCAGCTTTGGTGCCAGACCCTGTTCCTTCTGATTTTCACTGTCTGAGGAGAGGATGCTGTTTTGAGTTTTGTTTTTAGGATGCTATATGCATGTCTAAAATCTTATCCCATCACAGAGTACAGCAACCATGTATAAAGTTTCCATGCAGATAAAACATTGGCAACATGGCGGTTACCAAGCCTGTTGTGATGCACTTTAAAGTAGCAGCTCCATGAACACTGTGAAATAAACATGAAGTGTAGCCCTGAAAACCTCATAAATTTACTTATTTTGTTTCTTCGTCAGTCTGCTGCCCTGCTGGCCCTGAGCCTTTTTTGTTACCTAGTTATGAGGCATGAAAACTGCAACACAGCTGTTTCCTCATCATCTGACTCTTCTGAGTTGACTGATCTTTATAATCTGATGAGGTATTGGCTTGCACTCAGCAACACAGTTCCTAATGTGGCCACAAAGCGCTTGTGCGGACTCTCAAATCCATATCCCCTGCTGTATTGATGTATGACTTCACCTTCAGTGCTTGAGTGCAGAGGGAGAGCTGGCAGCAATGGGCACACTGATTTATGAAGGACAGGGCAGATGCGATGTGTCCCGCTGTGGGTACTGTGAAAAAGAGAGCCAGGCCTACATTCCATCTGGGTCATGCTTCCTGTGTATATTACTGTATTTGTGTGAGTTTGGTTTATCCGTTTGTTCGTGAGCTGAGTCATTGCAGCCGGCTATGAGGATGGTGTGAAGTCACATCAGCCTGGTAGGGGGGCTGTGGGATTCAGTTGGAATCCCTCATTTTCTCATGCTCCTCCTACTTATCGAAAAACATAATCTGCCGAGACTTGGCTGCGAAAACAAGAATGAAAACACTTACACATAGAGCAGTGGTAATAAACTGAGGAGAGAGGAAAGCTGTTGTCTGTAGCAGCATGGTTTGAATGTGATTGTGTGGGTTTTCCCTCACTGACTTCAGTGTAGTTCTGTCTTAAAAGGATAGTTATTCCCCACACAATGACGTGACTGTGTCCCCTTGCTGAGGGAGGGAGGGAGGGAAGAGAAGAGGGAGAGACTGGGTTACGCTATGTGCTCCACTCTGCCACCCAGAGTCCACCCAGGTCCAGGCTGTGTTGCGTCACTGTCAGACAGACCCTACGTACACCTCCCCCACCCCGCTGCCCTCTGAAATAGAGGGACTATGGATGATTTCTAAAGCTCCCTACAGTGCGAGGAAATCGGTTCAGAGTGTGTATGGAAGGTGAACAGTTTTAAAGGAACAAGACGCAACCACTTCCCTTCTGTGGCTTGTTTTACTATTTTCCGCTGCTTTCGCTACATGTCTCTTTAGGTCCTTGTCCCTCTTCTGTTCACCCTCCCCTGTGCATGTTCCCCATTTTTCCCCACCCCTCGCTCCTCGCATGTGTTTCCATAACAGCAGTGGATCTGGCCAAAGGTGGCTTTAAATGGTCTCTGCCTGCCTCCTAGTAATTGGGAACTGCGTCTGCGACACTCCCCTTCCCCTTCGCTCTGCATTACTGTCTCAGGTTTATTTAGGAAATGCACAGAGGAGGGAGAGAAATCCGGCTGGGCGGGGTGACTGGGCACAGGAAGGGGGGGATGTTTTTTTTTTCTTTTTTCTTTTCCTTTCTTTGGCTGCATTTCTCCAGCGTGATGGGCAGTTCTTCTAGAGGAAGTAGGAGGAGCAGGAAGAGGCAGTCATAGCGCAACTCAGATTTAGTCAGGAATGCTGCTGTACTGTACTTGTTTTCTTTTTTCCACCCGCCTTTTGTCCGTCTTGACTGTGTCTGGCAGCAGTGCAATGCCCGTATGTTTGCACACAGCTCTGAGAACCTCCTTGTAGAGAGGAATGTTTGAAAGAACAGGGCGAGAGGTTATCTGAGTCTGTATGAAGGGGGCTATGTGTGTGTGCGAACGTGAGCTTGTGTGTGCATTCCTTACTAGTGACAGCTGGATTCCTTGGATGAAGAGGAGACGAACCTAGTGGATTAGGGAACAAACAGGCTGCTTTGAAGAGAAGCTATTTACCAGTGCTTAAACATATGGGGCCTCTCAAATAATACAGAGGAGGTGGAGCTTGTCATTTCAGTGTTTTTGGCAGACTGTCCTGTCCTTGCTGAAAGTGTTCTGATTACATTAGCCTCAATCGTGAAATTCCCCTGCTGGTAATAGAGCCATGCTGTTTAACTCAGTCAGCGCACACAGAATCAGAAGAAAATTTGGAGGGTGATCCCATCAATAGCCTTGGCTGACACACAGGCACACAGGGGTCCTCTCCCTCCTATTAATTAGGCCTGGGCCGAACAGCTGTCATATCTGTGAGCCTCCCAGCAGTCCTGCTGGCTCGAATAGTGCAATTTCAGTTAGTGTTTGAAATTACAACTGTTTTGCTATTTTAAAAAAAATTAACAAAAAATTGACTGTTTCTCCCTGTGAACTGAGATTATCCTTGATGGAAACCATGCTGTCACAGTTGACAGCTAAACTGGCAATGAAATACAGCTTTCCTGGAAAGAGGCAGTACATGTACATCTGTTTGTGGAGACATGTATTTTGTGTGAGTGCTTCAGAGCACAAGCTTAAGCCGGACTGGGCTGATACCTCATAGGCGTGCGGAAACAGGTTTTAGTGTGGCCATGTGTTACTGCTTGCTAAGTGTGTGAAGTATGTCCCTACTCGATACATGACATGTCCCTGCTTTGTAACCCGGAGCCTATCTACACCCGACCCGTGATCTGAGCCTTTGTTTGGCCCGAGTGTGCACGAGCAGGCGGAGGTGTGACCTCCAGCCTATTTTGTCTCGGCATCTGTCCCTCCCCACTAATCCCGCTTATCAACAGAGCTCTCTGTATCAGGGGCAGCCACACTGACACATATGCTCCCGTCTGGATTCGCATCAGCCAGTGTAGAATTTATTGGCCTGACGAACCTCCTACTCCTGGACCAAGTGAACATTAAATTTGTTGCCTGACACCTAATGTAGTCATTTATTGATGACTTGGTATTACAGCGGCTTTTTCCACATGAACAGCCAGAGATCCCAACAGTAGCATTGATTTAAAAACTGAAGCTTCCCTATCAATAAAATGTGTGGACGTTGGGATGTGTGCATGTTTGCCTGCGAGTGCATAGAATAGAGCAGTCCTCTTCAGTCAGAGGGGGAAAAATGGCCTCTGTGTGTTGTTGCCTTCTCCTCCCTCCTTTCATGGCGGCTGGCTGCTGTGTTCTCTTGCTCCCCTTTGTGGGAGTTTCCTTTAAGTGCAGCCTTCTGCATTCCTGGCAGATAGTGTGTAGAGGTCGCTTTAGCGCAGTTCACAGCAGCAGCTCAGGCTTCACCTTACAATATTGTATCTTCTCATTTATCATCAGTCAATACCTCAGCTTGGTAGCTTTGTCAAAGGGGAATTCCTGCCAAATGCTGTTCTTGATCTGAAAGTATGAATCATGCATTAACGTGTGCTGGAAATACCCAGTTTTCACTATGATTTGTAAATTCAGGTTTGCTAGATACCACAATCTTGCAGGTGTTTTTTTTCTTGTTATGAAAGAAATGACACATTGTTGAACTGAATCAGTTTATGCAGGATTGTGCTTCCACACAATACTAACTGATTTTCTTTGTCCCCTTTCTGTTTGTCTGATTTCATTTATTTTTTCCTCCCATCCTCTCCTACTACATGTTCAGGCCTTGTGGATGCACTTAGATGTCTGCAATGACTGCTGTGGCTGGCATGCCTCAGTGTTTTGGACTACCATTCTCTGGACTCAGTAGGACAAGAACTGATCAGCAGAGAACGTCATGAGCATAGTCATCCCAGTAGGGGTGGACACAGCAGACACCTCATACCTGGACATGGCTGCGGGCTCAGAGTGAGTAACACCTACAGACACACTAAGCCTTCACTATTCACACCTTTTATGCCCCCTCACTTACAATTTCCTTCATTCTTTGTTGTGTACCTTGTTTGGCCTTCTTCCTTGCTAGAAGTTCAGTCTCAGTTTCACTCTTCTTCTTTTTTTCCTCTCCACCTTATACCTTATTTCTGTTACCATTCCCATCTCTCACCTGCCTTTTGTGTTATTCAGAAGCATCTGACATTCTTATTTTGATATAATATTCTGTCTCCCTTGCATTTGCCCCAACATGTCCTCTGTAGTGGCTAAGGCAGTTGTGTCATTTTTTCTGTTTTAACTCTGGTTTTAGTCAGTTACCTCCACATAGATATCCTCTCCCACGTGTACAAAGTTACTGTTAATGGGAAAGGAATTTGCAGTACGTCTGCTTCATTGGACAGTTCAGTCTTGCCATTGATTATACTACCACTTAGCTATTGCTCATCACAGCCATTCCCTGTGTTCAGCTATTAACTGCATCTTTCCCATGTGAAACTGGCAGTATGCCTAGAATGGAGATGTATGTGTGGTACCTGTGATTAAAACGTTCACTGTGTGAAGCATGGGTACACAGCATGATTTTTAGTTGTTTTTTTTTTTTTATGAGATCCTTTTCTAATGTTGTAGCTTGGTGTTTGTACATGTGTACACTGCACTGAGTCAGTAAAGCAGAAATGGTGCATGGAGCCATGGCAACAAGCCTCTTATTGCCCCTCCTCTCTGTTTCCTATAGTCTTGTCAAGGGCATTGCTGTGGCTTTTTCTGGTCAAGTAAATGAAGGAAGAGATTCTCGTATGACTAAAGCACAACGCACGTCATCATCTTATGGAGGGGCTCCTGTCGCTTTAAAGGAGTGCGATCCTTCCCCTACCCATCAGAGCTGTTGCCGTGACAGCTTGTGTTGCTATGGTATCTGCCCCTCCACTCCCCTCCCTCCCCTCTGCACTGCGCACGGCCTGTTTCCATGGCCACATCCCTGAGTGACAGGTGGTCCTCACATAGACACGGCATCTTAAACAGTCCCACTGCGTCCCCCCTACCCCCCGCCTCCTCCTCTCCACGGAGCTCTGCTACCACCAGGGGTAGGAGTAAGCCCCTCTCCTTGACTCTCACTTGCTCTTTGTCCATCCGAGCTCTGCGTCCCATCGCCTGCTGCATATTTATTCAAAAGCAGATAACAAGCTTGAAAGGGGCTACCACCTGCCGCTGTGCAGGTCCCATCCAGCCCAGAGGAACAGAGGGTTGCTGGACACACACACACACACTCACACACACACACGTCTCTTTGGATTATTGTGAGTGCGCCAGCCGAGTCTGGAATAGTGAGGCTGGCTACTCACCAGCGAAGGAGCGTCACGTCCTTTCCACATCCCCCTGAAGTCTGCAGTGGCGTGACCAGCTGTTGGCTAATGCAGTGTGTGTGTCCACGGCGACACACAGAGCCCAGCGTGCGCGCACACGCTGACAGAATACGTAGTGTTACCATGGCAGCAAGTGGGAGCGCTCAAGGAGTGAAGGCGTTGCCTTCGGCTGTTCAGCGCTGCTCCTTTTTCCTCCTGCTGTTGATCTCTCCATTCTCCACACTTGTCCACTCTGCCTCTTCACCCTCTCACAGCAGGTGTTTGCATTTTAAATGACATCTGTTCCTTGACATTTATGAGCTATGAATGGAACGTACCTAGCTGCCACCTTAACTTAAACTGCAGGTCCAAAATGTTCTTTCTCTTGCTTATTACCTTTTCATTTGTGTGACACATAGATGTGTTCAGTCTGATTTTGACTGACTGTGTTTCTACAGCCGTCCCACTTATGTGTACTCCGACTCTCTAGTCCCTCCTTTCCATGTCCCCGGAGTGGAAACATGATACAAATGAATGATACAAGCCCTCCAGCCATGCACATACATTCAAACATGCTTACTTCCTTCCCACTGCATAGTCTGACTCACTTGTTTGCCTTCTGTCTGAAGTTGACTGTCACTGCTTCTGCGCTGTGTGTCCTTTCTGTCTTTGCCTTTCTTCCTCTCCAATTCACTGGTAGGTCAAATTGAAACAGTGAACAAGCCTGACTAATTCTCTTGAACTTGTAAAATGCCTCCTTTGAACACTAACTGAGACATGCCCCCTGTATAACTAAGTGTAAACTTTGGTCTGGTTAATTATTAATGAGAGAAAAGTTACTGAGCCTAATGCACTCTGTCAAGTGTGATTTTTAAATTCTAAAGTCAGAAAGTCAGGCTCTTACTGCACACTTTAACATTAAGACAAATTCAGCCATGTGGCACTTCATCTGTTATGCACACACGCACAAAAAAAACGCACACACCTTACCCTGGGTCCGCCTCCATACCTCATGTATGCACTTACGTTTTCACTTTGACAGTGAATACTTGAGCAGCAACAGACACAGGAAGTGTTGCACATTGCTCTTACAGCATGCAACAAGACAAGCAATAAGACTGAGGAGGACTCGCGCAGGTACCGTATCGGCACTTTACTTTGGGACTCACTTTGAAAGCAGGGTGAGATCAGGAGGGCAGGAAAGGAAGGAAAAGGAGGTACGTGAAAGGAGAAAATCTTGATTTAAAAATCCACATGTATACTAGCCTGTTCTTGTTACTGTTATGAGTAGGAGCTTTGGTTGTGGTGTCACAGTATGAGCAAAGCTGAACAGTTTTACAGAAATGCTGCATGGCCTGTTTGGAGTCCCCATAGATTTTTAGTGCCCGTCTCATTCCTTATACCTGAGACGCTGTTCGGTGTACTCTGTGAGGTTTTCTGTGTGTTGGGGTTTTTTGGATTTTTTTGCACTGTTCATGGAAACTTGTTTTCACCCTCATGGAGTTACTTTGTGGAAGGTGTACTATTAGTTTTGAGAGATAGCTGGGAGGGAAACAAGCTTGTCAGCTGTCGCGTATGGCTACACTCTCCAGTGGTGTTTGTATGTCTCTGACCTTGGAGCAGTTTTTAGACGGGGCTCTGTGAAAAGAGGAGGATCAAGTGATGTTTTTACATAATTGAACCCTTAACATGTGAAGATTTCTATCACGAGTAGCTACTGTACCTTCATCAACTATCTTCCTTTTTATTTATTTTTTTAACCTAACATGTATCTTGCTAGTCCTGTAGCACACAGTTTCTCAAACTTACCTCTTTTTCTCTTTTCTTCTCTTCATGCCTGACTATCTTGTCTCATGCTATCCATTTTGCCACTTCCAACTTCCCTCTTCCTCCAAAGCCACCCCCTCAGCAACTGAAGAATAGATTAATCATGTCATAATAAGGGTGGGTTGGTCTCAAACGGTCAAACAGGCTCTCTCTCTTTAACTGCATTGTGATCCTGGGGAAAGTGGATGTACTGGTTTGGTATGAATAAGGTTAAAAATATGGTTGTGTGTGCTGCTTTATGCTCGTGAGAGACATCATGTTTGTTATGATTGACTATCTTGTAGATATGGGGGTTAGGTGTATAAATGTCATTTATTTTGTCTGGCTACCAGGTTTTCCAGCTAAGGTGACATGACAGCAGGCAGTAAAAGTATTATAATCAAAATATACTTTCGATATCAAAAGCATATATATCATTCTATGGGAAAATGGCGCACGGAACAGATGGAATGAATGACGTTATTAAATACTGCTGCATCAGGGTTGCAGTAGCATTTTACTGTTGTTTGTCTTTATTTTAAATAAAGTTATTTACTTACGTCTAGAGGTTTTAAACCTAAGGGTTGGGCTTCCTCCTGTGGGCCAAAAGCTAAATCTGAGAGGCTGTGATATTTTTAGTATTTATCAATACAGTAGCTAAGTAGGTGGAAAAAATTCTACTGCACAACTTTTATATGTTTTTTTTTTCCCCCTCTGTCTTTACTTTTTGTGACACAACAAGAGAATTTCAAACTTTATCGATCTCTGAAATGTGACAAGGGGCGCCAGCTACTTTAAAGAGGTCCCAAAACTGGGAACCTCTGATGTAGTCTTCTACAACAACCCGCTACAAGCTTATTAAATGCTTTATTTGAGTAAAATCTTTACAAGAATGCAGTAACTATCGTTGTGAGATAAATGTAATGATGTGCAAAGTGTAGGACCCAAACCTGATAGAATGTAAACTTTAAGTCGACATGTGTTTCTTCTCTTTATCAGACAGCCCGCACTAACAACGTTTTGTATTTATATATATATATGAAAGCAAAAAAGCTTAAGTATCCACCTTTACTGTAATGTGAAATGTAATGTGAAAATTGACTGCAGTACAAGTACAGAGTAGCATGAAAAGGAAATACCCAAGTAAAGTACAAGTTCTTCAGAGCTGTGCTTGAGTAAAGTACTTAAGTTACTTCCACTTTCTACCAACCCTCATGTGTTGCAGTATAGCATGTATCCATATTCTTACTTGCAGCAGCAGCAACCCTTCTTCCCTGCTAAGCATACTGACTCACACATACACACTCACAAACACACTTCTTCACACTGTTTGAGAGAAAACAATTACTTTGTGTAACCTTGTCATCTAAGTTTGTCAGTATACAGTAACGTGCCCTCTTTGTTTGTGTTTCTGCCCAGTAGACCAGAATCGGTGGAGGCCAGCCCTGTGGTGGTGGAAAAGTCCAGCTACCCACACCAGATCTACAGCAGCAGTTCTCACCATTCCCACAGTTACATTGGCCTGCCATACGCTGTGAGTGCTCTGCTGCCTCTCACCTTATTACAAATAACATGCATGCGTTGAGCCTTCCCTCTGTGTTAATCATTGAGTGCAGAATGAGTGGCTCATTCAGACCAGAATAGAACATTGACCTTCAACGACCCGCCTTCCTTTATCTTTTTATTGGGGAAGGAAGTTATGGCGGACTGATTGATGCAGAATCAGATATTTTTTGATCGATTAATCGTTACAGTCATTGTTTCAACAAACATGCCAATCATTTGGTAGCTTGTCAAGTGTGAGAATTTGTTGCCTTTTCATGTCTTAGATTACGGTAAATTTTGTTATTTGGATTGTCATTCAGATACAATTAGACATCTGAGATCAACTTGAGCTCTAGGAAATTGTAATGTGTTCTTTGTTGTTGAATTGACCAAATAATTCACTGATCATATTATTAATATTGTAATATTGGCAGATTCAATGATAATATTGGCAGATTAATTGATAATTGAAATAACAAGTAGTGTAAGGATATTTGTGTCCTTTCGTGCATGCCATCAGCTGGGAATCGGTAGTCTTTATTACTCTGAAAGCCGCTCCAGATACATATTGGTGATTTTACTTGTGAATTTACCTACACCACATTATCCCTCTCTTCCTTCCTTCCTTCCATCAGGACCATAACTATGGGGCGCGACCCCCACCCACTCCACCAGCCTCCCCTCCCCCCTCCATGTTGATCCGACAAGGAGAGGGGGGGTTGTTCGTTCCAGGGGGCCAGGACGAAGCATCCAGGGGCACCACGCTCAGCACATCAGAGGATGGCAGCTACGGGGCTGACATCACCCGCTGCATCTGTGGCTTCACTCACGATGACGGTTACATGATATGCTGTGACAAGTGCAGGTAACAGCCCGGTTCTGATGACTCGATCCTCAGTTCCCCTGTGGTGCAAACCTTATTGACCATTAATCTTTAACAATTAAACAAACTGTGATGTAAAAGTTTATTAAAAGTCTTCTGTTACATTTTGTATTAGTGCCTGGCAGCATATAGACTGCATGGGCATCGACAGGCAGAACATTCCTGAGACCTACCTGTGTGAACGCTGCCAACCTCGACACCTGGACAGAGAGAGGGCCATCCTGCTGCAGACCAGGAAACGTGAATGTTTATCTGGTGAGCAAGATCACACGGATGGATATGCAGGTCTTTGTTTTCATAAAGATTGCCTTAACATCTTTGCAAATGCCGTGGCCTAGAGGTTGGAGTGGCTTCTGTTCGGAGGATTGCAGATTCACTTACCCCACCGGATTGCCCCCCCCCCCCAGCAGCCCACTGCTCCTGTGTCTTTCACTGCATGTAATTTGCTGGGTGTTGCATATGTGTTCAACCTAGGATGGGTTAAATGCAGAGTAAGAATTCAGTGTGTGTGTGTGTGTGTGTGTGTGTGTGTGAAAATATATATGGCAAATAAAGTGATTCTTCTTCATCACTATTTATTGACACATTGACATCCCCCCACCACCACCACCACCATACACACACACACACACACACAAATTAAGAGGTGTTAGAAGTTTTCTATGAGAGCCCATAGATGGATCTTTCAGTTCTGCTTTTACTGGTTTCCTTGCTGCAGTAAATGGCCAGCTTGTTGGCGAATAGAGCAGGTTGTAGGCTGTGTCAGGGTGAAGCCTCCTCCCCCTGCAGGCCAGCCACATTTAAGTCAGCCTGAGCCTGGAACACACTGACACCTGCTGGACAAGAAGCAAACTCATTTTTCAGTCTGTTCCATAATGTGCCTCATCTTGCGTTATTGTATTGTGCATTATCAAGTGTAACTTGACAAGCTCTTTCTTTTTCTAGCCTCCAGCAACTTTTGCTTATTATAGATTGGCTCAGTACTCCCTTCTAATAGCTTCTGTGTTTTTTTTATTCAGATGGAGACACCAGTGCTACCGAGAGTGGAGATGAGGTGCCGCTAGAGCTCTACTCCACATTCCAACACACACCTACCACCATCACCCTGACTACCGGGCGCCTTGGCAATAAGCAGGCTGATAAAAAACGCAAAAAGAGTGGTGATAAAGAGCCTCCAGCGTCATCTGCTCGAGCTAAAAAGGTCAGCTTTGACTAATTAATTTATAATGACGGCAGTCAAAGCACATTATGTGATGTATGCTTGAACCTCAATTGACACTAAGGTTTCAATTTCTTTACTTCTGTAAAAGGCCTTCCGCGAGGGGTCCAGAAAGTCCTCCAGAGTAAAGGTAAACTCGCAGATGCAACACACAGCCACTGTGTACAGAGTCCTGTATTTGCCTTGTCTCATAACTTCAACCACATTTCCCAACAACTGTGCTGTTTTCTGTTTCCCAGGGTGCAGCTCCAGAGCAGGAGCCAACAGAGCACCCGTCTCTGTGGGAGAGCAAGATCAAGACGTGGATGGAGCGTTACGAGGAGGCCAGCAGCAATCAGTACAGTGAGGACGTCCAGGTCCTATTGCGTGTTAAAGAGCAAGGCGACGGCAAGAGCCTGGCATACAACACGCACCCTGCCTCTTTCAAACCCCCTGTGGAGGTATTAACATGCATCCCCTCTGTACCGTAAAGTCGAATGTCGTCAGTCTCCTAAAGTTCTCTTTGGGCTCAGGCATAATTGAATCTGTGGGCTGTCCAGGATCCGTACTCATGTCTGACTCTGACTCTCTCTCTCGCTCTCTCAGAGTCAAGTTCAAAAGAACAAGAAGATCCTCAAGGCGGTGCGAGACTTGGCCCCAGACTCCCTCATCATTGAGTATAGGGGAAAGTTCATGCTTCGACAGCAGTTTGAAGCCAACGGATACTTCTTCAAGAGGTCAGGGTGCAAGTCTCCCTGGATTAGTTTCTTACGAAAGCAAATTGAATACCGCTGCATTTTCTGGCGTAGGTCGAACAAATTAGCCAACGTTAAGCATTTTGGGAACTTGGCATGGATAGCTATTTTGTGTAGTTCATCACATGGTGGTGCTATTCTGTGATTTATTAACACTTAAGCGTTAACCTCACTCATTTCCCTTTTTAGGCCATACCCATTTGTGTTATTTTATTCTAAATTTGATGGACTGGAGATGTGCGTGGACGCACGCAGCTTTGGAAACGAAGCACGCTTCATCCGTCGCTCCTGCACCCCTAATTCCGAAGTAAGTAAACGTCCCTGAAAAACTGGACAAATAGATTAATATATATAAAATATATATTGCATTTCTCTTTGTGTCCATCAGCCAGTAGTTGTCGCTAATTTTTTGCTTTAACCTCCCGTCAGGTGCGTCACGTCATCGAGGATGGCATGTTGCATTTATATATCTACTCACTGAGACCCATCATCAAGGGCACAGAGATCACCATTGGTTTTGATTTTGACTATGGCAGCTGGTGAGTTGTGAGGTGTGAACTTAAAAATGCAGCAGCAAGGCAAAATGTTTTTGTGTTCTAACTTCATATTTCACTTTCTCTTTCTTCTTTCACTGTCTCCTAATATTCATAGTAAATACAAGGTGGACTGTGCCTGTGTGAAGGGGAACCAGGAGTGCCCGGTGCTCAAGCACAACATGGAGCCCACAGAGAACTTGGGCTCCGGAGGCCGGCGTCGAGGGAGTCGCAAGGATAAGGAGACGGTTCGGGACGACCAGGGCCAGAACCAGAACATGGGTCTGGATGGAGAGGGGAAGGGCAAGAGCTTGGGCGAAGGCAAACAGAGGAAACTGTCTCCTCTCCGCCTCTCCATCTCAAACAACCAGGCAAGATTCCGTGTTTATGAACATCAAATGCACCCAGTCTCAACACTCTCTAACACTTTACTGATCATGTGTTACATGTTTAGACTTTGTCTATTGTAGTATATCAGATTTAATATACATTTATCCTTGTGGTCCATGCATGCAATTTTGTTTGATCTGTGAAATGTTATGTGCATGTGTTTTTCATTGTCACTCTTTTTTACAATACATCCTCTTTAGTTCCCTCTTTCTCCCATCATCCCTTTATGCATTCACCTTTGATCCCTCAGCTAATAATTTTATGACTTAGTTCAGATTTTACTGTCATTGCACAAGACACCATTGTGCCACTTGTGTTGCAGCTTGTTATTCCTTTGCGCAGGCGCACACATTTAACATGAACAGTGAATGGTCTTTGTCTTGGGTGTGTTAACAGAATTAGAAATTCTCTCTGTTGTCCATTTCAGATAAGCGGTTGGCCCAAGCCAAATTGTTCAAAACTGGGTTCATTCAGGAGTTTGAAATCAGAATCCTGTTGTTTTTGTCGATTTGAGAATTAGGTGCCTGACCATTTAGAGACCAGTCCAGTGTGTCACACTGCTTAAGTTGTCTGAGGTGAGAGTGTGGTTTAGACATCCAGAAATGAACAGCAGTGAGTTGTGTCACAGTCCTAAGGAAGGAGTGTGAGATGAGACATCCCCACAAAGGAAGTGAAATGTCTAGAAGTTACCATTATTACAGTGATTTTGGTCACATTGTGTCAGCTGCTAAATGGTTCAGTCTGGAAGACCACCCCCCACCCCTGGCCCCGGCCCTCCCCTTCCCTCTCTCTCTCACCTCCTCCCCTCCTCCACTCTTACCTGTCTCCCTCTAGTCTGTAGCCAGACTGACTGATGAGCCATGATAAAGCTCCATACCCCGCTCTCCCCTCCTCTTACAGGATCCTGAATTATATGAGGATCTAGAAGACAAAACGTCCGTTAGCAATGAAGTAGAGATGGAGTCAGAGGAGCAGATTGCAGAGAGGAGGAGGAAGATGGTAAGTGTGCCAAGCTAGGGGCTACAGCTTTTTTTTCTTCCCTTTTTCTTTTTTCTTTTTTTTTTTTGTACAGCCACCCAACGTAAAGAGCAAAAAATAAAACTATCCCCCGCTGCTCTGGGTGTGGACTTAACTAATTGTAAGCTAAGGTTGCTGTGGCTTGGATAGAAGCAGCTGTCCTCGCCTCCCTTCTGTAAAACTACCCTCCTCTTCATCACTCATCTGCTGCTTGTGCTCGCACCACACTGTCAGTGCTCCTGTTGGTGTTGTGCTCAGTCCTGTGTATTTTCTTCTCCCTCCTTCAGCTTTGAATTGCCTGTTCTTCACAGCACTGGTGACATTTCTTTCCTCATTTGTTGCCTCATTTTTTCTCCAGCATATGAAACAGTTAATAGGCCTCCAGTGCCATATGCCCCATTACAACACTGTCTCCTATCAGTGGGAACAAAGCAGTATATTGTATTGTCATGTGAGCTGAAAGTGTCCCCGGGGTGTGTTATAGTTTCTGTATAGCTCTCCTCTTGCATTCATTGCAGCTAGTAGTTTGAAATGGCCAATTACTGGCTCAACCACTCTTTTCCCTGCCATGTCCCTAAGAGATGGGATCAAATACACACACACACACATACACACTCAGTGTGGAAATTACCCTGCAGGCAGCTTCATTTCACACGGTGGACCCAAGGTGCAAAGTGCTGACTCATCTTTGGCCAACGTGCAGCTCTGCTAATCGGCCAGAGAGGGATAGATAGTTGAAGAGAGGGAGGGGGGTCGGGGGGGGGGCTGCAGAGGGTAGAGCCTTGTTGCCAGGGCCATATTGACTTTGGGAGATCCAGTAGGCTGTGTTCTATGGAATGTGGCCCAGGAGAGAACTCTCTCTGCTGGAGCAAAGAGGTGTGCATTCACAAACTAATGATCACAAGTGTAATAGATGCATGTGGGTGTTGTAAAGCCATGCCACAACAACATGCGGGGGAGATAACGCCGGTGTGTTGGCGTGATATCCTGCGTACTTAAACAAGGACCCCTATTGTTGGAAAAGGCAAACTGGCTGTTTGTGTATTGTCCCCTAACTGAGTGTTTGCCTTGTGGCTTTTTGTGCCTGAAGTCAGTGTTTTACTGACAATAAAGTTGAATTGTTTGTATGTCCATCCTTTAGCTGCTGTCATGTCATTTTCTTACCTTGGAGGGCTGAGTCAAACCTGGCCGGCATGGGGTTAGAGACTGGGTTCACCCTGCTAGGGTTAGATACCAAGCTCTTAAGGGTACTGAACAGATTAGGTCGGTACTACTGAGTACCTATTCATATCAAGTCAGTCTGTGTCAAAATCCTGCTCCATTTTTTTTCTCTTTTGATTGTCTAATTTTGTCACAGACGGCCCAAATCATAGTTTAAAGAAGCCTTAACCAGCTTCTATTGTGATATAAAGTCAGAGAGGTAATTAGAAGGATGGAAACCCTTGAAGCTGTATGGCAGGAACCGTTAGCTATATGTGAAAATACATCTAACCTGCATGTTGATTAGAAAAGGTTACCTCAGTGATAACAGTTTGGTGCATTAGTGCATTCGAGAAGCAGCCTTGTTTAGGGAGGGACATGTCTCTTCTAAACTGGGCTGTCTCTTCATTGAACATTCAGGCCAGCGCAGCGGAGCAGTCCCATCTCCCTGTCGGGGCGGCTTCCAGCTGGAAGGGGCTGAAACGCAAGGAGGTAAACTTGACCCATACATTTAGCCAACCCCACTCCACCCATCTACCAGTCTCCCCATCCCCCAAATCTCCCAGAGGTGACTGACTTTCTTGCATACTAACTGTCCTGTCTTTACTGTGACAAAATGGGACACCTGCCTGACCAGCAAAGTGTCTGTTATTTCATTATTTTTCCTGGTATGATCATCTTTTAAGTGGTGTGCTGACTGTAGGTGGAGCTGTTTGTTTGGGTTATTTTGGTGGAGGTGGACCTGGAGAAGTTTGTGGCACATATATGCACTCAGGAGCACAGAACATGCTATAACACCCTCCTGGTTTGTTAGGGTTTCATTTTGAAGTGTTTTGTCTGTTAGGTAGGAAAGCGAAATATAAATGTAGTCCATTTACATCGTCACATTTCTTGTTGCTACTGCCTGACCTTCTCTCTTTTTTGTTTTGTTTTAATGTGAAAGCAAGGGGGTCACTTTTACTCCTTTGTCTCTACTCCGCACTCTGCTAGATGGGCTTTCGCTGCGTAGCACACATTAACCCGTTGAATCGCTCTGGGGCTCTGTGGGAGAGTAGTGCTCCACTGACTAATGCTTCTGCTCCCTCTCCATTACCCCTCCTCCGAACCCCACTTCTGTCTCTTTGCAGACACGAGAGGAAAGGAAGATGGAAGCCATCCTGCAAGCCTTTGCCCGAATGGAGAAGAGAGAGAAACGCAGGGAGCAGGCCCTGGAGAGAATTGGTAGCATCAAGTCAGAGGTCGGCGGCCGCAGCGACATCAAGGAGGAGCCTCCAGCCACACCGGAGACGGCAGATTCTCCAGCTGTCATGCAGGTGAGAGCATGGAGACACTAAAAACTGGACTAGACTGGAGCCCTTTCTTATGTGCTATCCGTCTCCACCAAACAATGTATGTGTTTGAGTGATACCAGACCAGGTCAACAAAGAACGCTGATCATATGTGGAAGAAGCTGATAAATATCACTTCTATTTGTGAGATAAATTAAAATATGCTTCTGGTCTTTCTCGTAGCCAATTCTGGAGGTTAAAGAGGAGCCAGGATTAAAGCCGGCCAAGGTCAAAGGTTCGAGGAACAGGAAGAGTTTCTCAAGGAACCGCACGCATATTGGCCAGCAGCGCCGGCGAGCTCGCACCATCAGCACCTGCTCTGACTTGCCCCCTGGTTCTCCAGTTGAATCTGTGGAGCCTCTGAACCACGAAGCCCCTGAGGGAGAGACACCCACCGCACCAGAGCCGGAGACCATCTCTTCTCAAGCACCAGACACCAGCCCTCCGCATAGCAGCTCACCCGCACCTGACAGGAACCGCACCGGGAGCAAGAACTTCAAAACTAAAAAAGTACGCTCATAAAGTTGACCTGCTTGATTCTTGATGCTTTATTTCAGATATTTCAAATACACACATCAAACTCATTCAATGTTTGGGAAACACTGCAGATTAAAATTTTCTCCAACTCTTTTCAACAGCACTTTGTGAGTGAGTGGGTAGGTGAGAAGCAGCAGGACCGCAGTGCAGTACGAACCCCCGAGCCGGCCCCAGAGAGGCCGCTGAGAATAAGCAGTGACCCTGAAGTCCTGGCAACACAGCTAAACGCCCTACCAGGCATGGCCTGCTCTCCACAGGTCTACAGCACGCCCAAACACTACGTCCGCTTCTCATCTCCATTCCTGGCAAACCGCAGCCCCACAACTCCCGGAGTTCCCACTGGGAGACGGCGTTCCAGAGAACTACCAGAGACGCCGCCGACCACTGGCTCCTGCAAGAAGGTATGCAGTCCTGCTTAAGAAATATTCCAGTTTGGCTTTGACATCCGTGGAAAAAATGTGCATCCAGCCAGCATCGAAAAGTCACACAGATCTGTCCTTGATGAGGTGCGATAAAGCTCACAGAGTTCACACTGCCTTCCCAACTGTAGCGTTACAGCGAACGTTTTCCAGTGTGTTGAACTCATTTGATGGCCTCTAAAATTTCCAGCAAATGTGGAGGAAATTTCAGCAATATCAAGAGGGACAGGGCTGTTGGAATTCAGGTTCTTTATTTAACTGCATCCATTGTTGAGTTGTGCAATCTCTACTTTTTCTTCCAGCGATGGTTAAAGCAGGCTCTAGAGGAAGAGGGCTCCACCAGTCCAGCCAGACGACCGAGCCTCCTCATGCCCTGCGAGGGTCCTCTCAGCCCCTCCATTAATGGAGACTCTGACAGCCCTCTGCCATACAATGGCACCTGCTCACTACCGGGTAGGGTCTTTGTGAGAACTGCACAGCAAGCACTCAAGTCTTGGGCCACAGTAATCTCTCAGAACAGTCTAATTTAAAAATGAGAAAACAAAGCAAATACTTTTGACTGTGTTCTTCAGCATTTGATTCTTCGTTATAGCTTGAGAAAGAGCTAATCTTAGTTAAACTTAGATTTTCTGTTCCTCCAGATTGTACCCTTAATCAAGACCAAAACTACATTGAAAGAAGGCTCAGCTAAAGCACATATGATATTTCTTCCCACAGAGTTGCCCACACCTTTGAAAAAGCGGCGGCTGAGTCCGTTAGATGCCTGTATGTCTGAGAGCTCGACACCTTACGGTTCCCCCTGTGCCACGCCCACCAGGGCAGACCAATCAGAGACACCCATAACCCCCAATTTATTGGCTACCCCACCACGTCCCCGAACAGAGGAGCCAAGTACAGAGCCCCTTTCCAACACCCCAACGCAGACACTTAACGCTCCTCTGGAGGTAAGGCTGTCAGTATGGAAAACCCGTGGATGTATATTTGTTTACATGAGAAAAAGGACTGAAGTGACTGTGTTCTTGGTTCCACAGAGTGAATCTTCAATGGAAAGCTCCCCAGAGGTCAGCCGGAAACCCAGTATACAAGAGGTGAGTGAATGACACGGCCAAACACTCTCGACCAGAATCAACAACTTGATGAGTAGTCACAGTTCTTCAGTGAAGATAATCGATTGTGCTTCCTCTCATGACAAAGTTTCAGTTCTGTACATTGTCTAGACCAGCCATTTTCAAAAGTCAAGTTTCAAAAGTAAAGATGAATGTTCATCTTTTCTTAAATGGCTTACCTCACCTTCAGTTACTTTCAGGTCTTATTTAGAAGATGGTGTTGGATTTTGCGTGCACTTCTTTATGACAGTATGTCAGTGTCCTGACGTTGACTCCTCCCTCTTTTCCCAGGCTGACCGTGCTCCTTCGCTGGTCTCCTCTCCCTGTGTCAGGGCTCCCAGCTCAGACGTACTCCCAACAGACGCCAAAGTGTCGGTTCCCGAGAGTCCACAGCCTCCCGCTGCTGAGTCTTTGGACTGTGGAGAGGACAGGGCTGATGGTGGGGTTGCAGAAGGCGGCACCGAGGCGACGTCGTCTGCAGAAACATGTGCTTCCTCTTTTCCTGGCTGGATTAAAAGCCCAGACAGAGGCTTGACTGGACCAGCTGGCCTGAACTTCTCTCCAGTCAACTCAAACTTAAGGGACCTCACACCCTCACACACCCTGGAGCCTCTGGCAGCTCCCTTCAGGCCCGATGCTGCAGCTGGGGCTGCGGCAGGGTCAGCAGCAGGGACAGGCTCATTGGTTGGTTCACAGGCCCCCTTCAGTGAAGGCCAGGGGCAGCTCTTTTACCCCTGCACTGAGGAGGGGGGGTCACTCAGCTTCTCGCGCTCACTGAACGGGGATGGCAGTGGTGAGGGGGGAGGATCAGCGCAGAACCCCCCACAGAAGAAGAAGGTGAGTGAGCACCGCTGATAACATTTTACATACTTGTTCAGACGCCTCTTCTTAATCCTCGGGGCATAGTACAGAGTCTGTTCAAGTTAAACATTTCTTTTCATTGTCAGTTAATCTGTGACAAGACATTTTCTTGATTCACAGATTACTTGTTGTTGGTCTGTAAAATGTCAAGAATAGGAAGAAATGTTGTCACAATTCCCAAATTAATAACTGGAATTCTGAAATTGCTTGTTTTGTCCATCAATACAAAACACAAAAATACGTAGTTTTGCTTTTGAGAAGCTGGAATCAGAACTTTTGGAGTTTTTGCTGTTAACTTGGACCTTGAATTGATTTATTGGATATTGAAAATGATTTAATACCTTCCACAAATACTGTGAGAAGCAATAAATATCAGGACAGCTGAGTAAAGGAAAGGGAAACGAGGAACACAACAAGAAAACTTTTCACAAAATGCATTACTTCAGCACTAAATATAAGACACATTTACTCGTACCAAATAAGTAAAGAGTATATACTGTCTATCTAGTGAAACATATGTGTGTGATGAGAGTATGCAATATGTAGCAAGTGCGATGAATGTGAAAATCAAGATTTGCCTGAGCTTGGATTCACATCCTCTCTTCATCGTGTGGATTTCATGGTTTCAAGAGATGCATTGACTCACGCTGCTCTTTGTGTCTGTGAAAATGCTGCCCTCTGCTGGTTTCAACATGAGGTTCACACTGAGGCTCTACGTCTGCTTCTTCCCAGGTTTCCCTGCTAGAGTACAGGAAACGTCAGCGTGAAGCTCGTCGCAGCGGCTCCAAGACCGAGTGCAGCTCTCCTGTTTCCACCGTGCCACCTTTGACCGTGGACGCCTTCCCTGTTGCGCTCGAGGCCACCAGTGAGCCTCCGCTGCCCCCTGCTCCCGCTGCTCTCTGCAACACCGCCATTGTGAAAGAACCCCAGACGAATGAGGAGGCAGACATGCCTGGGGAGAAGGAAGGAGGAGAAGGACAGTGGTATGTAGCATCAAAACCTTAAGACACAAAACATTAAACATTAAGGAGTTTTGTGCCATCAGTGCTCATTGTAATACTTTGAAACCTTTGTGAGGTCTGTTTCTGTGTGGAGAAGTGATTGTGCCTTCATGTAAGCTTATGCAGTGTGTCTTGCAGTATGTCCTGCAGCTGGCAATGTGCTCCCTCTAAGAATTAGATTTTCATGATCGCAATGTGTGTCTTTAGGACGTCGTCCACTTCTGTTGAGCAGGCCCGAGAACGCAGCTACCACAGAGCCCTGCTGCTCAGCAAAGACAAGGACACGGGTGAGAACAATGACAGTGACCGTCCGGCATCTGCTTTAAAAGAATACCTCAGCAAATAGGGAAACAGGTTCATCCGCTTGTTAGATGGAAATACATGCCACTCAGATCTGTTAAACCTGCAGCCATTAGTGTGCATAATGGAAGCAGGGGAAACTGCCAGATTCATGACTTGGTTACTCAATCAAGACAAAATCCAGCATGTGTCCTCCATCTTTTTACACTTTGGTGTTTGAACTTTCTTTTAATTCTGTTTTGCCCTCTTTTAGATGGTGAGACAGAAGGTGGAGACACACCTGCACTGAGAGATTGTCCATCTCCAGGTCTTCAAAAGACCCCAACCCACACAGTAAGTCAACATAACCCACATGATGGAGTTCCAGTCCATCTGCTAGTTGTCAACAAGTCTAACATTTCCGCTCTCCTCCTTCGCAGCCCTGCTCTCCTGGTCCTCATGCCCAACCTCCGAGTCGGCCAGCGAAGGAGGAGGACGGCGACAGTCAGCCTCGGACACCAAATCCGACCAGCAAGCCTGCAGGACCCAAGCCGGCTCCCCTGACCCCCACGAAGCTGCATGTCTCCACGTTACCCTCCTCACCTGTCCACTACCCTGGGGCCTCACACCTCCACTCTCCCAAGCCTCAGCCTCAGGGCTCTCCCTACCGCAGCCAGAGGGCGCTATTCTCTGCTCAGCCTCAGAACCAACCTCAGCCCCAGGCTCAGACTGGCCCAGCTCCTTTCTCCCAGTATAACTCACAGAGTGCTCCACCACCACCACCACCTCCTCCACCTGCACCACCGGCCTCCACAGCTTATTTTCCAAGCCCGAGCCCCTCGCCTGCCGGACCTTTCCCTGGGTTTAAACCTGCCGTCACTCCCCCTTACCCTCCTGGTTCTCAGCCCCTGATGCAGACTCTTCCTCACAGCGTGCACTATCAGAGCTCAGCAGCTCCACCGCCGCCGCCGCCTCCGCCCCCACACCCGATGCCAGGCCCCGCCCTGCTGCACGTCAACCTGCAGCCTCCTCCCATCCAGCAGCACCAGCTCTTGCTGCCGACCGCCCCTCCTCCACCGCCTCCCCCACAGGGCCAGACCTCACAGCAGCAGCAGCAATCCCAGCAACAGCCTCCTGGTGGGAGCACACTGTTGTCCCTCACCCCTCCTCCGCCTCCTCCACCACCTCCCCCCGCGCCTTCAGCTAACACCCCGATGCAGGCCCACCACTTTCAGAACTTAGGGGGTTTTCAGCCGGCAATGCTGCACCCGGGCGCTGCTGCCAACCCTTCAGTGCCCCCATCCACGTACCCCCCACCCCTTCAGCAGAGCGGACTGCCTCCACCTCCCCCTCCGCCTCCCCAACAGACTCAACAAGGCCAGGCCCAGGCCGCTGCCTCCCAGATGCCTTCTGGGACTCGTGGAGCTCCTGCGTCCTCGACCCCCTTCCACAGCTCGGGGTACCTGAGCACAGGGTGGCACTGACGGCCCTTCTCTGCTGTCGGCCCCCCAGCAGCCCCGAAGAACTCAGCCCGAGAGGGGCGTGTACCATAAGCTGTAGATACGTTTTCTATGTACCTGAACACATGGCCAGTGGAAAAACATCTGATTGTGGGATAAAAGGATACTTTTTAACAAAACAATAGAAAAACAAGGACAGAAAAAATTTTAGAGAAAACGGACGGTGAAATAATCTTCAAGACAAACTGTAAAAAAAAAAAATATGAAGATGAACGATTCCCCGGTGCTCATATCCCTCTCTCTGGCCTCCTTTTGTTTTTATATATCTTTCCCGTGCTGGAGAGGAAAGCTCTCTGTTCTGTGTCTTGTTTGGACTCCCGTGTTAACGCCCCGCACTTTGTTTATCAATGGACATTCCAGCCTGTGCCCCTCCTCCCTCTCCTTCCCTTCCTCCTGCTCCTCCTCCTCTGTCAGTTATTCCTTTTACTTCCTCTTCTTTCTCGTCTGTCGTCGGCTCTCTACACCATTTATTTGTTTTAATCTAGAGGCTCATTATAGTAAAGAGAAAGCTTTTTGTATAGAGAAAAAAAACACAATTATTTTTTTTATTCCTCTGTCTAACAACAAAAATATCTGTTCACCGCTGCAGATTCAGAAAAGACCCATTTTTTTAGGATCCTGCCTCACCGCCCTGGGAGGCTGCACTCGTGTGTGTGTGTGTGTGTGTGTGTGCGCGCGCGCCTGTGAGCGTGTTAGTTGTATGTATGGCTGCTTAGAGGAGTGTGTTTGTGCATGTGTGCGCGATTTCGTGTTACGAGTGCTTGTAATCTTCTGAGGTAGGCGGAGTGGTCTTGCCCCACAGGTAGGACGTTAGCGGTTTATTTTTGAATATGAATCGTTATTTGTAGAAAGTGTAATTTAATGTATAGGTGGTTACTCCAGCTTTCACCAGGAACAGGTTGTAAATATTCGCTTCTTTTCTTTTCTATGCTTGTACAATTCGCTCCCATCCCATTTTGAAATATGGTTGTACATATGAACGCTCTTCTTGGCAAAGCTGAATGTTTCTGTGACTGTAGCATTACTTTTATTTTATTTTATCCCCACCTCCCCTCACCCCCTCTCTGGACTCTTCAACTTTTGTCTATTTTTTTTTTTTTTATTATTATTTGTGTGTGTGTGAGTGTATGTTTGTGTGGAGGGGAGAGACTCACAGACACTGCACTGGTGGCTATTTTCATGGTTCATTATAATAAATCACTGTAATGACAGTTTTATACAACTTGTCTTGACTTGTGTCTCTGGCAAATTTTGTGCCGCCGTCTCCACGGCCAACTTCTTTTGACAAATATTCACTTGACTTGTCTTCCGCCAGGAGAGAAGATGGGAAACGTTCGAGGACGGTAAAAAGCTCCTTTTGCAGAGATTTGTACCTGTGAGGAGTGATGCTGGCTAGCAGTAAATCTGTACCAAAAGACTTCTGCTTAATTTGTCAGGCAGTCCCCAGGAGGCACACGAATGTTCGTAAGATGTGCTGAAAAGGCAGACACCCACATGCTGCTTTATCACTCCCAGTTGTTCTGTTGGAAGGAAAGACCAAGATGTGAATTAAAAGAACAATTGGGAAAGAGATTGCAGGAAGGATACATGACCACAGAAAAGGGCAGGTGGCAGGATTTTAAGTAGCTTTTTTAATTGGAAAAACCTGTTAGAAGTATGTTAACAAAAATGCTAACTTGAGCACGTATTCAGCCCAAAGTACAGGCTAGAATGATGGTACTGGAGTCCATTACTGTCCATTAATTGGACAGCTTGTGGTCTTGGTGTCCAGGGTTCATGTGAGCAGATGGCTTCGTGCACCTCTGCCTTTGACCCAGGAGCCAGTGTGTACATCAGACCAGCGATGGTCAGTTCGCTGGACACACGTTGGTTACGACGCCCTTCGCTGCAACAACAGGCATCACATTTGTCTGTTAGGCAGCTGTTGCTCTGCCTTCAGCAACCCTGTTATCCAGAGTAGCTTTTGAATTGTGTTTAAAAAGCACGAGGGTCAAGTTTTTAAATTTTCCATATGTTGTATTTTCTACTTACCATGACCTAACCTAAAGTTACTGAGGCTAATCAACAATTAGGTATAGATAACAAAAACCTAAATGTCCTGTACTGCTGGATTTAGGAAGGGCTCGCGCTTGTGTGGGGGTGGATACCTCAAAATCAATCAACTGTGGCAAATACTAGAGGTAAATCACAACTTATTTCCAGGATCATCATTCTGCTATGCTTCTGTACTAACACTGACCATCATAAACTGTTGGATGTTTAGTCACTATGAGTAAATACACACGCTGTTGGCACCCCGACATCACACCCACATCAGCAGTTAAAATCATTAGCATTAATCTGTTGCTGTTTTGGGCTTTCCACCAGATCTGGGGCGCTGGCTTTAGGGATTTCAACCAAGAGCTTCAGTGAGGTCCAACGCTGATGTTGGGTCATGAATCCTTAAGGTCAGTCGGTCTTCCTGCTCATCCCAAAGGTAGGCAAGCTGGATGGGGTTAAAATCAGGGCTCTGCTCCAGCCAGTTGGTTTTCTTGAGAGAGAACTGGGAAAAATATTTCTCTTCAGACATGAATTACCCAAACATTTGCCTTTGAAGCACATTGTCTAGAACAGTGCTTCAACAGTGGTTCCTATTTCCAGTTTCAGCTCTTGTCATTAAGCACCAAAGCATAATTTCCCTTCTTAAATTATTTCTGTAAAATGATTTTAGAGGTCTGGACATCTGATCTGTTATAACTTAACCAAAGTCTATAAGAAAAATCAATAGATATTATATAAAGTCATGAACAACAGCCCCAACCCAAAATATGCGGTCATATACAGACCTGGAGAACATGGAGCGCAGTTGTGAGGGTCTTTTTCCCTGTTGTCATTCAAATAAAGAAATCAGTTTAGCTCTTTCAGCTGCAGTGCATTCGTAAATTTGGTGTTTGTAAGCGATTTATTATGTTACACTTTGATTCCATCTTAAAAGTAATCCATCTGCACAGACCCATACAGTAAAGGTTCAACATTTTGCAACCATCTCACCACGAGATGGGAAGAAAAACAACCCTGCTCGCATCTGCTGAGGAATAAAGAGCCATCCAGATTCAGTTTTTTATGAAACAGAATGAACAAACTTCAGTCCCCAAACTGGATTTTCCTTCATCACAGTTGATATTGACACATTTTATGGTAATCATCCTCGCACTCGTTAAAGGTAAATGATCCGATTTCAACTGAGTATTCGCTGAACCCTAATAACTACAAGCAGGTCATTTGGATGTGGTGACAGATGCTTTGTGGCTGTAGGGCCTGCTTGAATATATCAGTCTCTAGACTGCTTTAAACCTCCTGTGTCATCATTCGTTTTTAATGTCAATATAGCCAATCTCACAGCTACAGCTGCTGTCCTGTGTTTTTATTTATTTTGTCTGGCAGCGCAGATAAAATCATTTTATCTGCAGTTCAGCAGCTCAGTGATGACTGCTGGTCAGCAGGGTACTCATGAGCTGCGATTAAATTTCATACTCATTCCCATGTGTGACTACAGAAACAGAAAAATGTGTCAGCAAGAACAATTATTGTGAATTGAGCTGTATTAAAACAAGTAATCACAAAGAGGAGGATGGGTTTTTCTCTCTCGCCCACACAAACTACGTACAACACAAAAGAAGCTGTCAGAAGCAAATGGAAAACAGATTTTTAAGTCAACTGCCAGTAAATACAATATATAAAATATCAAGAGTGAATTTCTTCTTGAAAAATGGAGTCTAATGCAAATCTGTGGTTTATGAATCAGAATACAAATTCTAAACCCTGCACACAGATATGTAAACTGAAAGTAATGAGGCTTTTTTTATTTCTCAGCTGACCCCAGGGGCACTGTGGGATCAGGATCAGGATCAGGGTCAGGATCAGGGTCAGGGTCAGGATGATGGGGCAGCACAATATAATGAGGCCTTTCGGCTCTCTCGGAGTATTTTAGCTTTGTAAGACAAACACTCAGGCTTCCTTCACCTAAATATCAAAGGAGGCACCTTCACAAGGATAATGTTGCTGTGTTTTTTAAAAAAGTGTTCAACAAATAGATTGACATTTTGGGAAATACCCTTATTAGCTTTCAGGCTCAGAGTTATGAGCAGATTGATACCGCGTAATGTTTGGCTTCATTAGCCGGTTGGCTTAGCTAGCACAAATGGAAACAGCTCTGTTAAATGAAAACAAAATTTGCATGCCAGAATCTGGGATAAACAAAAACTAAAGCTCAGTAATGAATCATGTTTGTTTCATCCATACAAAAATCAAAGAAGTAAAAGCAATAATTAACCTTTTTTTGCAACAAGAAATTGCCGAGATAAAACAGCTAATAAAGCATACCGGCTAATAGTCATTTTTACAGTTTTTTTTTAATTTAGTTTTTAATAAACTAGATACATTTTTTTCAGAGGTGAATGTGGATTTTCTTGCTGTTAACTGTTCATAGCCACGTTAGCTGTTCCACTGTCTCCAGGCTTGTTTGAGTGCTAGCTTAAGTTAAGCAAACGGGCAGCAAGCTGGATGTGAGTGATATCAATCTTCTTATCTGATGTTAACTCTTCCCCAGAAAGCAAATAACTATATTTTCCCAACCTTTGTGCCTCATGCGTGTGGTTCTCTTTTGTCATGGTAAAAACAGTGTTGACGTTAGTTTGACCCACCCCT
Organism: Scatophagus argus; assembly: GCF_020382885.2. Classification (NCBI taxonomy): domain Eukaryota; kingdom Metazoa; phylum Chordata; class Actinopteri; family Scatophagidae; genus Scatophagus; species Scatophagus argus. The sequence continues at coordinate 2,967,690 of NC_058514.1, read as the reverse complement.
CGCATGTTTAACTAGCTACCTCTTTTAGCCGTGAGACGTTAAAGAATCACAGGAGACAACAAAGAGTCAAACCTATCAAGTCTAATTCATGTCGAGTTTAGCTTCTCTTAAGCCCTTTTTGTACTGCACAATACTGTCAGATAACACGATACTGTATGGCACACACTAATAATGGTCCAATAGCTTGACATTTCAAAGTGCACATTTCAAGGTCAAGACAAAATACAGGGACGTAATCAACATGTAAGCTATACACAGATTATAGACTTTACACAAATGGTGTTTTCTCATATTTAGCATCCGTTTTGCAACACGGTCACCAGCAGAACTTCTAATTACTGACTTTGATTCTATCACATCAAACATTTAATTATAACAAAACAATGCTGTTCTGTTGTATACAGTAATTTTCTTGTGTCCGGACTCCGCTGACAGCACTTCCCTTTAAATCAAAGGTCAACCCATGTTAAAGCCGAACTCCTTTGCAGGGAGTTTGTTGACTTGATAAGAAAGAAGATCTGACAGCTTTGACCTCGAGTCTGTTAAGTCCTTATTTGTGTCAGTCAACGTCTGGATCATTTGTTCTGATTTGATTCGATTTGAGCAGTGTTTGTCCAGAGAGTCCTGGAGCTGAATTACCACACGAAGAGTCTTTTTGATATATTTTTTTTTCTTTCAGCTGATCCTGTTCACTACAGCAGCCTTCCTCACATCCACGTGGAGAACATTTCAGTTGAGTAAGCTGCGACACACCAACACAGGTAAACTTTTAAGAAAGTCTTTTTTGAGAATCCATCCTTCAGAAATGAGCAGTTTGAGATGAATGAGAAGGCTATTTTACAGACGGAGCTTTCAAAGAGGACATCTTGGTCTACATGGTTTAGTGGCCTCTTGGTCCTCTTCTTCTTTGATCTGTTCTTTCCCCGCACATCAGCTCTGCATCCCAGCCACAGGTTGAACCAGAAGAAGGCAGCTGGAAGAAACATCACATCAAGGGAACAAAACCTGCAGGCAAGAAGAAAAACAATGCATGAACTCTCTGGTTTCATCAGTTTAATCAAGCCAAAGCGTAGCCTAAAACGTGTTTGTGCTGGATGATATCCAGCTACTCTGACAGTATGCTTTTAAAGATGTAAATACGCTCTCATGCTTTTAAACAGTGATGGTTTGTTTGAAAATGATAATGCAGAAGCACGTCTCCCTGTTCTTCTATTAACTGGATTTAAATTCATTCATACAACATCAGCACAGGCTGAATTAAACAAAACACATTCAAATTATGGAAAGCACTCGTATATTAAGAACAAATATATCTTGATGTGCTAAATGCCACAATTTTAAGTGATTATCATTACTGGAGTGATTATTATTGCAGTTAAGTTTTAATACTTTGTGCACTGATTTATGTGTAATAGCTAAATAAATAAAATAAGCGTGTCATTAAATGATGATGATGTTGGGTTGTCTAATGATGAATAATTGTGATCATAATTGTGATTACTACTGTTTTTGATAACTTTTGCAGTAAATATACCGTATCTGTAGTGCATTATACTCTAAGATAACAAATATATGAAGGTAAATGTTTGGGAAAATTGTTTCTTGAAGGGTTTTTTAACAACTTGATGAGCTTATACGCAAAAATTACACACCAATTATACTCATGGAGGCTGATTATAACATTTTTGACATTTTCAAGAAATAATTAAGATAAGATTCAAATTTGCAGGTGTCCACCAGGATTATATTCCTTTCAAACAGAACTTGGATCATCATGTAGGAGGATAAAACTGACTGATAAAAGTGAGCAGTCAAGCAGAGTGGAATTAAATGATTTTTTTTAACCTTAAATCTACTTACTTTCATTTGTAACAAAAAGAATGGGATCATTTTGTTCAACAATTCCAAATCCGTATGGTGTTTCAACAAACGATAGTAAGTTAAATCTAAATCTAAATGTTACAGAAATATACATGAAAACAAAGTCTTCAGCGCTTTTTAAAGAAATATAAGTGTCAAACTGGACGTATAGTGGGATGAAAATACATGATTATTTTGCTTGACATGATACAGTTACTACCGCTAGAGACAACATTACACTCGTACGTGATTCTTACCTGCGTTTGTTTTCTTTTAGCAGATATTAAATGGCGTTATTGCCGCTCTCTGTAAGAAAACAAGAGACAGAAACCAGTTCAGTACAGAGAGGACAAAATATCTCCACCAGCAGGTGGCAGTGTTGCATAAAACCTCTCCTCCTCTGAAGGCACTACAGCTAAGTGAATTAAAACATCCCTCTGCCGTCCCTAACTCGGACAGGTGTCACTATCCATCCTCCTGAGTGACAAGATGAGAAAACATCCCATTTAAACTTCATCTGCCGTTTGATGAATCCACTGCCTTCCACTTTCATTCTCATATTTCACGAGCATCTGCCTCTTCTTCTCTCTCGTCCTCCTCCTCCTCGGCTCATTATCCCTCTCCCTCTCTCTTCCCCTCTGTCTTGTCCTTCCTCTCCGGTCTCTCGGTTGATAATGGCTTTTTTCCTCCCAGTCGTGTTGCTTATACGAGCTAACAGGCGACTGTGTCCCGGCTGATAGGGTGGCTGTGATTCATTTAGACAGGCTGGCAGCAAGCTGTGTAAACAGCCATTAGTAATTCATGACTCTGTCCAGCATCCCCAGGCTTCAATTAACCCTTGCTATTGGTGCATTCTTCCTCTCCGTCGCCCATCTTTCTCTCTCACTGTCTTTTTGCTCATTGCTTTTCATCTCGGTCCTGCTTCATCTGTATTCTCCTCTTCGTCCTGCCTCCGCGCTGTTTAAATTATTCTCTTCGGGGTCCGAGTGCAGCTGTCATCTCGACCGAATCGAGAGAGAGAATAACCTCATTGGTGAGAGAAGCAAGCAAAAGCAAGCCGAGCAGGTGGTACAGAACATCCTTCTAATGTATGCAAATTAATAACTCGGGCATGGGAAATTATGCAAGGAAATCTTGGAGGAGGTATTTCATTTCAAGCTGCCGGTGGGATGCGTGGTATGGCAGCAGGAATCACATGCTGTCTTTCATGTGCTTTGCCTCATTATTGTATGGAGCTTTAAGGGAAGGGCCAATTAAGCACAAAAACATAGCAGAGGTGTGGATATGAGTCACAAATTTAAAGTCCTCAGACTAGTAGCTCACTTTGACTTTGCTTGGACTTGAGCCTCGTGACACTTACAATATGCTCCCCAAGCCAAAAGTGGAATAAAATCTTGGATGGGGTGGCTGAAACAATTAGCTGATTATTTGATTTCCTTCAGCGGTTTCCAACCTTTTTGCCTTATGGTCCTTTAAAGTAAAGCAAAGTTTACTCAGGCTGAAGCGGTAAAACTACCCAGGCTTTCACAATGAAAAGCAAAGATTAGAGAAAAGTCTGCAACAATACTTCATTTGTGTGATTCCCTTCAGATCTGAATCCTATTGGGTTTTCTTTAAATGTTCCAGAAAGCCCTTGTAAAGACTTGACACAAACTTGTGATTTGGAGAACAATGACTTGCTCCCTCCTCTGCTACACAGCATGGACAAAAGTATGCGGACACCCAGACACCAAACCAGTCAAGTTCCTCTGCACCATTTCCTCACAGACTCGGCTTCGTGCATGAAGCCGCCTTCCGCTAACTGCTAACAAATTCGGATGCAGCTTCAAAATAACACCATGATAACTGCCTGTGACTGACTGCTGCTCATCCTCTCCCAGCCTGCATGTTTAACATGCACCCACTGCGTCTGCTCGCAATTAGCCATGAAGGTGTTATCCTCTTACTGTCTCCCAGCAGCTCCTCAGACATCAGACTATCCTGACGGTTTCCCAGGACGAAGGCCAGGAAGGAGAGGATGAGAGCGTCCATGATGCCCATGATGGCGAGGATGTAGGCCCAGCGCACCGAGCAGGCCCCCAGGGTGTACTTGTCTGTTTGCTCGCCACACATCCGTTTCACCTCGTCGCTGTCCCAGCCATCCGGGTAGATCATGCAGCCCAGGATCAGACATGTACCTGGATCAGGTGAGAGAGAAACACTGGTTAATGTTTAAGGGCTTAATTGGCTACCAAGGGAGGAGTTTATGTTGAATTTGAGGCAGTCTGTAAACCTGAAACTATAAAGATGTTATTAAGTGTACAGTACTCGGTGTAAAAACAGTGCTTAGGGGAGGCGTTACAGGGTTTCATTTACACTTACAGCTTGAAGTGCAGTCAGTGAAATGAACTGCTGGTTATTAGCAGATGATCTGAGTGTTTGGCCCACACGTAGCTGAAGTCTGAGAGGAAAGAGGGAACATGTCGGCACGTGGCGCAGCACCACGCGGTGAGTCGGGCTGCCTCCATCAGTCTAACACTTCTGCTCGCAGTACGGAGCTCTTTTCCCATTCACACACACACTCACTCACACTCGGTTAAAAGAAATCAAATGAGCTGCAGGTCTGAGAGGGATGAACTTAATGACACTGCGGCCAGAAGCGAAGTCTGGATGTCAGAGATTATGTGTGTGGGGGCTTTTTAAAATTTCCGTCTTTGTGTTTTCTGAAAAGGCCAGACACAGTGGATGTTCGGGGGGATGACTTATGCTCCACCTCGAACAGATTCTGATTCTGAAATCCATTTCATTGACGGTGCAAATTGGGTAGTTTTTGTCTCACGTTGTCTCTGAGCGGAGCAGAAGACACACACAGGTGATAAAACTACTTCATACTGTAATTTGTTTGATATGAATGAAAATAGCCTGTCAAGCGAGCACCTTTTCTCTGTGAAAGTATTTCAGTAAATCAGGAAAATGTCCTTAGAGCGTTAAAAGTAAAAGTACTCGTGCAGCTGGAGCTGGTTGAGGTGGAGTTCATGCAGCTAATGAGTGTTTTCATCATGGATTAATGTGCTGATCATTTTCTCCATCGATCAGTTGATTGTTTGGTGTGAAAATGAAGAGACCAGAGACCAAAGTGACTCCAAATTATTAAAAGTACATTAAAGTAATTTCAAAAGCTCTAACCATGAAATGTTTTACATGACAAATAACTTTGATAGTTTAATTCATAACAAAAAAAATCCCATTTCATAAGATCTTCCTATTTTTTGTATAAAACTCTTGATTAACTGAAGCTCTCAGATGAATGTGGTGAACTAAAAAGTGAGAATGAAATGTAGTCGAGCAGAAGGTGAAAAGAAAAAACTCAAGTGAAGCACAAGTACCTCAGATTTGTACTAAAGTACAGTACTTGAGTAAATTTGCTTCATCATATTCCACTGTTGCATTCTGGGTCCTCACAGGTCCAGAAACACGTGTGTGTGTATCAGTTTAGCACGCTAACGTGAGCAGATTAGCATATAATCTCGGGAAATGTCAAGTGACTCGTATCACTCCCTCCCCCCTTATCTCCCCCGCTCCTCCCTCCTCCTCTCGTTGTGGCCTCCGTGGTGACACAAAAGATGGAGGAGACTGGGACAGCAGTGAGGACGGCGGGGGAGCCGAGACGACAGGGGAGTCTGGGTGAGTCAGGGCTCCCCGTCGTGCCCTGCCGCCTTTTCATGTCTGTTTTGTCTGTTAGTCATGTCTTAAATACGTTTAGTCATGCCTCTCACAATAACAGCAGCAACAAGCTGCTGTAATAATAAGCAGCATTGATGCAAAAGCTCTCTGAATCCATATCCTCCGCCTACATTTCCCAGGAGGCGCTCAATCGATTGACTGTCCTGCAGCCTTCCTGAATCTGGAGATCAATTTTCTCAGCTTAAAGGGGAAAACAGTTTAAAGCAGCGGTGGGTTGTTGTAAAAATCTTTCTTTATATTATTATTTTCTCGCTCAGTGCTGCGTTTTGTGCAGGTGCATAAGAGAGAAAAAGTAAATACTTTTCTGTGTTTATCCCTGTTTTAACCGGCGAATCAGATCCCAGAAAACTAACTGCGCTCAGCTTGTGATCAAGACGACAACTGATTCGAGTTCAGATTCACCGCAACCAAACCCGTCGCCACCAAAACAAATCTTGAAAAGAGATTATAGTCAGTGAAACTCAGGAGGAAACGTTTGGGGTTTCTGTACTGGCACTGAAAAGAAGTAATGGTACTTTTTAAAGGACTGCTTAGTGATTCTTCCTGGGGTTCATCAAACAAACTGACACCACTTGCATTCAGCTCACAATGACAACCAAACAAATGTAATAATCACTACTATCATTAGGCAAAGCCTGAAAGTCAAATACTATCTTTGTCTCTTGTGATCCAGACCGAAATAACTCAACAACCCGCTGGATGAATTGCTGTGAAAAGCCATTCGTGTTCCCCAGAGGATGAATTCTGCTAACTTTTCATCAGGTCAGTTCATCAGTTTGTCCAGTGCTTTGGTTATGACTAATGCATGAAAAACTAAAGGCAACATTAGTTTACAGCTAACTGCTAACATGCTAAAATAAACTAAGATGGTGCACACGGTAAACATTATAGCTGCTCAACATCGTCATCGTTAGCATGCAGCTGGCACTTAGCTCGGAGCTGCTTAGCTTGGCTTCTGTGCAGCAGTTCTTTTCCCTTACTGTGTTTACTGTAACCTAACTGGCAGTAAACCAGAATCTGCTTCTGAAAATACTGTATACTGCTGTATGGTGCCTTTTGTAAATCTGTTTCATGTGACCGTGACAGTTTTTCACACTGTGCCAAATACTGTTGCGCCACAGCAGAGCTTGAAAGAAGGAATGTGAGGATGTGTGAAATTTACAAGAAAACATCTGCTGTCAGTGAAAAACTGATCAACAAGGCTCAGGCGCCTGCTCAGTACTAACACTATTATGTTTTTTGGAGGGCTGGGGGGAGATTGTAAAGCTTTCACAAATTAAATAACCTTCAGATGCCTTTAAATGTGTGAAAGCGGCTGCTTAAAACATGTCATGTCAAGATGCCTTATTTTTAATTGGACTTTTATGATAGTCAAGAAATGATTTTTCGTGTTTGCAAAATGCTCAACTTTAACCACGTCTTCCACGGCGTGTGAGTGTTGATTTCCTGTATGCATATTAGAGGATTCGGTACAGTGCACACAGTTCTCTCCTGTGTAAACAACCTGCTCCTGCAGGCCTTTCAGCTGTAATATTAATAGAATGAGTTGAACTGCACGCTGCCTCATCGGTAAATCTGAGCTCTCCCACCGAGCTCGAGTCGAAGAGGGATACGGGAGATCAAAGGGTTTGTCGTTGTGCGACTCAGCCGAACGCCTCAAGATGTCCGTCCCTGTGCTGTGCTGGCTCAGGCGTCATCCTCCACCGGCTGCAGGTTTGATGCCACAACCTGCACTCCTCAGCCTTTGCCTACTTTTGCATAAAAGCACAAAAGGAATGAAATTTAAATCCAGCTTCCTCTCACAGGCTGATCTCCACATCATCCTTTCCTTCAATACACAATTCATGTAAAAACCTCTTCTTTGTCTGTTTTCAAAAGTGTACTGAACCTAATCTTTTGGCTTCAGCAGACATATAATTTCTTTTTTTTTGCTGCTGTTATCAGCAAAGCTGAAAAAGCTCTAACTGAGATTGTTTCTGTCCCCAAAACTGCATCCAAATGTCTCTAAAGCAGGCTGAGGGCAATCTTTTATCTTCAGCAAAACTGTTTTGTTTTTAGGCTTGCACAGAAATGTTGTGCAGCTGCAAACAATCCTACAAATGGCATGTAGCTACAGTTTAATGTGCAGTAACAGAAGTGATAAGCCAATGGGGTCAGCCTTTTCATTTCCTGATAAATAAATTCCCCTCATCTCAACATCCCGGCGGCCGTCCTCACCACAGAGGCAAAGCAGCAGTCGGCACACAATCCCTGCCCGTAAATAATGAAAAATATTCTAAAACCCCTCAGACGAGGAATCATGTCAGCTCATTTCGAGCCTGCAAATGAGTGATGTTTTCAAATCGTACAACCTAAAAGCTCGGGACAACATTTGGCGTCGCGGGCAGAGACCGGATGAGGGAACCGGCATTTTGTAACATTCAGCGCTTTGAGGGATTTAAGTCGACTGAAAACTGAGCTCACGGTTCTGCTCGGAGATGTTCCTCTTAACCGGAAGGCTTCATTCAGCATGGAGGCACTCTGACACAGCAGGAGGTGGGTAGTAATGAGCTAAAGTTCACACGGGACTCCTGAGAGCTCTTCACCACAGAGGGAAGAGGAGGTCAATTAGGGAGCACAACGTTACATCTCGCCCTCTCATCTCTGGGTGCTCGAGAGACTTTGACTCTTTGTCAGCCATATTTTTCTCTTTGGTCCAGAGAGGAAATGTTCTGGATTCCTCAACGGTAATGAATCAGCTGGCCTTTCATTAACAGTCTTATATTCTGCTGCGTTTTTCCCACGGAGGTAAAGCTGAGTGAGTGAATGAGAAGCTTTAAAACTACAATTCTGCTCAGTTGCGGCTGTAGCCACGCCTACCGTGATGTCATGGCGCACTGACACGCCCCCCCAGAGTACACGACTACATCACAGGAGGTCAGCAAAAACAACCTGGTCTTCAAGTCCAGGTTCATGGTTCAAAATCATGTGAAAAATACCAAACGACTGCTGGCTCCAGCTTCTCAAATGTGAAGTTTTTATATTTTTTTTTTATAAATTTAATATCTTTGCTTTTATTTTTTTATTTTGTCCAGCATCCCCAGACACACACACACACACACACACACACACACACAAAGCCAGTCATTATGCACTGGGCCAGAAAACAACCAATTAGAAGACCTCAGCAGGAAAAGCATGATTGAAATCTTTCAGTATTTTTCAATACTTTGTGACATTTTGCAGACTAAACAACAACAACAGCTACAGTCTCAGCTCTGTCACTGCAGTTGAACGATCCGTTTATTGATACTCAAATTATATCTTTCCGCATGGAGGTCGGAAGAAAATTTAAATTTAAAATATCTCCTTAATGACCACGAACGCCATTGATTTCTCTCTCTCTAACACTCACCCACACACACACTCTCACACACTCACTCACACACACTTCCTCTCTCCTCGAATGTTTCCCAGCTGACAGCTGTTGGCAGCAGCAGCGGGGGACAATCAGAGGAGGAGGCGTCACAATCGAGATCTCCGAATCCAGTCGCCACACACACACACACACACACACACACACACACACACACACACACACACACAAAGCCAGTCATTATGGTGCATTTCACAGGACCAGCTGTAGTCGTCTGCAGCTACGCACACTTTGTGTTCTTTTAAACCTCACGGTTATTGACGGAGTGCGAGTGCAGGTGTGGTGGGTGGGTGACACACACACAGGGAGCTCATGTTGTACTCCCCGCACGTCAGCATCAAGGTGGACTGTGGCAAATGATATTATGGGGAGTTAATTGGGGCAGAAAGTAGCAGCTGCAGGAGTGTTTGAGGACAAAATACCATCTCGTCTCCGTCTCCACCCTCCCTGCCCTGGTGCCTTCTGCTCCACGGAGGCCTGAGTGTGTGTGTGTGTGTGTGTGTGTGTGTGTGTGTGTGTGTGTGTGTGTGTGTGTGTGTGTGTGTGTGTGGAGAGATAAGGCAGAGGAAAGGCCACATGATTTGCAACATGAATCCTGCCGCATACCCCCATCGTCATTGACACCTCTTGTATTAGGTCCACTGATTCACAGGGTTTGTCTGCGCCATCGACCGCTGGCACAGCAGATTAATGGGCTGCTGTGTAGTCGCTGCACTCCCAGGATTTATGTGCCACATGTTGCATGACACGCAAAGTTAGGGGACAAAAAAAACGAACCTGCAACACACATAAGCGTCAGTTCCTCCTCATTTAGGTTATATTTAGAACAAAATACGTGTGCCCGTGCACATTTTTCTGCTGCGGTTACAGTAAACTAACCAGCTGCCAACAGGATCACAGAAATACGCCTGCACACAACTGAGTTGTATTCAACAGCAAAAGGAGCTTCACATCCAGCCTGTACTACAACAAACTCACATTAACATTTGACTCGAGGCTCATGTAGACACACACTGAGCCAGCAGCTAATGAGAAAGCACAATAGTTCATTTATAACGGTATCCCTGCAAGTTCATAAAGGCTGTAGAGAATAAACACTGGATAAACATCATTAATTAACACCCGCACCTGAGAACAGCCATTATCCCGGCTGCTTAACCTGACAAAAATACATTTGAATTTGATTTAAGCTTCCCTGCTGACACAGTAATGCTCACGAGAGGTTGTTCCTGTGCCGTCGTCCTGACATCTCAGCTGGCCACTCTGTTCTGCCCTGCACAGCCTCAACGTTTCCCTGTGATTTAGACCTCAACGGGGGTCAATCTGGGCCGCTCTGTATGCATGCCGGCACACGCGCTGGAACAAAAGACCATTTGCATGCCACTTCCCATTCCCTCTCCACCTGCTACAGCAGCCAGCACCAACATGTTTGTGTTGTCACTGTGGATGATGATGAGGAGGTGGAGGTGGTTGGGGGGGCGCAAAGCAAAGATTGAAGATGAAGAGACAAGAGCGCAGAGGAGACAATGGGACAGGAAGTGAGGAAAAAATAGCAGAGAGAGAGAGATGTTTGATCTATGCAGCTCAGGCTTAAAATAACATACAAACAGACAATGACTGCAAGACAAAGACGCGCAACACGAAGGCAGAACAGTGAGATTATTAGAATAATAAGGTATCGGGACAGAAACTGAACGAGTTGATACAGTAACATACCTGTGTGTGTGTGTGTGTGTGATTCGTGTGTCACTTTCAGGTGAGCACTGAAACGACGAGGCTGAGCGAGGAGCGAGCGAAGACTGGAGGGATACGGCAGGAACAAGGGTTACAAGATTGGAATCCCAATGCACCTCATTTGAGACATGAAGGGAATGAAAGTGGCTGTTTAAAAATGCAGCGGCAGACGGAGACCACGCTCCTCCATCAGAGTGCGCGCACACACACACACACACACACACACACACACACACACACACACACAGAAACAACACTTCAAAGACACAGACTTCAGTCAAGTCAGGTAAAAAAAACCTGCCTAATCCACTCTTTATCTTAGCCTATAGGACAACCTCCACCATTACACCGTCCTCATTTAGTTTATTGAAAAGCAAAATAAAATTTAGCTCTGTGTCAGAGACAAGCTAGTTTGGGGACGGTCCCTTCAGGACAGAGCGCAATAAAATTGATTGAGGACCAAATTTACAATCTAATCATCCCTGAGCGAAGGGAGGCGCAAGCAGCTCAGGTCTGCACTGAGAGCAGGCCAAACAGAAGTCTGAGAGTTATTATATTATTAGTGCTTTATCATCTGTCAAAGGCTGACCTTGGTTCAAGGTTATACACACCTTTATTTAATCTGAGTGGAAAAGCAGAAACTCAGCAGAGGCTAACTGACAGTTCACCCCCTTCGTCACTCTCTGCTCCTGCAGTTTACAGGAGTAACAAGGACAGATTCACAAATTCAACAGGCCCTTGACTTCAGACAAAAGTGGGAATAAAAGCAGCTTTTTATTTCTAGCCAGTGACAGAAGATTTTTGTCGGCTGGAGTGAGAGCTGTTGCTGGCAGATTTAATCAGCCGCGGCCAGTAATGAAGCTAACGTCGGCTCTGAGAGTCGGTTGAGTCTTTCATGCTTCCGACCGACTCGTTTTAAAATCAAAAATCTCATGAAAGAATCTTAAGTGTGCACTTGACACTTGCTGCATGGCATTACGTTAAAAGTGAAGCTAAAGCAGCTGGAAAAATGTCTGCAGCATCCTCAGCAGTCGATTACTTTTAGTGAGATAAACACTCTGCCTTGTTCTTGTATTGCAGTGCAGGGATAAAGTTATTTAGTACTTCTGGTTGGCAACTTTCAGCTACCAGCTGGAGTGAGATTCAGTTTTCTTCTGTTTGAATTTCAGCAGACCTCATTGTGGACAGTTTTGTATGAGTTGTTCCTTCAGTAGACAAAACAGTCCCATGAAAACCGTAGATTCCAGTTAATTCTTTGCATTATTCAGCCCTGATTCATTGGACACCGAACGCTTATCCTCTGTTTAAAAGCAAACTCCTCGGCTGCTGTTTCGCTGTGCGTGTCCTCCACCAGTGAATGAATGAATTTTGGGACAGCGCTGGCCAGAGAAAAGGAGGCTGCATATCTCAGGCACATTTGCAGGAGCCTTCAAACCGAGTCAGCCTTGTTGCACTGCTGTGACACATTCGGGCTTCAAACGCAGCCTTCGAACAGCTTCACTGTTTGATCCACTTCGGCTCATGCGTTTGTGGTTTTAAAAAAAGGCTAAAAAAGCCTCAAAGCTTTTAAATGCTGAGTATCTCTCCTCTACAACCCCCCCTAAACACACTAATGTCAGTTAATGTAATGAAACTGAGTGCGAATCCTGCACAAATTCAGTGCTCACAAGTGTGTTAGCAAATTAGGATTATTTTAAGATGCCTCCAGTGGCCCTTTTGAAAACCCCTCGGCACTGCAGAAGCAAAGTCTTCTTCTTTTCATGATAATCTGCATAAAATGATAATTACGCTAATTCTCCTGGGCGGAGGCATTGTTTTCCTCCTCCAGGTGCTTCCTGTACAGCACGATCCCCCCCCCCCCGCTGCCTTACAACACACAGGGGACGACTTCAGAAGTTGCATCCAAACACGGATCAGATTTTGTTGCCTGTCTCGTTTGAAGTCAGTCCTAGTTGGAAGAGTCTTCTTCTGAGTTTTCGAGCGAGCTTTAATCAAAGCTTCCTCTGATTTCGTCGCGGCACAAAGCATGTGTGGGAGTGGTGGGAGGTCGCTCCACATGTGGGACGAGGAGACGGGCTGCCTGCTGTCCCCCGCTCAGACTGATATGTGGATTTATAGATGAGGCAGGGCTGCACCGACACCTCGGCGCTGTGGCGTGAATCTGACACAAAAAGCTTCGCCGTATCGTCCCGCACCTCTGAAGCAGCCGCCGTGTTCATCAGAGCGACACATCCTCACACATGATCATAGGTGGGAGCAGCTTTTGTTCTCTGGAAGCACAGGAGGACCCCACTCTGTTCCTCACAAACCTATCAGAGGGGTGGCGGGTGGCTTTAGAACAGGTTTTCCCATTAATTATCAGTCCCCACCGGTGAACCTGAGGAGGAAACCTGCCAAACAGGGATCCACGCTGCATCCCAGACAGAAGTAAAACACGTGTCAGTGCTTGTATGCCAGCAGTATGTCAGCAAAGCTAAATCCTCGCCTGAAGTGCGAGGAAAAGCCCGGACGGTCAGATTTTATTCCCAACATTCGCTCCAACCGGCACTTAATTCCCAGTAAGCTCAGGTATGTTACATGTTTGATCAGTCGTGGTCTCATTTAAGAGCTCTCTCTCCCTCTTCTCTTTGCTTCCTCAGATGTGTTGACAGACTTCTTGAAGTGGCAGACAACTTTTGGCAGTTCTGAATCTTTAACCGGTTGTCCTTATTTTTCTCTCTAAAAAAAAAAAAAAAAGCCCGTCTGCCTTTGAAGTCGGGCTGAGGGGATTGCTTCACTCCGTTTCAGCAGCTTCTAGTGTGTCTCTGATCTCTGGTGATGGCAGAGAGTTCATCTCCCCCTCTTTTTTTTATTTCTGTCTTTCAAGCCTCCCTCACTCTTCCGCTGAGTGCTGATGACTGATGATATGAATGGGAGGAGAAAAAAATACAGAGAAAAAAAAAGTCTTACTGAGGAAAATCCACCTGGCATGAAGAGAGAAAAGCGAGAATGGAGACCTCCTCCCAAAGGAGCATGCATCAGCGAAACATTAGTGGCCCTTCTGGAGCTTTCTCACTTATCACTCGACCTTCTTGGGCAGATGAACGCAGCGAGATGCATATACACTTTAGAGCTTTTAATCTGTTCTGGCATTGACATTTTCGCATTGGAAACAGCAGTTGATGGAAATAAACTCATCACAAGGACCATTTAACGGATGTTGAAGCTTTTGTTGATTGGCCAAGCGTTGTTCAACACCACTGAACTTTATTTTGAAGGCTGGTGGAGATCCCAGCATGTTCACAGATACTGAATGTGTGTGGAGTAACGTGTATGTTGGTGAGTCTTGGTGAACCTCCGTTTCCTGCACCAGCTGCTCCAAACCATTTGCAAGACATGACTTTGGCTGCTACAGTTGAAAGCTCCACGGCGAGCAAGCGAGTGGACCTCGGGTTCAAACCGTTGCCTTAACCGTTAAGTCGGCGTAAGTGTGGAGCTGGAGTTGAGCTCGTTTGTCAAAACACTCGGTGTGTAAACATCAGAGAGCTTCAAGGAAACAACACTCGCAACAAGCTGTTTGTCTTTCCAGTTTTAAAACTTCTTAAGGCTGCAATAATTGATTCTTTTAGCCACTTTGTTTGGTAAGCAAAGCAGATCCATCTTTACACATCCAGCAGACATGAAGCAACGTTGGAGTTTTTGGTATTTCTGGCCAACTAACGAGTGCAGTATTCATTTTCTTTTAACTCTGAGGGAATTCGTTCATCATTCGTTGGTCTCTTTAGCTGCCAAATGCTCCACTATGCTCACATCGTAGTTGCCAGATTTGTCTGTCTGCGTTTCGAGCTCAAACTGAACCGAAACATTTAAGTTGTGGGCTTTAAAGACAAAACAATCAGCTGAAAAACCAAGCCGAGCCTCTTATCATGCAGCTGCGATGCTTCAGCACACTCCTGTGACCTGCGGCAAGCGGCTGGATTTAGAAAGCACCCAGATGATCCACGGAGAGACCGTGAAGCCGCACCCCCTCCCTCTGCAGCCCCTGAAGGCTCCCCGCTAATCCCGAGCTGCTGGCCTCAGCGATCTCTCGGAGAGCAGGACGAGAGCGATGGGATCAGCGGCGGCAGTAGCGGCAGAGCGTTTCCATGGCAACCAGCAAGCACAGAGCGAGAGAGGAAGGAGCGCTGATGGGGGGTGGCTGGGAACATCACAGAGACAACACACGTCCCCTCAAACTCTCCACACGAGCATACAGTCGGCGTCCGCTGATCCGTGGCCTTTGAAAACCTGAAAACCACCTGAGAAGACGGGCCTGAGGGGGCCTCCGGCGAGGACAACCCTTCTTCTGCTGTTTCACAAGCAAGTCCACCGGGACGCAAACGCGGCTCCCAATTCTTAACTCCCGCCGCCAAGTTTGTCAAATAACAAGCCTCACTGTGCCGCTGCACGAGCTCAGGAGCCTTTTGATGTCCTCTCAAGCTCAAAGCTCATTTGTATTCTGTTTATACCCCCACTTTTCACTGAGCCTCCTTTAATTCAATCCCCTTACCAACATGTTTTCCAGTGTTAACATTGTTAGTCATGTTTTCCACACAGCGTGGTGCACCTCCTCATTTGCAGCTCAATACCATCGTTACAATCGCTGATGGACGATCAGTGCAATTAGACGTCCACCTCGGAGGGGAAGCCAGCGGGCGCGCAGTCGCCTTGTGACTTCGCAAACGGAATCGTAAATGGATTTCGGTCCCATTCGAGAGGCAGTTTCAACAGGTAAGCGTCAGGGAAACATCAGGTAGGCATTTATTACTCAATAACAGCTGCCATGTTTCCCTTCAGTCAGCCACAGAGAGTCCAAGAGAGGAGTAACATATTCTGGATGTCACGTCTGTATGATTGCAGTCGTCAAGCAGCCTCCTCATCCGATGTGAAGTTATTGATTGATGATGAGGGTGGGTGGGATCGTGGAAATGAAACGTCCCGCTGAGGAAGCTGTTTGAGGGGAAGTAGATCTAATGGATCAGAGTTTTGTTGTTGTGGCTCTTTGGGGAGGAGACGTGGACCTGCAGAGATGAACCGAACGCGGGATTCATAGATGAGTCATTCAGGAGAAAGCTCAATCAGAGAGAATGAAGAAATCGAACACTCGGCTGGATAAACGTGGAGTGCAAAGTTTCATCCATCAGCTTTACTGCAAATTTAAAGTGTTGTTGAGGACGGCAGAAGGGTGTGGTGCAGTCATATCCAGAGCCGAGTGATGGTGTAGCTCTTGTGGTCGTATTGATTCTGAGTGCTGCTGCCAAATTTGTTAGCAGCCTCTTCACATCATCGGGTCTTTAGTGCTGAAGAAGAGTGACAGATCGGCTGCTTTTCACTCTCGGCATCGTTGTAATATCTGCTGAAACGGGCGGGTATCTATTTTAAAGTCTTCCTGTTGTCATCCGAATTGAGCATCTGTAGCTATTATGTATCTATATTTTTATTTATTTATTTTTGGACTTTGAAATCATACCATGTGCCACAACCTTCCCCAACGTGTCTCTTCCATAAATCACGAAGCAGGTGAGCATCACTCACACTCACACAATGACAGCCAGGCGTCATAACAGGCCTCTCGGAGACGGCGTGATATATACGACGAAGACCTGCACCTGCGCGTCAGCCTCCTCGACACCAGCAGGCAACAGCATCACTCATTAACTCTCACGCTGAAATGGACATCGCTCAAACGCATGTGGACACACACACACACACACACACAGGCTCATCCGAGGCAGGCCGTTTCAAATGGGTCAACGTGTCCTTGTGCCGCTGCCTCACTCAGGAGGAGGAGAATAAATCAACCCGGCTGTCTTCTCCATCCCGGCCCAGTGATCAAGAAGATAAACCCCCGATGGGAAATCTATAAAGCGTGCACATGTGAGAGCCGGCGGCGGGGGGAGAGACGTATTGACATGACGCTGCAGAGGACACAACGACAACATCTGATGGATCAAACGCGAGCTTGATGCAGCTGCTGTCTGATGGTGGCTCATTTGTTTACCAAAGGAAAAAAAAAGATGGCTGCAGAGTCAAGTGAGGAGGAGAGGACTCATTTTTTCCACCCTCAGTGGTTTTATGGCCCTTTTTTGCTTAACTAATAGCACAAAATGAAAAGTAAAAGACAGGATTGACCCGCAAACATAACAGGTCTCAAACAGTTTTTGGTGTTTTTTGAAACTTTAGAAAAAGACGAAGACTCTCAGGGTCAGCGTAAATGTTAGTATTTCTCCACAGCACAACCCTTATTATTCACACAGTGTTCAAACTTTTTCCGTGGATCATTTCTTTGGCAGAGTAAATACGATGCATCTCAGCTTTACAAACTGTGAGTCGGGGAGTTTTGCAAAGCGTTTCTTCCTGCCAGCACGGAAATAGCCGAAACCAGCCCACAGACATGCTGGTGAATTAAACTGCAGACACAAAGAAGATGAAAAAACTGAAAGGAACACATATTTATGCGAGCGTGCTCCCGCATTACCCTCTCTGGTTTGATGCGTTAACTGGATTGCTTCACGGGGTTTTTGAAGTGACAACAGACAACAGGAAGAGGTAGGGGCCAACCACGTAAGCAGACGGTCGCTGCGTGACGTGACGCGTTCAGTGTCGTTAAAGGAAGAAAAAACACAAACATTCAGAGGTCTGTCAGAGCGCTCACTTTCCATTGTGTTGTTTGGTTCTTCAAACACCAGCAGCCGAGGAGAAAGACTCCACAGACCTGTGCTGCGCCCAGGCAGGCAGGTGAGACCGGGCGGAGTTCACGGTCCAAACGATGAATGACACACACACCCAAACCAGTAATCACTGCAACACCTGATTCTGGGCAACAGGTGACCCAGAAACATGACCCCAATGCAGATGGAGGTTTGATTAGACAACTGTTAGCTAATAGCTTCAACGTTATAATGTGATGATGGTGTGTTTTCATCCTGTTTTAAAATGTAAACGTTCATGGTGCTGTAAGTGGTGCTGACGGAGGAGGCAGAGTTGTAACTGTTCTCTAAAATATATACTATAAATACTCACTTCTACTCTTCATCGTAGCCTGTGTACTCTGTGTGTGTAGTGGCAGAGAAGTGAGAGGACCTTGGAGACGCACTGCAGCTTGTAGTATTCCTGTGATACTTGGACGATCGTTAAGAAGCGTCTGTGCTGCTGAAACAAAATATTTTAGCAGACGTGACTGCAGCGGGTGACGTGGGGAGATCAACCTGAACTGCCTTCTACGCACTCAGCTGCTGCGGTTACATAATTCAGCGTGTTGTGAGTGTCTGCATCCAGTTCAGTAGTGAACTGTGCTCCCACTGGGTCATGACCAGGACATCTTATTGCTCTCTTTCATATGAAAATGTTGCAGCTTGGTGGCGAGGAGGAGCGGCTGTAACCATACAGACATAATGCATCAAACCTGCCCATTTGTTTGTCTTTTTGCTGAAAACACAGAACCCAATGGTCGCCTTTGGGCTGAGATTAATTGCGTGAACTTATTCTCTCTCTCTTTGCCCTCAGGTCCTAATTAAGTGGAATTCAACTTGCTTCATCTCGTAATTATGAAGCCAGGGAGAGAGGAGCTCGCTCTGGACTGAGTAGATGTACAAACATATTGAGGAGGAGGAGGAGGAGGGAGAGGATGGGCAGGACGGGGATTTTGTTGTTGTTTGGATGTTTTTGTCGCAGTTTTGCAGGTTTGTGGTCATGTTTTCAGTGTATGTGACTTCAGAAAAGCTACAGATCGATTTGCGTCCTCAAGCCACGGACAATTAAAGCAGTTATGTCTGCTATCTGCGGATTAAACGAGGATATTTACTTCGTATGGGACTGGATTTCTAAACAGAAAAACCAAAAAACTGCACAACAAGCAGAGGCTCAATGCACTCGGAGGCCTTCATTCATGTCTGAGAGTGTCATGATTTATTCACAAACAAGCAGTTGTGTTTGCATTCATAATTCATATCAAAGTGACCCAAGCGGCCGTCGCAGAGAAACAATGACAACAACACGGGCTGCATTTAATCTGCGAGGTCGTTAGAAACTGGCTTTGATGTCCAGAATATCTCGACTGTGAGCTCAGACTGAAAGGCCCGAGGGATCAAGAAGTCATTCGACAGTCGATTCGGCGTACTGTTGGTTCGCGGTCCTGTCACATCCCATCACAGCGAGGCGAGACTCAAAGCTCAGCCTTGTTTTTCTCTTTCTTTTCCCTTTCAGCTCCGACGGGGAACTTTTGCAGAAGTTTCCGGTCGTCTGAGGTTAGTCAGCCGACGACGCCTCGTAA
Source organism: Scatophagus argus (assembly GCF_020382885.2). Lineage (NCBI taxonomy): Eukaryota > Metazoa > Chordata > Actinopteri > Scatophagidae > Scatophagus > Scatophagus argus. The sequence continues at coordinate 2,948,668 of NC_058514.1, read as the reverse complement.
CTGTCAGAACAGGCCAGGGCAGCAGGGCCAGGCTGCAATCGCCCCCCCTGCTCCGCCCCTCCTCCACCATCCTGGTTACACCAATGACATTACTCCTGGGGAGACGGGATGATCAAATCATAATGAGGCGGGGAAGGACTTCAGCGCTTTGCTCGACTTGACGATCTTTACCAACTGAGGTGCTGAACCTGTTCTAGACGTCCAGAAGACTCTGGGGTAGTTTTACATCAGATCTGTGAGGATATTCAGATATTTTTTAGTTTGACACCACTCTTCTTCTTCTTCTTTGTCTTATTATTATTATCATTATTATTCTTGGCATTGTTTGGTTTTCCTCTGTTCATTTTCATTGCTCGTGAAGAGAATAATGATCTTTTGCAAATGTGGTTTAAAAATGAAAATGGTACTGAACCACAACTGATAGAAAACAACATCCCTTGGAGGACATTCAATGCGAAAATAGTTCCACTGGTGAGCAGGAAAAATCCTGTCAAAGTCAAATGAACTCGAATCAAATGGATTTTTTCAATAAAACACCAATCTGGCAGATTTTTTCACTTCTGCATTTCCTGCACCCTGGATAAGCCGATAATAAGTTTACTTCACATGATGTGTCTTGCAGCAGATTGAGAAACAGTCCAGTTCAGTTAGCATATCAGGAGTGAAAACCCAAAGAGCAACACGTTAAAAGCAGTGGATTCACAAATCCAGCTTTTTCATCAGAGCTGCATTGAGTCTGATATTCAATGCACCACCGCCACTGTTTCCATTTAAAAAACAAACACCATGTGACGTTTTGGCAGCTCTGTTAGTAATGGAGGTTTTCCTATTCACATGCGGCAAACTGGTCTGACTGGAAGGATTTTAGCAATTACTTAATAAGAGGAATCAATCAGGACCAAGTAGAGCTGTGACTGACTGAGTGGACTTTGTCCAAAAGTGCCTGGATGGGTTTTCAAAAACACTCAGAATCAGAATGACTTTTGTCCTTACAAAACAGACAAGTAAGAGTAAGAGACGATTTAGATTCGAAATTGCGTTTTTTTTTTGTTTTTTTTTTTGACAAATGTGGATAAATATGAACTATAAGTGACACAATAAAATCTCATAATTATTGTGGATTTGATGTGCAGGACAGACATCTACAGCTTGCAATAATTAGAAGTTAGTTAGTGTTATTCTGGAGCCTCCCATAAGACTCAAAAGGCAGCAGTAACATCAGAGTGTTTTGTTCTCCTCTGAGACAAGCTTATGCTTCTTGAGATGATCACTTTCCTCTGCTGGGGGATTTGTCACTGATCCCTCGTGCAGTGGGGAGCAGGCTATTTAGTGACGCTCCCTCAGGGACACATAATACAATACGATAATACAACAGCAGATTGGGAACATTTTCTCCGGCAGAGGAAAATAACACAGTACTGATGGCTGACACTCGTGTGTGCCCCCCCTCCCCCCCAGCTGCTATGAAACACACTCCTGTGTGTCTCACACACACACACACACACACACACACATGCTGTTCAACATCAGCACACGGGGGATGTCAAAGTCGGAGGTGCCAATCTTCCTCCTGTCATGCTATGCGGCGCACTTATTTCCTGTCCAAATCCCTCGCTGCCCCCCACCCCCCTTCGCCCCCGCGCTCTGTGACCACCTCCTGATTAGGGGTGTTATTAAACCCTAAGACTTCAGCAGGCCCACATCCTGCAGAGGCTCCTGGAAAGACCTCGTTATCTCCACATCAGCTTCAATGATGTCTCACTCTCTCTCTGTCTGTCTGTCCGTCTCTGCCTGGCAACTGGACATTGTCCCATCATCATCCCACCAGTTTTAAGTGCAGCACAGCTTTGGAAAATGCCAGCGGACGTCCAAGTTTCCTCCTCTGGCCTCAGTGAAAACATAAGAGAAGCAGGCAGAAGTCATGAAACATGTATAAAGCCTCCCTCTGGCTAATAGTGCAGAAATTAAGGCTATAGTATGTTATAAAAGCTGCGTCTCAGACAGAAACATTGCTCTTGAGGAAACGTGTTGCTTCATGCAAGCAAATTGTGGGCTTAATTAGACGTTAAACTCTGACAGTTTTTAATAACGGCAGTGCTGAGAAATTTCTCTCGTGTAACATCATGAATGTTAAATCAGCTTAGCTGAGGTAATGGAGCCTGTGAGGTCCCAGACGCTTGTCCACATAAAGCAAGTGTCCAAAAGTGTGCAATAAAAGTGTAATTTGGTGTAAAATAAAGCATTAAAAACAAACAGAGAGCAGTCGGAGGGCACGTACGTTCACAGAGGCCTCATTGTTCTGATAATTTTAAAGATTTAATCTGGATATGCATCAAAACAGACGCAGCGATGGACCTTGGTTTTTTGGAAAATCCTTGAATTCTGTTTGATAGTATAAGGTTACTTGTACAAGGATGGATTGTGCCAAACTTCTCATGACAGCTGAGATATGTCTGTTAAAATTTATGAGACTGCTATAGCACCAATTTGCATTTAACTTCAAATGTAAAAAAAAAAAAAAAAATATCAAAAAGACAGAAAATTTAGTGGCGTAACCTGATTTATGTCTTAAACCAGAAACTGAGAGAATGATAAAGGTCTACACCTCCTGGTTTAAAGCTGCAGTCAGCTGCTGCTGCTGGCCTTAAACCCAAAACAATCAGCTGAAAGACACTAAAATGCTCCGTAGAGCTGAGCAATGTTTGTGGACCAAATGACTGGGCTGAGATCGCTTGAAAAGTTATGGCGGTCTTGGCCCGCAGTCAAGAAGACTCTGGAGCAATTTATTGTGTTGTGTTGTGGTTTGAATTCAAGCAGACCCACCACAGGATTTGTGAGAGCAGATATGTTAATTTTGCATTATTTCAATGGTTAAACTTAGAATAAATCCACCTGCTGATCATGAAATCTGTTCAGCAAGCAACCTTATAATTTAGCTGTATAAGCCAAATGTATATTTATGCAAATCACGTGGTAACCGTGGAAACATGTATGTTTGTCAGTGCAGGTATTCTCTCTGATGACAAACTCAAAAGCTGTTAAAACTGCTGTTCCTGAGTAACCCTGAATCATTAAGACGCCTCCTTTTCTTCCCATCGCTTCCTGAACAATAGTTGGCATAACAATACCATAGATTGTACTGTATTTATAGTAATGATCATCTTTCACAAAGTACATAATTATACACATCAAAAGGGAACAAAAGTGAAAATTTCTTTCTGTTGTGATGATTTCAGGATGACAAACCCTAACACTGTCCAAGAGACTTCAGTAAAACGTTGGCATGAACAGGAACCGGATCAGAACTAAAATACAGATTTATCATTTTTTTCCCCCACTTTTGCTTGGACCAAAAGAACCAAACTACAGGTGTGAAAACATTCTTATCACAGGTACAGTACGTCCCCTTATCGGTCCAACAACATCGGCCAGTCTTCTCATGCTTAAAGTGGCCTCCCGTTATTTTATGTTCTGTTGGTGCATTGAAATTTCTCCATGTCAATAAACACCCATATCACTGCTGCTCATTTCTTTGCAGTTTAACCTGAAGCAAGGAGTGTTCATTTTGTGGAGGATAATTACGGTCGCAGAGGCGTCTGAAGAAAGAGGACTCCGGATGTCATTTTCATCTGGATGGCAGCCCTGACAGTCTTCTACTTCTCCCCGTCTCACATAATCTCCATCTCTCTGCTCATCCCACATCCTAACTACTCTGCAATCAAAACTGTCAGTCACACTTAAGGCTCTAAATACCTTGCAATTCCCCAATCAGACACACCGGTTTTTGGTTTAACCTCGAACGGGCTCCAGCCTCTCCTGCAGCCCCATCTGTCCATCACGCCTCGGCTATAGACAAACTCATCATCGTGTGGTGATGACCTCTTATTCATCAATGAACTGCAGCAAATAGCTCAAAGTGATGTGACCTTGACAACACAGGTGCAGTGTTATTCTGTTTTTGCTTGTGTTTAATTCTCACGACTTTACACTTGTGATTTATATGTGTTCTTGTGATTACTTATGTCATCGCTGTCTCGTTTTCCTGTCTCTAGCGGTGTTAATTAAATAGTGGGTCAGTGGGTCGACCTCTTTGGTCCAGATATAAACATCTCAACAACTATTGGGTGGAAGAAAGAATGAAGTTTTGTGGAGAAGTTCGATCCAGCCAGAGAGCAAATCCTACAGTCTTCTGTTGTCTACTGCCACCAACAGGTCAGAACGTTCACTTATTCACTGAAATATCTCAACATCTACTAGATGGTTTGGGATTTTATGTAGTCCTACAAACACTAATGGTTACAAGCTACTGTGTACTACACTGGTGATTGCTTAACTGTTCATTTAGTGCCACCATTAAGTCAAAATTAAGTAAATTAAGCAATCCCGGTTTGGGATTAATAAAGTAAATTAAAAAAACAAACAAACAACAATTCGTCCAATACTTTGGTTTATGACCAAGTATCTGCAGGAGTTTGCTTAGTGCTAACTGTCAAATGTTAGCATGCTAACACACAAAGCTAAGATGGTGAACATACCTTTGTAAACATTATACCAGCTAAACATTATCATGTTAGTGCTGTCATAGTCTTGTCTCTACACTTGAAATAAGCTCAGTGGACGCTTTATGGTGAAAAATATAAATATTTGTCTGTCAACACCAGCTACAAATCTCAAATTACGAGTTATCCTGTAGTTTCAATGCTAATTAGCAGACGTTGACATGCTAGAATGCTAGACAAAGATTTGAAACATGCTAAACATTACACCTGCAAAACGCCAACATGTTAGCATGGTTATTTTAAGCCAATATGTTAACATGGCACTAAGTGCACTTTATTTACTTTACTTTGTGTGTTTTATATTTTTATATTTTTCTTATGTGTTCATTTTTAATTTTTCTGCTGCTATTTATACGTGTGCGTTTAAGCCAAGAATCTGTACAAAATTTCATTATGCTTGCATAATGACAATAAAGACTCTTGAATCTTGAATCTAGCATGTTGATGTTAGCTTTTAGCAGGAATAGAATGAAATATAGTGTGCATAAACACTGAAGTTAAACCGTAGGAAATGTTGTAATCCAAAGCACCGCTGCAGGACTGAGCACGCTGCTGAAACTGGCCATGCAGACGTCAACTTCCTCTCCTGACCGGAGCAGGTTCGTGAGCACACTGACAGGCCAATATGACGACCTGAAGTCTGGCTGTGATTGCAGTATCATGGTGAGGATGTTCAGTCTCACCTCCCCACCAGAGCACACACCCTATAAAACACCTCGCCCTCTGTGACACCTTTACATTGCCTTGCCAAAGCTGTGATTTATTCTCAGGATGACAGCTCTATTAAGTAGTTCGCCGATCATCTGGGTGGTAGTCTTTAAAGGACACATTTCAAGCTTGTTTTAGGGTTTTGTGCACTTGATGTCACGAGGATCTATATTTTTTACATTTATGTTTCAAAGGGCTTTTTTTCCCCTTTTCCCAAAGCAAAGAACAGCCATAACTCATCTGTGGAGGGGCTTAAATGCTCAGGAAATACTGTAATGTGTATGTAATATAACTTTTAACTGGTTAAAAAAAAAATTATCACCCACCCAGTTCAATGCTCATTTTCAATTTTGGACTTTTTTGAAACTTAAAGTTCATTCTTGAGTCTGGTTGATTATCATAATATTGCAGATTTCCAAATTTCCATCTCTCTTAATGGTTTGAAGAGTTCAAAACTTATTGCTGACCTTGACAAAAAAAGGTTCACCACAAGGTCAGTTTAGTTTAAAACAAGAAGTTCTTGAAGTGCTAAGAAATAAACAAATTTGTTGAGAACAGGCGCTAAAAAAGATTATTTTAACCTTTACTGTCCTCCTGTCCACATGTCAAATGTCCTTAAAGACAAAATATGCAGATCACGTTTGGATAAAATCGTCAGTGAAGTAATAAAATGAAGAATTGTAGAACAGGCAAAATGATATAAAACATTTGTTTTCTATTGAATCTAAATTTGAGGACCGCATGATGACTGGCGTCACAAGTTATTTATCTCTACAAGGACAAAAAACCTTCATTCTCTAGCGACCAAAGAAGCACAGTGATGATTATATTGTCTTTGTCTATCTTTAATTACTTTCCTAAATGTTCCTGTTGCATCACGGCTGTATGTTGTGAAATGCAGCTAGCATGCGGCTTGTTGAAGCGTCTGTCCCTTCCTACAAGTCGAGTTGAGAGGCCGATTGAGGTCACAGATCAGTTACTGTCCCTTTAAAGTCCTCATCAGCTAAAGGAGGTGATCTACTTTCTTAATCCTCAGACTCTGAATTAGTCTGCAGTTCAGATCTGTGAGCTTCAGCTGACTTGGCTGGCTTTTAACTTGGCTGATTCTCCCTGCATGTGTTGCCATCTCTCACTCTCTTTTTGTTTCTGCTTCTGTGGCATTTTTTTGTGATTTCTGTAAAAATCACCGTCCATCCACCGAGACCTCGCTGAGCTTCAAAAAAGAAATGTTTTCCTTTGCAGGCGGCACCTGTGGGGCCTGAAGCCAGAGGGGGACCAGCTGAGCACTTCACTGAGTAGAGTAAATGAAAAGAGGGCATCTAAAAACCTTGAGGTGAACACATCACTCAGATTTTTTTTTTCTGCTAATAGCTTCTCCCGTGTGTGTGTGTGTTCATGTCAGTATCTTAGCCTCATGTGTGGTCATGTTACATCACTCTAAAGCCTCTCAGACTCTTCCGGTTCTTCATTATATGTGTGAGAGGATAAAGACCGGGCTGATGTCATTAGCCACTCTGCTTTAAATCCAGACCATCTCAACTACGCTGCAAATGTTCTCTGAGTTCACATCCATGTGGCCTTTTTCCTCCAAATTAGAGATGCTTTGATCAAGAGCCAATTATGGCCAGCAGGTTCTGGCTTTTATTTATTTATTTCATGTCTATTTTATAAGAACTCGGTTCATGGCGTTTATATTCAGGGGCAAAAGCAGTGATTTATTTGGCCTGACATTCAGATTGAAAGTGAAAAGTGAAAAGACATCACATAATTGCACGAAATAAGCAAGAGATTTTAAATTTAACACATAACATGTATGACAAGGTTCATCTACAGGTAATGATAAGACAGATAATGGACCTGGATGGATGTTTAGTATTTCACATGTTAAAATGGAAGCAAACCTGAGTAACATTAGAATTCGACTGAAGTTGTGTTTTTTACACTTAGTGGCTGTAAGTCCAATATTCTCTCTCCTTTTAGCTCTGTTTTTGGTCTCCACCAACTCCTAATGGCAGCATCTTCCTCCAAAGCTGCTAAACGCTGCACTGTGTCCGCCAGCAGGTCGATAACTTTATCTGTCCGCTCTTTGGTGCCGAGCAGGTGTACAGTCGACCTTTAAAACAATGCTATTACAGCAGGGAGTGTGAACCAAACTGAGTGTAAACCTCCACAGACACCACATGTGAACACATGATCACACTGGCTTTACTGACAGGGAAACTTTGGTAAATAATCTCATTGAACCGTACACATGAACAGGTTTATCATGTTTAGAGTGGTTTAACAGGACTTTTATCAGCTAACAGCAATATCAGTATTTAAAAAAAGACAGATCTTAAGATAAGTGTATCTCTCTAAGTAGTTTCTCTTTATTTATTTATTAGATTTTGATCTTTATTTGACATTTGCTTTTCCGTCCTTTGGTGATCGAAACAGGTCAAACTAACAAATGAATAAAGAAGAATTCTTGTGCATCTCTTGTCAGGAGGAAATCTAGAATACATGATGTTAAGGAGTAAATATGACATCCTGTTGCAAGCAGTATTTCACTATGCAGATTTCAGCTTTCAAACGTTCCCCGGATCCGCTCTCATTATCTGGCCGTCTCCTCTGGAGACGCATCTCCCGATAGTGTCTCAGCGTATCCTTTCCAGGACACAATGTGACAGTGATAAGCAGCACACATCCTGGTTCCACTTGACATCTTTCTGAAGAGGTGTAAAATTGAATGCCACCCAACACACCGAGCTTTCACGTAATAATATCAGAGTGTGTTATCATGCATCAAACATGAAGCAGCCACAGCTTTTGTGTTCCCTGTCACGTTTTAACAGCAACACATAACTGAGCTGCAGCACATGCAGCTGTCCCCTCTTTCCTGATATTCTGGATCAATAAGCCCTCCAGCTACCAAATGGACCTTTTATTTTTGGCTCCGAATGCCAGACCACTTAGTAGGCAAAGAGCGCCGCGAGGGAAGCCACTTACTGCACAGGGAGCTGCTGATCGGACAACCAGGAAATGGGCCCCGTGTTGGAAATGCTTCAGCAGCACTTTGAACAAACCCACCTCTGACTCCATGGATTTACAGCCCGGGAATGAGGGCTCACGGGTTCAGGCCAGTCTTCATGTGTGTGCGTCTGTGAGACCCAGGTGGCCATCCAGGTTATCAATGTGCAACCTCCCATTAGAGCCGCTCCACACTGAGCACGCTCACAGTGACACAGCGCTTTTAAAATGGTTTATAAGTTGCAACTAATGGATGTGTTAATGGCAAATAAATCTCTTCTCACAGCTTTACACATAAATAATAAGCCATTAATAACCTTAGAGGTCTTTAGGTTGTGAAAAATCCATTTGGCGTGCATCATCCTCGAGACAGCCTTTTTTTTTTACAAGCTCGTTTATTCAAAAAACTCACTCGCTGGTGACAAAACCATCATAAAGTTTGGTTTGTCTTCCTTGGCGTGTCAGATGAATTTCAGTGCTCCTAAACTCGACTGGAGGGATGAAACATGGAAGATATCCCCCCCACCAACTTTTGGTGAGATCTGTTTGTGGATGACACCACATTGACTGGTGTGCATCCAACAATGCGGAGTCGAGGTGGGTGGATGAAAGCCACAGAGAGAGCAGGCCCTCTTCCACAAAGTCCGCCATGTTTCTACAGGAGCCCAGAGAGGACAAACCAAACACTGGCTCCAGTGGAGTTTCAGGAGGGTTTTTATTTTTACTCCTCGTTTTCCGTGTTACAGCAGTTAGTACGTGTGATGTCCTGAGGTTTGAGGTTGAGAATGACACGACTGTACCTCAGCGTTTCAGTTGTGTCATTTGATCGTAGTCGGCGACTTTCGCCAACAGTTTGTAGGGTGATTTTCTTGGAGGAGAAAGACATAAAAGTTGTCTCTCTCTCTCTCTCTCCTCAGGCAGGATTCCAGCTCTGCCTGATGTTCGCCTGCCAGAAACTGTGCAAAGTTATGCAAAAGACTTTAAAGCCGTAAAACAGACCATCAAACCTCACTGTGTTTTTGAACATCTGCAAAGAGGCAAAGAAAAAGGCTGCATCATTACAGCGATCGTCGTTACTCATGGCTGCTCTTCTGTCTACCAGAAGCGCTCATCGAACATTCAGGACGTCTCCTCGCCGGAGACGAGGGCTGCCTCTGTGCTGTATGTGCTGCCTTTGATAGCACATCACAGCGGCCCCGATACCACCTGAAATGACTTCTGACAGGGAGGATTTTCTTACAATCACTGTGGGATTTCAGGCTGCTCACAGAGAGCAAGAGCCTCAGTACTGGCTATTTAAGTCGCCCCGAGAAAATCTTTTAATGGCGGATTTCACAGTGGCCTGAACGTGATGCTTCTGAGCGAGTGAGGAGGAGAGATGACGGACGGCATGATGCTCAATGAGGCTGCTGGTTTAAAGATGCAGCAAGATGTACTTAAATACTGCGGATGAATTATCTCTGCAAAGTGCAAACACATTTAAGACTCGTGTGCTCGAGGATCGCTCGTGGTGGCCGTGATCCACAGTTTTTAAAAAACTTTTAATTGACTGCTCAGTTCTATCCCACCGTCAGCTGAGTCCTCGCTCTTCTTAAGTGATCGCCAACTGCCTCAGACACGCCCGTTGTGTCTGAGTACACTCTTCTAGTTGTATATCACATTCGGTTGTTAATACGATTTTTACCGTACGGCTACCTAAGAGGGAGCCAGTTTTTAGTCATTTAGTATACAATTTAGTCCTGTGTTTTCCAACCCAGAGGGTCACAAGATAAATCTATAAACCTGGCGGGTTATGAGATGTTTATAGTAAATATATTAATAAGTATATATATATAATAAATAAATTAGTAAATACTTTTGCATTTTGGACTCTTGGTTGAACAGTGAAGTGGCTGGGATTTTTGTAATTGTGACATTTCGATTATTGTTTTGACAAAACGAATTTTCAGTCTAACCTCATCATATGTTTCCATGAAAAATCTGCTGTCAAGTAAAAAGATTTCCCCCTGAAGTGTAAAGTTGCGTAACATAGACTAAAGCAGAAGTACCTCAAAGCTGTACTAAAGTACAGCACATGAGTACATGTACTCTCAAACTCCAGCAGAGACAACTGTGTCAAGTGAGACAGTTTCTGAAGATCTGCTCCCCTGACATGGTGGGAAAAAACTGGGGAAAGCCAACATGTGACTCAGGGGAATAAAAAGCAGCTTTGATCTGAGACACACACACACACACACACACACAAAACTGCAAAGGCTGAAACTGCCAGGCTGTGCCACTCATTAGGACTGTGATGGAGCTCAACGTCGTAACTTCACTCCAAGATAATCCAGCTCGCAGCTGCTGGGCTTTGAGACACTCGGGATGGTTTTGCGACAGAGAGGTTTCTATTTTTCTGCAATGAAACGGGAACAGAGTGTTTAAATTAGGCCTCACAGCTGGCTCTGAGCACTCAAGCTAATCAGCGGTTTGTTAGATTGCAGTCCGTGGTTGCTGTTTATTGTTAAAACTGGTGGTCAGTGGACCTTTGGGACACAAGTGCGTCCTGAATGTCCCGAATGGACGTTTAGCTGTTGTGTGTTTCTGTAGGTGAAAACAGCAGACACTCTATGAATGTGATTGTCATTGGTTATTTCCATTTGAGAACACAGCAGTGTTTCATAGCAGGCATCTGTGAAGATGCCGAGTGTGATGCTGGGAGATTTTTTATGCACACAAATTAGATTTACAGGAGGATTCAGAACCGTAAATTACTTTCCAAATCTTTTTTCATCAGCCATTATTTGTCATATGTTTGTCTGTGGGAGTGTAAAAACTGGTGTGATGCCACTCTGTGTTCTCACACAAATAAAATCAGATCTCTTGTTTTTGGCTTGACTTACAGGTCCTCCGTCTGAATTCTCGTTCGCTCGTTTCTTCTAACAACCCATCTGAAAAGTTCACCACCAGGAAAGGTGAAGTCAAGGTCGTTTTATAGTCAGGCCGACTGATTTAAACGTCGCTTCTGTTTTTGACCTTGTGCCGTTGTTGTTTATCATTTTAACGATCTCCTCCAACTGCCTCAACAGTTGTTGATTTTAAAATTCAGACTCACTTGTCTTGAAAGACTTTAAACCCGAAATTCAACAATTTTACCTGCTGATTTATGCTTGTGGCTTGCAGTTCAGGGCTACATTGTTAACACCCAGATCACAGGCAGAGCTGTGTGTGGTCACGTTGCATTGTGGGTAATGTAGACACCAGGTGTTGTGGAATAAAAACGACAATCCAATCTTCGATTGTGCTGCATTGATTTTTTTTCAGCTGTCCATGATGTGTCTGACAGTATCGCAGGAATTCAATGCTAAAGTAGTGCAGAGTTACTCTAAGGTGACTATTAAATGCACGGAAAAGGACCAAATGGTGTAAAATTCAAACAACGCCAAGAGCCCGACGGCATACAAACAGGAAGAAGGATGAACTTGGACACGTTGAAGCTGAAGAGCTCACAGACGGCTCATGTTAACGACCTCCCTTAACGTGATCAGTCGGACAAACTGAAGGCTTCTACTCTAAAGATTTTCTTTAAGTTATGCACGGTGCAGAGTGACGCAGCTCGGAAAGATGTGGACAGACTGCACTGAAGAAGGCAGCGAGGATGATCACCGCTTGGAAAACCTCATCAGTTTAAGAGCGACAACAAGCATCCAGGACAAAGTGACATTAGTGTGAGAAGAGCGTAAAGTTATTCAGTATGGGATGTTTGGGGGACTGCAGGGTGTGTGTGTGTGTGTGTGTGTCTGTATGAAGTGTGTGTGATCTTAATACTGTAGACTGGAGCTAAAAGAGATCCAATTAAACACATGAACACATTTTCTTTAAAAAACGTATAAATCTTGTGCGATGGTTGAGTCGGGGGGAGACGTGTAACGTGCTGTATTTCTATAATACTGAAATAAAGAGAAGCCGCTAATGCTGACATTTACTGTTATTTTCCCTTGTGTACCGGAATAGTTGGCAGAAACATAAAGCTGAGCCGCACCAGTTATTTGAAAAGATAACTTTGGAGGGGAATCAAGATCTCCGCTCATGCAGAAATTCTCTGTCTGCTTCAGAGGGGAGCCTGGAAGTTTGACAAAAAATAATTAAAGGCAGAAAAAAAGCAAACACTACAAGTCCCTGATTTTCCTTTTCTCCTTTGTGTTTTTCTTTTTATCTAATGTGCATTTGCAGGTTTGAAGGTGTCAAAGAGACACCCTCTGTCTTCTCATTAGTAATGAGACAATGTTTTGCATGTTTCCAGTTTGTGCTTCGAGTGAAATGTAATCAAAACCACAAAAAGCAACGAAGACTTACCTCCATTTTAGTGTTTATACTGCCCGCGTTGGGTTTACTACTGCTATGTCACAAAATTCTGGATGTTATTTGGAATAGGCTGCACTGAAAGGATTGAAACTATGAATATTAAAGCTTTGGGGAGAAAAATAATCCATATTTGAACATTCCTGCTCATATTTTTCTTCATATTGATGAAGACAATCGCGGCTCACTGCCTGCTTCTGATGAATGTCTCCATGCTGTCCTCTAAATCCAGTTATGACCTGCAGATATCAGTAAAACATCCGCAGCAGAAGATGAAACTGTAAAGAAGAAATGCTTGTGTCTTTTCATTGTTTAAAACTCTTCAGGCATCAGCACATTGTGTGTTTTTCACTGTTTTCAGTCTGAGGCCCCCCAAGGCTGTTTCACTCCTCCTACACTTCAGACAGTTACATAATGTTTTATCAGGCTTTGGTAACAGAAATGCTTTACTGTGGTGTTTCACTTGATAAAATCTACTATGATGGGGATCTGAGGTCAAACCATTGACCCGTAAAAGCAGGTGAACGTCTGGATTTTTTTTAGGGAGAAGCTCTGCTGCTCGTTTGTTTTCATTCTAATCATTATTGATTTTTTTTTACAATCTGGTTGAGAAGATGAGGTTAAAAGAGGTTTTTTTTAAATAAATTATGTGTCTGTGGAATTAAACTCAGAGTTATCTCAAAGGAGTATACGAGTTTGAAAAGGACAGGAGAAAAAGCTGTACATTTCATCCCATTCAGGTTGTTTTCTGACTAAACTTGTTAATTTTGGGGGCGTGAAGTGAAGTGTACATACTCGGCTCGAATGAGTATCAACGGCCTGAAAAAGCGGGAGAACATCTGGATTTTTATCTGCAAAGCGTCAACAACCAGAGGTGGAGACATTTCAACTCACTGGCACTTTGACGACCACTGAACTATTTCATGTGGTCCCACCTGTAGTCAGAGCAGAGAGTCCTACCTGCTGCCAGCTGCATCCAGCCACAGATCTTATACACGGTGCCGGTGCTGCAGAAGAAGAAGAGCGCGAAGCAGCCGATGCAGGTGAGGACCAGCACCATGGACATGCCGATGAAGAAGGAGGCGGCCTTGAACGCGCTGGACGGGATGGCGCTGAACTCGGTGAAGCTGCCCTGGCAGGTCAAGTCCCGGGACAGTCCATTCCCAATGCAGTAGTGGAACAGACCGAAGTAGCCCGCCTGCGGGGTGTCCACGCCGTCTCCGATCCAGTACGGCTGGATGAAGCACACCACGTTGACGATGGCGAAGAGGATGGTGAAGATGGCCCACAGGACGCCGATGGCGCGGGAGTTGCGCACGTAGTTGGTCTGGTAGATTTTGGCAGCCTCGGAGGCGGGGAGCATGGTGGTGGTCGTGCTGGGGGCCCCGGGGACCATCCTCCGGTCTGGTGTGAGAGAGGAAGGGTCTGCTCAGGATCGACGGACCTGTCCTCAGCAAACTAACATCTGCCGCATCTGATCGGGAAAAGCCACAATCACAGTGTGCCGAGGAACTTAAGCGTCGTCGCTCGGGTTTTCTCTCTGTGTTACAGCCTCTGGCTTAAATTTTACGTTTAATTTTGTCGGACTTTCTTTCTGCAGTCACAGTTGTTCCCACAGCATCACTGCGCTCTCGCATCCATGGCAAGGTCGGGTTTTGCTTTCTTCTTCTGATTTTTATTCATCACTGTGCCAAAACGATCCGTGCGCTCCCGGAAGAAAAGCACACAAGCTTCAGGAATCCATCCTCTAATCAGAAGCGCGTCGATGTATGCTACATCTGTCCTTATGTTCATTTAAAAATGTCCCCACCTGAGCCGTGTCCAAAACCGGAGGCTGTTATTCCGACAAACGGGTTCCGGATCTGTAATTCACTGTGCGAGATCTCGCTGAAATGGTCCGTCCGTGCTCGACGCCGACAGACAACAACCGCAGCTGAGATCCTATTGAAACAGAGTTGGAGGATAGCCTTGGATATTACAGGGCCAACCCACATCCCTTAATCCCAGTCTGACGTATTGTTCCAGTAAAGCGCGAAATCTTAAACAGACGCAGTAATATGACAAAACAACAACAGCTAAGACTATAGTCCTCAGTTTGATGCCAATATGATACAAAACTACCCTGTATGAGCGACATATGGACAAGGAAACCTAGAATTAAATAATGCACACACATGCACATGCTATTCAGCAATAATTAAAGTGTTTGTAATGCTAGTTAAATTGACAGTAGGCCTATGGCTTTTGTTTTCAGTGAAATTATTATAAAACTATAGTTACATTTACAGATTGTGGAAACATTTTTGTTTTTCATATGTAAGACTTGTTTTCTCCAGCTTTCTGTGCCGAAAATCTAGACTAAAACAAGACATATCCTTCCTGGTTGTTATGGAAATGAAATATATCTACTATAACTTGAAAATTACCTTAAAATGTAGTCCTAAAATAAATATATTTTAAAATATACATAAAATTTAATGCTATGGTAACATTTGCCATCTCAAATGGAAAGAAACAATCCAAATCTAATCGACAGCGTAACGATGTTTTGCGTTTGATTGATGATTCCCTTTTATTTAAGAATAATGGAGGATTTTGAGTCCAAAACTCCATTACCCATGATTCCACATGCGATTTGTGATTGGCTGTTAATTGATAGGCGTCATTTGACGTAATCCGAAGGCGCGCGCGAAACTCCTGTGAGTACCTCCACTTGTGTGTTTGTTTTTCCAACTTTAGCTCACATTTTCACCGCATTTTAAGTTTGAAACACATTTTATCTCCAGCTGTGAGTATTCCCACAGCGTCCTGTTGTTTTCACAGTAAATAATTTTCAACTGTAATCATCTTTTTGGTCGCATTTTGCTTGAATTCCGGAGGTCGTCGCCTCTTTGGTCTCGTGAATGCGCTGTAACTGAACGTCAAGCTAACGTTAACCTGCCTGTCTGTGGCTGCATGGTGTTCACAGTGTTACAGACACGGTGTTGTGGTCGGTGGTCACGAAGATGTCAGCGCTGTTAGAGCCTGCGGGGTATGAGGAGGTGAGGCTGCGGCGGGTCGCAGAGCAGCTGCCCTGCAGAGAGGTCCAGGCGGGCATGCTATTGTCACTCATGGGTCAGGTATGTAGCCTGGTGTCGGGTACAGTCCAATTTCATTAAATCAACTAATCGATTTGTCAAGGAAACCTACCATTAAACTCCTAAGAATGTCTTCAGTCAGTGCTGATTAGCTGAACAGTCAACTAGCGGATTTAATTTGATGATAAAAGCCGGGTTAGTTAGCAACATGGTGTTGATGATGGAGGGAGAACCTGTGATTGTTATTGATGATAATGACATGTCACAGTTGACAAAGCTAATTGTTTTACAGCCACAGCAGTGCAGCTACCCCTCAATTTTCATCTATGGTCACCGGGCTTCAGGGAAGAGTCACGTGATGCAAGTTTTGCTGAAGGAGCTTGAGGTGAGAGGGACATTTTCTGTGAGTTCAGGTACCTCCTGGTCCAGATTTCTTGTCAAAATGAGAAATAATTCTTTGCCTTTCTGCACTGATAACTTTCCCCACATCGCAGACAGACCACACGAGTTTGTTGTACCACATACTGTTATTGTGGTTTGTTTCAGTGTCAGGAGTTTGACACTCTGACTACTTGAAGCTTATATAAACCCTGAACAGATGCTGACACTTTAATCATACTGCACCTCCTTCATCAGCCTGCTGAAAGAGAGCTTCGTCCTTGGAAATATTACATTTTGTTGAAAGTGCAAAAAGCTCAGGATTGCTTGCCCAGGATTGATTCCTTCTGTAAATTATACCGCATTTCAGAGAAAACTAATTTCTCGGAGCACACAGAGCTTTGTGTACGTGGGCTTATTTTTCCATTCTTGATTTAACATTTATGGATTGAATCGCAAGGCATCTGATTTAAATAAATACTTAAATATCTTTCTGCACTATTTCACTTTTTGTATGAATTTAATATAATGAGAAAAGCTTTCTATATTGTAATTGATCCTTCCTGCACTTTGAGGTTTTACCTTGAAGGAGACGCTGTAGAGAAGTAATAATCACCAAAAATGTGTGCAGCAAGTCTTTCTCCCTACATATAATTAGTGTGCTGCCTGCATAAGTTCTTAATGATTTCACAAACATCCAGCTGTTCTCCCTTTTTAATTTTTAAATCACATTATTTGTTGATGCTGCGTTCCTGCTGTTTGTCCTCACTGACTGTCTTCTGTCGTCACTCGTCATGCAGTATTTTTAAATCTGTGTGGCTAAGCTTAAATGTGGACAATAAAGCTCCTAAACAATGAATTAACGAAAGCCGCATTTAAGGGTTGCAGATTGTTTTCTGATTTCTAGATTAATCTTTTACTGTTTAAAACGTAATACAAAAAAAGCCCCTCAAAAAGCTGAGATGATAACTTGATTGTTGAAATAGATGCAAATTAATTTTTTGCTATTTTTTTTTAACCTTTACTGCTATTAGTTAAGCAGATGTTCTGAATTTGGCCATTTTTCTCTTCTGGTCAATTAGCCGAGTTGTTAGCATCGTCACCCTGGCAATGGGTGTCCATGAATTAGAGTGATGAAGAACTGAAGAGAAGGAGGAGTGTGTTTATATGACTTGTGAGTTCAAAGAGTGACAGATTTCCATGCTCCACCATTAACAGCCCATTGCTAATTATCATGTGACAACAAATGACAGCAGAGGAGAACTGTGACGGGTGCAAATCTTAAGACCGTGTCACAGTTTCATTAAGGACAGACTGCAACGTTGAGTGTGCGACAGAAGCAGAGAATCAGCTCGGTATGAAGATGTGAATTAACTCCACAGACATCAGACTGATTGTTGTTCATCATTCCTCCTCCTCTGCAGCTGCCTCACGCCACAGTCAGCTGCGTCGAATGTGTTTCTGTTGCGTTGCTGTTTGAACAAGTGCTGCTGTCCTTCTTTGGCTGCGATGCTGCCTCGCTGCTCCCCCGCAGTCCCTCCCTGTCTGACTTTGTACGCATCTACAGACAGCAGTGCTCCCGGTCTCCCGCCAAGCAGACGCGATACATTGTGAGTGCGGTGCACTTTACACCACAAACAGAAAATAACTCCTCAGTTGGCACAGCAAAATGTAATCCACGCCATGTCGAATTATTTATTCTTTTGATTCGTCACTTAAACGTATGATAATGTGATTAGTAGTGATAACATATGCAAATAGATGCTCAGCAAAGCTCCAGATGCATTAGCCTGAAGAAAATAAGTGTGATTTCCACCCAGCACACGGCAGGTTTAATCTACTGCTTTGGCTTATCTTTTTTTATTTTTTTGTCAAAGTGAGCTTGCAGCGATATATAGCAGTAATGTGCCATGATAAAACAGCCATTCACAACGTAGTATATCGAATATGGAAGTTACAAATTAAACCCAGATGCACGTGTATGTTTTTCAGGTAATGGAAAAAGCTGAGCTTCTGAGAGACGCGGATGCCAATCTGCTCCCTGCTCTCCTGCGTCTTCAGGAATTGGTGAGAAAGTGCAGCAGGCGCTTTGTGTTATCCATCAAGTGAGACACTTTGTTGTTGTTGTTGTACTGTGTGGATGATGAAGAGGGACTGAAGAGCTGCTTTTGTAATGAATGACCTTGAGCCGCTTGTGTGAATCTCTTTCATATCAGTTAGGAAGGAAAGACGGCAGCTGCTCACGGCATTTTAATTAAAGGCGTCAAAGTGGACAGACTTATGAGATTGTTTGTGTTTTATTACGGTGAAAGCTAATTGCTTTGTGGTGGATTTTGAGTGTTGAGAGGAATCCGCCTGCTCGATGTCATGCCGCTTCAGTGGTGCCACACAGGACTTTGAGGTGATAATTAGGATGCAGATTGACATGTGTGTGAAGGGTTGCTGTGTCTCTAATGTGTGTCAGCAATATTATTATTATGGTCTCTCTGTACAAAGGTTAACATGATGGTTTTACTGTCTGGGGTTATATATTATATTTTATTATAGTGGCAGAAAGGCTGAAACCGGCGCTCACGTTCTCCCAAAAATTTAAGATCTTTTAGCTCACTGGATTGAACCCACAGGGATTCATCACAGAATTAAATATACATTAAAGACACTCCTCTTCATGGGGCTGTTTCTCGGGGTTTGGGCTCGCCCCCTGGCTTCCAGTGAAGGGAAATCTTAATGCTTCAACACACCAAGACATTTTGGACAATGCTATGCTTCCAACTTTGTGGCAACAGTTTGTTGAAGGCCCTTTTCTATTCCAGCATGACTGTGCCCCAGTGCACAAAGCAAAGCTCCATAAAGACATGGTTGGATGAGTTTGGTGTGGAAGAACTTGACTGGCCCACACAGAGCCCTGACCTCAACCCCATCCAACACCTTTGGGATGAACTGGAACGGAGATTGTGCCTTTTGGTCCAACATCAGTGTGTGACCTCACAAATGCTCTGCTGCATGAATGGGCACAAATTCCCACAGAAACACTCCAACATGTTGTGGAAAGCCTCCACAGAAGAGTGGAAGCTGTTAGAGCTGCAAAGCTGTCTGTGTTTAGAATGAGATGACATTACAGTCCCTGTTGGTGTGATGTCAGGGGTCCCAATACTTTTGTCTGTTCAGATATAAAAATGTAAAACACATAAATTCAGGATGAAAGTATCTGTAATTATGTCTCACTGACCCGTGAGCACACGTGTTGAGTCCACTTGTGCAAAGCCGCTGTTTCGTAACACGTTTGTACACGTGCGTCCTGTTCAGGTCGAGGACAACGTTACCGTCATCCTGCTCAGTGAAATCGTCTGGGACAAGTTCAGACCAAACACCGGCTGTTTCGAGCCCCTTCTGCTCCATTTCCCCGACTACAGCAAAGGTATAATCGTTCACACACACACTCGCACACTCACAGTGTCATGAATAACTCCCATCACACTGCATGCATAATGATCACACTCACTTGGCGGATGCGGTGTGAGATGTGAGGTTTGTACCTGTGATTTTGTTCTCACGCTTCAGGCAGCAACTGTGGAGGAATATTACATTACACAACACCACTGTATTAATTCAGCACTTTACAGGGAGTGAATCAGTGTACTTGATATGTGTGAAGATGTAGCTGGTTTTGGAGACAGATTACTTTTTATAACACGCGCCTGATGATAGTGACAGCAGTTTTCACAATGTGTCCTTCTGTCCGCTCGGCTATTTGTAGGCGAGCTGCAGCAGATTTTGTCCCAGGACAGACATCCTTCATATTCGGCAGACTTTTACTCCTCCTACATCAACATCCTGCTGGGAGTCTTTTACTCCGTCTGTCGGGACCTCAGGGAGCTGCGTCACCTGGTCAGACACGCACACACACACACACACACACACACACACACACACACACACTTTTTCTGTAGGAGCCAAATGCAATGTTATGGGGAAGCAGGGTGAATCTGTGTTTGTTGTGGGTACCATAGGGGGCGCTGTGGTCATTCAGGCCATGGAACGGTATAAAGGTCATGGGAAATCTGGGGCCGTCAGGTGTTGTGTGACCCCGAAAGGACAAACGGTATTTGACTGCTAAGACACAGGTGTGAGGATGCTGGGAGGATGAATGGACACACATTTTTTGGATAAACCTCATATGATGGAACAATCAATGGAGACGTGTGGACTCATTCCTGATCTAGAAAGAAAATTTGGACAACTTAGCGCATCGCATAGGTCGCTCGGGGTCAAACGCCTCAGTAGCTTGTAATAGACTAAGCTCGTATGACATTTCCAGTGAAGGTTTTTCATTGTTTTGATTTTTTCTCAGTCTTCTGTAATCGATTTCTCATTTTTCTCTTTTCAACTAGGCCGCCCTCAACTTTTCAAAGTTCTGCGAGCCGCTTGCAGAAGGGAAAGGTAAAGTATAAAGATGTGTATCCATTCATCTGTCTGCTGATCAATATTTAAAAACGCTTTGTTTCCCCCCTTTTCCTTGTGTTCAGTTGAAGAGAGGTCTTCCTCTCATGTCGAGATGCCCTTCAGCCATTTGAACTTTTCTCTGTTGTTTTGTTCAAAGCTGAATTAATTGATTTTTGGCCCCTTGGAGGAAGCAGAATAAGTTTGATTATTAAATTATCTTCATGTCTAGAACACACATGACAGACAGACTAAATGTAAACGAATGGGCCGCATTATGCTTTCATTTAACTCAGTGGCCACTTTATTAGGTACTCATCTCTCGCAGTCATAGCATATATTCTTACAAAGCTCATCATGTTCAGAGACGTCATTTGGAGTGTGGCACGTAAAATGACAGGAACCATCTTAGTTTGGCCCGTTAATGTTGTTTATGTTAATAACTGACATGTGGAGCTTTAATTCTTTTCTTCAGATTTTTTTTGTAGTTTTCATGCTGTTTTTCTTTGTCTTCCTGTTTACGTTCCTTCTCTTTACAAACAAACTTGGACAGTACGACTTGCTGCAGTACAACTTTGGCTATTTTTTGTTTTTTTTAAAAAAGCGTTTCTCGATTTTGTGTCTCCAGTGAAAGAGACGGACACACACAAGCTGTGGAGGAACATTGAGCCTCATTTGAAAAAGGCCATGCAGACTGTTTACCTGCGAGAAGTGTCCAGGTGCTGTGCGCTCTGCATCAGTCTGCTCAGGAATCATGTCACTGTTTGATCTAATGACCCATCCCATTAATCCTGCTTGTCTGCTGTTGGGTTTTCTTTCCTCTCATTTTTGTTTGCTTTTCCGTGTCCGTCTTCAGCCTTCAGTGGGAGCAGATGCAGCAAATGGAGGAGGAGTGTGGAGCCTTGAGAGGTAGCAGCACACACGCAGACACAGTGACGTAATACGATTGCAGAGCAGATGTTAAACTGTAAAGCCGGCGATCGGGTGCGGCGACGCTGTGGGTTCATGCTGAAATTGTGATAAATTTTTCAGTGAATCTCACCGAATGTAAATCACAGTCTTCTCAGCGAATCTTGGGTTGCTCTGAACAGTTAATGACATACTCTGTGAAAGTCTGTGAGGATGGTTTCAGTTTATTACGTCTGACTTGTTGCATTTTTGTGCCGTAAGGTTTATCGGCTCACACTCACGTTGAACTACCATATTACTCCAAGTTCCTGTTGATTGCTGCCTACTTGGCGTCCTACAATCCTGCTCGCACAGACAAACGCTTCTTCCTAAAGGTAGAGGACTTCTATCCTACAAGATTTTACGTCCTGGAAATCTTCTGATTGATTGATTACTTTTTTCTTTGTCCTGATTAAGACTGTGAGGGTAGAGGCTGTCGTGTGCTGATGATTTTGTGATCCATGCAAATTAAGTTCTCTTGAATCGTGTGAATTTTACGAGTTTGACGTCCCTCCGCTTCCTCCCAACAGCATCACGGTAAAATAAGAAAAACAAACTTCCTGAAGAAAAATGAAAAGGTGATCATCTCAACATAACACTGGCTTTGATCCTCGTGAGTTTTCAGCACAAGTTTTCCATGTGATGTGAATACGCTGTCACTTTCCTAGACGAGTAACCACCTTCTGGGCCCGAAGCCCTTCCCTCTGGACCGACTCCTCGCCATCTTCTACAGTGTGGTGGACAGCAGAGTCGCCCCCACCGCCAGCATCTTCTCTCAGGTGAGGAACTTGACACGATTTTTATTTTTAAGCCACATTTCGCTGAACATTCACGACGTGATGCACAGATGGTTGAGATCGCCTGCGCACTGACGAAAAGAACAAGAGGCTTCACAGATGCAGCAGAAGCTGTGCCGACGATGGTCCTTTGTTTGACAGTCATGTGATAAAATGAGTATATTATTATAGATTATATATAGAATAAGATAAGATAAGATAATCCTTTATTAGTCCCATAAATGGGAAATTACAGTTATGGGATTATTATCCACGGTTATGGTGTATCAGATGCTCTGTTGGTCCACCACATTGGTCCAGACTGAAATTCCTCAACCTTTTGGATGCATTGCCGTCCAGTTGTTTCCAGAGGATGAATCCTGCTGACTTTGTTGACGTACAGACTTCATATGCGTGTGTGAACTTTGGACTCAGAGCACAAAGACAACCACACAGGCTCGTGTTTATGTTTTGTCAGTGGGTGGACAAACTGTCACATCTGACACAACTTTCTGGTAAAAGCCTGGATTCATTCAGCACTGATGTTGTAAACGCTGTCATCTGCGGATGATTCGTGATGATTGAACTGGTCAAGGAAACAAATGTCGGCAGAACATCCTGAACAGTAGTTCAGTTAACCTCCTTAACTTTTTAAACTCTATTTTGTCGCCATTTTCAAGAGTTAAAGTGTAGTCATTTGATTTGATTTTGCTCGTCCTGCAGCACTTCTAATCTTTCTCAGTGACTGTGACTCTCAAGGTCTCCTGGGTCTGTAAAGCGGCTCCTACAGACTACAGAAAATAATTCAATTTCAATTTCTTCCCCATTTGGCAGATAAGCAAATGAAAGAGAATACACTATAATAATCAGAGGATTTTAAATTACATTTTGCCCATTTCTAGGTGTAAATGGGATACTGCTTCATGTTAAATCAATCTGGATGACCACGGTGCCTCAGATAAGAGTTTTCCGCTCATGTGGTCATGAGTTTTAGGATTGTGGTCAAACGCTGATCTATTTACGGCCCAGAGTGTGAAATGGTTTTAGGAAATTAGGCCCGACCCATAACTGTGCAACTGGCTCGTATCATTAAGTGCCTCGGCATCGAAGTGTGTGGAAAAGCTGTGTTTAAAGAAGCAGAACAGAGAGTCATTTCAGTCTCCCATCATTCTCCATTTAGATCTCCTCTCTGGTGACGCTACAGCTGTTGACTCAGGTCAGTCATGACGACCAGCTCGACACCCCGAAGTACAAATGTGCCGTGTCTATGGACTTCATCTGCGCCATCTCCAGGTGTGTGTGTGTGTGTGTGTGTGTGTGTGTGTGTTCATGGCCGAGACTTTTTTCTTTTCTGTTTTTTACTGAGAATGTGCTTGTTGTGATTTATCTTCCAGGACGGTGAATTTTGATATTGTCAAGTACCTGTACGACTTCCTGTGAGCCTGCGGTGGATTGAGGACAGAAGATAACAGTGACAGTAAGGCAGCGTTTGGCAAAATGAGGAGCTCGGCTATCGTTGAGAATTAATCCAATTATGTCACTGCCCCCTTGTGGTTGTAGAACGGGTTTATATTTCTCTTGTAAAGTCTTTTCCATGATAAATATTTGCATTTTGCTTAAAATAAATGCCATATTGGCAGTTTTGTTTTATTTTTGTTTTAATTAGTTGAACGCCTATGTTAAGACTGTCGGTATGCTGCTTAAAATAATGGAAAATAAGAAGATTAGCTACAGGTATAACATTTTAGCCTGACACAGAGCGAACTTGGCACCATGCAGGTGAATCATCGACCTTGCTCAAAGGGAGAATTTTGTTTCCGTGTCATGTGGCCTTTGTTTTCGCCTCTTGTTTGAGGCTGTACACACACATCTATGATACTACTACAAGTGGTTCCCAACCTTTTGGACCCTTAAAACTGTAACTATTTGCATGTGTGTTCCACTTTAACAAAGATATGTTTCCCATTGTTTTCTTGAATTAATTCTTGAAGGATCTGAATAGAAAGAAAAGCAAAGCAAGAGAAACTGAAAGAATTTGTGTAGCAGACATGTGCAGGCCTGCGTCTCGGTCCTCTGCAGTTTCCTCTGACTTTTTTCATTTGTTCCTACGTGCTGGTGTGGATATGAAATGTCTGAAAGCGGCTTCAGCTACCTGCAGCCCATTGGTTTTGTGTGCCGTTTTTATGGAAACCAAATAGCAGGACTGAAGCTGATAACAGCAGCAGAACATTTAGGAGACACATAATACAACAGACTTAAATGGTCAGTTTTTATTGTACAAATAAGCAAACAACAAAGGTGATCTGCATGTACGCTGAACAGGCAGCAAATCAAACTCCCGCACACGAAAACACCAAGCTAGTATTTCGCCATTTGCTTCAACTTGAATCAATTTGTAAAAAAAAGAAAACAAAACAAAAGATAAAAAAAGGTAAACATTTGCGAGACGTATCTGCACTCTGTTAACTCGTTTCACCTGCTCCTGTATTACAGCCTTTGACGTGATCGAATTAGCGTGGATGGGGTCAGCACAGTGCCGAGTCACCGCTTCCTCCTGGTTTCCCACAGGCAGGAACGAGTAAACAGAGAGTTGAGTAATTTGATGCAGATCCAGGAAGAGAGAAAAGAGAAAAGAAAAAAGATCTGGGAAGCTTTGAGTGCATGTAATTGCCACTCTACTCCACTACCTCCCCCTTTTATCCCTGGAGGTATCAGTGGGTAAGTGGACCGTCTGAGGAGATCATCCCTCATGCCAGGGTGGCCTTGGGAGAGCTCAGCATCATTAAGGACAACCGACCATTGGTAGAGGTTGACTGAGTCATCCAAATGCATTTAAAGTGCATGTGTGTCATTCTCTTGGAGATTAGACGTAAGAGATGTCCGTGTTTGCAGCACGCTGGCGTAATATTAAACTGCATTCAATCTTAATAGAAATCTCAGTCTATAAATGACTTTTGTACCCGAGGCGACGAGCCGAAGCTCTCGGGTTAAATCGTGAATGAGGATGAGGTAGTCGGGGCGAGCGTATTCTAAACGCTGTGCCTCCTGTTGTGGATCATCGCCACAATGTGTGTGAGGTCCAGACTTTTTATCATCACCTCCATGAAATCCTCGTCACTGCGAGCGCCGGCCACGAACTCCTCCAAGGAAAGCTCGCCTGCCGGAGGGGGAAAGATTGGACTTAAAGACTTAAAAATATCATTTCCTCCGTGTGAAACTGCAAATGAAGTCGGTTTTAAAAGAACACGGCACAGATTCAACATTGCACTTCACCTCATAACGCTGTGGGACTCCTGATGGACAGTGAAGTGAAAAAAATGCATTTCCATGTCGTAATCCAGTGTCACTGTGGGAATTAATTTATCTCTCTGACTAATAATAAAAATCACAGCCGTAAGACATAAGATTTAAATTACTACTGGAGCTTCTGTTTCGCTTTAACTCTTAAATCTTGTATTAAAATTACCTAATTTTATGTTTTTAATCTCATGTATTCTACTGCTGCTAGAAACCGCTGAAGTGGTCTCCAGCTGTTGGGCCCCCGGACAGCTGAGCCCACGTCTTTCTGACCCCACGGCCCCCTCATTTTATTCATTTTCACACCCCAAACCCACCTGACATTTACTTAATTTGTCACCTCACACAGGTCCCTCTGAGGCCACTGAAGGCTTTATGCTACTGTGAAACAAGTGAAGGCCCCCTTCAATGTCTGGCTTGTCTGAATTGGCACCTTTTGTGTCCAGCAGCCACCCACAGTATCTCTTCTTCTTATTCCTGTTGTGTTTCCTGACTGCAGACAGCACTGGAGCTGATGAATGTCTAAACACTGTCCACCCACCATCGACTTCTTCCTAAATCTCTGGACACAGTGCCAGAACACACTCACCATCTCCATTTATATCAATCCTGTCAAACACGCGGTTGGTGAAGTCCTCGGCGGTTGTCTCCTGGTTTTCGTTCCCATTGATTGCACGGATGGCCTGTGGGAACAGAACAGAGTTATGTCGCCCCGCCGTGACCACGGCTCGCTGGGAGGTCCAGCGCGTCATGTGCGTCGCGTGCTCTACCTTTATGATGTTGAGCAGCTCGTGGCGGTCGATGCAGCCGTTGCCGTCCACATCGTACAGTTTGAAATACCAGCGCAGTTTGTGCTCCATCTTCCCTCGCATCACCAGGCTGAGGGCGGCCACGTACTCCATGAAGTCTATGTAGCCGTCCTGCAGAAACAAACACGGTGTCATCAGTACATTATCATGCATCAGCGGCTACTTATTATTAAACTATTCTCAGCCATTCAAAGTGATAAATGAGTCGCTCGGTTCTGTGGGAAATGAAGCATGCCGGGATGGAGGATTATCTCCAGGGACCGTCTGAACACAACCTCAGCGTCAAAGTGTTGTCTCTCAGATTATCTCACAGCATAAAGATGACCGCAGCCCTTTTGTGAGCTGGAGTGGCGGCGGGAGGTGGAGGCCGACTAAATTTAGACGTGGAGCGTCCCAGACAGACGCATCCCGTGGTGACCCCGTCGCAGACTCTCCTAATTAATCTGTGAGGGTCGAAGTGTTTTGCAGGCTTGTCGCTTGGAGGTCACCGCGTCACTCGTGCGTCTGCGCGAGCGTGTGGCCGCCAGCCGATGCAGATGTTTTTCGAGTTGGGCAGCTTGGTTGAGTTTGGAGTTTCGAGAAGCTCTCAAAACAGCAGCATCATCTTTGTCAAGTGTCTTTAATCAGTGAATTGATTAGGCGCCAAATTTTCAATGTAAAGTAATCTTTTAAGTACTTTTTCGGGTTCAGTGTTTGCTGTTTGTAAGCATTTGAAACTCTTGAAGTTATGAAAGATGTCAAAGAACTGAATATCTTTGGGTTTTGGACTATTGGTTGAGCAGAGGATTCAAATTAAAGATGCCAACTTGGACCATGAGGAACCTTTTTCACTATGTTTTCAGCTATATTTGAAAGACCTAATTGCCAGCTGCAGCTCAAATCTGTTTCCCGCAGTGGTGCCGTTTAACATGCAGCATATTGCTTTTTATTCATGGTTATGTAATTCTGATAAATAGATTTTAAAAAATTAGATTAATTATTATTTTCTTTCATGAAGTTTTAAAGGGTGACATAAGCAATTTGAAGATTAAAGCTTTTTTACTTTCCAAGTAACAGAATCCACGTTGATTTTCTGACCTAAATGTAAAAATAAATAAATAAAATCCCTAATGAATTCTTAAAGAAAGAAAGAGCATGTTGTCAAATGGATTCCTCTGATTGGAAACGCGTCGTTAAGTTAATTCCATCCTCCACATCAGACTTTCTTTAAATGTGCTTCCAAACTTTCCAATTTAAGCTTTAGCCTTTTTTATCCTATGGATCCTATTGATTATAAGATGATCATATGTTGATTTTGCTTCAGTTCTTTCTCTTTAAAAGTCAAAGTCAAAACACAAAATATGAGCTAATTTAGAAGAAATCATCCCATCCTGACACCTTTTTATTAAAAAAAATCCTCTCTTTGAAGTCAAAGTTTAAACCCGTTAAATTTCAAAATGGCGTCTTTTACCTTGTTCATGTCAAACGTGCGGAACATCTGCTCTATGTAGGCGTTGGCCTCGGGGTCCAGGCCTCGCAGCCCGAAGAACTGCTTGAACTCGTGCAGGGTGAGCTGACCCGACGGACACTCAGTCATGAACTTCTTGTACCACAGGTGCATCTCCACCGCCTGCAGGTCGTCCACGGTGCTTCCTGTCGAGTTGCCCATTTCGAGTGCGTTTGAGGAGGATCGATGGAGCCCCTCGCAGCGAACCTCTCGGCCCAATTGGTCTACTGTGAAGCGGATGTTGTCCCTCTTCACAGTCACACAACAATGGGACTTAGAGTGAGAGTAGCAGCTGCTTGGGGGAGGCCTTTTGTAGCTGTCTGTGGATGAGCCGGCCCGCATCCACTCTGTCTTCTCCTTGGGTCTAATCTCTGGCTGCAATCCAGACAAATATGCTGATGATCTGCTTAATCGCCACATTAAAAGGGCAGGCTGGCTGTTCAGGATCCGCTCACGTTTACCCTGAGAACCGCTGACAAACACAGTACAGCTTGCATCGCTCACATGCAGAAATCCATCACAGCCGCGCTTCTGAACCGATGGGATTTACTCAGCATATGCTGTACGTGTCACATACGAGTGGTGGAACAAGTACACAGATCCTTCACTTAGGTCAAAGTAGTAATACCACTAATACCACAACATAAAAATACTTGATTACATGTAAAAGTCCTGAATTCAAAATTCAGTGAAATGTATTTAAGGTAGTAAAAGTACAACAAAATGCTCCCTCATTTATTATATTTATGAGACTATTTGACTGATTTATTGAATATTATATTCATGTTGTTCCTTCTCTTTTTGTAATTAATATCCCACATTTTTTTGTTTTCTTTTGCGTGGTCATGTTTACATTTCACTGAACATCCTCTGTGCTGCTTCTTGCTCAGTACAGTTCAATCCATTTACTGTAACACTACCGGAAATGAATCTGCAGCAGTTCTGATGATCAATCAGTTGTTAACGGTGAGCCTTTTCGACTTCACGGATGTGAATATCTGCTAATGTTTTTTGTTTTCTGTGATAAATAACAGAACATCTTTGGATTTTCAGTCACCTCAGAAAACCGTGATGGACAAATTAAAAATGTATATCTTTAATAATCTATCACATCTTATACAACAAAAATTTGGGGAAGAAATTAGAGACAAGCAGATTAATCATTAATAAAACAATCTTTAGTCGCTGCCCCACTTCTGCTTAGACTTTGTAAATAAACAAGATTACAAAATATTATTTGGCAGAGAATTTTTATTGGATACCACAGTTTAAAGCCAAGAAGGCCTGGCTGGTAACTGAAACATTACAGTTTGAGTTGATGAAAGAAATAATGAAACTGTGTCAGAGTCAGTACAGGAAACAAAGAAAATAAAACTACAATCATGCCTAAGTGCTTCTGTATGACACCAACTGGCCCGTTTGTTTGTACTGCTTATAATCAGGTTTGAAAGCAGTATTGTACTCAGCAGCAATGACGTTTCCAACATTATTACAACTTGCTATCATGTTACCACTAATAAAAAAGACAAATAACACAGATATATGTCAGTGCTTCAACTAAAGTTTAAATGTGCTGTTAATCAAAATATACGTATTAATATAAAATCAAAAATAAAATGTAGTAAATGCAGCTGTGGGTCACTTCAAAGCGACACACACTTTTCATTTTTGCCATTTCTCACGTCAACATTTTATCGTTGATGTTGATGTAGTGGTTACTGGAATACATTCAGGACGTTAGTGTTTCTGTCCGGCCGTAAAACTTGCAAAGCAGAAGTTTCAGATTATCACAGGAAAACCACAGGAAGCAGCTTCTCCACAAGTGACTGTTAGCTCATTGGTTCAGTCAAGCCATCCAAGATTTGCCCCACCAAAAAAGAGCAGATGTCACAGTAAAAGCAAATATTTTGAATGCTTCAGACAGGCACAGATGTAAAAACGATGTATTTGGGTAAATAAAAGTTTTCTTCGTGTAGCTTTCAGACAAAAATCACATCCTGCCTACCCTGTAGTGTAGTGCTTTAATACAGAAATTTATGTTTCCTTCTTATTTTACCTTAAATTTGCATTACCCAGCAACACACTTGCATTAACAGTCATGTATCAGCAGGTGTAAGAGATAAATGGCAGCAACAGGGTTTTTTCCCATTATGTCTCACAAATAGCCTTGAAATATAATATCCAACATTTTGGAAAAGCTTTTCCTGATAGTAACAAAATATGGAATATACACATTATGTAACCATACATACAAATATATCACTAACCATACTATGTTTTAAGAGCGTAAAAAAGTAAAAAGCTATACTTTTTCTGACTCCAGTAAGGCCTCGTTTTCATTCTTCATCCAGCATCATTTTCACTCCATAATTCCAGAAGTTCTCCTTCAGCTTCATTTGCAGTCTTCGTTGTTGTCGCCTCCTTTTGGCTTCCTGTCTAGACAACACAGTTTGAAGTTGTGTTAAGCATGAAGTCACTGTGGTTCCATGTCAGAGCTCGGGCAGAGCTGTTGGGAACCTCCAGCCACACCTTTCCTCTTCCCCCAGTGCAGATGTCTGTAGATGGAGTCGAACACTGACACTGTGTAGCGTGCAAACAGGCTGGTCCACTTCACCGCATCCACCATCCACTGCACAGTGCGTCCCACGAAGGCCACAAATGCTGTGGTGTAGTGAAGCAGCAGCACCAGGCTCCTGCCCAGCTGCCTGCCATGGTTGAGGATCAGGTTGACTCTTTGGTCATGCCCTGTCATTTTTACTTTAATTTCTGTATGCTTCCAGCTGTGAAAATTAGTTAGTGTTTTATTTTGGCTTAAGAGCTCATTTTTCTTTTTTTTTCTTCTTTTTGTAAAATGTGTATTTTTATGCAGACACTGCCTAGAAAGGAGTAGACGCCTGGAAACTTGTACACGGTCCCTTACATACGCAGGTCCTCACTGTCCAATCAGAACGAGGGAAGTTTTGTTTCCGGGAATGTTTGGTGATGTGGCTATGCTCTGACATCCATCCGAGGAAATATATCAAATAAAAAGCAGATACATTTACCTGGGAAGCACTCGTACAGGTGAGTTAAAGTTCCTTTCCTTTAGAAAATACGCCACGTACCGGGTTGCATGACCGAGGTGTCACGCACAGAGGAGAAAAACTCAGCGAAGTGGGTTTTAAAAAAGCTGTCTTTATTTACGAGTAAACAGCGTTAGCTAGCTAAGTAGCCTTAGCTAACTTACTGTATCGTGGAAATTGCAGTCAGAGTAAACACCGGATGTTTTCACGGAGTGTCCTGCTAACGCCACCGGTTCTTAATCTTCAGACATGTCTACAGCTTTTCGAAGACATCGCTGTCCAGCCGCCTGGAAAGTTTGCCGTCCATTTTCGCGTTAGCTAGCTATAATCTTTGCTGCTCACATAAAGGGTGACGCAGCCGCAGTGGATTGTAGGGCAGGTTCGGAGAAAGTCGGCTTGGTCCGGCCCAACTCGGAGCCAACAGAAGGGGTTTGTCTGACAATGTGTTGCTTTGGACGGGGGGCGGGGGGGCGATTGTTAGCCTGAACATAACATGGATCTGTTTCAGTCCTGCTCATACAGCAATCATTGTTGTGCTAATCTGTGTGCTTCTCAAAAAGTCCCAAATAAATAAATAACTGTGAGTCATATATAAGTTTAATTACTTTGCAGCTAGTTAGTGTTGATGGTTTTTTATTCATTATTTTGTAGTTTTTTTTAACATTTTTAATTTATAATTTGTAAGACTCCAACCAATTATTGCAATCTACTGATTCCTGTTGCCTAACTGATGAATTGTATGAAAGGTATTTTGTTGTTATCACATAAAACAGCAAAGCCTCACAGCTGAAAAGCTGAAACTGGGGTTTTCCATTTTTACTCGAAAAATTATTTGAAAAACAACTGACCGATTATCACTAAAGCTGCCAGTTGTTTTTCTATTCCTTGACTTCTCATCTAGTAGTTTCAGCTGCACCTTGATGTATTGTGCTGCTGCCTGCAGACATTATCTGTGCACAGTCAATATACTTGAGTTTGTGTGTATATTCACACCTTCAGAGGACATGTCATTCAGCATCAGCGTCAGACGGCACTTAAAGCTGTTCTCGGCAAAGTCGTGGTCAAAGGGCAAGTGCATTACGAACACAAGACAGGTTTAACTGTGGGCTGCATTTATGACGCCATAAATAGAATTCAAATTCATGCTTGCAGCTGCAATAACACTGAGGCTTAACATTGATGGAGGACACTGTAGAAAATGTCAACAGGAGAAAGGTTTTGAAAAATAGGTGTTACATTTCCATTATTTTATCTACAGCGAACAGAAAAGGGCTCGAGCAGGTGCAGCTACAGAATGATTTATATGTCAGGTTACGTTAATGTTAGTTTGCGGTCAAGCCTCTAAGATTTGTTGTCATTCCTCCCCCTTCACAGTGCCGTCTTTATGTTCAGCCGTCTGGCCACGGTCCTCCAGGAGCTCTCTGGAGAGGAGGGCACAGATGGAGACCAACAGGTGAGAGAGCAATACATAAATCATAACAAACTGTAATGAAGTGTAATGTGTCTGCAGCTTTTAAATAAGCAGTCGTAGATTTTGTATCTGGCCTGTTTTCAAACTCCAGTTTTTTTTATCTTCCGATTGTAGCGACCATCAGAACAAACGCAAGATGATGATAAGAACTGCCTGCTTGTCTCTCATCTTTTGATATAAAGAAAATTATTTCTTAAGGCATCATATCTGTGCAAAAATAAGACAAAGATAGCTGAGTACAAATGGAATGAAAGCTGACTGATTCAAAATAAATTGACAGCCTTTTTTGACTCCAGAGGAAGTGAAAATGACCCTAATGGCATCATCAGAGTTATTTTCTCAGGCTGCTGTTTTTTTACAGGTTAAGTTGCACTAACAAATTCACCTTAGCTGTTTTCTTTACCAGGGCATGCTGGTGCCTCAGCTCTCTGCCGGTGAGGGCCAAGCTCCACCGGAGTCAGAGGCACCTGAGGAGGTCATGGAGAGGCTGGCCCACCTGGAGCAACTGGTAGTCCAGCTGAAGGAGCTCATCCGAGACAAAGACACCCAGCTCAACCAGAAGGATGCTGAGCTGGCAAACAAAGATGCACAGCTCAAAGTAAATAACAATAACCTCTGTGTGTGGGTGGACTCCAAATGTCGGATCACTGTATTGTTTATACCAACGTCTATCATGACTGAGCATCTTTTTTTTTCCTTACCTGCAGAATGAGAAAGAAGAAGCTGAAGCTCGCTTCACCAAACTCAAACTGCAGGCCAAAGCGAAAATGGCTTCTCTCACCAAACAGATAACTGATCTGAAAGGGCAAGGAGGAGAAACAGTACGATTAAAAATCATCCTTACGTTTTCTTGGAAATGCCACTCCTTAACCACAAACTAACAACAGAGCTCAAGCACTATGGATTTTATCTGACATGAAAATCTGTTTTGTCTACAGCCGAGTCCAGACAGCTCTTTTACAGGAGCTGCTGCTGCAGTCGAGGAGGAGCTGCAAGAACTTAAGAACAAGCTGAGTGAGGAGGAAGCCAACAGCAGAGATCTTCAGGAACGACTCCAGACCGTAGAACAGCTCCTCAGAGAGAAGGAATCTGCCCATGCTGAACAGGTGAGGTAGCTGTTTCTTTCATTAAGGATTTCAAATTTCAAGAGAAAAGCTATTTCTTAATGATTTGTTGTGTTTTTGTTTCCAGTTGCAGAAACTGCAGGCTGTGATCTGTGAGAAGGATATGCGTTTCCAGGAGCAGATCCAGATACATGAAGAAGAGCTGCTCAGGGTCACAACACAGTCTCAGAACAACAGCGAGCTTCAGCAGGTACAAGATCCAGTAGGTCTTAAAATAACTGACTAGTAATATATGGTTTGTTTTTTTGTTTTTTGAACTGACCCTTTCAGTCTCTGCTATGAGTCTGTGTTTTGCCAGGTACACTCACCCTTTATATACCCTCTTGGTCTGTTTTCTTTCTCCTAGGCCCTGCACGCAGCTCAGAGGCGTTGTGAAGAGCTTGAGGAGTCCTTAAACTCTCGCTCCCAAGTGCTGGAAATGCTGCAGCAGGAAGTGAGCAGTGCTGATCAGCAAAAACAGGTACAGAGCCTGTTGTTCCACATGCCATTTATGCTACTGTACTATTTAAACTGTGTTGGTTTAGAAACTGCTCCACATATTGGCAGATATTTACAGATGCTTCCCTTTCAATGAGTGCAGCTCTTGCGTAACGAAAACTGTTCAAACGCGCACACCCTACATCTCGTCATTATTATGCATTGTTTGGCTGAGCCATGCAGCGCTCACCCACTCATATTCTCCTCCTTCTCTCCGTCTCATTCTCCTTCTGGTCACGCAGATCTTGACTGCTCAGTTCCGACAGATGGAGCAGGAGCTGGCCGAGGCCGTCAAGCAGAGGGAGGAGGAGAAACAGAGGTCAGCCCAACAGGCCATCAGGGCCGACGCAGAGCTCGCAGCCCTCCGAACCAGCCTGGAGGCCTTGGAAAGACAGAGCACGGAGGTGGCGAGGCAAGAGAGCGAGCTGGCTTCCCTGAGGGAGGCAGAGCATGTTAGGCAGGAGGATCTGGAGAAGGAGAAGGCAGAAGTTGCCAGACTGGAGAGAGAACTGGCTCTGATGAAAGAGGCTGAGCTTGCAGCTGTCCAAGTGAGCCACGATGCTTCAGAGAGAGACAGGGCGGAAATAGTTCGGCTTGAAAGTGAGCTTGCATCTATGAGAGAGGCAGCCGATCATGCCATCCAGGACGCCTCAGAGAGGGAGAAGTCAAAAGTGGATAAATTAGAGCGAGAGTTGGCCTCCTTTAAGGAAGAGCAGGAAGATGCCCAGAGGAAGGGCGAGATCTTGGCTGAAATTTGGACACATCTACATTCTCTGGCTTCAGAAGATGTGCAGGCAGCAGCAGAAACCTCCTTCCCTGCTGACCTGTCCCTGTTCCTGGACTCTGTGCAGGCTATTGAGACACGACTGACAAAGCTGAGAGATGAACGCGGCGAGAGTGAGGAACATTATGCTGAGCTCACCCACACTATGCAAACCCTTCAGGGTAAGAAAGTGTATCTGCTTTTGTCTTTATTTGGAATTCAGTGTGTTAATGTTAACCTTTTAGTGTTTGGCGCTGATATTTTGAGATGAATCTCTAATTTTCAGAACAACTAAACAGAAAAACCACAGAACAGGAGGAAACCGCTGCCAAGATACAAGAGCTGGAGCAGAAGATTCTCACGGTCAGTACTAAGAGCTGATTTTCACCTGGTATTAACACATGACCTGCATCTGGATGCATTATCTCGATGATGGCTTCCGGTCCAAGGGATTTTGCCTTTATAACTGGCATTTATATTCTGCAATGTGCTGGTATTTTGTCATGTAAATAAGCTCGGCGGGGCTAGCGGACAACAAACTCAGTGCATCCTATGTCAAGTGAAGGAATGTCATGGACTGCCTTCATTCATTTTTAAATCTCTTTGTCGGGGAAGACCGTCAGCTAGCTACTACTTGTATTTTTCTTGGCAGCTTAAGTTAGCAGGAAGAGGCAGAGATAGGTAATCTTTAAATTTGTAGGTAGAGAGCTGGGGAAGTTTTTGTTTGGGTTTATTTCTTAGGAATGCAGTCTTCCTGTGTGCTTTGCATTCTTACCTGGCTGAGATGTGATCACAGTGCGAGTCTGACCGCCTCCAAATGTGGTCTAGCTGATATGATCACAATCACCGTGTTATTGGGGTCTGAAACACAGTTCTTTGTGGATCATTACCTGCTCGAGACCAGATGTTAGCAGTTTGTTTTACTTGAGATGTAAACTTCAAAAGGAAATCTTAAATAAGCTCTGCGAGCTTTATCATCTCTGCAAAGCTGTAACTTCAAAGTTTCTCTGTGCCTTTGTAATCTGTTTCTGTTATGCTGTGTCTCTGTTTATATGATTAAAAAAGGTGTTGAAGTGAAAGACGGACTGGAAGCTTAGTATAAGCCAAAGTAGTTCAAGTGGTTCTATCTACAAAGACAGACAACCGTGACGTGCATGTTTTTCCTTATCCTTAAAATAAAGTTTGCAGAGTTCACTTTTATTTTCAGAGCAGAGCAGTCAGACTGGTCTTATCCTCTACACCTGGTACAGAGACATAACTGGTGTCTGGCCAGGTGATTTAAGTCAGTCTGAGACAGTACAGAGGCTGGGTCATAGACAGTACTTAATACAGAGCAGTACTTCAACTCACTGCGAGGAAGTGCGTCTAATCCTGTCTGCACTGATCCACTGCTATGAGTGACCGTCCTCCTTGACCTTCACCCAACACTTAACGTCCAAGCAATCACAGACGCCGTACAGAGCTTTTAAAAATGTTTTTTAATCATGACATCAAAAAGTTTTAATCCTGCCGGTTCTCAGTTTTCCTTGTTTCTGTCTGTTTCAGTTTTCTGAAAGAGATGGTGTGACTGAAACAGAAGCACCGGAATCATCTGAGGCTAAAAAAGGTATAAAAACAGAATTTGTCAATTTAAAAAAAAAACAAAAAACAAAATTCAGTCAATTCAGTGAAACAGCAAGAAATTGTCCTGCTCTTCTTGTCAGGAGTAATGAGTAATAAAGATAATAGTTAATTGTAGCCATGTGATGCATCATAGATTAAGGTACCTGTTGCCACTTAAAAAAGTGCTCTCCACACACTGATGCAGCAATAATTTTAAGCATAACTTGATGCTAACGCTAACAAGCAAGCCAAGTCAGTTTTATTTGTATAGTGCAGTTACAAATCTGTCATTGAAGCATGACACCTTCTATCCTTATGCTGTCAGTTTATATAAAAACCTTAATGGGTAAAATTCAGAGATATATACATTCAATAATATCATGAAATAAACATGATAAACAATAGACTTGTCTTTCTTTATTTTAATAGACTTTAATAGACTGTGTACAACATAATGACAGTAGTTCATTCTGTTTCTGGGATTGATTTTGTTTTGTTAAGTATCACATTTCTTCAAGCTCACTGTATGGACTTTGAGCAGTAATGTATTCTAGCAGTACACATACACACTATTGATGTTTGTTCTCATACAATGCAAATGTTAAAGCTGCATGGATTTTGTAATAAAGTAAAAAAAATGTCAAGCTTTTCTAATTATGTCTTTGTTGACTTCCGCAGAGCGCATACTGGAATTGGAGCAGCAGCTACAAGAAAAGGACAATGAGCTCGTTGCCTTGCAGGAGTCCCTCAGACTGGCTAAAGAGCACAGCTCCAGTGGGGTTGCATCACTTGAAAGCTGCCATCAGACCCCAGATCAGACTCATGATGCCACTACGTCCCCCCATGACAGTTCTGCAGCCCTTCCTGACTTCACAGAGGATACACAAGAAGAGGAGACCACCTTAGTTGCTGAGGACACCTCAGTCCTCTCCCTTTCTGCTGATAATGAGAGTAGTCCAGAACTTATTGGACACCAGTCTGAATCCCCAGAAGAATCCAAAGGGACCTCCTCAGATGAGATGGTCGCCAGTAGTGATTCAGAGGTGGCCCACAGCAGCTGGACCCTCCTGGAAGCTGTGAATCAAGATGGAGGCCAGGAGTGGCCGTCCATCCTCCAGGACTTTGGCCAGATACAGCTACAGTCATGGGAGGCAACGAGCATGGAGTCGGAAACCTCCACAGTGCAAGTTGAGTCCTCCTCCGTCATCATTCGAGAGACAGTACAAGTTCAACTTACACAGGAGAGTTCTTCCATCACAGATGGTAACATATCTTCTGGCCAGGTCTTTGCTCAGGCCTTAGCTGAGGAACTTCAGAAGAGGTACAGCGAGCTTCTGGCTGAGCTTCAGAGGCTCAGAG
The DNA here is from genome assembly GCF_020382885.2 of Scatophagus argus. Lineage (NCBI taxonomy): Eukaryota > Metazoa > Chordata > Actinopteri > Scatophagidae > Scatophagus > Scatophagus argus. Next base: position 2,910,982 of record NC_058514.1, on the reverse strand, counting down.
AGGCAGTAGCAGAGTCACAGGAGAAAATCAAGAGCCTGGAAGAGGACACGCAGTCCCTCACAGCTGCCAAAGAAGAAGCTGTATCCCAGGCTAATAGTTCTACAGAGGAACTTAAGTCAGCCAGAGAGGAGTTAGACAGGCTTGCTCAGCAGAACAGCTCTGTAGTGGAGAAACACGGTGTTGAAATGCAGCTCCTACAAGAACAGATAGACATTTTAAACACTGAAAGTAAAGCCAAGGAGGAGACAGTTCAGGTCCTGCAGACAGATCTGGAAATGGCCCGCCATGCTTTCTCTGAACAGGAGGGGCGGGCCAGGATGCTGAGTGTTCAGCTGGAGGACAGAGAGCTCCTCTCTGCTGAGCTTGAAAGGAGGCTTCGAGATATGGAAAGCAGCATGTTGGAAAACTCCCAGTCATCAGAGCTCAACGATGACACTTTGTCCAAGAAGGACTCTGAGATCATCGAGCTACAGCTCCGTCTCAGCCAGAAAGAGCAAGAGATGATGGAGCTCAATGACAGTATGTCTGCTAAAGTCCTCCAAGCAGAAGAAGAGAAGTTCCAGATAGACAGTGAAGTCAGTAAACTGAGGGAGCAGATAGTGGAACTGGAGAAAATCAGAGATGAGAAACAGAAAGAAGGTTATGAAGACTCAGCCACTCATGTAGATGATGAACTTGCTAGATTGCGAACCGAGAAAGAAGCGCTTGAAAGCCAGCTGATGAACACAAAGAAGAAGTTGCAGGCTGCACTTGTGCAACGCAAAGAGCTCATGAAGAAGGTTGCTGATTTTGAGGTAGAAGCAAAGAAATGGAAAGAGCGAGTTGAAACTCCTGCAGATCTCCCAGACGTCGAACAGTCTGGAGGACATGAGCTTCAAGAAATGGAAGCTAAACTGATGAAACTGGAGCAAGTTTTAAGATCCAAAGAGGAGGCAGTTGAGGCTCTTGAGCAGAAAATTAGCCAGCAGGATCAAGCTCTCACTGAGGCGCTTGCTCAGAATAAAAAACTAAGTGAAGAAGCTGAAAACGCTCAGCAGGCTGACAATTCCTCTGCGTTGCATTCCCAAGTGACCTCTCTTGAAGCAGAGTGTGAAATCCTTCAGAAGAAAGTTCAGGAAGCCCAAGAATCTCGTAAGGAAACCATACGCAAAGCAAAAGAGAAAGATAGACACCACCGTGAACAGCTGAAGCAGCAGAAAGACGAATACAATGGGCTGATGGAACGTTTCGAGGTGCAGAGCGGTGAGCGAGAAGTTCTTCTGGCTAAGCTGAGAGAATTAGAAGAAAAAGTGAGCACTGAAAGAGAAGATGTTCCTCCCCAAGAGACCCAGAAACTGGTTGAAAATTTGGAAAAGCAAGCAGCAGGTGATTGGGTCCAGGAGGATTGGGTGGACTTTGCCACATCTGAGACTGATTCATCACAGCCACAATCCAGCGATCCAGTTCAGCATCCTGCAGAGCAGTCTGACATAATTTCTGCACAAACAGAGGAGTCTCTGAAAGCTCTCAGAGAAGAGATCCAGACTGTGCAGATGGCTAACGCAGAGTTAGAGACGCAGCTGCAGGAAACGCAGGCCAGTTTGTCACAGAAGGAGGCTGAGTTATTGGGCATGGACAGAGAGCTACAAGCACTACGAGAAAAGGAAAGACAGATCGATATGCTCTCAGAGGAGGTTAACGATCTTAGAGAAAAGCATCGGCAAGCGGAGTGTTACGCTGCAACCCTGAAAGCAGAGGCAGATGCTGCAGCCAGTTCCACCTCCTCCATTGCAACTCTTCAGGCTGAAGTGGAGGACTTCAAGCAGTTCCTTGAAAATAAGAACCACGAAATCAAGGAGTTAGGTCAGCAACTCACTGAGCAGAACGCTCTCATACACTCAATGCAGGATGCAGTGTCTCAGAAGGATCAGTTAGTATCTTCTTTGCAGGAAGAGCTAAAGGCTGAGCAAGAAAAAACTCAAAGGTTAGAGGCTGAGCTTCCAGAGAAGCAAGATGAAGATAAAGACAGCGAGGCAAAGATCCAGCAGCTTCAGCGAAAGCTTCAAGCTGCTCTGATCTCTCGCAAAGAGGCCTTAAAGGAAAACAAAAACCAGAAGGAACAAATAGCATCAACTGAGAAGCTAATAGCAGAACTGCAGCAAAAAATGGAGTCAGCTGAAGATGAGCTGGAGAAACTAAGAGCGGAAAGAGTGAGACTGATTGATGAAGTCGACCGGACTTTGCTGGAAAACCAAAGTCTGGGATCATCCTGTGAGAGCCTCAAACTGGCCATGGAGGGCATTTTGAATGAGAAAGATGCCTGCAAGAGAGAAGTGGAGTTGGTGAAAGAAGAGGCTGCCAGAACATCCAAAGAATGGGAGGAAAAGGTTCAAGGTATGAAGGACGAGTACGAGACTCTTCTTAAGTCTTATGAGAATGTCAGTGATGAGGCGGAGCGAGTGAGGCGAGTCCTGGAAGCTGCCAGGCAGGAGAGACAAGAGCTCGCAGCCAAGGTGAGGATGCATGAGGCTGCCAGACAGGATGCTGAAAGACAGGCAGAAGAGGCACAGAAAGAGGTGGATTCAGTGAAGGACAAAATGAGAAAGTTTGCCAAAACAAAGCAGCAGAAAATATTGGATTTAGAGGAGGAGAATGAGAGACTCAGAGACATGCAGGAAAAGAACGTAACAAAACTAGAGAGTAGGGCTCTCAAAACTGAGGTTGAAAGACTTCAAGATGAACTGGGAGCTTTGAGGGCTGAGTTGGACGCTGCAGTGGCAGAAAGAGACTCTTTAGGGCGACAGATTGAAGAGTTGAAGGAACAGCTTGCCCAAACAGGAGAGAAAGAGGACAATGCAATTCAGGGTGTTCTTCTTGGCTCAGCAGCTGTTGCTGAAGAGGTTATCACTGCCCAGAAATCAGACATAATCAGAGCAGAGCCTGATGACAGCCAGTATGAAGACAAAGAAAAAGAAAAAGAGACACCAGCTCAAAAAATATCTGCAGTGTGTGCACCAGAAACACATTTGCAACCTGCTGAGGAAAAAGCTAAAGTAGAAATGACTGAAGGTGTTCAGGTTTTATTAGAGGATAAAATGAGGGAGATGGAGGCAGCCATCGGTGCAGAGAGGGAACTGTGGCAGCAACAGGAAGCTGACCTCAAAGCTCAACTGGCCTCTCTTGAGCAAGAGCTTCAGGAGGGCAAAGAGAAGAGCCTTGTGGACTCTCTAGAGAAGTGCCTCCAAGAGAGCAAAGAGAGAGAACAGAGCCTGATTGAAGAGGGTTCAAAGAGGGAAGCTCAGTTCAAAGAGCTCCTCAAAAGCCTTGAAGCTGAGAAGGACAACCTGGAGGAGCGTCTGATGAACCAGCTGGCTCAGCTCAACGGCAGCATCGCCGGCTATCAGCAAGAGGCAGCAGACAACAGGGAGCATCTCAATGAACTGCAGCGGGAGGTGGAGAGGTTGGAGAGGGAGCGAGCCGAACTCGAAGCCGAGGCTCGGAGCGAACGTGACCGGGCTGCCAGGCTGGAGGAGGACATGAGGCAAGCCCAGAGGGAGAGAGCTGAGGCTGAAGCAGAGTCTGGTAAGCAGAGGGAGCTGCAGCAACAGCTGAGGTCTGCACAGAGGGTCAAGGAAGGCAGTCAGAGCAGAGCACGTCAGCTGGAAGAACTGTTGAGGGAGAAGCAGCTGGAAGTCCGTCAGCTGCAGAAGGACTGCATACAGTACCAGGAGAGGATCAGTGAACTGGGCAGAGAAGCTAAGGCCCTGCAGCTAGGCCAAGATGAGCTCCACAACAAACTAGAAAAATCCCAGCTGGAGACCTCCAAAACTGTAGAAGACCTGAAAAGAACTGAAGCAGATTTGGCTAGCTGCAAATCCCAGCTGGATGAGGCCCAGAAGCAGGCAAGCGAGGCTTTAGCCGAGAAAACAGCTCTTGAACAGAATGCCCAACAGAAAGAAGCCTTGATGAAAGCAGAGGCAGAGCAGACCCTCGACTCTGTGAGATTCAGGCTGGGGGCCGAACTGAAGGAGATGGAGCTGCGACTGGAGGAGGCGTACAACGAAAGAGAAAAGGAAGAAGATGCCTCTATGGAGGCCAGAGAGATTGCAGAAAGAGCTGAGACACGGGCTCAGGAGATACAAGCTCGTCTGGATGAGTCTCTGGCCAGGTTAGCTGCCTTCTCGCGCTGCATGTCCTCACTGCAAGACGACCGGGACAGAGTCTTGGATGAGGCCCGACAATGGGAGACTCGCTTTCATGATGCTCTACAGGGTAAAGAGGCTGAAGTTCGGGAGGCTGAAACACGAGCCAAAGAACTGGCAGAACAGCTTCAAAGAGAATCCGCCCTGAAAGAGGAACTTCAGCTTTCAGTGGACAGGTAATAATCTCTTTGTATTTTTCTCATTTCCCTGTTTCCTTAGATTTATTGCGTTAAGCTTTTTAGCTCAGAACTCAAGATTTTTTTTCCTTTCAGGCTGGAGAAAGTAGATAAAGATTTGCAGCTGAGATTGGAAGAGGAGAAAAAGAAAGTCATAGAGAGCCAAGCTGCCCTCGAGGAGGAAAAGAGCAAACATCAGCAAACTACAACTGAGCTGCAGTCTGCACAAAACGAAGCCCGTGCCTTGAAAAATGAGGTGGAGAGTCTCCTTCAGAGGGCCAGAGCTCTGGAGGAGGCTGTAGCCCAGCTGCAGGGTGAAGAGGACCAGGCCAGGACTGAGCTGAGGAAGAGGGAGGCAGAAGAGAGGCGGCTGTGTCTCAATGTGGAGCAACTAGAGACAGACCTGCGGTCCTCTAAGGCCTTGACAGAGAGTCTGCAGACTGAGTTACAAGAGAAGGAAAGGAGAGAAGTGGAAATGCTGGGGGAGAAGGAGCAAGCTGTTGCTGAGGTATTAACATGTTTTCATCTGCAGACACACACGGTATCATAACAATATTCATAGATATTTACTGAGATATACATTGGACTTTAGATATTTTAACAGATTTCTCACCATTCGTGTGTGGTTTATGTATCAGGCTGCAGAGGAGGCTAGAAAGGAGGCTGATAGCAGGGCGCAAGCAGCCGAGGAGGAGCTGGAGCAGAGACGAGGGGAACTGCGCCATCTGGAAGAAAAACTGCGAAAGGCGGAGGAAGAGAGCAACAACAGAAAAGCCAGACTGGACTCTTTCATGAAGGCCATGGGCTCATTGCAGGATGACAGAGACAGAGTCCTCAACATGTACAAACAACTGGAGGAGAAACACCTGCAGGTACAGCAACACAACAACCTCATTCTTGCAGTATCTATAGAAGTTCTTTTAGTAGCAAATATAATATTTGTGTTTTGTCCCAGGTGATGATGGAGAAGGACACTCTGATCCAAGAGGCAGCAGGAGAGAACAACAGCCTGAAGGAGGAGCTGCGTTCTCTGCTGGTCCAGAGGGACGACCTGTACGCTGAAAAGGCCAAGCTGTCCGCACAGCTTCACGGCTACCGCGATGAACTTAACCAAGTCCTGAGCATGAAGGACTCCCAACACAAACAACTTCTGGCAGCTCAGAGAGAGCGCATTGCCTCACTAGAAAGGGAGCATAAGGAATTGGAAAATCAATTAAAGAGTGTTAGTAAAGCCAGAGAGATAGAAGTAGAAGCAGGAAGAGTGGAAAGGGAGGCTCTTAGCCAGGCTGTTGACTTTACAAAACCATCACAGGTGATTGATGCTCCTGGTGCAGAGGTTGAGAAGCTGAGGGAACAGCTGCAAGCAGCGAGGCAACAAGTGGAGGCTTTGGAGGAGAACCTTATGAAGGAGAGACAACAGCAGGAGAGTAAGGGCAAAGAGCTAGCTGAGCTGCGATGGGAGGGAGGTGTGATGCGGACCGAGTCTGAGAGCGCTCAGGAGAGGGTGGCAGAGCTGGCCCGAGACTTGCTGGCTGTCGAACAGAAGCTGCTGGAGGAGAAGGAAGTGACGGCGCAGCTCAGAACCGAGAATCAGTCGTTCTCAAAAGCCATGGCCTCCCTGCAGGACAGCAGGGACCAGGCAGTGGACAAGATCCGGGAACTGAACCTGAAGCTGGACGATATGAGCAGGGCGGGTGGCCACGCAGCACAGAGCAGCCCAGGAGGCTCCACTGGGGAAGTGTGGGGCCTGAAGAACGCACTGCAAGCCCTGCAGAATGACAGAGAGAGACTGGTGAGTGACGTGTCTGACAATAAACTCTCCCCGCCAAAAATATCAGCAGTGATGTGAACGGTTGGATTATTCTGTGGATTTTTATTGACATGTACACGATTTGTGCGCAGCTGGAGCAACTTCAAACACAGACATCTGAGCTCAAGGCGCAGAAGTCCGAGCTGGCTCGACTGGGAGCAGGAGAGCTGATTAAAGTCAGCCAGGAGCTTTTTGAGGAGAAGAAGAAGAACGAAGACTTGCTGGGTGTCATAACGCAGCTAGAGAATATGGTGGAAATGGGCAAGCAGGAAATAGAAACTCTGAGGTGAGCAACAGAGCCTTTTTTGTCATCGTAGTCACCCTTTTAACAAGGCAAAACGTCACAAAAGCCTTTTGTTGCATGTGAATTTTCGCGTCCTGTGTGTGTCTCAGACTGGAGCGTATCGACTGGATGGCTCAAGCGGAGCAGCTGAAGCAGCAGACGCTCGCCACGCTCTCGGACCGGGACCAGCAGCTGCGGCAGCTCACCGCCATGCTGGAGGAAGCACGCACTCATAAGCCCAAACTACAGCAGGAACACTATCAGAGAGAGGTAGAAGTGGAGATGGAACCTTTATTGACCCTCCAGAAATTTGTTTAGTGGAAAGGTTAACTTATATCCTGAAATCCGCAGACAAGACGGGTTAAGGATGTTGCCTATAATGTGAATTCTCATTATGTTTTGTCACAGGGCACAGGGGAAGTGGACAGTGCACCTGGAGCCCCGCAGGAGCGAAGCCGCCAGCTGGACAGCCACGCCCACATCGCTGAGCTCAAAGAGCTACAGAGAAGGTGAAGGACAAGTCACACCAGAAATACTGTTAAGATTGGTACAACAAAACGTGCGGATACTTATCGATGTTTACCTCTTTTACGTCAGGCTGGACGAAGAGATGCGGCAGAGGGTGGCCGCAGAGGAGCAGCTCATGGCCACACAGGATCGACTCAAACGGTATGAAATTTTGAAAACAAGATTAAAGAGATGGAAATGAGCCGCGTGGCTGAAAGAGGCCACTTGTAGTGACAAACCCAGAGAGAGTCATCGCATTACTGACAGCTCGTTGTTTGGTTCCAAACCAAGAACTTAAGAAGCTGTTATCAGAGAATTCTGTTTAAAAGATAACTGAAATAATTAGTCGAAACAGTTGCCAGTTAATTTTCCGTTAAACTAATCGACTAGTTAGTTAATTGTTTCAGCTGTGAAGTGAACACCATACATGACCAGACTCCAAGGGATCAGATTCATTTATTTCCGATGTTGTATTGTGTCCTTCCGAATGTTAATGGTTTAATGTGTCTGTGAGCTCTGTTTGTTCTGACGAATTGGCTCAATCTACACAATATGACAGCTAACATCTGTGTTTGTTATTACTATTAGTCACAGCCAGGCTAAATGGCACTCGGCACAGGAGGAGGATCACTCAGAGACGGCTGTTTTCATCGAGCCGCCCGAAGGAGCTGTCACTCGAGTAAGGCTCGGCTAATGTCCCGCACCACCTCGTTTGTCATCATAATAACCGTAATAATAAAGACTCATGAGCCGAATGCGTCTCGTAACCTTGTCTCCCTCCTCGTGCAGACTCGGAGAGGCGGCCCGGGTTTGATGCGGACGCTCCGAGTGGCCTTCTGCTCCCGTCAGCGCACCCCCCTGCTGTTCAGCGTGTACCTGCTCACTGTGCACGTCCTGCTGCTGCTGTGTCTGGGCGGATACCTTTGAGAGCAGCTCCCTTTAACAAACCTGACAGACTGAGAGGTAGAGACAGAGGGAGGGAGGGGAAAGAAAATGGAGCTGTGACACAGACCCAACCCAAGCCATCACTATGTTTATATTGTTACATGTAATAAGTCTACATACGGACGTTGCACTTTATAGGACTTCATCTTTTAAGTATGTAGAGTTACAAAGGGAGCTGGTGTCGTTGTTTTTAACCGCGTTGCTCTTGTTTGAGTTCCAAGGGACATGGCTTAACTTTACTCATTATTACTTTTTTTAGAAGAAACAAGGCAATGCATTATCGAGTATTTTGGCAGATGGTCTTCTTCACGTGCCTTTTAGATTTGGATATTAAAGAGTCACTTTTTTCTCATTTGTTCATGCACTACGCTGGTTTAGATGATGATCATTTCTCTTGTGTCTGTCCGTTAAGTACGACGCCACAACCAGCAGATGGTTAGCTTAGCATCAGCAACAGATCCACCCAAAAGCAAATCTTAAGCTCACTAATCAACACGCATCGTCTTCATTCATTTTGAATGGGAAAACAGACTGTAGTTTGGCTCTGAGCCGTTACCAAGCAACCAGAGGAAACTGGTAATTTCAGGTCCGACGCTCACTGGCCTGTAAAACTCTGAGCTGAATTGTCATCTTTATGTCTGTGTGCGGGTTGGAGGATTTTATGTTTTATTTTTTTTTGTTCTGTCTCTGTAACGACTTGAGGGAATTTCTTGAAATTTGAAACTTATTATTCAAGAATGAATAAGTTAATTAGTGAGCTTTGTTACAGTTGGGCAAAGCCAAGCTTGTGTCTCCGTTTCTGGTCTCTGTGTTAACAACAGTTAACGTTAAGCTAAATGAGCAGGCTGCTTTCGCTCCCTTTTTTCCATTCTTTGTGCTAAGCTAACTGGCTGTTTGCTGTAGATTATGTTTAACAGTGTGAGAGTGGTGTCAGTCATGTAATCTGATGTCAGAAATCTAACAAGCGTTTGTCCCAAAATGGCTTAGATTTGTGTTGGCTTGAGGTTCGGGATCTGGTCTTATCGTCCAATCTCTTCTTCTTCTTCTTCTTCGTCTTCTTCTTCTACTGATTTCATGCACAAAAACAGAGCACAGTGCAATTTCCTTTCTAACACGTTCCTCTTGTGTGTTTTCCTTTCGTTTTTATCTTCCTCTTATATAAGTCACATTTTTTTAACAAAAGAAACATCATACTGATATTTGTACATACGTACTTGAATTATGTACATGAGATTTCCCCTCTGACATATCCAGTAAGTTTCTCACACATTTAAATTTTACTGTGTAGTTTGTTTGTTTGTTTGTTTGTTTTTCTTATGGCAGATGATGTTGCCTTTCAGGTGCAATGTTTTACTACAGTGTGGAGTCATTCCAGAGGAGTAAGACTGCTGTGTTTTCTAATGATATCCGTCCCATTATAGACTACTCTGATGTAGCATAATTTATGGTCCAACAGTTGAAAGACGTCCACTGCCGACACATACTGACACCATCCTCCTGAGTTATTTAAACGATGCTTCTGTACTCTTCGTCTTTTCACGTCTTGCATCCACTGAAATATACTTTAAATGTAAATAACTGTTGAAAAGGGCTGTATAGAGAAATAAAATGTAATTAAAGTGTTGGTGGGATAGATCAGGGACCGATCTTGTCTAGCATTAATTATTTTTTTATTGTGTGTGTCTGTGGGGAAGAAACAGACTTTAGTGGTTTTTTTTGACTTCCGTTATGACTTTACTGTTTATTGAGTTCAGTTCATTTTTTTTCCTTTTATTTGTGAACTAATTAAGAATAAATGGGCTATCATTAGTCTGTATTTTTTTTGCCTTTTCAGCAAACATGTTTTGTATAGAAAGCCTGTTGAACTGGTTGTGCATTCAGTCGTGTGGCGAGCTCTCGGCCACTGCGACTTCTCTTGGTTAAGATCAAGTCTCTCAAACCGACCAAGTGAAGCCATGACATACGCTAATATGTTTTAATGTGGGTTTTTAAAACTTTTTTTTTTGCTAACAAACATAAATCAGTGCCACATGTAAAAGTTTTACTTTCACGTTTTTTTGGTTGCCTTTTGGTTCAGAATTACTGGCAGAAGAGCCAGATTTAAAATGCTTTATGCTTACAAAATATCAGCTAGAGAGAGAAAACAACAACAACAAACAAACAGGTTTTGGTTGTGATTTGGTCCAGTGTGTCTGAATGTTGTGCGAGTCTGCCCCCAAGTGTCGGAACTGCGTCATGGCAGCCTGACCCGCATTCAGTGCTGATCATAACATATTTGAAGTGAGAAACTTTTACTGCAAGTCGTCAGCTGTCATCATGATAAGCTGCTTGTGTAAACTAAACCTCCTGACTGGATTTCCGTAAGCACTTGAAAGCAGCATTTTGTTTTATTTTATTTTATTTTATTCTGTTTAATTTTCATTAAATTAAATGATTTTTCATACCACAGCAATAGCAAAGCGGCGTATGTGTTTGTCGGACATTGATTAAAGAGTAACAAAGGGGCACGACGTTTGTTTTGTTATTTACATCAAGGCGCGTTCACGGCCGTCGGCTCCGCGTTCACTTTGGTGACATCAACCTGTCACGAAGTTGCGTTTGGAGCCTCTTCAGCTGCACTTGGTCGGTGTAATATCCACCCAAACACGGAGATATCGCCCTGACAGCTAAAAGGTAAATGTTGTTTTTGTCCTTCTGACTGACTAACTAACTCAGAGACCCGTGTGTATGCGTTTTCATTTTTTATTCGTCTTTGAACTAACTTTAAGGAAGTAGATTTAGTCGGACGTAGTCAAAGCTAGTGCACACTATGTGCTAAAGGCATATTAGCAAAAGTTAAAGTGTGGAAGGCTTGTGTGTCTCATATTAACAATATTATGTGCAGCATTTGCAGCTGCTGCTTCATTCACTTGCCTACAAAGTCCACTTGTGATAGTGAAACGTAAAGCTGGTGAGATTATAGTGCAACAAATAGTGAGAGTCAGTAACCAATTAGATGAATTAAGAAAACTAATTTTATTCCTCCCTTAGGAATTCTATCATTTTCAGTGTTGTGGGGGATTATTTGAAGGTCTGTGTTCAGTGCTTCCCCACAGTTTGCACTTATTTCAGGGTGTTTTCACAAGGTGAGATGCTGAACTTTGTGCTCATGAGGGGAAATGAAGTTTCATGTTGACTAAGAAAAAAAGAACTTGACTTCCTTTTTTGGGGACTTCAGCAAATGCTGGTCAGAGCTTGTGGTTGTGCTTCAGATTTATATAGAAATGCTCACAGATAAAGAGTGAAGAGACTGTCGAAAACACTTTGAAATGTGTGAAGTCGTCATCACTTGAATGGCTCACTAATCAGACGTGTCCGTTGGCTCCTCGCGGCCTTTTCACTCCCCCTCAGATGTGGAAGTCAGTCGTGGGCCACAATGTGAGCATGAAGGTGGCCGGAGAGGGGGACGACTGGGAGACAGACCCCGACTTTGAGGTACTGTGTGTGCTTTCTCGGGTGTGTGTGTTGGTGCAAACGCGCTTCGCTCAACCCTCTTTCTGACTTTGTGTTGCAGAACGACGTGTCCGAGCAGGAGCAGAGGTGGGGAGCGAAGACCATCGAGGGCTCAGGCCGGAAAGAGCACATCAGGTGAGACATCAGTGGAAATAAATGGTCCCTTAGGCAACGTAAAGAAATATGCATGTCAGAGTGTGGTTGGTGTGCAGCAACAGGAAGAGGAAGTGAGAGCAGAGAACGAGCCGTCAGCCTAAAAAGTCTCTCCTAATATGGGTAATATGTGATGATGCTTTGCCAGTCAGATTTAAACTGCTGTGCTTTGTCACCGTCGACATGGCGAGAGAATAAGTTCATGCTGCAGTGTGTGAGAGCATCTCAAACTGCCTCATGAGTCAGTCTGAAACTGACAGTTTTGTTAATTAAACAGCCTCTGAATTTTATTCGTCAGGCACAAAGAGCAAACATTTGTTTTCTTCAAGCTAATTAAACGTGACAGTTTGCTTCTCTTCTGTGTTTGATGGGTAATTAAGTTTTAGAAAGTGGTTTGGCCAAATTAAGCCCCACCTTGGCCTCCGGGAAACTTTATTGACTCAGTTAATTTCAAGAGCAGTTAGTTCAGTGACTTCCACAGTGACAGCACATAATTTGGCATAATTTAAAAGCAGGTTTCTTTGTTTCTGTATCAGAATCGCCTCAAAATTTGCGCCCATTTTCACACTTCCTCTGACCTTTCAGTGAAGCTCGTTGAAACCGTCCTGTGAGTGTGTGTGTGAGCAGTTTCTAATGACAGATAGTAGTATCGCCGCGTGCGCCGCCGTGCATGTTGGCGTCCGTTTGACCGCTTTATGACCTTCCAGTGTTGCAGACCTCAGACACAAGGTCGCCGAGGAGCACGAGCTGGTGAAGCAGAAGGACCACACCCCCAAAGCTTCATACGGATATGGAGGGAAGTTCGGAGTGGAGAAGGACCGAATGGACAAGGTTTACAAATTCTTCTTTTTGACACTGGAAATACGGTGATAAGTTCCTGTCATTCGCTGCCATTTGTATTTCTGCTTATTTCTGCTGTCCAGGCGGCTTTGGGGCACGATTATGTGGCACAAGTTGAGCAGCACTCTTCCCAGAAAGATGCAGCAAAAGGGTTCGGCGGCAAGTTTGGTGTTCAGAAAGACCGCGTCGACAAGGTGAGAAGACGAGTAGACTCTGCGATGCCCCTGGTTCTCACAGTCAGACTCCCCTCAAAGACTTGGCCACTCGTAATGTTTAAATGGGATTATGAACTGGTCAGCTGATCTTTTTGTGGGGAAAAACACAATCAGACAATATAATTCAAAGCGGTGTGTTTTTAAATGTCCTGAAACACATTGTAAACAATGTATGTGAACCTTAAATGCGCTCGCTGTGTCTGCAGTCTGCCATGGGCTTTGAATACAAAGGAGAGGTGGAGCAGCATGTGTCTCAGAAAGGTGAGCGACCTTCTCAGTAGTTCAGTAATGTCATTTTAGGAGCTGCTTCCTAACAGAAAAGTCTCATTGCTAACGTTCCTGACAACCCGTGTGTTTTTCAGATTACTCAAAGGGATTTGGAGGAAAGTACGGGGTGGAGAAGGAGAAGGTGGACAAGGCAGCTTTGGGCTACGACTACAAAAGCGAAACAGAAAAGCACCAGTCGCAGAAAGGTAAGTTTTAAAGTCCTAGCATTCGCCCGCTTTGGCCTCTTTTTCTCCTGACTTCTGATTGCTCCATTCTGTACTCGCGTCACATTCAGATTACTCGAAGGGCTTTGGAGGGAAGTTTGGTGTCGAGAAGGAGAAAGTGGATAAAGCAGCGCTGGGCTACGATTACAAGAGCGAGACGGAGAAGCATCAGTCACAGAGAGGTGAGGAAACACTCACGTGTGTGGATTTCAAAATGCCAGAGGACCGCTCGAACGTCAGACTCATCCGATTCATGTCTGCGTAGATTATTCAGCAGGTTTCGGAGGTCGTTACGGCGTACAGACGGACCGCATGGATAAGGTCGGTATCAGAGCTGCAGCCAGACATTATTTTCAGCACTGATTAATCCGGAAGCATCCAGTCAGAATTTTTCTACAGCATCTGTTCACCTTATGCTGCCAGCACTGGTCAGCACTGAGTGACTGAAAAGCTTGAATGGTGATGATGCTGATCTTCCTCTCCCAGAGTGCAGCCGGCTTCTCAGAAATGGACTCCCCTTCCTCCGCTTACGAAAAGACGCAACCGTTAGAGGCCTGTAAGTTCACTTTGCCGCTCATCTACGCTGAAAGAGGGCAGAGGTCGTCGCTAATGAGCCGCATTCTTATTCGTTCCTTATGCAGCAAGCGCAGGTGCAGGAAAACTGAAGGCTCGTTTTGAGAACCTGGCCAAGGCTTCGGAGGAGGAGAACAGGAAGAAGGCAGAAGAGGAGAAAGCGAGGAGACAAGCCAGAGAGAGCAGAGAACGAGAGCTAGCCAAACGCAGGCAGGAGGTAACACACACACGCACACACACACACACACACACTGTGAGGATGGCAAACCGTCAGCATGCATCGTGGTGATTCTGTGTTTTCTGTAGGAGGAGAGCAGCAGAGAGAGGGAAGTGCCTCCACCTGTTCCACATGTGGCTCCAGAGCGCCACATGCCACCACCAGAAATCAACAGGAAAGTTCCAGATGTAAGAAAAGCGCCAGAGCCAGAGCCAGAGCCAGAACCTGAGCCTGAGCCTGAGCCTGAGCCTGAGCCAGAGCCAGAACTAGAACCAGAGCCTGAGCCAGAGCCAGAACCAGAGCCAGAACCAGAGGTAAGAACCTTGAATGTAATGGTAATGAATGACAGGCACAAACTGGTCATCTTTGAGTTTGTGGAGTCAAAGGTGTTCTCTGATGTTTCCTGGAGGACCCAGACTACGACGAGCCCCCGGCTTTGCCTCCCCGCTCAGACGATCTCCTTGAAGTGGATGCTCCCCCGCTGCCCGTCAGGTCGACAGATGTGGATGAGGACGACGGAGAGTACGAGGAGCTCGCCGAGCTGCCTCCTCCTGTGCCGACAGGTCTGTGTCTGCCATCACTTAAACGTCAGACCTGTCGCTTAAGAGATACTCGTTCATTTCTGTGCTTTCTTTTACAGGAGTGGACAACGATTATGAAGACCTGACATGTGGCCAGAAGGCAGTCGCAATTTATGACTACGAAGGAGGTGTGACACTTTGTCAGTTCTCCATTTTCCGACATTTATTAGACGTCTCATAACATTTACGAGGACAAATCCTCTCGTCTCTTTCACCACACAGAGGCCGACGACGAGATCTCCTTCAACCCGGATGAGATCATCACCAACATAGAGATGATTGACGAGGGCTGGTGGAGGGGACAGTGTCGCGGACGCTTTGGCCTTTTCCCGGCAGCTTACGTTCAGCTGATGCAGTGAGCGAGCCGCTCAGGGTGTCTGAGCAAGCTTCAGTTTTGCACAATCTCAGTTGTTCCACAGAGGAAAATGAATGAAAAACTAGACCAGAACAGCAGTCAGGAAGCACAAACCTCCTGCAAGTGCAACCACTGCACACGTCTGGGTTTGTTTCCAAACCGATTAGAATGATGTCACCCATAGGCGAGTGGGTTTTGTTTCATAATCCTGCTGATAAACAGAAAAACAAACGATCCAAACCGGAAAGGTAAGCTCCGGGGCAGGTCATTCAATTTAGCTCTATATTTATAGAATAATGACAGCAAATTTGGCAAAATGGCTTCCAATGAGCTGATTTCTTTTTTTACTTTTGCTCTGTACAATCTTGCATGTCTGTGGCAATGAGTATTTGAGGAGAGTATGACCACCACAACTCATAGTAGTGGCAAGGAATTACATTTTAAATCTGCAATGAACTGATTGGAGTCAATAAAATAAAATCTTCTACAGGAAAAATTCCTTTTGGTGTTTGTAAGCCAACTTTTATTAATTTTCCCATCAGCGTCAACTTAAAGTAACAATCAGGGCTCTTATTGTTCATCGTTCACTGGAATCGTATCTTATCGTGGTCGTGTGTTCATATTCTGGTCTCCAAAATAATGATTCAAAGCAAAGTGGGGTTAAAAAATGGGAAAAACTTACTGTTTTACAAGTGGAAAGCATTTTATTTACACAGAGTTTTATTTAATTCATGATTTTCTCCTACGTCATGGTACATGCAATAAAATCGGACAAATGTTCCAATTCATTTAGAGATACTGAGAGTAAAGAGAAAACACAAAATGAGGAAAAAAAATGGGGATTGACATGCAACAAATGGCTCACACCTGAAACACTGCAGCTGATGAAAAGTGTCTGGACACCAAAGCCACAAGGATGCCCCAGTCATAACGATTATAACCACACTGCCCAGTCTCAAGTGGTGTGAGAACATTATTAGGATGTACTGTGATGGGAAAAAAAAGCTTACGGCAGACATTTTCTGTCATCACACGGAAATTAAGCTGCTGTTCCATAAGAACAAACGTTTTCCTGCAGTCAATTACAACCAGAAATCCTGCAATCCGACTGACAGGAAGAGATTCAACAGCGCAAATCCCACAGTTATCATGTATAAGAGAAGACATGAGGTGATCCTGTGTGTCTGCGCCAAAGTCTTTAAGGTGAAAACAAAGCTGTTGTCTCAGGCTCACCAGGCGATGCCCTTCTTCTTCTTGCTCTGACCGTTTTTTTTGGCCATCCGCTTGTTTTTCATTTTCTTGGCCTGTCGTTGGTTCATCCACACGGGGTACTGACCGTTTTCATCCAGCATCGTCTTCTTGTTGCGCATGCTGTCCATGTCCATCTTCCCGCCTGTGTCGGACAACGCAAAGAAATAAACACGTTTCCTGAGGCAAATCAGTAACACAGTCAACACTGTCTTACTGTCAGCGGCAGTTGCTGTCAAATGAACAGGAAGGACCAACAGAGTAACACGGTGATGCTGTAAACAGTGACAGTAAACCTCTGGCATACAGAACCCAGTTTAAAATGAGCTTTAAATGCAGACCCTTTAAAACACAACTGTGGCTCACCTTCCTCCTCTGCCTCCACCATCTCCACATCTGGCTGCTTCTTGATCTTGTCAGCTGGCACCACAGTGGCGATCTCCTGCACGTCGCTCATGACAGCTTCTCCTTTCTTATCCAGACTCAGAGCTTGTTTCAGACGGGCCAGCTCCTTTGGGGCGTTCTTCTTCCTCTTCTCCGCACGCATCTTCCTCTTCCATTTGCTCCGGAGACTCTTTGCCATTTTAATCTGAAAATAAAATTTTCATTCATATTATCATCCAATAATCATCGGGTATTTCATTTGCAGGCTTTCTTCCTTGCACATCCTTCACTGTTTTCGATACTGACGCCGACCAAATAATATTCCTGAAGGACCAGAAATTGAGAATAGGGAGAAATAGCAGATGTCTGATTCTCATTTTCTTATTTACAAGCATAACGTTATTCAACATGCGCTATTAGACAGCTGGCTAATTTGACAAGCTGAAAACCAGTCATTCTGATGTTTCAGTTCAGCTCTATGATGACAATCATTTGTTCACAGCACTCAAGCCAAGTGAGCAGGTTTAATCCACTGTTCCGCTTGACAGGAATACGTTTCAACACAGAACAAGTTTCCAAAACTCCTCTCTGGCCTTTAAAAACAATCGTCCTGCTCACCTTTTATGTGACATATTAAGACATATGTCCACATATCAACATTATACTGTACACTATCACAACTTGGTTACATTACCCGACGAAATATCAGCAAGCTACAACAATTAGCTTTATGGCTAATTTACACCAAGCTAAAGTAGGTAAATAGTTTGCTAGCTTGTTAGCTAAATGCTACTGTGGAACATTTCGCATCAAAACATAAGATTCAAAGCTAACAAATTCAACATGCTAAATTAATACAGAGTGTTAGCAGCATCTGGCATATAAACAGAGAGTGGCGACTTACAGAAAAGCTGCTTTAGCTGCTTAAATTTCCTCCGTACACACACTCCGCTCCGTGCACGTGTACACGAGATGTGGGAGGAAAAAAAATGATGACGTGTATTCCAACAAACAGCAACATGATTGGCTGCTCCCGGCAGTCTGAAAACGGTATCGTCGGATTGGCTAACGACCTCAAAACCAGGAAGTTCAACAGATCATGGATGGTAAACAAGATGTTGAGGAAACGACGTGTGACAAATCAAACATTCAAGCAGGTTTATTTGGCATTCACGGAAAAATCTAAGCTACTGAAAGTAAATTGAGTTTTTTGCAGTGCCGGTAGTGAATGTGACACACGGACATGAGCGGCTGTTCAACAGGTCTGACTCCTTCTCGCAGCTCCGGCTCAGTCTGCAGCCCCGCGCTCGCTTCTTCTTTAACACAGATGTTCAGCATGTTGGACACCGCTGCAGAGCAGATGATGATCCACACTGATTTCCAGGCAGCCTTTGACACATGCAACAAAGGTCTGGAGAGCCTCGCCGACATGGAGCAGGAGGACAGCCGGTGAAAGCCTAAGTGCACCTTTCATCACTTGAATGCTCCGTGTAGCCTGAATGTGTAAGGTCACCGTGTGTTTCTGTGTCATATCTCTGCAGATGTGGAGACTTCAAGGCTGGCCTCTGCATCTTAGGGATTCAAGCACTGGCTGAGCTGAACCAGTGGCATGGAGTCCTCTCCTGGGTCCTCCAGCAGTATGAGCACCACGACAAAATACCAGCTAAAATAATGCAGATGTGGTGAGCAGGGGCTTTCAGTTGATTAAATGATTACTTGATCGACAGGAAATTATTTGACAATGACTGAGATAATTTTACTTTTTACTTTTGCAATAATCTGATAATTATTTTCTCAGTTAACTTTTTGGCATACAAATAGTGAAGAATGTTTGTATTATTTCCCAAGGTGGCATCTTCATATTCGTTGTTTTAAAACTCAAGATATAATAACAATAATATTCAATGAATTACCAAATATAACAAGAAAAGCAACAAATCTCTGTTTGAGAAGCTGCAATCAGAGAACATCTGATATTTTTTTGCTTGCATAAAAAGACTGAAATGATTAATGGATTTGCAAAATGGGCACAGATCAGTTTCTGTCAGTTTGTTGGCCAACCTTTTCAGCTCCATGACACGCATTCAGCATATTCTCTCTCTCTCATTCTGGCAGCATACTTCTTTACTCCAAGGTAGAGGAGCCAGCAGTGATGCAGGATGCAGCCAGGGCTTGGCTACACTGTCCGTCCAACAGCGGAGTGACAGGGTTCGGGACGGTGGCAGAGCTGTACCTGCTGCATGTCCTCGTCCCTCTTGGACGCAGAGACGAGGCTCTGCAGCTGATTTTCGGGGAGGTTGGAAGCAGCGTGTTCACAGAAGACCAGAGGCAGTTGGCGCTGGAAGTTGTGGAGGAAAAAGAGCGACAGAATCAAGATCCGCCTCAAAGTCCCAGGATGAGTCCAAACTCTGAGACAGCTGCACAGGCTGTGTCGTCTCCAGGTCTCACATTTCAGTTCAGCTATGATAGCATGTATTACACTGAGTCCTAGCACTACACGTAATGGATTCAGAGAGCCTTTCTGATTGTGTTTGTGTTCTGCAGGAGGTGTAATCTGTAAACTTGAAGCCATGCTCAGATTTCTGTACAGAAAGCTGCTGTTGACCCACACTGGCTCGTTCTGTCTGCGGAGAGTCTTTCTGGCTGCCGTCCTTCTCTACATGCTTTTCCTGCGATTGGATCCAGGTTGGATTAAATGTTCTTCATAGCTCAGTTTCATCACAAGACATGTTGAAATATGAAACACTTGTGTGGAAATAAATCTCCCTGTTTTGTCCTTGCAGCTCTTCCATCTTCATTCATCTGGATTTCCAAACTTCTTCAACTGTTCAAACAGATGTGGAGTGCCATGTTTGCACCGTACTATCAGGCGCTCACTCAGAGCAAAGGACTGTGAAGGACTTTTTCAAGTTTCATTACACCGGCTTAAACATCAGTCATATGAACAACTTTTACTACTCCAAATAAATACGTTTACAGCAGTTTTAGAAACCACAGACATTTGATGGTCCGCAAACTGAGAGGAACTGATTTATCATCTGATTTATTGTTAGTTTTTTCTTTTAATGGTGCTCTTCACTAAATCTTTCCAGTAAAATCCCCTCAGGTCTTCACCTGCTCATCCTTCAGGCTGGTTCAGCTCCCTCTTTATCATAATAATAGCTTTACTGAGCCTCACTGACATGTTTTCTTCACAGGAGTCTGTTGGCCAACACTGCTGCATCCATAACAGACTAAAAATAAAACAGATGTAAGTAAAGTATCGAAGGAATAATTAATCCAAAAACACATGTGAATAATGTAAAACAGATATGATAACTATATTCATGTTTTTATTTTTTCATGGCTTGTGAGCGTAATCCAGAGTGAGACAATAAACTGAAACCTTTTACCACATTTGCATTTACTTTAGCTGTCTGACACTCAAATGCATTTAGACCTGCTCATGTGTGTAGGCTCAGTTTCTGTGTAACTTATGTGGGTACTGCGCAAAGTGGTAAAATAAACAGAAATAATGGTGGTATATACTAGCATCATATTGTGAACGTACATCACTACAAGTCAAGCAAAAGTACTGCATTCCCAGCCGTAACTTAAATGTAGTGGAGTGGGAAGTACATGGGGTATTAAGTTACGTAAAATGGAAGTACTCTCATGTAAAGTACAAGTACCTCGAATGTGAGTGATTGAGTACATGTACTGAGTTCACCGAGAGGACACCGTGCGGGATAAAGACAGCTGATTAAAACGTCACCAAAGGCCGAACAAAATGGCCGTTTTGTTGCGTTTGTTTTGTCTAAAGCTCGTGGGCCGTCCGTGCTTTTCTGCGCATGACAACTGCTGAGTTTCAATTCCAGCAAAGTGGAGCGAATGTGGAAACCGAAAGTGAACCGAGAGCTGTGATGTGACGGAGATGTTCACTGTGAGGTGAGAGCAGTTTGCTCTTCAGTCCTTCGGGTGGTCACCTGAGTGAAACCTGCACTCATGTCTGGAAGACTCTGCTTTTTGCTGTCAAGAGCCACCGGAAGCGACTTCCGCTCCGGTAAGTAGACCCCGTCCAGCCTGCCGGATGGCGATCAGTGTGTTGTGATGCTGTGTCGGTACATTTACTCAAGTACTGCTTCTTCATACTACTTCATGTCAGAGAGAGAGCTTGTACTTTTTACTGCACTGATGTTAAAGCTTTAGGTACTCATTACTCTACAGATTCAGATTAGGAGCACAAAACCTAATCCATAAACAATAGTTTAAGTACTTTTGCTACTCGTTATTTCTGTACTTTTACTTAAGCAACTTGAATGCGGGGCTTTTGCTTGTAACAAAGTGCTTTTAATGTGTGATGTTACTGCTTTAGTGCAGTAAAATGTCTGAGTACTTGTGCCACCACTGAACCTGACTGTTACCTACCTGAGGAACCTGTACGCTGTTGGCTGCTCATCCTGGAGATGCAGTTCAGCCCACACAGATCTGGTTGTTGGTCATCACCAGTTAGCATCAGGACTGAAACTTTTCTGTTGTCGTCACACACGGTGGACACCTGAGGGTCGCTTGTGTCACGGTTATTTGAATGATTCTGTCACAGGAATGAGAGGCCTCACCAACTACTGTCTGTCCTGCTGCGTGAACACTTTGCTCCAGGCCTTCTCTGCTACCTGGGAGCTGGCAGACCTTCTGGACAAGTAAGACCCTTAAGTCCTGCATTCAATATAATCCTGACTCATAAAACTGTAATACCTTCAAGACTGGATGCCTGTGAGGGACTGAGCAAGTCAGGCTCAAGAGACACTTTAAAGGTTTTATTTACCCACATTTTAATGTCCATGACAAAAGTTTAAACTCGAGTACGAACACTGTTAACATGTTAAAATAACGCGGCTCTTTAGCCTTCTGTAAACTGAGGTCCAAACCGGAAATTGAGCTACAAGCAGGAGCAGTAAACACACTGAGATGACAAACAAAGAGACACCATACAGGAAATGAAACTAAAAGGATAATATTATCATTAACAGTAAATTGTTTTCCGAGTTAATCTACAATAACTCTTTGCTCTGTAGGATGAACAAAACCAGAGCTTATACTGAATAACACGTATGACTTAAGTTTTGAACTCCTCGACGAATGCTGACAGGTTTGTTCTGACCAGGTAGCACACCTGGCTGGTCGAATAGTCAAAAGGAAGCCCTGTGTCTGTTCCTGAACACCTTACTTTGACCTCAGTAGACAAGGAAAGTGAAGGAGACTTTGTAAGGACTTAGGAAATGACAACGCTTTTCTCTGGTGTTAAGTGCATTAACGAGGGTTTATGCATTGCACAAGGTGGGAGACAGCTGGTGGGAGGGAAGACGATCGTAACGTCCCCCTGCAGCTGAAGAAAGTTCTTGCGGCCATGAGAAACGACCTCCCTCAGCCTGCTCCGCATCACAGCTTCCTCCACTGCCTGGACAGGAACGACATTCGACGTGAGGAGAAGCAAACGTACAAAGCAAGCGTCTCGCACTGGTTTATCTGACAGCTTTGAACAGTGAGGATGTTGTTTTGCAGTTAAAACGCAGCATGATGCTGATGAGGTGTTCCTCTTCATCCTGAACTTCATACAACAGCAGATGGATGACGAAACTCTGGTTGGTCTTCAGTCAGTAATGCTCTTTGCTTTTGTTAAACGAATCACCTGTATTCGCTTACATCTGCTTTCTGTTCCAGGCTCTTGAAATCCAGAACCTGTACAAGATTTCTCTGGAGACGCAGCTGCAGTGTTTAGTCTGTCGCTCAGTCCAGACCCAAACCAGCTACCTGCTCAACCTGCCTCTGCACATAAACGAAGACCACAATTCTCTGGTGCTTGTTTCCTTCTTTTGCTTGGATGTGGATTGTCTTTTCGGGAGCATTTTGGGAAAGGCGCTCATTGACGTCATTGTCAAAAGTTAGATGAGAAACTACAGCTAGCAGCCAATTAGCTTAGCTTAGCTTAAAGACTGAAAATGGTGAGTAACAGTTAGCCTGTTTGTAGATAACAAAATCTACCTTCCCTTACCTTTACAGTAACTCAGTCTAACTCCTGCCAAGTAAACAAATCGACTTATTACACAAAGTGCCAAATTATTGCATTAAACGTCTCTGAATTCAAACTTGAATGTTTCCAGGAAGGCTGCCTGACATCCTTCTTTAAGCATCAGGAGCTAAAAGACTTAAACTGCTGCTTTTGTCCAAGCTGTGAGACTAAGACTCCATCCAAACAGGTGAGGCTTGGTTCAAATGCTTCCCAGCGAGTATGAATCAACGTAGTCAAGCATCTCTTTTTGTCCTTTCTTTCTTTCTTTCTTTCAGGGTGTCAGGCTGCTCTCCCTGCCTCATATCTTGTGTGTGAACCTGAAAAGGTTTCGAAATAGCCGAGCTGGCACCCGAAAACTTGATTGCATGGTCACCTTTCCAGAAACCTTCGACTTGTCTGAGGCTGTCAGAGAAGCGCTCTCCCCAGACTTCGCCCAGGTGCTCGTATTTCCTTTAGACCACCCAGACGTTGTGTCTTATGTCATCTACAGGTGTGTTTGTTCTTCCAGGAGGACTGCAGGTACACTTTGTATGCAGTGGTGGTGCATTCTGGTTCAGCGATGTGTGGACACTACACCGCCTTCGTTCTTCACAGGAAGAGTCAGCGCTGGTACTACGCAGATGACAGCCGTGTTAAACAGGTACAGAATCTGTTTCACTTAAATGTGATTTTATTTTCTGACTTGTACTTGCTGAAGACTCTGCGGTAAAGATTTTGCGTTTCAACGCACAGGTCAGCTGGGAAGACGTGAAGACAACATATGGCGGACATTACGGGTAAATTTCTCATCATCAGTTTCTATGTCTGCTCTTTTGATGAAGGTAGGAGTCGTCTTAAAGGACTAGTTCAACATTTTGTGAAATGGGCTAATTTGGGTTGTTTTCTTGTCGAGAGATGAAACAATTGACACCGCTCATATCTCATCAGTACATCAAACATGAAGCTAATAACAGCAACCTGTTAGCTTAACATGTCAGTAAAACCAGAAACAGCAGGAAACAACCAGTCTGGACTGCTGTGTTTCTACAGAAGCCCAGAATGGACAAACTAAATAATGTTTGTAGAGTTCCACAAGATGTCAAACTATTTCTTTAAATTTGAGAAGACAAATTGTGTAAAGACTTATTTTCTTAGTTTAATACAGATTCAGACTTTTATATGTTATCACATGTACACCTCCAGTCCTCTGCGTTCAGGCTCACCTGTGAAATCTCTTCTCACCTTAAAAAAATGTGGAATGCAGCAACCAAGCCAAAAAAAAAAAAAAGCAAAATAGCACGTGATTTCCAAATTAGCCTCCTTAAACCAGCCTCCAGTAGCTTGTAGGGTTAAATTTAAGATTTTTATTAATAACCTTTAAAGCCTTAAATGCTCGACTCCCGCTGACATCTGCAGCTTTTATCCTCCTACTTGCGGAAACGACTTTAGATCTTGAGACAAAGCCGTATTGTGTGTTCTTCAGTGAAGATTAAAGACCAAAGGTGTTTTTGTCACGAGGGCTCTCAAAGTTTTGAGGAAGAGGAAATCCGTCCTGTCTGTCATGCCGTCTTGTCTTTCAGCAGCTTTTTGATAAACACCTGGACGTTATATTTTCAGTTTTTATTCCTCTAGTACTCCTTATCACCTTCTTGCCCTAACCCTGAAATGCATAATTTTGTTTTCTACATTAATGTCTAAAAATGTTTAATGCTCTGTTTTACAGAGACACAGCTTACATGTTAATGTACAGAAGAGTTTTGAAAGAGGAGGGACAACAACCTGAGCTTT
The DNA here is from genome assembly GCF_020382885.2 of Scatophagus argus. Lineage (NCBI taxonomy): Eukaryota > Metazoa > Chordata > Actinopteri > Scatophagidae > Scatophagus > Scatophagus argus. The sequence continues at coordinate 2,886,715 of NC_058514.1, read as the reverse complement.
CCGGCTGAGTAGATGCAGATGAATTAACCTGGGGTCAAGGTGAAATAACATGGGAACGTTAACTATAGGAATATAAATGCTTACATGCTTCAAATATCTTTTTGTAATGTTTGATTGTGTTGTATATGATGTTGAATTAATATATTTTTAATGATTTGTTTGATGTCAGAGAGCTCTTTCAGTGCATTAGTAATTTCTGCCGAAAGCCAGCAGGTGGCGATAAAGACTAAAAATAGTGCAGGATTTTCCACTGTCAGACCACACACACACACTGTGAACACACTCAGTGATACTGTGAGGTTGGTTTGAAGAGAATGCTTAGCTTAGATATTCTCTGTTTGGGGGGAAATTCCTGCCATAAGACTCAGTGTTCGTTTTCCTGACACTGCTGTATAAAACATGAGTCACCCATGAAGAACAATGAAGTCTTTTTTTGTTTTCTCTGTTGGGCCACCAACAACAATTGTTTCATTCTTATTTTATATATTGTATTCTCTTGCTACCTGCAGGCCTTTTAACATTACAAACCTGCTTTGGAATGACACACCTCTATGCTTTACTTATTTGCTCTTGTTAATGCATCAACACCAGCACATCTGAGCTCAAAATGTATGAACTTGAGGTACTGAAAGGTGCTTTTTTTAAGCAATATGTGTATGTGAAAATGCATTGAGGAAATTACAACAGAAAGAGGTTAAATTTTGCAGCTACAGCCACATGCTTAAATGCTCAGTATAGGCTGTCATCAGAGCCTCTAAAGTTCCCACTGGCTTGGCCAGGCGTCGGGGGCCCGTGTGAAACGGTGCCTATGTGCTGCAGAGCTCTGACAGAATGGAACATGTCTGCATAGTGCCACAGGCAGCGGGCCTCATGCTTAGTCATCTCGCTGCCGTGTAGCACAGGCGCAGCGCGATGCGCAGGGGCTATCTTCATCCCACGTTCAACCATCACGGCTGTACATTATGTGTTTAGATCTGAGTCACAGATATGGTTGGACGTTTCACAATGAATTCGTGACATGGGGTCTCGTCTGTTCCTCCGACTTGGAGGCTATAAGTAATAATAAAGACGTGCACTCAGAAAATAAGCGACGTTGTCCGTTGTTGTTGTCTGTAGCATAAACCCTGTGGTGGAGGCGCACAGATCAATTAAACATTAACATATTAACCTTGGATCAGATGACTGTGTGACAGAGAATTATCAACCTGCTGCAGTTCTCTTCAGCTCTACAGAGTTTTCCTCAGTGTCTTTCATCTGATTGTTTTGGTTCATTGAATCCACTGTAACGCCACACGGCCGACACCAGCAGCCAGCTACGCGTGAAGCATTCAGCAGCTAAAGAGCCAGATGTTTCCCTCAGGAGCTGGTGGAGACTAAAACCAGAGCTAAAAGAAGAGTTAATATTGGACTTGGATCAGGATCAGGTGACCTGATGAATGATAATGCTAAAGCTGCTGCTGCTGCTGCTGCTGCTGCTGCTGCGTGTCTTCTGGATGTGCAGTTTGATTGATATGTTGATGAAAAGTTGATGATTTGTCCACTGTTGTGTTCACATCTTGTTTCTGCTGCCCCCAATTGGACATCAGTTTTTGAAAGTGTAAATGAGGTGTGAAAATCCCAATTAAAAGTCCTGCATTCAAAAAGTACATTAGTATTATTAGAAGTAAATATATTTACTATAGTACTACAGTGGTTGAAAGTAACTTACTTAATTATAATTTTGAGGTACTTTACTTGAGTATTTCTATGTCATGCTACTTTATATTTGTACTTACCACAATTCTGAGAGAAATATAGTACCTTTTGGTGGAGGTGGCGCTAAATCAACTTTAATATACGTTTGGGTAGCTCAAAAATGTATTTTATTATTTGAGTATTCAAATTTGAAAACTAAAACTGCAATATTACTCTTCGAAATGTAGCAGAGTATAAGTATTATTAAGTAGGAAGGAAGAATCAAGTGTTCAAGTACTTCAGTACTTATAAAAACAATAGATGTTCTTCATTAATTTCCACCACCTTATAATACTCAGCGTTTTAATGAAAGGCACATTTGGTTAACCGGACTGGAAATCTAGACTGAACATCAGCTGAATTGGAATAAGATAACTCCTCTATTTCCTCTGTTGTAGGGTTTTAATTAATAACTAATGTCAGATCACCACATGTAAAGCAGAGCACCTGTCCAGCACCATCCTGACATTGACCGCATTGCACACTAACAGTCGCACAGACAACAGCAGCCCTGAGGTCACACGAATAAAGTCTGACTGAACATCTGGACGTCTTCTTCTGAACACGTGTCGCACATGCCTGAGGTCTTTGTCTGTATTGTTTGAGGTTGAGCTCTGTCCATGTGTGGTTACTGAGACATTTTATGGCAGATCTTAATCTGTGCAGTTTACTTTGAGCGCTTTAGCATTTTCAGGTGTAAGTCGGCCAGCCAAGAGCACCTTAGGTCGTGTTGTTATGGCATTTGTTCCTCCTGCAGTGATAGTGATTAACACAATAAATCAGTAAAATCACATAAGAAGCAGATATATGGTGTGAGCACAGTCCCTGTGGGCATGTAGGCAACAGCAGCAGGGATGATATTCCTGAAGCTCTGCAGTGTGGCGACACTGAAACTGTTTTCTTTGGAGAAACTTTTGAGGTTCATTAATGCTTTTTAGTCATTGTTGATGTGTGTTTCCCAGTTACTAGGTGAGCACAGCACTGTGATGCATCGAGGAGAAAATGGAATTTGGCTATTTGAGAACCACTCTTAAATTTTCCCTTTTTTGTGTGGACAATTTCACAGGCTTAGATAAATGCCTGTGTCTGACTTGACGAAAATGACAACCAGACACCAAGAAGTACTCCAGCCCGCTGTCTGTTTGACAATCAACGATTATGTCCCTCATGCTGTCCTGCCATACAAAGGCAAACTGGGTAACAATACAAAGGTTGTCATGCTTTCCTTTTATGCCCAGATATCAGCCTGTTGGTTGGCCCACTTCACTGGTCCAGACTGAAATATCTCAACAACTATTGCATGAATTGGTACTGACTTTTGTACAAACGTTCATGAATCCTAAAGGCCTCGTTGGCCCACCTGCTTTTCCTGTAGCGTCACCAACATTTCAGACATTTTTTGGCTGTAAAGTTTTGAATGGATTCACATAAAGTTTGGTCCAGTCATTCATGTGAACGAATTGCAATAACTTCTATGACCCTTAACTTTTCATCTAGTGCCACTATCAGGTCAAAACTTCATTCAAAATCTTGAATAACTGAAAACTTGATGACACTGCCATCAGCCTCAGCCGCGCCAAAATACAATATATATATATATATATACCATATATAATACAATACAAAACATCTGAAAAATGTCTTTTTTTTAGCTCTGTTGTCTATTTTAATTATAATGTTTAAGCAAATCAGTGAGATTTGCAAGTCAGTAGAATAAATTACTTCCAACCATAATGGATTTAAACTTAAAATTTAAAGTTAGCTCAACCAAATTGCACGAATCTCACCGCAGTGAGACAAAAGCTAAAACAGAGGTTACTGCCTCTCTGCTAAGCTAGTTAGCTTCATTTTGGTTTTCTCTTCTTATCGTGTATATATTTAATCGTTTTTTTTCTCATTGCTGAATAACAAGAACAAACATTCTTACATCTTGTTTTCATATAAATTTATACAGCTGTCAAAGAGAAAATTAAGTTGCTGCTTTTCTGCTTTGTAGGTCAAGGTTGGCTCTGCCTCCGCCATTCAGAATTCACGGGTTTCATTTTCTGCTTTTATTTTTGAAGCCTCAAAAAGGAACTAATTCGTGCTCTGTCTTTACACAGTTCCCCTTTTCTGCTCAGGACAGACAATTGCTGGTCTTGGCCATAGACTCGTAGCATGCCTTCCGTCTTTAGACACAGTCAATGGTCTTGCCCATTCATGAATGTACCATTTAGACGTAGATACGGTCGCACCACTCAGGCCTCTAATTTTGCCAAGTGGCCACTTGTGGTATTGCAGCAAAAATGCCCCTTTGTCCCAAAAGCTATTCCCTCACAGTCCACTGTTATAAAAGAAATATCTGTAAAACTGTTGAGAGTACACCTTAAATTGAAAACAAGATCAATTATGATCTTATATATATGTATATAGTATATGGATTTTTGATTAATGGAGGTTTTATATTTCTAAAACTTTCCTCAAGCAAAGAAAAGCGATTTAAAAATACCTGGCGTTGTCACATCTTTGGGAGTCTCGCATGTGGGCCCAGAAGGAAAAACACTACTGAGCATATTCAGGGGGCCATCAGGAAGTAAACCCCAAAACTAGAAAAGATTTTGGTGTATGTGCCAGGTGAGCATCTTTGCATCAATATCTAGTTATCTTTGTACATCTATGTGCTGTCTTATTGCAGGAAAACTCTCTTATGAAATGTCTTTGTGAGTAAAGGTGACCCTTTAACAAGTCCTGATGGCCCCTCATCTGCTCTAATCGTATATTGCAACAGCAAAGCTCCGGATGCTTCATGTGTGGCAGCCCAGCTCATACAGCTATGCTTTGGTTACATAATGAGGTTTCAAATGGGAAATGATTGTGTTTCGCTCTCTGCATGTCCAACCTGCCAGCCTGGTGACCATGGTGAAGTCTGCTTTTGTAAACAGCAAACAAGAACTGAAAGCAAATGTCTGCTGCATGACTTAGATTTTTTTCTCTCATATTTAAAAAATGAGATAAAGGAGCACATGACTGAAAAAACATCCATATATTTCCTCATGAAAAGAAAATCATCACATTTCAGTTGACCTGAATCCAGAAGTCAAGCCTGATTATAGCTGTCTTGGAAAGTTTTGCTGTGATCTGAATCCGGTTTGATCAAGTTTGCATTCAGTTCTTTTGTGCCTGTTGGAAGTTAAATTAGAAGCTGTAGTGTTGAGCTCACTAGATACTGTGGAAGTTCAGAGACCTGCCCTACAAACATCAGTTTGTTGTGGGCGTCCATGTTTTCCCAAGCAGAATCCCTGGGATGCATTTATGTTGGAAGTCAGAATACAGACTCAGGGCTGTGACTTGCAGTGGATTGCAGTTGAAGGCCACAGCAGTGAATTCTGTTTTCTTTGCTTTAGGTGTTAACACGCAGATCTGTGAATGTGCTGTGGTGATTTCACTGGAATTTGCAGTATGAGCGGTCGTGTCGACGAAGAAGCCTTATCTTTCCCTTGTGAGTACATAAAATTTTCTCTCTGGCGGGAGAAGGGGAGTCGGGTCAACACAAAGTTTGCCTCTCTTCACGTGTTCAAGTTGTCCTCCCTGAGATTCTTGGCAGCCTCAGCATAATAAATAGAACATCTGCTGAATTTTCTAGGAAAAGGGATGTCCAATGGTCAAACTGCTATAAGTGAACAGACAAGAAAAAGTGTGGTTCAGATCTGGTCTGGTTTCGGTTTGGACCAGATCTGAGGTTGAGGTTGATTCACTTTCATTTTGGTCTCCGCAAAATGGCAAGTGGCACTACTATTTAGTGGCTAATGATACGTATTCAATCTCAGTTATTTTTCAGGTTATTTATATTTATTACGAATTGCAGTTGGCAGCTTGTTACGGATGTTGGTTCCCACAGGAGGTGAGCGGAGGCCTCTTGGTAATTGTGGTCATAACATGCAGGGTTACATGACCTGATGCCCCACCCTTGTCTCCGTAGCTCTGTCGTTACTCTTCAGTTAACGCCTTATCTCAGCTCCTTATCATCAGACTCGGGATCCAGAGAAGATCCGCCGTCGCCTCAGAAGCCAGGCCGCTCAGGTTACAGGTGAAATGGCTTTACTGACGGGCCCGAGTAACCGTCTGTCTCTCAGTGTGTGAGCTTCCTGCCTCAAAGCGAACTCCTGCTCTGACATGCACACCGCCATGTTTGTGCATTGTGGCCCCTCCGGTGGTCTCACAGGTATAGACGACTTTTTATTTATGATGTGATATATTTTACATTTGGCTATGCAGTGTTTTGCATCAGCTGTACAATCACAATTGAATGTCACTCAAACGAAAGTGTGAATTAACGCTTGTTGTGACTTGCAGGGAGAAAAACTCATCAAAACATTATAAGATAGCATCAAAATAAATCCTCATCTTCTCATGGTATCCCTCAAATTAAAATCCAGCTTTGGCTGCCTCTCACTATACAGGAATGAATGGAATTGCACCTTGAGGCTAACCGCTGCCTCGCCGTTCCAGCTCTCAGCTTGTGATAAGCTCACAACAACCTGTTAACTGCTGCAGACACACATTCAGCTGTGCTTGTCTGTGTGTGCCAATCAGTTGCTACACCAGTGCTCCGGTTAATGATTTGTACAGTAGCAGAAAGCCCTGACAGACGGCAAACTCATAGCGAAACTGGCCTAGATGCAAACAATGATGTGTTTTCATTTCTCCTTGGTGCACGTTGCCATGTTTAAGATACTTGACCCACGTTCTGCTCTTCACCCCCTCTGTAATATGGGCTGGGCACCTTGAGAAGTGAGCTATCCATTGTCTTTGACCTGTTCTCTCCTTCGGCCTCTCCTATTTCCGCACAAAGACTCTCTAATGCCAGGTAGCTGGCGCTGGCATTCCTGTTGCATTCCACCATGGGGAAGTTGCTGGGATCAGGATGAAAAATGCCTGAAACAAAGGCCTACTCTCATTCACAGGGTTTAGGGTTCTGTGGGAAAATCCAGGCTGGACAGAGGTTGGATGGCAGAGGAATGCGAAGCAGGGCATAGCTCACACAGTCTCTATGGCACAGATGCAAAGACACATTGACAAGCTAGAGGTCTTCTTACAAGAGAGGAGGCAGCTATCATGAAAGAGGATGATAGGACCCTCGATAGCTGCAGTATATCCCTCATTTGTCATGTTTACAGGCAATTAAGTCTTCCATTGTGCAGACATGACGGGCGAGGTTCTGACTGGATGTCTGGATGTAAGCTCTGTCCTCATCCTCTTAAACCTGACTCTCTTAACAGCATCTTTTCTGGCATTATTTGCCTTTATTCGATAATGTCAGCAGAGAGAGATGGAATGCAATAAAGCAGTGGTTCTCAGCCCTTTAAGCATAAAGTTTTGGGAATTCTGCTTGTTCGCTCTATGGTGGAGCTTTACATGGGAAGATTGATACCACGGTCATATTTGGCTGTTAAATAGGAATCTACAGGCAGGAGGCAGCTAGCATAGGGTAAATACTTGAAACATGAAGAAACAGCTAGCCAAAAATTTCCAGCAACCAGCACACCTGAAGTTAAAATAAACGTGCTATCTGTGATCATTTATTTTACTTTGTGTACATTTGACACTCCTGTTTCCTCTTATTTACAGTCTTTGGACTAAGCTAACTGGCTGATGCTGTAGGCTGACTGTTATGTTTTACTGCTGGATGCAACACTAATTGCCTCTCAGGGATAATAAAGATTGAACTTTGCACCTTGAAATTTAAAGACATGAAAGTGGTATCAAGCTTCTTATCAAACTCTCTGCCACAAAGCAAATACCAGTAAACGTATTTCCCAAAATGTTGAATGATTTACGTAACTGAAACAGTAACGGGAAACAAGTGTTTCCCCAAAAAATGTAACTGAAAAGTTAAAATCTAAATATTTTTAATCACCTGGGGATTTTTCTGCTGTTTGTAAACATATGGAGTCCATTCCTTTGCCGCCTCATGCTGAGGTGAGGTGCCTGACCCTGCTTCACCCTGCCTCCCCTGAGTCATATCTGAACCCCAGCTTGTGAAGATTTAGAGAGGAATTTACTGTCAAAGCTTTTATTTTACTCTCTCACAACAAATAGCCTCCCAACACACACTATAGGTAATGCATTTTCAGCTGTGGGGGAGAGAAAGGCAGTGAGATTAATGCAATTGAAGATGCTTTTAAATGACAGTAGGAAGTTCTCCTGTTTTAGTGGGATTTAATGATCAGACACCGCAGTTAATTATTGTTGACCGTGTCAGCAGGATGGTGATGATTCATCGACTACCTTGAAAATGAAACAGCATACCTACATAGTTAAATTGTGAAATTGTGTACAGACGTTCACGATCCCCAGAGGATGAATCCTGATTACTTTGGTGACGCCCTGACGTTTCCTCTAGCGCCACCATGAGGCTGACATTTGACGGTTTAAGTAAATGTTTTAGCAGCTACTGGATGGATGAAATTTGGCGTTGATGTCCACCTCAGGATGAACTTTTCCCCTTCTCCAGTGCTTTTGGTTTATGACTGCCTGCAAAACTAATTATTTTCCCTTCAGTCTCAACTTTGTTTCTAAGTTAAATTGCAGTTGTTAGCCTGCTAACACCTTTAGCTAAGATTGTAAACGTGGTAAACGTTACATGCTGATGTTAGCTCAAAGAAATGTCATGTCTGTAAGTCCTCACAGAGCCGTTACCATAGCTGTAGTCTGTGGCAACGACCACAATTGACATATTGAATTTTTTAAATAAAACTCTTCCTTCTTCCTCTCATTGTCATATAACCCGCACAGAGCAAAGCTGGCCTGCAGAATATTTCTGAATGTATACACAGCAACAATAATGCAAACCTCAGCAGCTTGCATTGCACTAAACACGTAACCACGGATCACAACAGCTTGTAGATCTCAAATTGAGTCTCACAGATCTGCTGTCAAACAGGAAGTCTTCCTGAGTATTGTCAGTATGAATAGCTTCAGTGAATAATGCTGAAAAATGTCCGCATTTCACACATAACTAGCAGCTTGTTTTACCTGTAAATAACAACTCTCTCAACGCAAACTCTTCTTGAGAAACCTTTTTCCTCAAAGGTTTTGTTTTGTTTTGTTTTGTTTTGTTTCATGGAGATAAAATCATAGCTCAGCACACCTAAATAGTTAAAGCTGCCATTTGTTTATACTCTGAGCCGTGGCCTGCTATCAGCTCAGACTGTATATCATCTCCAGAGTCCATACGTAGTGTGTGGTTGTGGTGGGCTGTCGGAGATGGAGTACGAAGGGAAATGAGAGGAGATCTGTTGCAGCCCACATGCCCCCTTTCAGATTCTCTGATGTGGCTTCAAGGCTTCCTCGGAAATGCAAGGCGTTCTGGGATAGCATTTAAGTCGTCTCCAGAGTTTTGGGAGCGTGTGTTTCGAGTGTGAATGAGTGCATGAGACTGTGTCCTACAGTATCTCAGCTTTATTGTTAAACATTATACTTTGATATGTGAGTGCTGCTGGCCAACTGCGGCTTTCCAAGGAATGAGGGAGTGTCGCTACAGATGAAAGGGCACAGCAAACTGTATCACGCAGGTGATTTTCCTTTCGGGTGGGGCAGGTTGATAATATATGGAGAGTTCACTTCCGCCGTGAAACACAATGACTTTACCAGTGTTTTCTCATGGGCTCTTATCAGTCTTATTCAAACAAGGTGCCTTGGCTCATGAGATAAACAGTCAGCTATTATCTCTGCTATCTCCAGTCTGTTGCACTCTTAACGGGCTGTGATGCATTAGGGTCTCCTTCAATGGATAATAAGTGAGATGAGGGAAAATGTTAATCTTCAGATATTTAATACCATTTAGATTTTTTTTATGCTTTCCTGCTTTTCGTTAAGTGAGTGAGTCTGCTGAGAGGACCGGCCCCTCTCATCTGCAGCCTGTTATGGCGGATGGGAGGATGACATCATGTTGGTCTCGGAGCGGCGGCTGGTAATTGGCCCGCTCTCCTTCTCCAGCGGCACGGGCCAAACAGAACACACAAGTGGAGCCAGTCAATGCAAGTCAGATGCACCGGGTTTTTCCAGAGTGGCTGGTGGGGCCTCAGTGCAGACTGAGAGCCAAGAGGCCTCGAAGAGGGGTGCACCGATCCAACTGTAAATGTCAGAAATGAATGAAGGGCCTCAACTCAGAATGAAATCTGATATAATACGCCCCAGGCCAGCCTGTTTGATCTGCTGTACAATCCACCGCTGTAGTCGTCTGGATAACTTTGCCTATTCTCCATGATATGACACTGCAAGAGCATTTTCATGTGGAAGTTTAGCGAGAGCTAACGTCAGTGAGCTCTCAGCCCACACAAAGTTCCATTACAGGGAGGCTGAACTGCTGCACCTCTGGGCTGCAGCAGAGCACAGCCAGCGATTGTAATATTGAAATCAGTGCGCAGCTTCTCAGTTCTGAAGGAGTTCACATGCCTCGCAATGCGGACGCATTGCTGACGATGGATGATGTAAAGCTCCACAAGGCATTATTCTGAAATTCCTAGCACATGTGAATGATGGCCGGAGGATGAAACATCTGGAAATAAGATTAAATCTCGGCAGGTTCAGATGTGTCTCGTAGACGAAAATCTCATCAGCAGGACAATAACATGCAAAAACATCTAATCCCATTAGTTTTTTAAGCAGCTGTTTGATGTGGCAACATGAGTAAAGCCTAATTAGTTGCAGTGGATGTGTGAATGAGACCTGGTTCTACCCTGTGGCCAGTCTCACACACAACATATGGGCCGGGCAGAGATGTTGGATACCCCTTTTCCAATAAAACAGTCTTTATCTTTTATAGAGGCTGTTCAGTCATACCACCATGTTTTCTGCTATGTGGTGGTTGCACAAAAAAACAGAGGTGTGTTGATCTTCTGATTACATAGGCGGAGGATTACATAAACCTCTCTGTTATCATCTAAAAGAACGGTTGTGAGAACACATTAGGTGTCTAAAGCCTGTGTGGGAAAACATGCGTTCCTGTAGTGTCAGAAGAGGGTGCAGTGCTCAGCGTGTTGGCACGTGCCCGTCCGCCTGTCTCTTGCCCATTGTTGCTTTCCCACATTAGTGACAGATAAATGGGTGTAAGTTCTGAACAGAAGGTCACATTGATCTCGTAGGTGGTGAGAACGTCGGAGTTCCTGTCCCGATCGCGACACAACATAACATACGTGGGCAAAAGTGACTGACTCTGCTCTTACTGAAACAAGCTTTTGAATGCTTTCGCTCTCAGTACTCTGTCAGGTATCGCACTGAGCTGTGAAACTGCACGCTGCAATCACTTTGTGTGGGTGCTGATGAAATAAATTCATTGTTTCTATGTTCGGTGGATTTCTGGCTGTGTTTTCTATTTTGTGGTGTGAGAGATGCTGATTGATGATAAATGCAGCAGAAGTCACTCTCACTGATTCCTGAAAAAATGATCTATGTTTGTATCGCACTCGGTACAAGGTAGTGAAACTTGTTTTGTGCCCTTTAACTGAAGAGAAGTGAGCAGCCACCGTACTGCATCCCAGGACCAGCTCTAGACCCGGGACTTTGGCAGGAGAATTAAGCTAATATACATATTTTTTGATGGTGGGGAGAAAACCCACACAAGCACGGGGAGCATGCAGACTCCAAACAAAGAGGCCCTGCCTGAGCCAGGACTCAGGAACTCAGGAACTCCTCAGTGTGACAGTCCTAACCACTGAGCCACCGTGCTACAGATCCCACCCAGCGTCCTGAGCAGAGAAGGATGTCACACCCCCCTCTGTGGGGGTTGTAATCTGAACTTCTGTCTTCTTTGTTTTGGTTGCCGGACCGGCTGAGATGTTAGTGCGTTTGAACATGCGTGTGTGTCCCTGTCTGTCCGCCTCGTGTTTGTTTTCAACATGGTGGTAACAGAATCTTGACTCATATTTCCTCAGCGCTGCCTGGTTTGGCAGTTTGATTTGCATTTAGTGAGCAGTGTGTGTGTGCAGTTGCTGCCTTCTTTTTCCAACTTTACTGAGTAAATAAAGCATGCATTAGTTTTGGTCTCAGGTGCCCAATGCTGACATATTATCACTAGTTTCTTGCAGTGAGCATGTTAGCAAAAAGCTTGTCACTGATTTTGAGTCGTGTTTCTTTACTTGTAACTGTGTGATATCCTGAATGATATTGTTCCACTGTGGTCACCAGTTTGGTGGTTTTATTTATTTATTTATTTTTGCTAAATAACACTGCCTACTGCAGCTTCAAACAGGACTGAACCAAAGTTGTGAAGGTGCAGGATTTCAAAATAAAATAACACGCTGAAAGATACAGAAACGTTCCGCAGTGCTAAATGAAAACTGTAGTTCCTACGAGCGACTCCTTTCAGATTACAGGTAATCATTTGATAAATTGCTAATATAAAATGTTGATTAGTATAAAATGGAGTATGTGAAAGTAGCAAAGTTACAAGAGGAATTTTTTCAGATTTGACTGGACTGCTCCAGTCAAAGTGGGGTACTGGGGACACTGGGGTATTTTGATAACAAAACACTTTTCAGTGCATATTTGGCATAGGACAAAAGATTACTGAAATAATCCCAGGATTAGAATTTGGAAAATCTTCATCTTTAAAGTCCCTACATGTATTTATATGAGCATTTCAGTTCTTGAGAGTGTTTGTTGAAGTAGTCACACGATAACCCTGGTTTTGTAGCTGTGAAACCATTTACAGTGACTTAGCCTTTTTACTTCCTATCATAAGTCATGTGAGGTCAAATCTCCACTCAAACACCAACTCAAAGCTTAACTTTAAATGTGAACTTATGAGGAAAAAGTTCCCATGTAGACTATCTTTCCTTATTCACTGCTGCTGATGCACATTTCCCAGTACATCCTCTCTCAGCTGGTGAGCTCGCTGTCGAGGCAGAAAATGCGCCGGAGGGAGGAAATGATTATAGCATAAGGGAATGTGTTATCACTTTCTCTCTCTTGTGCACGACCAGCTGAATGTCATATATTTGTGTTTCTTATCTGAAGGAAGAGAAATAAGCACATCTCACAGCTTCACACAGTAATGACACGTCCTCTGCATTTTTCAGAAGGCTTCGGTGTGTCATGTCAAGATGATTTGTCCAGACTGGACATGTGCAGTGAAATATCAAATGTCATGTAGGCTGTTGTCTGGCTGCACAGTGGAAAAGTCTATATCAAGTTCCCCATCCATCAAACGCTGCTCTCTGGCGGAAGCAGATACAGCTGTTGTAAGCCATTGATACCTTTGTTGTTCCTTTGAGTTGAACCGCAACCGTCTGCAGTCACAAACCCTCTGCCTGTATGCCTTAAAAATTCCTGCCTCATTCCTTCTCTTGCAGTGGTGTTTAAGTTGAACCTGGCTGGTTGACTTGTGCTCATCAACTCAGAAATATCACCTAACTAGCAGGCATGCGTGACAACAGAAACAGCTAATTAAAAAGGGTTTCAAGTTTGGAGACTCTTAGCCATACTGCAGAAACAATATATTTAAGTGGTACCACCATGGCCTACGTATCGTTCATCAGCTGTCTTTTCAATTGGAACGTTAAGCTAAACCATTAGCCTTAACTCAGGGCACTCCCTCACAGTTTTTATAAGGTAAAGTAAGACATCAGGAAGTCAGATTCTGGCCTTAACTCACTGTTGATGTACGCTGTAGTGGTTTGGTTTGGTTTGGATTTGTAGGGCTGTATGGGTGATGGTGCAGCCGGCCGTCATCTTAAATGCTGTGACGTAGGAATTGGGGGAACCATCACAGTATTTGTATTACAGACACAAACTGAACTCAGGAAACCCGTCTTAATGCAAACATATACAGTCTCCTTCACATCTGAGAACACACATCAACTTGACAGCCGTGACTGCAAAGGTGGAGAAGAGGAGCCGCACCTTAAAAGCCCTGGCAACCTCTTCATGTCTAGCAAACAGCCACATGTGTCAAACTTCTCCTCCCACGCTGCACATTTCACACATTCCTAAAGAATGTTTGCTTTTTTACCAGGTCGAGAGAATGAATCCAATGTTGCATTGTCGTCTCACTGGCTTGGTGGAGATTTTGGAAGTCGTTCTATGAGACTGTAAAGCCTTGTGCAATTCATTCTTTGCCCAGTCATCAGTTTTTCTGCAGCCCGATTGAAACTCTTGCTTCTCCCAGTGAGTATTTATGTCCTCATAGGCTAACCATAAAGAGAACCTCCCTGTGCTTTCATTTCCTCAGTGACAGTGGGATTCCTGACCAAGGGCTTGAGCTCTGGCCCTGGTTCTAACCATAACATATGCCCCACTGTTTCCTGTTATCAATGATTACATAAGGTTCGGAAACAAAGACATCCTAGGCTGTCAGGGAAGCAGCAAGACCCCCCTCCGCCCTCTTGATTTCCATGAGAATGGAAGTCCAAGTTTCATAATGACGCTGAAAAGGGCAGTTTTTGCTCAATATCAAAGTCCAGCACATACCGTAATTCTTTACAATATGCTCGTGGCTCTTTGATGCTGTTCTTTGGCACAGTGCTATGAATGAATGCTAATATTAGCATTGTAATATGCTGATGTTTCGCAGGTATAATGCATATCACGTTCGCTATCTTAGCTTAATGTGTCAACTTGCTAACAAGTTGATAATCTGCACTAAACACAATGTACAGCTGAGGCGGGAATGTCATTAGTCACCGCCGCCAAGGAATCTGGGTTGTCTGTTTGTCTGATTGTCAGCTCAATTAGGGAGAAACTGCAGGCTTGATTTTCGTGAGACTTGGTGGGAGGATGTAGCGTGGGCTAAGGAAGGAAACCATTAAAATTTGGAGTGTATTTGAATCAGATACACAAATTATTTTTCTCTTTGAAGAGAGGGAGCAGCACTGGTGAAAACAAAAGCAGTGAATCAGAAAAATATAAAGTCCTTTTCTTTCATGGCAGGACACAGACAGAGCAGAGCAGAGAGACAGAGACAGCGATGTAGTCAGGTCGCTATATTTTTATTGTGTAGTCTGACCTCACACCTGTGCAATCTCAACAAATTGATCAGACTGAAATACTTAATTATTTCAGTCTGAACAAATTGATTGACCGGCCACCCACCAGACGTTGCTATCCTGTCTTAGCTATCCAGTCTACAGGTAGTTGATACCCTTTTTTGTGTGCGCTCTGGCTGCAGCACGTGCGTTACAGGACGAGTCCTAACAGGTGATGTGATGTCTTACATGCACGCTGTTGGGTGCATACAGTATGTAGGTCACTACAATGGGATGGTTTCCTATTATAAACAATGATGAGGATGCAGAGTGACATAGCCGGAACTTTCGCAGTGCTCTCCAGGGACAAGGCCTCGGTCCTGGGAAGCAGTAGCTCAGGATCAACTGGACCGTTGCAGCTTCAGCTCGCAGCAGCATTGAGAACCTCCTTCTTTCCCAGCGTGGGCCGGCCCATGGCTGACATCTGAACAACTACTAGCATGAGTCCTGTCCCTCCCAGACTTATGGTGGGAACAATTGATGAGTTTCTCTTTATTGACTCTAGGCAAAAAGGAAAAAGTTTTCTCCTGGGTGGTTCCTATTATTAACAATCCTGACTGATAAACATGGCAGTCCTTGTGGGAATGTTTTGTTGGATCAAATGCTGTGTTTCCAAGAGGGCAAAATGATTTTGTGTGTGTGTAGCATGTCATATCATGATCAGTCTGATCCACCTCTCATACCTCGGGGGGCTCTTAGCTTGGTAACAAAGCCCTGGTATCTGGTTCTGCAAGCTTGGTATTTGATCAAGACTAATCTCCAGGTTTTGATTTCAACTGGTTTTGTCTGGGGTGGAAGTACTTTTTACGCTGTTTCTCTTTCTAAAGCTCAGCCTGTTCAACTGGATTTTAAGTTCTCACAACTGAGATAGGCTGCACCCAAGTAATGTGTATTGGGAAAGAGACACAGGAAAACACAGACTAGGTCAAGTTAGGATGATGAATCGCAATAGAAAAAAATTGGATTCATTTTAGAAATAATTTGACTTTTTGACTTTTGGAAAAACAAGAGAGTAGTCTGAATCCTTTCATCTCACTCTCAGCGAAACAGTGAATAAGCCTTTTCCCCAAAATGTCAAACTCTACCTTTAACTGTATAATTGGTAGGAAAAGGGCTTGGAAAGATTTAATCTTTATATCATCGCCAGTATGTGAAATCCCTTGGCATGGACAGAGACAGAAACGCCCTGGTGGATACAGATTCAAACTAATAGTCTGGGCGCCACCGAGCAGGTTGGCCCCTCTGTTCCACTGGACCACCAATCAGACCCCCCACCCATAACAGGATCAAAGCCAGGCTGGAAGTTGAGGGACGGAGGAGAATGACCACGCCATCACCACTCTATCTCATATCATGGTATTTCCTGCAGATTGGCCTGGTATGCCCCTTTTTGTCTTGGTTTTCTACTCTTGGGCTCTCTGGAATGCCAAATTACACAATATGCAAGGGAATCATTGGATTTCACCATCACCCAAAGTGTTTGTTTGTTTGCATTGCAAACTGTGGTGGCAAGTTCAGCACAGGCCAGAGATGGACCAAAAATTGCTTTGTGTATTTCACACACTCTTCCTTTGTCTTCTGTGGTTAATTGGATGAATGTAGTCTGTTTTGCAATGTCACAGTCAGCCAAGAATGCTAGAATGGGTTTAATTTTAAGTCAAAGTCATTATTACGAGAGATACCTTACAGAAACAGTATTTCCCACTCCCACTTAGATCTATTAAAGTGACAATAGACCACAGTCACATGGCGGCCCTTTTCCTCTGATGTCACACTCAGGGTTGGATACTCTGATGTTGCAATAATGTCATACTGCTTTGTTGCAGGTTGTATATGACAGGTTGTATATGACAAATCATTTAACTGCTTCCTGACTGATCAGCAACAGATGAGAGAGTAGATAGTGATAGCCTGTGGAGACACTGGGCTATGTCAGCGAGAAAATAGTTGAATGCTAATCCAAAATTAGCTGTTGTCACACGTAGCTAATATGTTGGTTCACCTTGAAATATGGCCTCATGTCTCTCCAGCTGGTAAGTTTTACATGGAATTTGGCATGATTTGTGGTATCACTTACATTTATACAACTTGCAACCTGCAACAGTATGACATTACTGCAGCATTTGACTTCTCACCTTGGACATAATGTCAGAGGAAAATGGTCGCAGTGTGAATGCTCTATACCCGTCAGTGTGCATTAATGTGTTTGGTCTGGCTACACTTGAGCACCGTTGTGACGACAAGCTCCTAGACTCATATTGATAACTGACTGGTTTTGATCCTTCTGCTTGAATGCATGGGACTTTTTTGGGAAGGAAGTAGGGACCTTCTGAGTCTCCCTGCTGAATTTAATCAAGCAATGAGACCAATGAGGTGAATTAAGGCTGGAGCTGACTCAGCCTTACAGAGGTCTCTTTATGCCGCTGCTGAAGTCGAAGGGGCCCAGGGTTAGCATGCATCACACACAGGAAAACACCAGGCAGCTCCCAGACAGTCCAGGCCCAGCAGTCCCTCCCTGCCCACCGTTTATAAGGAGCATATCGACTCAGTACAGCCACTTTCAAAGAGCTTTCGTTCACATTGCGAGGCCCCCCATTTCCTCCTCTCTCTCAGGAGGGAAATGTAAGTGTGCAGGAGTGGAAATGTTGGGAAGTGAATAGACGAAGAAAGCAATGTTATTTGTGGAACGTTGAGGCCTTTTGGCTTAAAATAAACTCACACAAAATGACTTACTGGAAATTGCTCAGTCCTCTGCTGTTGATTAATGTCTCATTTTTCTATGGGTACAGAGAGTGTTTGAGAGAAGGACACGAAGAGAAAGACTAACTTTTGTTTGATCCAAGGTCATTGAGTGGCCAGCTGCAAGGCCCTCTATCTACCCCTGGGATCTGTCTTTCTATTGGACATCCTGTCCCTGATGAATTGTCACTCCTCTCATTTAAGATCACACAGAGGAAGCAGGCACTGCCAGGACACACCCACTCATCCTTGCCGGCCAATCGGCACGCTCCAGTTGTCCAGCATCCTTCACACTCAGAAAACCACAGCTGCCACAGGAGCTCCTCCGCCGGAATTTTTGTTTGTGTCCTTCCTTCCCTAATCTCTGACCACACACACTTGTTCACTTGTGACAGGCGGCCGCTGCCTCTTGGCCCTTACCCAGCATCACAACCACTCCCCACTGCCCACTCTCCACCCCCCACCCCACCCTCCAATCTTCTGCAGTGCCCTGAGACATCTGGGTGTTGTAAGGCAAATGAGCAGACAAGCTGGGGGGAACTTCAGAGTCGACTGCTGGAACAGAACAAGGGGGCCCCCTCAGCAGAGTTATATAACAGTCAGAAATCTAGCTGTATGCTCACATGAAGAACATAACTCTCTTTTGCAGACGCATGCTGAGCTCTCATACCATGAACATGGACATTACTTACATGCATGCATGTTCTCTGTCTGGACAGACGCAAAACTCATCCAGATTCTGTATCTAAGTGATTCTTTCTAGACATGAGGTTTGTTCACTACAAAATGGAGAGGATGTGATCTCACCCAATTAAAATCCAACCTATGTCGCTTGCTTCCCCTTCGTGCCAAGCGTCCCTACCCACCCCCAACATATAGGAAAATTTGTGTTTTTCAAGGGCTTTGGACAGGAATATTGGATCTATTAGTAGTATATTTGAAATATTCGAACACTGCAAATTTAGGCCATTTTACATATCCTAAAAGCAAAAATTTGACATTCTGAGAAAAATGGTCAATCAAGAGCATGATTAAAAGACTGATACTGCTCTTGTATATGTCCATTACGATGTTATGGCCAGCAGATCAGTTTATTTTAGCCTCGTAAAAAGGCTGGAAACAGGTGGAACCAGATAACCGGTTTTGTACAGATTAAATACACAAAATATGACAGGTTCACTACTGAACTTTAGAAGTGCTGGTGGATTGTGTTGAGCCAAGTGAGCTTTTCCCCCCTATTTACAGTCTTTGTGCTAAGCAGCTGGCTGCAGCTTCATATTTAACAGACAAACACGAGAGTGGTATGGACCTTCTCATCCAACTCTCTACCAGAAAGTGAATGTGCATTTTTCAAAATGTCTAACTATCCTGTCACAGGAGTCTTTACAGCAGCATAGAGCATTTTGCCTTAATGCCTTGTTTTAGCAACCTATAGAACCCCTTTAGTTTAAATTGTGCCCTCTGCTCCTCCCTTCCTCTGTTTGCTATTACTCCTGAGTGCATGGTGGAGAATAGGGCAATGTTCTCAGAGGCTCTGGTAGGAGTGAGGGATGCAAGCTGCCGGACGTCAGACTTGTATACAGACTTAATGGAGGAGGGGCAGATTCAGCAGTGACCGAGGCTCAAACTGTGGAAAAGAAACCCTTTTGTGTTCATGACCCAGACGACTAAAGACCAGGCCCGGATGTTGCTCTCTGTCCCGTCATTGTCTCCTCAAATGTTGGCATTTGAGTTTGAATGATGGCTTTTAGTTTAGCCAAAACATTCCTAAGACACAGTGCGGAAAACACCCTCTTTTTCCTGTGCTGATTTGATGACTCTCCATTTGTTTTCTAATCTCGCTGCGTAGTTCAGCGCAAATTAGCTGGTTGCACCACAGGGCCTCCAGTCACACAATCAGGATTGATGGTGGGAGTTACTTGGGCATTAAGGAAGTGGGATTTACACATCCAAAAAAAATATAATTATGAGATGCTGCATAGAGAAAACCATAGCAAATGTTGGGAGCAGCGTTGCTCCAAACAGTCATTTCAAAGATCCTGCCGATGATTTGCTGAACTTCTACTGGAAAGCACCTTCTTTCCCACTTTTCCCTTCAGCCACTCTGCAGTGAGTGGCAGTGACAGGAAGACTTTGATGTGTGACACTCACGATAGAGTCGCGCTCCATGCTGCTGATAGCCTAACCAGAATAGCATGCGAAACAGCAAGAACATGCGACCATCCGCATGTCGCGTACTTTTCATGTTTGGGAATGGGTATTTGGTCCACTTCCAGCAGGGTGTAATCAGTTGATGTGAAAGCATATAGTATGCAACCATGTGACAGACAGAAGCCACTTTATCTACTCTGCTGGCTGAGATACACCAGCTATCACTCAGCACTGGGAGGAGTGTTCACCACTGTTCACACCACAGCATTCCAGCCATAGCATACTCTTCTCTACTGTCAGTAAACCCAAACAGCCAGCTTGACTCAGAGCACATGGGCAACCTGTAATCAAGCTTGGCCCTGAAACTGGCATGTAAAAGTAAATCCTGTGTTTATATCCGAGAGAGAGGCCTCCCTGATGGAGCGACTTACATGATCTTGCACAGGAAATACATAAGATGATGTTAAGCTTCAAACCAATCTCTGGGATTAAACATCTTGACTATCACCCTCCACCTCTTCTCTCTTTCTCTTTCTCTGTCTTTGTCTCTTGATCTGTGGCAGTCCGCCCATCTCCGGGCCCCTATGCTCTGGTGGGTTCAGTGGACTGGTATGCAGCAGGAATCTTTGGATCAAGGTGATTTCACGCTCCTCCACGTTTTCCCAGGGCTTTGGGCGCTCTCTGTTACCTCTGTGGAGCCCAGAGTGTGTGATAGCGGCTGACATGTGTTATTATAGGACACATGCACTAACAGAAGCAACACGGTAAGAGTGCTTTATCTGTCTAACACCTCTGTTTCCCTCAAGTGTCAGGCTTTGACTGTCTGGTATGGTAGGCTTCTTGGGCCTCTTGCAGACAGACCCCCTTTGGACAAAAACACTGACCACTGAGGGATTTGTCAGCCTCTCCATGAACAGACAAAGGGATAACCATCCGACATGAAATCTCAATTCCAAGATGAATCCTCTCAAACATACACCCCCCTCCTTTGAAGTAGAACTAATCTTGCTAACCTTGACATTCCCTCAGAGACAGTTCCCACTCTCACTTCACAGTCTGCTCTCATAATAGTCCCACAGTCCTCTTCTCTCTCTCTCTCTCCCTCTCTCTCTCTCTCTTTCAATGAAACTCCATATCTCATTCAGCTCTCTGGTGACAACTGTGAAGCTGTTCCGGTGAGAAGTGGTTCAATTCAGCTCCTGTCATTCAGCTCGAATGAAAGTTTCCTCTTTCTTTAACCATGCTCACATGTGATCGGAAGCAACAAATTCAGATGCTTGAAAATGTTTTTTAATGCATTTGATAAAGAATTTAGCACTTACAGCTGCACAGGGAAAACAAAAGGGACTGAAATGACCTTCAGACATCAAAAGTGATAGGGAGTTGGCAAAATCATGACTTCCTCTTCTATTATAATCCTAGCTTTTTCAGATTAGATCCTGTCTTAGAAGGACAAATAACAAACACTTTTAGACATCCTGGAGACACCACAAGCACTCTCTGCAGATTTACATGTCCATCCTCATACTTTCATCCTTTGGCATGGTGGCATGCCAAAGGACTTCCTTTATGGAAAACTTTTCCCTGGAAAGGGATCAACATGCTGTCCACACCCTTTACCATAAGGATGTCTGCAACATCACACTGTGTCCCATGGATCCCAGCTCATGTGGCAGACCAATGACCTGATTAAAAACACCAGTGAGTTGGAGGCTGTGTACTGACTTCAAGCAATCACACATTCATAAACTACAAACAAGATACCATTTTGTTCCAGGATGCACATCATAACAGGACCAAGAGTCTCTAAGGACTTGGTAGAGTCTCTGTACTTGATGCTAAATGCTACCGTAAACATGCTCACATGCACATAGCCTACAGTGCTCACTATCTTAGTTTAGGGTGTCAGCATAATAAAGTTCACAAATCAGCTATAAAGAAGGTTCAGCTGAGGGGAATCAATTTTGCAAGTTGGAAATAAAGTTTTGCTGTTCTTAGTTATTGCTAACTGCTGCTGCTGACTTCTTCTTTATTGTCTCACAGTATTTCATGTTGTGAGAATTTTTTCCTCTTTCAAAGTGTTCAAAGTGTTACTTAAGTCAATGAGAAAAAGGTGAATATCGAACAATACACATGCACATTTGCAACTGTAAAGAAATGTCAGGAAGTCAACTATTAAGTGTGAAATGTTTGCTGACTAAGAGAAGAGTAGAAAATTTTGATGCATATGTAATCCTATAAGCTAGCATCAGATAACTAAATGACAGAGAACTCTTTATGAGTCAGTGTCTGCCTGCATGCAACTAAAAGTTTCTGACTTTTTAGTCTGGTGCATCACCACACAGTGTGAGCCACAGTTAGCTTGTTAGCTTTTTGGGGAAGAGTACTAAAAAGGGATTGTGTCCCTGATTCATTGTATGGTCCTCAGATGCCATATGTCAGGCCATCTGGGTTGGATATATACAGACCTAATTGCAGACAGTGCAAAATGCTGATTTGCACCATAAACTGCTCATAATAATGTAAACTGTCTTTGATTTGTATACTGGTGATGTGACATTTTTCCAGTTTTGATTACAGCAACTTATTTGTTGATATTTATGTGTTGATAATAACATCAGGTTTACCAAGTATGGACGTGGTGATGATGTACTGTGCATCTGACAATAGCATAAGTTTTTTAGGACATCTAGCACACAAAAGCTAATGAGGTTTATGTGTGTCTAGAGATGGGTGGGTTTAAAACACAACAAGGACATATGATATCTACAAATGAAGATTGTGTGTATAAATTGTAAACAGATTAGTTCAAAGGAATGAAAACTGAGTTGGTGATATAATAGATTAGTTTATAGACATGAAGTAAATGGATGTGTACAATATAGTATATGCATGTACTGTATAAATTTCTATATACTGTCTAAATTTATGCTTAGATTTACAGCTAACAGTGATGACAAGTGCATGTTAAAAAAAAAGTACATTTCAACTGTAAATACATAATTTCTAATTTGTAGGTGTAGTGGATGTTTCCGTTTTAATTGGGATGTTTTAATCTGTTATTTTTCTATAATGATGACAATGCTGCTGTTGCAGATTATTATTATTATCGTGATACTCACTTTGCACAAACAAGCTGTTTCTTTTGATTTCTATTATAAGAAACTAACCAAGAAAAGCTCTCACATATGTAATTACTCTGTCCATTGTTGTTATTATCCTATATTTCACGCAGAAGTATCTAGAGGCACCATAAGTGCAGGTTCTAGTCTAAACCAGTTGTGAAGCATATTGGGCCAACGTCACTGGTCGGCGTGTCTGTCTCTTTCTAAGTTCTATTAAAACAGAACAGCAAATAAAGTTAAAAAAACAAGACCGGAAGCTAAGCGAGCAGTTCCTTGAAGCGCATTAGGCAAAAGAGTTAGGTTTTGTGCCACAGCGACTTTTATTCTGAAAGCCGGAGCCGGATGTTGTCTTTGTGGATGTGTCCGTTTTGACGCAGGGAGCGTAGAGGAAGAAGCAAACTGAGAGGCAGCACGACTGGAGCAAACCCAGCAGTCTCAGCCTCATGCTTCATCCTGGGCACTTCTCCTCCTCCTGTCCGCTTTCGACAATATTGTGACAATATTTATTTTATATTTTTATTATTTAGCATAAAAACGAAGGAGAGGAGGGGGAGAAGGGGGCCGAGTCATGGAGCTTTATTGCCTGGAGTCGGACATAGCCGTGAGAGCCCAGCCTGACCCAAACATCCTTTCTGATGACAGAGTGTTGCAAAGTTTATTAACAATTGAGGACAGGTTTTTACCTCAATGCTCATATTTCCAGCGGGTCCAGAAGGATATTCAGCCTTATATGAGACGAATGGTTGCAGGCTGGATGCACGAGGTTTGTGGGCATTTTTATGCATTGATGGGCTAACCTAACTGCTTTAGCTAATGAGAGTTTTTTCTGCATGTTTACACGCATCTTTACGCTAATTTCGGCACATAAACGGAGTGTTTTAGTTCAGAGAGAGTTGTCATGGATGTTGACCTATTTGACAATTGAATGAGAATGACTCACCAAAGGCGTGGGAGAGTCGGAAATTCCACCACGAAGAAAAATCAGCTTCAAAGAAATAGCCTAGCTATATGTTTACATTGGTTAACAGCTACAAAGTTGGAATTTTTTGCTAACTAGCTAGCTCAGGCGTTAGAGGGGAGGTTAATCTTAATTTACATCATCGAAAACCCGACATTTCCTCTTTATAGTAATTATTATTAATTTTCTAAAATGACTCAAGCTCGTTGCCTTTGGTCGGGCAACGTGCATGCACAACCACTTTCATTTTTGTGGATAAAAAAACACTAAGTATCGGCAAAATATTCTTTGTTGTAACTTTCGGAAACTATAATAACACAACTTCTGTACATTGTGAACAGGTTTTAAAGGTCTGAGATTTTATATTTTAATTTTTAAATATTTTTAAAGACGGCAAGCCCCAATAAGGAAGAGGAGTTGAATGGCGACGGGTTTGGCTCAACGACTTCCTATTGAACTAATTTGTTTCTGCCTTGCCCAGACATTCTGACTTTAGACCAAGTAAAGAGATATGAAAATTAGTTATTTAACCTTTAACTCAAACATAAGAGCAGTATAGAAACAGCAAAACCACCCCCATCTTCAACCACTACTCTGCTTTAAAGCATATATAAAAAGTTTAGTTTTCTTTTGAGATTTTTCTTCTTTTACATATTTCTGTAGACTACAGATATATTCCTACCTGTAATATGTGTTTTTCTGTTACATTTGTGTCTCATTTTAGGTGTGTGAAGAGGAGAACAGTAATGAAGACGTCTTCCCTTTAGCCATTAATTATTTGGACAGATTTTTAGCAGTGATGCCCACGAGAAAGAATTATTTGCAGCTTCTGGGAGCTGTTTGCATTTTCCTGGCCTCCAAGTTAAAAGACTGCAGGCCGCTATCAGCTGAAAAACTTTGCATGTACACAGACAACTCCTTTTCACCACGGGAACTGCTGGTAAGAACTGGAATCTCAAAAGGCCCATTCATTCACAAGAACATAAAAATGCAGTGTCATGTTTTGGGGTGATTTTATAATGCTAATAGCTATATTGGCTTCACAGGAAGTATCCCATTTTCCTTATAAGTGGAGCTGAGCACAATGCGGCCCACATCCTTTCTTTGGAGCCATGTGGACTGAAGAGGCATGTGATGCCATCTAGTGCCAGATTTGCAGTATAGAATTTGGATATGTTACAGTACATGGAGTTGTTATGTATTTCAGTAAGATGCAAAAGGGTTTACACTGAGACAAAATAAGTGAATTTTACTTCCACACGTAGATGAGTATATCTCTTTATGACATTTACATGAATCATTTTAATTCAGTCTTACATGAGGTTTATTCAACAAACTTTAAGACCAGTTGGAGTGATCAACCCACAGTCTTTAATCTGTTGTTTTTGAGAGCAAAATAGCCATCATGTTGGGCCTACAACTCCCCATTATTTTCTTTATGGATAGTTTTCTAAATTAATAGGCCTAATTGTTGTTTGTTTCAGAAAACTGAGAAAAATCAGCCATCATTTTAAAGCCCAAGCTGACATCTTGAAATCATTTGTTTTGTCTGACCAACAGTCTAAAACCCAAAGATATTAAGTTGACAGAACATCAAGGTGAACAAGGTCCACATAAAAGTTGTTCTTGACCTTTCTACTGTATGGTGTGGTCCTCATCAGCAGATACAGTTTGTTCAGTGGCAGTGGACTTTTAGATGTTCAGCATTTCCATGATATGTCTGTGATTTATGTTGTGGTGAACAAAAGTAGAACTAATTCAGTTAGCTGATCGACAGAAAAGTTAACCGTCTGTCCTTTTTCAAGCAAAAAGGTTTTATCTTAAAAATGGCTTGTACATTTTCTACTGTTGAGCTAATTGTTTTGGTTGTAGAACATTTTACAATCTGAGGTCAGACCTGGTTCTTATTTCAGCCAAAGAGCTCCACATGCTCTCTATACATCTCAAGTGTGCTGCCTGCAGCTGTTTAGGGAAATGACATTCATCCCATTTGATGCTCCATATTGTTGTAAGACTCCAGATTCCTGGATATCCTGACAGGATGTACACAAAAGGCAGCAAGAGCCAATGAAAGATGCTGCAGCTCTTCCTGGTAACGAACACTCTGCTGCTGCTGCTGCCACCAGTGCTTCAGCTGGAAGAAAAAAAGTTGAAGGGTGGAGGTGGGGTTGTGTTGAAGCAGCTGTCCAGGAAGTGAGCGTACGGACGGCAAACCTCCGCCTTGCTCATCTCAGAGTCAACACAATCTCCACATGAGCTTAAAATAGGTTAAATGCAAGGGTGCGTGGCAGGTTATACACAGGAAACACTCAGAAATGATGTTCGACATGTCAGATGTCTGACGGCTGTTTGGTGATTGAGGGGGACTGTCCCTGCCAGTCTTTGGGGTTTCAGTGCTTACTATGTTTGCTTTTCAGGTGATGTTTTCTCCTGTACAGCAAGTGAGAAGCTGAATTAATCTTGTTTTTGGCTCCAGATATGTGTCGTATTAAAAGAAATCCAAGCATAAAACTTCACTCTGTAATGTGATGGTGCTGTCACCCTCCTCATGGGTAACACAAAGCTCATAATGAAATGATGTCAGAGCCCTGTCAGAACAGCCTGTAGGTGTCCTGCATATGGCTGACGCCTTGGTTTGGTTTCTCATTCTACAACCTAACACTAGATGACTCAATGGGTGACCGAGATGAGAAAAGTCAGGAAAAGCTGCAAACCCTTTTAGATCAACGCTGACGCTTCACCGCTGTGGGACTTTTATTACGAAAGCTGAGTGGGTTGAAGAGAAAGATGGAAATAAAATCAAGACTTTCATTTTAAATGCACCGTGAATGCGCTAGTTAACATTTTCAAATGCAAGCACGTATTTGTGATTGTGTACCCCGATTTGAAAAACAATAGCAGTCCAGTGTGTTTCTGAGGCTCTGGCGTTTAGTTATGGAGGTCAGAAGAAAGTGTCATTAGAAAACTGGCAGAGCAAGAAATTTGAAAACCTGAAAACTGTGTTTTTATTGCTTGGGTCCAAACGGGCTCCCCATAGGAAGTTGTTTCCGTTGATGGCTCATTCTGTCTCTCCATCTTTCTAGCTGAGTTTTGTGCTTAAATTTCTTTAGATCTGTGTGATTTTCACCAGACGGGGGTCTTCATGTGTGCAGATACGCCTTTTAAACATTGACTTCTAGATATTTTTTCTTCACTGAAGTTGTGCTTCCTCCTTGATTTTTGTTACTGAAAATACTGAATAACAGGAAAACATTAAAACATCAATGAATCGTTGAATTGTTAGGACTGACGCAACCCACAGGAAATTAAATCATGAAAGGCGTGCACCTTTTCTTGCTTGTACAAAAGCTGACTGTATGAAGAGTCAGCTTCTGTGCTGTTGCCTGTGCAGTGCAAACTCACTGTAGCTGTTTGAGGCTTGTGACAGGAAGGAAGGGGCTAGCTGTCTCATTGGCAGGGCCTCTAAGCAGGGCAAAGCTCGTCACATGCCGGCGATATGAATACAAAGGATGCGAGGAATGAGAAAGGCATGCAGATAATAAGATACAGCGAGGAGAGATAAAGTGAAGAAATGTTAGAGACATTTCCTCTGAATAGGGTCAAACTGATCTTTTCCACGGTCAATGGAGGCAGGGCAGCACACATTTTCACCCCTGACAAGGTAGATTTTAACCAAAAAAAAGTGAAAATAAATAATGTGTTTCTGTCTTTCAGGACTGGGAATTGGTCATGCTGGGGAAGTTGAAGTGGAACATGGCCTCGGTTATCCCCAATGATTTTATAGAGCACATCATACGCAGGCTTCCCCTTCCCAAAGACAAGCTGGCGATGGTCCGCAAACACACGCAGACATTCATCGCCCTCTGTGCCACAGGTAACACAGCTGCGTACCATTTCATGTGCCTTTTCTGCCTCCTTCGCTCACTCGCACGCTCACTTTGCTGCCTTGTTATTCCCACATTCACCAGAATATTCCCACACACAAACATTCTCCCATCGTGAGTCATCTGTGACCTCTTTTTTCTCTCCGCATACTCTGCTGGCTGCCTTATCCGCTTTCTAGTCTCTCCACAGTCTGTAGTAGGGGCTTTTCTTCACAGCTGCTGAAAAGCTGCTTGAAGTGGCCATTTCCAAATGTCTAAGTTCATGGGAAGACGCCCGTCAGTGGCGTGTTTAGATAAGCCACGGACACAGGTAGTGATAGCGATTGTATTCCAGGATATATGCACAGTGCTGTGTGACTCAGGTGCAGCCGAACTCCTGCTCGCCCTGTATTGTTTGTTGACAGGGAAGCTTCCAGGTTTAAAAAGTAAGGGCAGTGATCCAGTGATCTTCCTTCCTCCTCCCATCCCCGGCCTCATGTCCAAAATAAACTGGAGGCTCTGGAGAAGTACAAACTCAGATGTCCCCTCAGGCCTCGCCCGAGGTGAATTTTCATGGCATTCCTTCGCCCATACTAGGAATCCCTCTAATATTTTCATATCCTGGACAGAAACACTTTTGCAGGATCAGCTAATACGCATAATAAGCAGTGCTCCTCTGTCACAGGACTTCCTTTTATCTGCTACCTCCTTTCAACTAACTCAATAATGGAAATAATACAAGGGAGGTCAGTTTAATTCAGTAAATTCCTCCGAGACACCAGTGTGGTCAGAGCTGGCCAATAAGCACTTGTTTACTAGAACTGGTTATTGGAACCATAGGCTCCTTCAATGAGTTTCATGCCCCGTTTAGCACAGTTTTAGTGTCACACTTTTCTTTTTTCTTTTTTTTTACATTCGGGTGTGTTTCAGTGGTCGCCTCTGCTATTCATAAGCAGCTGGTTATATCCAAGCACAAAGCAGCCGCAGTGGGAAAAAAAAGAGGCCTGCTGTGGTTGTGCAGTAATGTAAATGTTTGGAGTTTTATATGGAGTTGAGATGTTATTCTTATGATGGAGGAGCTCCTCCTATGGACAGCTGGCCCCCAGAGGAGAGGATGGGCGTAGTGAAGCAGGCTGCTCTCCGGGGTTTAATCAAAGCTATCAGGCCACCACGGCTGGTTTGCACTGGGCTCGGGCTTTGTGCCGGGTTGGACTTGTGCAGCACTTAACAATAGTGTGTGCCAAGTGTCTGCCTTTTTAAGATTAGTGTTGGTCATGCCCATGTGCTGAGGCTGGAAGAGGCCTGTGTATTGTAATGGTGGAAGGACCTCCAGGGTCTGTGTTCACAAAAACTACAAGTTTCTCCTTACTGGCCAACATTTTGTTGGACTGGACGTTACATAAAATGCTCACCAGCAAGTCTAAATAAGTGAATCTAATAGATTTGTTTGGGTATTTCAGGACTGGTCAGGTAAGACTTTCACATTAAAATGAAAACTGTTCTGTCAAGAGCTGCAATCGCCTAAGAAAGGCTTCGTTTGTGGCCACATCGGGAGATGTCCAATAGCAGCTCCAGCTCAGTACTGGCAGAGATGTGCTCTCAGCGGCTGCCTCCTCTTCCACTTCCTCCATCCAGGCCTGTTGTTGCTTAAGCCCTTAGACCTGGATCTGTACCGGAGGGAGTCGTTCCTGCTGGAAATCATTGCGTGGCGAGTAGGAGGATTCCTACTCTGCTTTTCTAATTAGAGCTTAAGTTTCTATGAGGGGAACACACAGGTTTCACCATGCAGCTACATCTGCTGAAATTCAGACTGTGGGAAAGTCAGATTCATCCGTGGAGCATTGCATGTTGGGAATGATTCAGATGTTTGCGCTGCTCATGCACCTCTCATACTTCCTCTGGGCCGATTTTTAAGTGTTGCAGCTCTTCTCGTCACAACTACAAATGTGATTTCCTTCTGCCGCTATGGCCTAAGGCGGCTGCTTGACTAATTGCACATTAATCCACTTTTCTCGCCAGATGACCGCCTGGCCATGAACCCTCCTTCCATGATCGCCACTGGCAGCATGGGAGCTGCTGTCTGTGGCTTGCAGCTGGACCAAGCAGACCAGAGGCTGAGTCGAGACAACCTGACAGACCTGCTGGCCAAGATCACTAACACCGAGGTGGTGAGTACAACAACCGAGGGAAGCTTAGACCTACCAGAAGTAATTGCTCCCAAAGTTTTAGTGCTGCACAACAACAATGCATTGTTAATAATAATCATTGCAACATCTCACGACAGCAGCATAAAAGGCCCTTTAGTAAACAACAGGGATGACTTCAGTAGTGGCAGATTGAAGCTATTTACTTTTCATGGAGAGAGAGAGGGAGGCAGAGCAAGCTTTTGGCTCTTGGCTGTGGAGCCAGACTGCTGCTATAAAGAGCAGCGGCAGAGGGAATGTCTTCTTAAAACTCAGAGCCCACATTCTTGTGGTAGGACACATGCAATTTCTTTGCATGGCTCCCACTTTAGCTGTGTGCCCCTCCTGGTGGAGGAATATGTTTGTAATGAAGTCGAGGAGCGTCTTTTCCAGAGCAAAGGCCAATGAAGAAACAGAAAGTTTTCCAAGCTGTCGGCAAGACCTGCAGACCAACGCTTAAGAACATTTCTGTATGACTTTATAAACATATGAAAACCCATCGGCTTTAATGAACGGAGCTTCAAAATGCTTCAGCGTTAACCTTGAATTCATCGCGCCTGTACATCTAAATTGCTGGGCCTTTATAGAATGGACTCAGTGTGAGTCATAAACTATATGTGCCGTCATAACAACGTTTAGTACAGCGTATCAGTGCAGTGCTGAGCATTTTGAAACTGAAATGGAGTTTGTTCTGTGTGGGTGGCTAACTGTAAATACAGTCAGAGTGGATGGACTTTAATATACAACCCAACTTTACACACCCTGCGGTATAACCTCACAATAATTCATAAACTCCAGGAGTCGCAATGAAGTTCTGCACAGTTTATCAGTGGGCAGTACCCAGTGGTAGTCAGTACTATTTTGACGTACCTGTACTCTTGTTGTATTTCCACTTCCTGCTACTTTTTACTTCTACTCCATCACAACTTAGAGGGAAATACTTTGTGCTCCTACATTTATTTGACAACTTTGCAGGCTTAGTTTAATAATGCAAATACAATCAAAAAATAAATTATGATGTTCTAGATTAAGATAAAAAGGTAGTAAAGTAGTTAAAGCTTTTTTTACCAGCTTCAGCATTAAAGTGACCAACACATTAATGCATTAGTGATTATATTCCAATAATTTAATGTACATTATTTTGACATAATTTGACATACTTTTACTTGCAACATAGTACTTATACACTGTGGTATTGCTGCTTTTACTTAAGTACAAGATTTGAGTACTTCCTCCACCTCTGGCAGTACCAAACCTGTTGTAGTGTGTAAAATACTGTCGATTTCTGTGGTAATTTGGAAATAAATATTAATAACTCAGTGTATTGTAGATTGAAAAAAGTCACAGCAAACGTTAAAGATTTGACATCAGTCACATTTAAAAAAAAAAAAAAAATACTACTTCTACCAGATTTATCCCCTGTGTGCACAATCACAGTGACTCATTGTTACACCAGACGACCAGTTCAGACGCCTTGAAATCCAAAAAGGCTGCAGCCAATGGGCCACAGGAACAACACGGTTGCCTCTTTAGCTTGTGGTTGTGTTGCCATGGCAGCGAGGGCCCCGCAACCCAGCCGTCACAACAGGCACTCCGACTGCTGCCCATCGGGTTCCAATTATCCGTACATTTCAAAGGAATGTTGGCCTCTTTGCGAGCCTCGGCTCATTCTTTTAAGAGCCCTGCAGTCGGCTCAGTGAGGCAGACCTCCCACATTTTCCACACAGACCTGCAGAGAGAGAGAGAGGGAGAGAGAGAGAGAGAGAGAGAGAGGATCCCCTTTCACAAGACAAGTTGTCCAAAAACATCCGGTCCCACTGTCCTATATTCTGTTTTACACTCAAACGCAGAAGGTCAGGGTGCAGTAGGTCAAAGCCGTTTCCTCTGGACCCCCTCATGGGACTGACTGTGCAGTAAACCCAAAGGGGCTTGCAGGAGGGGGAGTCCAGAGTTTCAGATCTGCTTATGTGTTCCCTGATAGACCACAGAGCCCGTGTGTTCGTACCTCAGACATGCGTCGGTCTCGTGTCGCAGGCGGTTCCTGTGCCCGCCGTGTAGCTCGTCGCGCTGTGTTGTTGGTATGGGAGTGTGCTGGCACCCATTGTTCTGGTCATGATGCAGACAAGACCACCTACCTCAAGACACATAATTTCCTGCTGGTATGCCGTGCACGAGGCCTGAACTGTTAAACGACCTGCACATCAGATGTGTGTTGAATGCGATTGTCGGTACAGATTAGACCCCTCGCTCGGATCAGTCTGTCGATCCGTAAATACGCTGTGCATTTTAGATTTGTAGTAATGCAACTTTATGTTTATATCATACGTAGACAAGCTGAGAAAACCAGATGTGGGCGCTGATGTTTATTTTCACTCTGGCAAAAGTCCCAAAAAAGGCTTTTAAATGTAAATATGTAAAAAGTACAGTAGTTTTAGTTCTTACATTTGTCCGCTGTATTTGTGTATATGAATAGTGAAAATATACTGTTGACAGCCTCGAACTGTTCTATAATAATGGTTGTTCAGTTGGTGTGTAAACGCGCAGCCTGCGTGTAAACTCCAACAAAGGTGTAACTGAAGTGTGTGTACGTGTGATGACGTCTGACCCTCCTTCTATTCCAGGATTGTTTGAGGGCGTGTCAGGAGCAAATAGAGCGTGTGCTGGCCAGCAGCCTGCAGCAGGGCCAGCAGTACCGGCAGGAGACCGGGGTCCGAGCAGGAAACAAGGCCAGGGAGCAGCAAGACCAGTCCAGCACCCCCACAGATGTACGGGACGTCAACTTATGAACTCCCGCCACCACCCGGCTCTCTCACACACACACACACACACACACACACACACTCACTCACTCACTCACTCACTCAGACATACACACACACACACAGCTCATGACTGCCAATGAACTAACATGAGCAAGGAGGGGGGCGCCAGAGCTGCCAGTCGCCACATCAGCGATGGTGTGATCGATGAACTTTTAGAAAATAAGAAATTTCTAGTTTTTCACCTTTTTTTGCCCCGTTCATACCCAATTGGGTGTACTTTCACCTTTCGTATGGGCCACATGTAATCAACCAAGCTATTTAAAAACCGTAAATTCTTGAAAACTTGATAGTGCCTTTGGTTTTTCCAGAACGGAAACCTGAATATATTTTCATACTTGAAAAAAAAAACAGCATAATTATATGAAATATTCTTTTGATACATCATAGCAAAAATAGATATGATAAATAATGTATATTTAGCTAGCATTTAGTTATATTACTCTTTTATCATCTTTAGCAAGCAGTTATCAATTCACATGTTTATCGGGGTTTCCTCACCTGTGATTCATACTCATTTGTGCAGGATAATTCCTGGAGCAGTGGTTGAAATGCTGAGAATACAGTACATGGTATTTAAACCCAGATGATATCCAACCAGAGGAGCGCGACTGTAGCTAGCGGCTGCCTCTCTCTATCTATCATACTGTGCACCTGTAGAACTGCTTACTATTTATGCTGAGAAGTGCTGGCCAGGAGTGGGCTGGGCCTGCTCACACAGGAAGGACGCGAGCGGCGCTGAGGTGTGAAGCAGTGGCAACCGTTAGAGGTTAACGCAGAGGACAAGGTCAGTCGTTAAGGTCTCGATTTCTCTGGTAAACGAGGAGACCGGCGCAGTATGTTGTTAGGACGACATGTACGTGTATTATAATTCAGCGAGGCTACATTATTATTGTTGTGTTCCTGGTCGAGCTCCTACGTGTTAGAGAGCAGTTAAGAGTGTTTAGCCGGCGGGACGCAGGCAGAACTGACGCCATGTTATTAGAGGAAAAGAAGATTCAGCGTGTTTGTTTTTTTTTTTTTTCTTTCTTTCTTTTTTTTTTAAAGGTTTGAAAGGAAACGAGCGCAGCTTGAAGGTTTACCTGTGAGGTTTTTGTGGAAAAGAGAAGCAAGTGGGGAAGTTCTGGATTGATGAATGGCGGAACAGTTGGGACGTTAACTTAAGCTATAAGATGTTCCTGCACAGGAGGAGGAAGAATCGCTTTAGTTGTGCTGCAGTTTCTCCTGTTACCAGTTTTTACCATTAACTTTTTTGTGAGTGGGTGACTTTGGAACAATATTGATGCACTTTTGAAAACACACTCCTTAAGAATGGTAAGGGGATGGTGGTTGAGGAGAGTTCAGTGGGTTGTTATCGTCTTTTTTTCTCCATTTTTCTTTAAGTTATTTGATTTTTTTTTCTTTTTTTTTTTTTCCTGGGCTGGATTCCCACGGGGCGACGCACGTTGTCTTGAAAGCTACGCCCTGACAGGTGAATAGACGTAGGATAATCTGTTATAGTATAATAGTATATAAACTAAGGAAAGCCAAGTCACTTAGACTTAGATTTTTTTTTTTTCGTTTTTGATTCAGTGCGATTATTTAACCTTACTTGAATTTTTGTTAATTCATAGCCAAAACCTTCCAATAGTTCTTTCAAAGAGTTACACGCCTACTGTGTCCTAAATATTCTTGTTTTGCTCTTTTTACATAAACTGCTTTCTGAATTTGTTTGTTTTGTTTTGTTGTTTTTTTTTTAGTTTTTTGTGAGGTAGGGGTTTACATGGTGGGAACGTTTGACTGTATGTAACCAATCTCTCCATGAGCAGAAATGCTAGAAATCCTCATTACTTTTTGGAACAGAAATGTAATTTCTAAGTTGTATTCCTGCGTGTTCTGCTGCAAAAAGCCAAATGCCCCCCCCCCCCAAAAAAAGTGCTTTAAACAGAAAAATGTTAATGCTTTCAAAGGTTTTGTGTATAATCTGAATGCGATAATTCCAAAGTGTGTAAACAAGATTATACACATCATTCTCTTGCTGCTATGAAGCTTTTCTTTTCTAGTCTTACACAAAGATGCCTTATTGTGATTCACTTGTGTGCTGCTATATTATGAAATGTTGTATATGTAATAAGTCTTCTTTGCTTCTCTGTATGTGTACTGGAGAGAACGTAACACAGTTTGGTGTGGGACTGGAAGTACTTGTGCTTGTTGATCTGTTTGATTAGCATGTTTTACTCTTTTATTGTTCCATGTGTATCTTTATATTCTGTCGTATTCTTGCTGCTTCCTTGTTATGTTTGTGTACCTCAGGTTAATTTGGATGGATAGAGCGAGAGCCCATCTCGCATTACCTCATCAAACTTCACATCACACTTTCACTCTGAATTTGTTGGACGGGTTTCACCTTTTTTTTCTGTCTGGATGGGAGGAAGTATGGTGCCTTTTTTTTTTTTTTTTTTGTTTAAATCAAGAAATGTCTTCCACTGTGCAGTTATAAGTACCTATACTTTAAAATAGGTTATTTCATGTATCTAATACAAAAAAAGCCTATGCTGTATGTTATACATATATCAGAAAGACAAAAAAGAAGTTTTTTTTTCCCCACTTGGAGTTTCACTGGCATGTTTCGATCAGTTCATTGGAATAAAGTGGAATATTGTTTATTTTTGAGGTACCCATTTAGTGGAAGTTTTAATATTTTCAGTGTGGTTGTTATTCCAAACTCCTCTCCCACTGCTCCCATGTGCAGCCACACAGTGTACCTCAACAATTTCTCCTCAATAAATTGGCAAAAATCATGTGGCTGGTTTATTTGTCTTCCTCTGCAGAAGTTTTATTTCTGTTGGACTATGCTTTCTTTGTGAGATGCTACATTTCTGTTGCCACCAGAGGGCGACAAAACCACTGAAAACAGATGTGGTTCAGGATGAATAAATCAATCACTTAAATCTATCACTTTATTTGAAAGTCAAAGTATTTTTTATACAAGTATAAAAAATTTTATACAAGTATAAAAAATGATATTTAAAATGCTATGATAAAATTGTGTTTGAATAAAGTATAAATTGTTAATTTCGCATATATTGAAAGATTTTCTTTTCATCATATGTAAAAAAACAAATGTTATATCAAATAGGAGAAATACGGATAAATACGTTCAAGATATACAACATAAAATGTGAATATTACTGGTTATGCAACACTAAGACGTTTCCTTTAAGCGGCTCTACAGTGCGTCTTGATTTGCGTCGTGACGCAATACATGCGTACGTCACAATTGCAGCTGAACCAGGAAGTAGCAGGAGAGACCCTCATGAGTGAAGCCGCCGCTGAAAATGTTTACATTTAGTTTGACGCTCGTCCGACAGTAAGCGATTATTTTAAGACTTAATTCCTGTTTTTCTTCCGAGAGAACGTGAACATAAACCAATTGGTAATGTGGTTATACAGAAATCATGTGCCCTGTCAGTTCCGTAAGGGACTATGGCGGCTGAATGTGCGCGGTTGAAGTTAACAGAAAAGAGACTTGAGCTTAGCTTAGTTTATCGTGGTCATTTTGTTTCAGTCTTTTTGGCTAACGCTTAGCTCTTCACTTAAAGACTTAAAGTATTTCAGGATTTAAAATTCTCAAGCACCCTGGCTGATTTCAGGCTTTAAATTCATATCACATTTAATTCATTTTCGCCAGGACAACTTTTCAGGCTAACAAATTTAACTTGTCTCTTAGTCCTTTTCTTGCTAGCTAGTTGTTATCGATAACACGGGCTGATGTGGTTAACCGATGCAGTGACATTGCTATGTTTTCACACAGTGGGGAGACACTGTACAACCGGGAAAAGCTGCTGCAAGGTACGTTGTTAAAGTCTGCCTCACATTTCCTGTGCCAGCACGAAATCAACTACACAGACCCGGTCAAACGCGTGGGCGTTGCAGGGCTAAAATATTCTTACATGTTCCATAAAACGAACATGTCAGCAGACTTGATTAGTATTGACTGAAAACATCGTGTTATTCAGGACAAGGCGTGGACACGCTGCTGTCTGAAGCAGGTCTGCAGCAGGGTGAAGCGGTTGGACGGTACCTCAGAGACATCAGATTCAACAGCGTGTTTGTCAGCAACCTACAACGAGCCATACAGGTAAACCAGACGCGTTCATTATTAATGTGGCAGTGCGGTCTGGTTACTGAGGCTGACGAGTGTGACAGAAGCAGCTGACAGCTGGGACATCACGAGTGGGCTGACAGTGAAAGTCACTGACCTGCTAACTAACTAACCTGCTATGCTAACTTTATCATACAGGGTCAGATCATTACAGATCTGTTGTCATGAACCTCAGCTCTGCAGTTTCAGTCAGTCCCACTTACACTGTCCTGCTGAGAACGCTCACATTCAATTCATTCACCACCATTATCCCTTTAATAAAGATGACATATATATATATTATGACTCTCTCCTTTTTTTTAAGATTTACATCTTCAGTATGAAAGTTAGAAAGTAATGAGAGACAAGCTAACACATTGGTAATTTTG
Organism: Scatophagus argus; assembly: GCF_020382885.2. Lineage (NCBI taxonomy): Eukaryota > Metazoa > Chordata > Actinopteri > Scatophagidae > Scatophagus > Scatophagus argus. Next base: position 2,849,627 of record NC_058514.1, on the reverse strand, counting down.
GTCTTTTCACTGAAGTTGTTGGCAGTCAGAAACATGGAGAAAATCTATGTCATACTGCTTTAAAGGATAACACGCCAGGTTTATGCACCTGATATGATGACAGCCTATAGATCTTACATCGGGTATTACCATGACAAACGATGGAAAGTTTTTCTTTTACAACTTTACCATCATCTCACATCAGTAACCTTTTATTAAAGTGATTCCAGACCTCCTATTTTTTTTTCTTTTAAGTGTCAACATCAGAACTGACTCAGAATTGAAATAATTTTCTTTATCATCAAGTATGTAAAACAGTATATGAAGGTGACAGTGGTCGTGGCACCTACACCGAAAATGGGACTAAGGTCTTCTTAGCCTTAAGGGGAATGTTCACCCCAAAATAAAAAAATAATCAAAAATACATAGTTATGTTTCCTCTTACCTCATCTTGGTGTCGTTTTTGCATCCCGATAATTGTGGTGTGAGCCGCAGAGTTTTGGACGTGTCAGCTGTGGAGACGTCCTTCAGAGCTTTATGTTTGTCTATAAACAGATGGACATGAAAATCTGTTGAGTTTATTTTCCATCAAAAACACATAATTCCTTCAATCCAGTAAAATATCAGCTGTTTTGCCCTGACTCTTAAGAAAAACAGGATGCATGTGAAGGATTTCCACATATGAAATAGTTGAGGGAACATTCATGTCTCTGTGGTCTTTGACTCACTGATGCTGACATTGTGTTAATGACATTTTCATTTCACCATAGCAAATTCTTTTGGCACGTACAAATGTTTGAGTCAGTGATTTCCAGGATACATTTCTTCCATCAGACAGCTGAAATAATTATGAGGAACAACACTCACTGTGCTGGCAGAGAGATGATCCTGGAGCCCTTACTCAGAGAAAAAGTAAGATCTGCTCTCTTTCAACTGCTTCCAAACATTAATGTTTTGAATGTTGTACTGTGATGTAATACTTTCATTTCTGACCTTGGTTGTGTTGTTAATGCAGGGTTTTGGCATTGCTGAAGGACGTCCCAGAGAGGATTTGAAGAACATGGCCAACGCTGCTGGACAGTCATGTCGCGACTACACGCCTCCAGGAGGAGAGACTCAAGACCAGGTGAGACAGTCGCCGTTCATCATTTGGACACAGACTGTACAGTACTGTTGAAGAAAGTTGAAAACACCCACTTTGAAACTCAAGATCAAGAGAGCTTTGCTTGTGCAACAGCGCCATGCAGTGCCCATTTTGCATATCGCATTTCAGACTTGTTTATGTACAGACAACAGTTGCAAAAGTCGGCAAATCCTCACATTGGAGAAACTGCAACCAGAACATTGTGGGCACTTGTGCCTCAAGTATGAAGTAATACAATCAATAACTAAAATAACTGTTCATCATTATCATTATTATTATTATTATCATTGTTATTTGGATCAAGTCACTGATGTTTACCTCAGTTTTTTTATGTAATGCATGCTCAAAGCAACAGCCATAGTTGACGGATGGCAAAAGGTGGTCGGCTAACAGTTGACTTGTGGTCTCTCACTTGCTGGAACTTAAGAATCTTTGTGAGCTTCACCTCTTAGCTGTAGTTCACTGTAACTTTGCTTTCAGGTGAGGCTGCGATTCAAAAAATTCCTCAAAGTCCTTTTCAAACAAATGTTGGATGAACACGGCTGGTCAGGACCAGACGCTTCTGCAGGAGCATCAGGAGCTGGAGACGCTGCGGACGGGACCGAAGCTGCTGCCTCTGATGTCACCGTTGGCCCGTCGGCTGATGATGGTCTCCAAGGAGTGTCGCTTCACGCTCTGGCCGTGAGCCACGGCGCTTACATCCGCGTAGCCATCAGGCACCTCGTGGAGGACTTAAATTGCTCTCTGCCTGCGGGGGTAAAGATGTCCCATCTGTTTTCGCCGTGTCCAAACACGGGCATCAGTCGCTTCATTCTGACTCTGCGCCGGTCTGAGTCTGGCCCCGTCCTGTCAGCTGCTCGCTGTGTCTTCACCAACAGGAAGGATCACCTGGAAAACCTCACAGCTGCTGAATAGTGTAGAGGGAGAGAAAACTGATTTTGTGTGTTTAAGTACACAGTTTATGACAGGCACAATCTGGAACACTAAAGGGAAATAAGAGGCAAAGAACTCAAAGTTACCACTGATAACTGACTGTAACAAAGCACGTTGAATGGTGTCCATCAAAATCTAAATAACTGTGCAGTACAATACTGTCAAACATGTTATCATCATCTGAACTGTAGGCCAGTTAGCACTCCTGTTGTACCACATGTTTAATTCTGTTAATTTATTTTCTGTTTTGTCGTTGTTATACTGAAGTCAGATGAGTTCATGTACCACTGAACGCCGTCAGTAGATGTGGCATTTTGTATATCACAAAATGCTGTGAAATTACACTGGTAACATCAGTCACTGTGTTTATTGTTGGGTGCTACAGATTCAAAGGTGTTTCAGGCTCTTCGGTGTTCAACAGAAGTGTGTTTTTTAATGACCTCAACATTTCAAACGCTATGTAATCTATATATGTTACTAACGCTGGGGAAAACCCAAAAAAGAAGACTTCTCATGGAACACAAATGCACTTTTACTGTTCTGCTAACAACCCATATAAATACACAACTATAAATTACGCCATTCGTGATGTCTTTGTAATATCCTCCATTCGTTTAAAGTAGTTGTTAGCAAGAAACCGGCACATGTTACTGTGCGGACTCGGACTTGCATTTGCATGACCCAAGAGGACTTCGGGTTGGGTTTTACTTCTTGCCATGACTATTCTGCAGTACTTTGCAAAGAGATTTGATGTTTTTGTCCTCACTCATAATACCATGCATGTGATGAACTGCTAAGTGCTGCTTCATGCTAAGTACACAAGTGGAGTATTTTAGTATTTAGTATTCCTGGTTTTGCAGTTGTGCTCCTCATTTGACTTGTGCAATATAACATGGCAACTACACTGATGTTTTTTGTCAAGTGTTATTTTTAGTCAGTTATTGTGTCACCTTTCTGTCTGTTGTCTGAGTAGCGTTGACCACTAGCCTGTTGGCGGGCTTCGGCTACGTAAACCTGTGTGTTACAACGTCCAATTTGTTTTTATCGAGATTATCCAAAATGTCGTCTGGACGTAAAGCACGAAACACCAAAATCAGTGACTTTTACCTGTATTTATCTGCAGTTCTACATTGTGTCATTAATACCTTACTCAAACTTTGGGTTTCCCCGAAGATTTGATGTCAATTCTTAGCAATTTTACAAGATGTTTAAAAATACCTGACGGTCAGGCTAGCATAGCATGGGATTTAGGTTCACAGTAAAATGTAGTAAAGTCTAAGCAAATTAAGTGCAGTACTTACTTCTTACTTTTCATACATGACAAGATATAAGCTGAAGAGAACAACAATATACACCTCACCATGAAGTGCCGGGCCGGATATCCGTTAACGTTAGCCGGATATCCGTTGGCTTCAACGGAAACCCCAAAACATTGACCATTGCCCTCAGGGGTTAAATGGTCGTTAGATGAATTCCAAAAATGAAGGGGATCTTTTATGCTTTTTCTTATATATTATGATACAATGTCGCTTATATCAAGCGTGGCCACAGTTTTAAACCATGAAGTAAACATATGTAAAAAGAATCCCTGCGAGCAAAAGAAGAAATTCAGGTTTCTGACTGCTTTGAATGCAACGTTTCCAAGGTTTTGTGGGTTTTTTTTCTACTCGTTTATTGGTCAGCCGCTCCAGACACGACACGCCCACAAAGCACGGGGACACGCCCACGTTCGGTTTTGCATGTTGATTTATTTAACAAAAAGGATTTTCATTAAAAGATAAATAACATTTTGAGCAACTGAGAAATGAAGATGTTCTTCCGCGGTTAAATTATATGTTTTGAACAACTGTCTATTGAACTCAAGGGTTTATTGGTTTAAAGTTTATAGAAAAAATGAACATTTTTTCTTTTATTAGTTTATTTTGTCTCAAATTCAAGCAACATTCTATCCACAACTCCAGCTCATACATTCAAAGACAAAGCATGTTTTCCTACAGGTTATGTACATGTAAATGTAAATCATCTCTATAAATACCATAAATAACAAGAAAGGATTGGAATTAAATAAATAAATACTCGTTGGGACTGGTTTGTGTGTTTGCTGGTGGTGCTCAGCACCTGTAAAAAAAAAATCACATAACAAGAGTTCAGATTTGATATCAAGATTACTGTTCTGTAAAGGTTGTTAACCCTGTTATGCACCTTCAAGTCATGAGTCGGATTGTACAAATAGACGCATTAACACAACAAATGCTGTAGGCTAATCTGTAGTTTTGAAAAGTGTTCAAAGTTGCTGTTTTAGGTTAAAAAAACATCAATAAAAAAAACTTGAAATCTTCTATATTGAACTCAGTAAACATAGGACTTTAAAATATAACCTTAACTCTACTAAATGCAAGTCTTAAGTATAATCATGTACATATTTTGGTTTAAAGTCACGCCTGCCTCGTCTCACATCAGCATTCAGTCCTGCACAGGTACATGGGCAATGAATGTCACTTTGAAATGTGGGTTTCTCAGACCAGCTGTAAAAACCTCAACGAGAAGAGAAGCCGAACTGTTTTTATGAAAAGTTCAATCACTTTTTACTTCCGTTTCTCACATAAAGGCTGAGAGGGAGACAATCCCAGTTAAATAAAGCTAATTACGGTGGATCTGGATCAATCATGTTGTCACATAAAGATATTTAAGCCACATGTCCTCCATTTACCATCAAACCTGCTTGTGAAGATATAAAATATTCATTACTGATGAGATGAATCCACGTAAAACACACACATTTAACTCAAATCCACTCTGATCGCAAAGCAGGAGGTTCACAAAGAATCGAGTTTTAACACTTTAAGTTGTGCAAACGGGGCTGCAAGTCAAGTTGTATATTTTGCATATATAAACTCTGCATTTTCTGAATGAAGGACCAATGGAAATATTATTTAGTCCGTGTGGAAAAAGGAAAAACCTGAATGCTCTCCGTTGTTTTTCAAAACCAAGCCTGATGTTCCGTCTTTCTTCTCTCATATGATCTTAACTACAAATTTCACCTCGCTCAGCCTGAAGACAAACGTGTCAGCCTGCACTAAAATCACCCCACGGTCCCGCTGCTCCGCGGGCTGACCGGGCTGGACGAGTGCGCATTCCAGGGGTCGTGAGCGGGCGGAGCGAGCGGCGTCTCTCGGGACACGTTGCGCCCGTCGTCCCCGGCCTCCACCTCCACCTCTACCTCCACCTCCAGGTCGGCGTCGTCCTCCGGCACGGCCCGAGAGTCCGAGCCCTCCTCGGTCTGACCCATGAAGACGCTGTGCGGGTCGGATGGATCCACCACTTGGTTCCTCTTCTCCCTGTGCAGCAGGAGGCGCTCCAGCGGCACCGTGTTCTTCTTGGGCAGGAAGAGGGAGGTCTGCGGCAGGTTCTGCCCCGCAGAGAACACCTGCCGGGAGCCCTCCAGGTTGAAGAGGATGCCGGTCCGGCTGGAGTAGTACACGTCCCGGTTGTTCTCCAGAAGTCTGTGGTTGAAGAGACAGTCGTCCCTGAGGCAGATGGGCTGAAAGAGAAGAAGAAGAGAGAGAAAAAAATAAAGTTCAGTGGAACAGGGACAGAAATGTCCATTTCCCCCCTAACGCGCACGATGTTAAACATTGTTGTCTGTTGTAGTAGAGATTTATTTGCATTAAAATATCAGCGTATCTTCAAAATATGCCCGACTTAACTAAATAAACAAAAAGGCGTTTCAGGTTTTCCTCGACATTCGACATTTGTTGGACTTTATGAAGTAAATTTAATGAAGCAAAAATACACAATATTAAATATGAAAAAAATCATCTTGTTTAGGACAACATATTTCAGGCCCAAATCAGTTTTCATTTGGCGGATGTCAGTGATTTTCTTCTTTCTGTCTTCGTTCGGATATTCGTCTCTTTGTTTTCAGGAACTGCTCTGTAATGAACACATGGAGCTGCTTTGGAAAAGTGAGCAGACTTCTCATATGATATCAGTGACATCACACAAATAAATTCAATGAATAACTGAATGTCTGAGCCATCTATAGTTGCGGTATTTTTTGTGCGTAAAAGGATAGAAAGCGGTATAAAAGTCATGCGTAAAACCACACAATGGTGCCAAATATGAACTCAAAACTAAAACTTAAGAAGCATTTTGTTCAAAGTAACAATTACTCGAACTAAGTTATTTTAAAAAAATGACCTACTGATGCTGTACTTTTGTGCGTAAAATGAAAACTTTCAAAAGTGTTAAACACGTAAAACGTCAAACAGGTGCCGAGTCAGAGGAACTAAAAATTAAGAATTTAATAAAAGGAACTGATTGAATTAATAGCAACAATCAGTCGAACTGAAATGAAGCACCGACGTACAGAGCTGAACGGGTTGCCCTCCAAATCCATGCACAGGTAGCGGCTGCTTTTGACGCCGAGGATGGCGACGCGCTCCCTTGTTTCAGCTTTCAGCAAAATCACACCTGCAGGGACGAAAAGGACATGAGAACCAGAGCGTTAAAGACAGAACCTCACTGCGCCACATTACAAGAATTAAATTGAAACTTCTGAAAAAAATAAAGAGGAAGCTGAATCTTACTGTATGAAGTCCTGGCGGTAGTTTTGCGCACGGTGCCATCCAGTCTGATCTCCAAGTAGAAGTTGTTGAGGTCTGTGGACGTCTGCAGGTGAACGTATCTCCTCGGGTTCCCCCAGTTGGATCCAACCAGCGGCGACGGGTTCGGGACCGTCTCCCCAAGAGGAAACCCCTGGAGGACCGTGAGTAAGAGCGCCAGCACGGTGTCCCTCATCCCAAGTCTCCTGTTCACGTCCATCCTGGAGCAAAGCGGCGGTTTCCACTGCGAGCTGCTGGAAGTGTTCAGATGCTCTGTTGTCCCAAAGTTTGGAGTTTGTTCCTATTTAAAGCCCCCCGAGTGCCACTCCTGCTCACATCCTTTGCGTAAAAAAAAGAAACTCGCCCCCAAAGCAGATGTGCGGGTTTGCTGCAGCGGAAGGGCCACTTCCACCTCAGTCTGTTTATCCCGATGCTCTTGGTCAGACAGGACTCTTATTTTTGGTGGCACGACTCATCCACCTTAGACATTATTCTAAGACTATTTCCTAATGGTCCACTGGCTCAGTTTTTTTTAAGACTCGAAATATGGTGCATTGGGCAATATTAAAAACAAACAAACAAAGAACAGAAAAAAAGCAAATAAAAAGAAAAGTTACGGATGCAGATCTTAAAGTGTTTTTATTGTTAATTAGATCAAGATAAAATAAACGATCATTTAGTTGTGATTTAGTTAAATCGACGTTTTCAGTTGGTGTAAACTCCAGAATTTTTGATCAAGAAATTAATTTCTTCTAATCATATGCAACATTTCATTTCTGTTTCACCACAATGGACCGAAACTTCAATCACACTGTGAAGTTTTTTCAGTCTGCTGCTTTTACGCACCGTCCAAACTCGACATTTTCTACTAATTCACCAGCAGAGGGAGCCACTCACTCACTCGGACTCAGTGTTACGTGTGACTGGCTTAACTATTTTTGGCTGCTGTAGATTGAGTTTGGTTTCATAGGACACATTAAACTGTGTACCAGTACACAGAATACTCCTGAAAGGAAATCTCCAAAAAAAACTTTTCAACATCTCCTCTTAAAATCAAAATCTTATTTCTCTTCTGGCAATTAAACACACAGAAATATAGAAAATTAATTTATTGAATCTTGAAGTAGCTGATTTTGGATTGAGCGGATTAAGATTTGTGATTTTTTTTCCTCTAAATTTCATTTAAAAACTGTTAGGGCCCAAAGAAAAACGATCTGTTATATCCCAAATTTAAAGATTAATGGTGTCATGACCCCTCAGATTTGTCTTGTGAACGAGGGACCCAAACCCAACATTGAGAACTAGCAGATCAAGTGTATCTGAAGCAGGTGAGAGTAGGTCCACCCCAACGAGTCACACGGGACATTTTTCTGGACAACAGGTACTTAAACCTTTAATACTCAATATTTTTACACTTGTACAATATAAAAGCATTAAGGTGTTTTTATCTTGCTGCAGTGGGACTTTTACTCGAGTGAAGGGTCTGAGTGCTTCTTCCACCTCAGACAGTCAGAACAACACTTCACCAGCAACCAGTTAAAAAAAAAACTTTTATTGTTGTCTCAGGAATACAGTAGACTGCTGTGCACAGCACATACGTACAAAAATAAAAGGAAAAAACTTTAATATCCTTACTTAGCATTGTCTGTTTTCAGAAACAAATAACTGAAGTTTGTTTCGTCTTAATTTACGGTCATCAGCAAACCAAAACTAAGGCAGAGGGTGAGGTATATGAGAACAGAGATGAGAGGAATAGAGTGGAGGCTCACTCCCTTTCAGCCTTTAAAAAATAAAACACATGAAGCACACGCCCCTAATTAAGTCTGGGGCTCAGGCATGCCAATATTACATTACACATTATTAAATAAATAAAAAAAAAAAAGATATTCCTCACCTTGATTTAATTTAAATCTGATCTATGATAAGCTGTGGAAAGAAAAGAAGCGACAGGCAGATCAGGATGAATTTTTTTTGGTCAAAGCTTACAGGTGAGCTTTTTAGTTTTAGACACAGACCATCACTCTTCTGGGGATTCAGCTCTATTTCTCAGTAGAAAAACACGAGAAAAGTCCCGTCAACGTGTTGTTATGAGGTGCAGCTGGAGACGTCACACCTGTTGACTGCGATGCGGGCGCCACAAGTGATCGTCGCTGTTCACTTCCGCACCGTCCTCGGAGGAAAACGTTGTGGATTTAATATGCTACTTCAGCCAATGCACATCAGCCTCATGCATTTCATGCAGGCTCGTGTACAGCAGCCACACGTCATTTTGTTTGACAAATCTGCTCTGCTGTGTTGCATAAAAAAACAAATCTCAGAACAAAATACTGTTGTGAGCTGATCTGTGCATCACAGACAGCTGAGCGGCAGGTGATACTGTGTCAGTATGTGATGAATGGTGTTCGGGGTCGGGGCGGCGCCCAGCAGCAGCAGAGGACACGTCCTGAGGATGGCTGAGGTGCGGTCCTGCAGGACTGGAGTGCAGCAGGAGAGGTGAGGCTCTGCAGGACTCTGCTCCTCACACACACTGCATCAACTCTGCAGATGTCCCCTCCCAAGAAATATCCCAACGCAAGTACTTGGAAAGGGGAGGGGACGGCATGTCGTGGAGGTGCATTTTAAAGAGGTGGGACTCTAAATTCAGAAAAGGGAGGCAGGACTGTTTTAAAGAGTGTGAAGCAGAGAACCAAAGGGGACCACGAGAGCTACCAGCCAAGTCATACATCCTTTAAATTGTGTTACGTTTAAGCAGAAAACAAAGTGTTTCCTGTGTACAAAAAAAAAAAAAAAAAGAGACCTGAAATTCCGCTTTCATGAAAACAGTTCGACCCATATAGTCGACCACTGGGGTTGGGGCCAAGGCTGGTCTGTGACTCTGACCTTGAACTAAAAAAGGCTGAAAGGGGAGGAGGAAGCTCCTGGGTTACAGCTGGAATCCCAAGGTCTCCGGCCTGCAGTGGGTGAGTGGTGGGGTGAGGGGGGGAGGGTAAGAGGGACGGGCAGAGGTGGGTGGCTGGGGTGGAGGGGACATTCAGGTATGTGGGAGGCTGCCTGACATCCTGGCAGATCCACATTCCCACAGGGGTTTTGACGAACAACAAAGGCGACAGGCCGGCTCCCTCGCATTACGTCTTTCCTGGATTTAAACAGTCCCGCTTCCTCTCTGAACGCATGAACAGCCAGCGGCTGAAGGTGGAGCAACGTTCAGGTTGTCAAGTCAACAGCTGCAGAAGCCACAGGGGTGGATGCACGCTGTAAGTTTCCCAGAAAGTGAGCGAAGCAAGAAAAACATGAGAAGACATCAACTTTACACCAGCGCACATCATTAGCAGCGAGTGTACAAAGTGTGTGAGCAAACTGCCACCACGTGCAGCAGTACTGGTGTGAACAGCCCAAAAAGTGCTTCTCTTTAAGCCCTCCAATTTACACAATCAAACTAAAACGCGACAGAAATGACTTCAGTTCTTACAGCGAGCGTCCAGTGTCCACCAGCCGTCCTCCAGTCCTTCGGGCCACGCGACCGGCTCATCCATAATTACATTTCAAACTATCTGCCTTCAGCTCACAGCAGCTCGCTGCCACTGCAGTGCTGCTGCAGGGCACGCAGACGAGCCGGTGGGGAAACGGCCCAGGATGCACCCCACCAAACACACTGAGAGAAATAAAAGAGAGACAAATGTGGGGACGAGTCTTGCTCAAACGTTTAGGCGACCATCATCGACGGCTAACTGTGCAACCTGAACTCTTTTTGCCTCACTCAGGCAACTGCGACAAAGCAGCATCAGAAGCTCCTGAATTCTTCTTTTCTGCATGTGCGACTATTTACATCGAGTGGTTTTCACGGACGGCAGACATCAGTCTCAGCAGCAGCCAGAAGCTTCCCGCTTCATTGTTCAAGACAACGTGCAGGCCGACTTCTGCTGTGCGCTCGCAAAGCTATCCGTTCAGTCCAAACAAATGTTCTCCATGCTTGTATAGATAAATATGCCGCCCTTTTCGTGTGCCACAAAGTCAAACTCGTGGCCTCTTGCCAGCCTCCATGGCTGACCGCTCTCTGGTTTCGACCACAGATTGTATATTACTTAATCGATCTAATTACAGAAAAGAAAATAAACCAGAGATAGTCACCCCCCCACCCCCTCCTGAGGCCCTCTTCGGAGTGTCAGCCCTATTTCTGACTCCAGCGGGTGTCTCTTACATGCAAGTTTAAGGGGGCCACAAGTGGGAACACCAAGGCACCTTTAAATCGTGCAGCAAAGGTAGTGCATTTAAGTCCCCCCCAAGCCCTGCAGCCGGACATCGGCAGCCGAGCGGGGGGGGGGGCCATCCAGCGCTCCAAGGTTTGAAAGAAATGACAAACTTAGCAGATAATCGCGCAGAAGTCCATGCATCCGTTAAACTAGTAAAGTGTTTCTTTGAGGTAATAAAAAGTATTCATGTCACTCTTTAAAAGCACAGGATATAGCTCATCCTCCATCTCAAAAAAGAAAAAAAAGAAAAAGGAAGTGACACGTAGTTCAGTTACAGCAAGCACCAAGATTAAGTGAGACAGGCAAAGGCTTCCACTCTCCCCGTCCATAAAAACAATAAGCAGCACAGTACATATACAAAGATAGCTATCCAAATATACATATATAAACAGAATAAATATTGAGGGGCTTTCATTCGCAGTCCGTCCGTCCGTCCGTCCGTGTGTGTGTGTGTATATCAGGACTATGCATTTCTATGTTACCTGGAAGAACATCCACATGTGCAAATTAGTGAGTTATTGCCATTTGCTCTCATAGCCGCGGGAGGAAGTGTGTGACAGTCATGGCGGTGGTGGCCTTGTTGCCTCTCTTTACGCGGCCATGCTTGCTGAGGGCGATATAGAAGCCCTTGTAAACAAAAGACTCATAGGCGTTGTAGTTGTTGGGCAGCAAAGTCTCCTTGAACTTGCACTCATCCCCGAAGAATCTCTAAAAATGACCAACCAAAAAAACAAGGGAGGGAGAGAGAGAGAGAGAGAGAGAGAGAGAGAGAGAGGAGGTCAGTAAATCTCATTCCAGACGCAGGATGGACATCGCAACATATGCATGGTTTCCACGTGACCTTTACTTTGGCAGACAGCCTGCCTACACTGCATGCTTTGAGGGAAACTGGAGGAGGAGGTGGCATGTTGTTGCAAAAGAAATGCTCCTTCTGAATGCAGATGACCAGCCTGAACCTGCTGAAATGATGATAATAATAATAATAATAATCCCAGGTAGGCCAGCTAGAAAACTATGAGTTTAAATATTACAACTGACTCACAAGGAGAAACACAACTGAATTTGCTACGATCAAAACGGCGAGCAGAACGTTAGGAAACAAGGAGACACGATGCTCGAGCCAAAGCTCTGAGAGTTGGATCCATTAAATGCATGTTTCTAACAACATCTGGAGAAAGTAAATAAAGTGTAAAGCCTAGAACTTCAAACAATACGTCATACTCCTCAAAGTAAGCTGTTGTAGTGTTAAAAGAGCACTGAGGTGTGGCCCCACACGAAGCTGTTGGATCTTTCATTGTAACGTTTAAACAAATTACTTTCACGACTGCGTTGAAAAGAGCGTTAAACAAAGACTCTAGCTGAACACGTGTGACAGAAAACCCAATCTGGGTTTTTAGAAAACTAAAGGTAAAAAGACTGCTATAAATACATTCACTGTAAATGTGTGAGTATCACATGGAGACGTTTTGTGTTTTATAGTGCAGGACATCAGACAGCAGGTCAGGACTGACCTACTTTAAAGGCAGAACAGAAGAAGGAGTGAGACATCTCGTTGTTGGGTTTTAGCCCTAAAATGTTCCTTTACTGTTTGAATGCAAGTTTATCATCTGCTCTGATGAAAAACAAAATATGAGCAGAAAGACTCCATCCAATCTGAATAAGTGCTGACTTGCTGTACTTATTTCTACATGGTTTTTTTATTGAGACAAAAATGAAACTTTTCGCTCCGCAGTTGCACATTTTTCCTTTGTGAAACATAATGCCTCGTCAAAAATCGAATTAGCAAAGGGTGTATATATTAGGTCAAATTTCCTCGCTTTGAATCAGCTACAGCATAAAAAGTCCACTCACACAGATTTGACCCCAGACCCCCATCTGATATGAATTTATGAATTTGATGTTTTCTAACACTCACACACTCTGTCACTGTGTTACTTATGTGTGGAGTTACAGTGAAATTACCCCCCCCCCCACCCCACCCACCCACAGACCGCCGGGGGCCCTTCACACTGACAGCACCAACTCACTGCTGCATCACGAGTTCTTACACATTTAGTTGATTATACTCATGTACATTTACTTAAAGCACAGGTTATAAACTTGCAATGCAGTACTTTTACACTGTGGTACTTCCATTTTTACTTGAGTACAGGATGTGAATATTTCTGACACACTCGCTGTGAAACCCCCTTTCATCAGAGCATATTAATAACACAACAGCGCTCATAAACCCACGGATGCAGCAGCTCCATGAACTCATCTTACACTGAGCAGGATGTGTGTGTGTGTGTGTGCGTACCGTTCCGTATAACCTTCCCCTGCTGTTCATTGCGACAAACAGCTCACTCCTCACTCCGAACAAGCTGATCACTCCTCGCTCCACGGCGGAGATCTCAATGAGACCTAAACGGAAGAGAGCAGTTAGGGCGGCCGGTCAGTGGCCTCTGCAGCACTGATGGGTGTAACCCTGCAGGTGCACTGCGACTGGGTGACTGAGTGATGCTCTCTCTGCTCAGTTAGATCTTTGGAATATTCACCTATTCGCAACCATAGTTTACAGCGTGCTGAGCGGTGTGTGCGTGTGTGTGTGTGTGTGTGTGTGTGCGTCCTGGGACGCGGGGTAAAAATAAGTTAGCGTCTAAACTGGGTCCAAGCATTCATGTCATGTTTTTGGCCTGGGAGGATATTTCGCACCGCACGGATGCGAGGCTCAGTACAGTTTTTGCTCTCGGAAACTTTCAGCCATGCCGACACGTCTTATTAAATATCATGCAGGACAAGCGAGCAGCTCTAACTTTCACGCAGCCTGCCTACAGATTTAGCCTCTTCTTTCATTTCTTTCTTTTCTTTTGTTTTTTTTTCTGCTCCGCTGCTTTGCGGGATGCAACTCACTGTATTGGTTCTCACTGTGTGCACCGCTTATCCTGCCGTCCGGGAGCACCTGCAGGTGAAACCCAATGCCCACGTTGCAGTACAGTCGTCGCACTCTTTTGATGCCCTGCAAATAGTCGCTCTCCCAGTTCAGCTCCGGTTTCCCCCCGGTTATACCCAGATAGGAGCGGGAGAACAGGGTCTCCCACTTCTTTTCCAATAAAGTCGCATTAGTCCTGCCCGGAATCGGATAGGATGAAACGATCCCCCACAGAGAAGTCCACAGTACAATAACAGCCGGTAGCGTCCAGTGCGTCCTGGCCCCGCTGGACATACTGTAGAGGCACCTTTGCGCAATGGCCATCCAGTTCACCTTTGGGGCACGTGGTCAAAGTTACCTGCCCTAGAAATGCAACTCTTCTTATTTTTTGTCCTTTGGCATAGTGGTGGTGGTAAAGGCTTATTTTGGGATCAAGGTAGATCAAGGCCCCATAGCCCGAGATGTGAGCAGGAGGAGAGGGACGGAGCGCGGCGGAGCTTGAATTGGTGCCGGTGGCGATGATCATCTTTCGCCGCTCCGCGCCTCTGTACAGGCAACGCTGGCCGTGGAGAGGACACCACTCACCGCAAAACCAGCTCACCTTGCCCGACACTCACATCCTAAAATGACATCACTGTGACTTCACCGATACACCCCCCCCCCAATCAAAAGTAGGCGATGGGAGGAGGAGGAGGAAGAGGAGGAGGAGGAGAGACAGTGAGTTTCAGGACCCCGGTAGCAGCAGTTCTGTTAGAAATGATGGGGGGTGCTGCACCTTCACAACAGCTTCAAACAAGCCAGACAGAATAAGAGGAAGTGTTTCCTGCATTGCCTTTTCAAAATAAAACTCTGGTCAGTGTCACCACGTGGCAGCTTTCACACTCACACACATCACCAGGTCTGCAAAAACTCAAATGACATACATGAGAGATTTACAGAAGAACAGCAATAAATGTAAACCACAAATCATCAAAATACCAAACAATGGAAAATCGTTTAAAAAGAACAGTATCCATACCACAGTTCTACATTGGTGATCAATACCTCCATTTACAGAAACTAAAAATCTACATCAAGACGCTTAAAAATGAGGTGAAAAAGATAAAAACACAGAAGTGCAACTAATATTCGATTTATCTGCGACTTATTTTCATATGAACTGAATACTCAGTCAGACAACAAAAAACATTCCCAAGAAGACTGCATAAAAAATATGGACAGGCCCAAATTTAATACAAAAGTTTAGTAACTTTGCTAACAATAAAAGCAGTATTCATTCATTCATTTCATATGACAAACTATATGTGTGCATTAGACAAAGGCATAAAAGTGTAATCTCAAAGATCGTTGAGAGATTTGTGCTTTTACTTTGAAGGTAATCTAACCTATTTTTTAAGCCTTCCTTTAGCTAATTGTTGCTAACCTGATGCCGCTCCTCCTCACATGGGAGACCTGCAGGAGAGAGAGTGTGTGAGTGTATGTGTGTGTGTGACTTTCATTGGCGTTGAGCAATCATGGGATGGATGGATGGATACAGTGTCGAGAACCCAAATCGGGACGGTGGTCATATGTCCTGGCAGCCTGCTGCCTTATTTAGAAGGAAGGTGTAAAAACAGTCACAGGCAATCACAGGAGAGCAAACGGCAATCCTGTCTGACACGTCCTTCGCTGTTTGTTCAGGAAGTTTACATAACCTGATATTTTGTCTGGTCAGATTGCACGTTATTATTGTAAGTAATATACACTCCATGACTAACAAAATAATACGACCTGCCTGCATCGAATACACAGCATTTGTTTGCTTACTGCATTGAGTTCAGCTCCATAAATAAAGTGGTGAAGAAAATGCGGACAAAGGCCTGCAGTCGGTGATCACAATAAGGCAAAAATCACTGTTTTACTCCAGGAAATACACAAATTTGTCCTTAATTTCCCTAAAAAAAATGAGTTGCTGTTATACGCTACGTATTTCCCTTATAGATATTTTTGTCAGGCTGAAATGTGGATAAAAAGCTGCACAAATAAAAATAAATCTGAGCCGAGTGCACTGGGTTCATCCTCCTTTACATCCTTGTTTGCATCCCATCCCGCTGGGTGCTGGTAGGGGATGAGGACTCGGGGGAATTCCTAAGGCGTCACAGGCTCTGGGGCCCTGAGGTGCTCTCGGCTGCCAGGGAGCCTCAGGCCCACCTTAGCAACCAGAGAGGCCTTGTTGCTGATAAACAGCAGTGGCAGGACAACCCATAATGGGAAAAACAACAAACAAACAAAACACTTGATGTGTCCTACACAAACCTGAGACAGAAATGTATTTATACATGTTGACAGTAGGTTCAAAATAAAATATTCAGCATTTCCGCCTTAAAATGTCTAAAACGTGACCTCGTCTTGTGAACATTTCTGGGTCACGTCAGACAGATTTTCACCTGCAATGGTGGTCGCTGAACAGCGAAGACCAAAACTCCCATGATCCCACACTACCTGTGTCTTTTGTTTCGTTATCTCTGACAGACCGCTGGCTGCAGAAACTGCACACTGCGTGTTGAGTACATGAGTAGTGTATCCCATCTATAAATTATGTGACTAAATAAAAATATGTATAAAATAACAGGTGAACCAGAGCAGAGCCCTGAGGCACTCCACAGTCAACTTAGGCCAGGGAGTACTAAGAGTAAGTACTTTAAAATATCTCTTTCAATTCCTCAAGCACATAATCAGATATAAAAGAAATGTTTCCACTGCCATGCATTGCACCCCACACAAGAAACTTAACCTTCAACAGCAGTTTAAAGGTAATTCAGTACTCAACTTCACTCAAGCATAATGTCGAAGTACTTACACATTTACTTCATTACGTTTCAGACAGAAATACTTTATTTCTTACTGCTCTACATTTATCTGGCAGCCACTCCCTGACTTGCATATAAAATTTGGTAAAAATAAATAAATAAATAAAAAACAATTTTCTAAATTTATTATTACTATTATTCAGATTTCTAAATAATTATCTGTATCATCCAACACTGAAAGCTCACTGGCAGAATGATGTCAAAGAGAAAACCGGGACTTTTTAGCCCACTAGACCAAATCACACAGAATAGCAAATTAATGAGACAGCGTCTTGATTTGCTGCGTAAGCACACGGCTGCACAATCCGAGGCAACCAACAGCCTGAATAGACAAAAGTACTGGGTTATTGACAGAGGGTAACATCGATCGATGGCGAGTGGGCACTTAATGAGACGCTGCTGAGATTAATTTAGCTAATACTGTTGGCATGAAGCTGAGGCTGCTATTGTAGTAATGACACCCATTTAGAATTCAAAAGAAGCAAATGCACTTTTTCCAGAATTTCACAATGTGAAAAAACTTTTCCTGAAGTGTTCACTTACACATTACATACATATTAAGTTTACTCATGTTCATTTGAGATAAGAAGGAAGTAACCAAAGTCCACCAAATATTCAAAAAGCCTTTTATTTTTCCTTCTTTTAGACTACACTAAGTTGCAATTTTGCATTGAAAAACAACTTAAAAGGGGCAGTAATTTGGTACTGCACTACTGCAAAGTTGAGAGACTCACAAGAGACACTGAAACAACAGTTGAAACTGAAGCAGAAGAGGTCAACAATATCCTCATTTGAAGTGGGGTCTAGTATGAGTCAAGCTTCAAACACACAGGATCCTACATGTCCCATAGTGCAACTGGTGTCTTTCACTACAACCTCCATTTCTTTGAAAAGCCAAACCTGCAGTTTGCATACAGTAGAACGCTTTCCAAGTCTCACAGCCCAAGACAAAATAATCCTGTAAACTGAACATCACGTGTAAAAATCAGTGAACTTCCCCTTTAAACTACTCATCACTTATCCAGTTATTTGCATATACACGTTCAACTGATCAATTCATCAGTTGTTGCAGCTCTAGATTGGAGCAGGAGAGGACCAAGCCATAAAAACCGAATAACTTTGACAACTGCGACTGAGTCACGCTGGGACAATAAGAGGCAGAGGGAAGCAGATGGAAAGATGCCCACATAACACCGCAAATTGATTTTGCCTACAGACTCGCCACGACTGAATATATTAGAGCTAAAGTAGAAGACCTGAAACTAGAGACTCAAGCAAGAGGAAAGTGTCTGCAGTTTACTATTGTCCCATCAGCTGTCTTTGTTGCAATTATAGGATCTATTTAGCACACACACACACATCAATCAGAAAGCAGGCCTGAGGGAATAGGCAGACAAACAGCTTTTGTGCATATTACCAAAGTGTAAGTAACTGGATACAGGAGGACGCAAAGCTCTTTCAATTACTGTTTTATTAACGTGGGGTTTAAAAGCCGATATTGAAACAACAGCTGGGGAGACCCAGAGATGGAAGGGGGGGGGGGGGGTATCTCTGGAATGACTTCAAAATTGCTAGCATAGACGGGCAATAATACTCAGTCCAAATGTGTACAGACGTCACACCGAGGCCTCTGCATGAAGACACAGGGTGGCTGCCCTAAAATCACAGCAGTTAACAGAACATTTACATCATTAACAAACAATATCTACATGCACAAATGCTGTCATGCTGTCAAGTACATCCACAAATTTTGACCTGCTGGTGGCACAAAAAAAAAAAAGCCAGCAAATGAAGAAAGTATGAATATCTGTGGCAAATCTCATGGCAATCCAATCAACAGCTGTTGAGATGTTTCAGCCTGGACCAGCATGACAGTGCCATCCATAGAGTTAGCAGTTAGCATGGCTACGAATCCACCTCTGAGCTAACCAGGCTAAACTGGCGCTTGTCATCATCAACCCTCAGCCACTGAACACCCTTTATGACAGTAAGAAAACTTTATATCAATCGAGCAGATCGCAGTGATGTGGCGATCGATCAAATCGAACTCCAATCCAAGGGAGCTGGGGCTTGTTAAACAGCAACAGCACCACCCTGAAAGAAGTTCAGGGGTTCGGAGTTCTGCTGAACAAGCTCATGTATAATTCAACAGCCAAAAACTGCACTGGGTTGTGCTCTTTGCCTTTGCTGCTTTGTAAATTCGTGACACAGGGAGTAGCAGCAAATCCACTGGGAACCTGATACTAACTGAAATGCCTTCTTATGAGAACATAAGCAGAAGCTGCAATATATTAGGAGACCCGTTCTGCTTTTTTATTGTGTGAAGCTCTGAGCTGCACAGACACGGCAAAGAGCAGCCTGTCAGGGAGTGTTCCCAGTAAAAATATCTTATCAAGGGTAAAGCTTGTGCACCTTGCAGGGAGAGATGTGTGCTGCTAAATTGGGCGTAGAGTGACTAAGGGGAAAGGAAGCGAGCCAGAGGTGACTTTTGCACCGATTACAAATCGCAACCAATGACACAGCAACTTTTATGCTCATGTCGGTGAGATATACTGTATATTCCAAAGACTCATCAGATTGTTTGGATGACTATCAGCAGCACATACAGGAAAACAACTTATAGTTTCCTGGAAAGCAGCAATGATTAGTCAATTACTCTGTCAGTCACTTATGTTTTGTACTCATATATCTGTGACAGGTCAGTGCCAGCCTATAAAACTGGCCAAACAATATGCGAGTCGGTCTCCAGTTAGGATTTGGGAATTTTCATTGTCAGATATCAGAGTGAAATGAATAGAATTGTCTTCTGAATTTTCAGGTGAATAAAACAACACATCCAAATGCGTCTTTCTTGTGCACTTTGCACTATTTTCATACAACTGCTAAACGATTAATTGAGCAAACATGTGGCTAAAATATCAATAATGAAAAGAATCATTAGTTACAGCTCAAAAGCTTGTGGTCAAACAGCAAACTTTAGATATAAACAATTCATTTCCTGCATTCCCATTCTGGTTCCAACTCCAAACAAAATGAGTGTATCGCAAATCCATTTCTTTTTAGCAAGTACAGATCTGATGGAAATCTCTTCAGTAATCAAACTAAATATTTTCTACTGTCCTGAAAAACTCTTTTATGGAGTCTGAGATGTTTATGATGGCTTTGATGCAAAATTTCAATAAAGGTTGAAGATTATTTGAGCTGTGGGTCTTATGTTGCATTACAAAATGATCACACTTATGTCTGAAGACGAAATGGTTAAAGAAAAAAATGTGACTTGTAGCGGAGCCTGGAGTGCACTCTGAATGACGGTGAAAGCCTCTCTTCGATCTCTATTTAAGCTCAGTAATTACGTTGTATCCCGAGAGAGCTGAAAGATGTGAAAACGTCTGTTGAACAAGATGCGGTCAAACAGCGTTGTGAGCCATATATGGCGAGCTTTGACACAGCAGGGTTGCTGATTTACAAAAACCTCAGTACGACGTCCGAAAAAAAGTGGTGGTGTTGGTGGTGCATTTTGTAGAGCAGTTAATTGCATTTATCTGCTTATTGTCACCTAAATCCCAAGGATCAGATTTAAGGCCCTTTGCTTCAATTAATTCATTAAAGTAATACCACCTGCCAACAAACCCTTTATATCAAATTAATTTCTGTGAAAAGTAGAGCAAAAACTGATGAGCTATTTTTAAAGCCAAAGTTAGTTTGTAAGTTAAAGACTCATGGCTTTAAGGGAACAGGCTTCCTGCAAGCTCCAATGTAATTATCTTAGATGTCTTCTATCTGAACTAACAAATTTGCCCTGTTCTCACCTTCCACTGCACCAAATATCAGCTGTGGGAAAGCTGAGGCTTCATCAGTGCCATATCCTCACACCATAACCTTCGAGGCAAAAACTAGCAGACTGACTTGGGGCCAAGGGGAAAAGCTCTGTTTACGTGGCTCCAATGCTGAAAAGTCAGACAGTTTGGTTTATGGCTGCAGGAAGAGATAGAGATCAGAGGAGGTGCCAGCTGCTGAGTCGGCAGCCGATTCCCTCTGGCTCCTCTTCCCTCTCTCCCAGGAACCCAACACCGAGCCAGGCCACCAGGACCGAGCAGGGGAATGCGAGGAATTCTCTCAACGCATTCGCTCGCTGCTTTGCACGTTCTCACCCCTGTGGGATGTAAAGAGTGCCGCCAGCCCTGAGGATGCGACCACCTTGCTCTGCGGCGAGCGAGCGCGAGGGTGGCCGTGAGGCGGCAATGAGCGGAGGATCAAGGCAATTTGGCTGATGGGCCGAGGAGAGCGTCAGGAATGGCACACTGCTGAGAGAGTGAGTCATCCTGGACAGAGCTGCTGTCACTCGGCCAGCACAACAAAGATCAGATCATTTATTTTTGTCACGGCCCCTGCTGGATGAAATCTAAACCCCCAAGGAGTTGATCAAAGGTTCTGGCATGCTGGCCATCCTGGAGAGCGACTAATAAATAAGATAGTCAGGAATAATCCAGAAGAGTCAGCAGCAGGTTGTGGTTTATCCAGACCAGTTTTCTTCAGTCATCAACGACTTAGTCTTTGTAAAAATCTGACTCATAATTCATAGGTTTGGCCTGCAATGAACAAACTGTTTCATAATCAAATAATTTGCATTTCACTTAATAGAAAATAATTTTGTCAATAAAATATCAGTTTACAGTGAAAAATGCCCATTATGAAATACTAGCTTTGTCTGATCAACAACCTAAAATTCTGTTTATTTTGCCCCACAAGTTTCAAGTGTCAAACGCTGACTTGTTGTACCTTTGCAACACTCACGGATTCTTACTTTGTGAAAGGGCAGGCGATCAAAAAATGAGCAGTTTGGCCTTTGTCACATCAGACGTTTTGACCTGTCGTAGAGGGAAAAGCACACGTGAAATTAATACAATGAATGGTGTCTGAATTCCTTTCGGCTACTTTTTCATTTCCAGGATCCTGATAATGTGCTTACTGACTCACTGTCACACCATCATAGTTCACCAGGACACATAAATGGAGCCGAGCCATTGTTATTATTAACACTTGTGCTTTTCCCTCTACGATAAGTTAAAAGTCCTGCTGTGAAAAAGGCAACAAGAAGCCAAAGTGATGGACAGCAGGCAGAGGGTGAAGCGCAGGAAACTCAATAGTGATGGTTGGTGGGCAGGTGCGGAACGACAGGTAGAAGAGAGGAGGACAGTGCACCTGTCACCATAACCAGCTCAGGGAAAAATAAAACTTTGTGCATAGACCATCACTCATACTGTTCATAGATCTTAGTCTATCCAAAATTAAAACACGTAACACAACACATTGTTTGGTCAATATTGCATGGCTGTCAAGTGACAGCTTGTGCAACATGTTTTAATTTTAACAGACCAAAAAAAGGTTCAGGTTTTACATAGCTTTCCTTTAACACTGTCAAAGAGAAACCCTCCTACTGCTGTACCTCCACCCCATCCGTCTCCACATGTGGACATCGCCCTCTGGTGTCAAAGAGTTGCTAAGACATCCAGTGGCTCTCTGAGGGGTGATAACTCACTGCATTGCAGCACTGGGACGCTGGCATGTGGTTTGACTGACATAAGTGTCACTTTACTTTGAACAGAACTTGTGAGAAGTGCATTTTCCTACAGTAGAAATTTGGAAACTGTGCTTACTAAACTAGATTAGCTTCATCTGATACATAATGTGCTGTCCAGATGCTCAGCTAAACATAGTAAAGAAATCTGTGTCATCCCCTGCAATGCAGGTAGCGTGTCTCAGTAGAGTATGAAAATAAAATGGAATAACCTCAGGACATCACCTGATTGCTAATGGAGCACTGAGACGGAGCTAGATTACCCTGAGCTTCCTGTGTGGCTCACTGGCTGATCACTTCTTGATTTTGCAGTGAAAAGTTATATCGCTGTGACATGTGCATTGAGCTGTGTGACTCACTGTGTGCTGACAGTCTGCTGCTGTCAAAAGTATGTGGACGCTTCTTGGTTATCTCAGACGACCGCGTGTTTTGTCCAGAGCACTTTGTGGGAATCTGATACAGCCGATCTATCAACAGAAGAGGCAACAGCGAGTGCAGTGCATCCCAGGCACGACGAGGCATAAGTCACTGAGGTCTCATGTGCTTGTGTCCTTTTGCCTGTGACCTCCCTGTTAAAAGGTCAACCTAATGAGACCCCTCCCTGTGTGCCCTTCAAGTGCCATGCTGGAGTGCAGGAAACAATGCTGCATTACAGATGCTATTTTGAATGGTGTCACGGTGTAAAACTGGCAGCGTTGAATTATTGCCAGCCCTTTGATGCTGTTTATATCCCTGCCGTCTTGTCAACACATGTAATCATCCTGCAGATTCCTGATCCAGAGCCTGATATTGCCAATAACGCTGCCCAATAACACAAGCAGCAACGTCCTGTCATGATGATTCAGCACATGAGGGTTTGTACTAACCTGCTCTTGTGCTGTGAATGTCTCGCAGTTACCAAACTGGGGTCAGGTCACCAAAGGGGTTTAAGGATAAAACTGAGGAGTCCTCCACACATTTAGCATTTGCACTCATTTAACAAAGTCAGATTCATGGAAGCTTTTAAAGTATAAAAATTAATGAGGAATGAATGCATTTCTCTTCATTATTAAAACATGGAGTTTGACATTGCAACTCCGCCGCCGTCAGTTCGGTCAGATATTCGGGTGCGTTATGCTAGCAGCTAATGCAGCCTTGAGTGCCTACCCCAAGCACAGATGAGGAGCTACAGGGGTCTGGTCAAAGATCTTCACATTTTTTGAGGCAGTTCATCAGATTTAGTGCACCTTGCGCCTCAAAAGGTTTTACTTTACAACTTTTTTCCTTTTCAGTTTCCTTTTCAAATGATTAGAAAGAACAAAAAAACAAATTGTTGAGGATTTTTCTCTTTTTTATCTCTTTTCTTGTGATTTATTGGATCATCTCACCAGTTCATGATACACCCAGCTTGGTCTGAAAACCAAACCCACATGGATGCCTTTCATCAGCCAAACTATCATTCAGTGAGACCAAAAATTTAAAATGATTTTATACTGTTAGTGTATTTCAATTCTCATTCAGCCGACTCTGTCATCATACAACCCTCTTGATGACATGAACAGTTGCAGCTTGTTAACACAGGAGTCTTTCGTATCTCTGCTGTTCATCCCTCAAAACATGAATGCAGCATAAGGCCATAACCTGTGATGAGGGGTCACGGATGGTCAAGCAACTGCTCAACTATACTCTGAACACCCTTAAATCTGACAAACTAATGATTTTACTCACCAGCAAGACATTAAACAACTACAATTAACAATGCAAAAGTCCTTTTTTGCATTACTGCAAGCGAGCGAAAGCACTTGTCAACCTCAATTTGTGCTGCCAGAAGCCCACACTTCCTAAAATCTCTTTGAGATCGTTCCTCTCTGGGCTCTCATCTCCCTTGCAATTAGCTTTGTGGCTGCCGCGTGTGTACTCCAAAAAAACAAAAAACTAAAAAACCTAAACTAAAGCATGCACTTAAGAGGACGAGCTTGTAGAAAACAAACTCCGGAAGCCACTGATTGACAGACGTGTCTGCCCACTCTGGTTCCCTGGCTGAAGCCGTGGCCGCTGTGGCTGTGCTGTGGTTGCCACTGGTCCATGTCTAAAGACATCTGACGCAAGGCCATTTCTAGGTTACAATAACAACACCACACTGACACTGCAACGCCGGATATCCGAAATGCTTTGGAACTCATCGAGACATATTTAGTTTGAGGCTTGTAAATAACTGGTGCCCCCTTCAGAACACCAATACATTTTTCTCACTGACAGAGCATTTTGTCTTCATGGAGAGCTAAAAATACTTCAAGCTCGCAGCATAACAACGGACATAATGAGAGCAGCAGAATACAATAGAAAATCACCTCTTTGATGCACTGTGCATATTAATCACACAAAACATGGAAATTTTTGCATCTTACCTGAAATATCTCACTTATGTAAATACAATCTATTTTTTCTTTGCGCTGCGTGGAATGTAAATAACAACACTGCAGTCTCCTCCCGCGGAACGACCATACAAGGACAACGGCGCTGGACTGGAGAGAGCCCCACACAAACTACCAGTCTGAGATGCTATACAGTACATAATGATGGCGTTCACATCAGTGGTTGAGGTGGAAAGCTGCCTCTTGACCACTTCCAACTAACAAGCTCAAATTAAGACCACTGATGACCACACGACGGCCAACTCGGCTTGTGAATGCAGCTGGATGTCTCATTCCAAAATAGTCTGGTAATACAGCCAGCTGGTGCACGGATAGAAATCACTGTTAAAAAACTTTCTCTAATATCCTGAAACACAACAGGTGTGTGGAAGTTGGTCAATTATACACCATAGAACTAGAACTATAGAACACTGAACTTCTATGACCTCTTGTTTACCTTTTAACTCGTAACAACTTCAAATTTCATAAATGTACTTTAACTTTAACATCATGACCCGATTACTCAGGGTAATCCACAGAGCCTGGTGTGAGCAGGTTCATGTCTGATCTACTGGTTCAAATCAGTAAAATATGGTCAGAATTAGTAGCCCCCAACATGTAAGCAGCAGGATATCATCAGGCCAATCACTACTTTTATAAACTAAAATGCTGGCCATATCTTACAAATTGCACCTTCAAACTACTTATGAATAAAACATCCATCCTGAAAGTAAAGGAAACTAAGCTATTGGTGAGGTATTAGCTGTAATAAATATTTTGGACCTGGTCTAACTAAACTTGTACTAGGTACACTTACTCTTTTGAAGCTTGATTAGACAAAAGGAAAGCAGGTTTAATGATTTGCTGTGCAATTTGGGTGAGACTGAGGATCAGGATTCATTCATTACTCAGAATTTGTTGATTTACTCTTTCTTGTAAAATGTCTTTCATTTCTAATGAGGCTGGACGATGAAAATAAAAGACTGGAGTTGTATGGTAGGAACCTTTCTGAGGCAGATTTTTACTTCCCGAGCATGAAACAGAAGAAAAAAATCTTTGTTTGCAATGTATATTAAACATACAAACCTGTGTTTCAAAAGGTGCATAATTAAAGAATTTTCCCTCGGGGTTAAATAAAGGAATTCTGATTCTGATTCATAACAAATAAAGCTAACCATCCGGATAAGAACAAAATAGATGAAACCAAATAAAAGAAACAGAGAGACAACTTAAACTGAACAAAGAACATAAGTATGTTTCATAAGAAGAGATCTAAAGCAGAACAGTGCAAACTTCCCAGCAGAAACGAAAGTATCTCATGTTGTTTGTACTCTGCCCTTTTGAAGCAATTGAAAAATTAATTTGTGAGTATGAATGTATAGAACCATCTTTACAGTAAGTACTTTTCCTACTCTGAACATTTAACATCACATTTTCAGTATTTTTAACTCAATTTGATTTTTCAGCACATAACTTCAACCAGAGTCATAATTTGGGAGGATATTTCTACTTTTCACTGCAGCATACATATATTCATATATATATATATACACTACATTCTGTTCTCCACCAGTGGTCACGTGCATTTGTTTTGGACCTTCTAGTAAAAGAACGGAGGTGGCTCAATTTTCACTCCAGCAACATAAATCTGAATCATTTCCTGTGCTAAATAAAAAAAGAGATGCATGGAGAAGTGCCAGATGAAAAGGACTGTCATCTCACGATTATATTCTCAGGTGTTTAACAAGTCACAGGTGTCGCCACAGCTGTTGCAATATTGTGTGGAACACAATGTAAACATCTATATGTGTGATTGGAAGCGTGATGTTGCGACCACAGTGTTTGCATGACTGGATCTGATATTTTGGTCACGGCTGTAGGCAGCACTGGAGGAGTTTAGGAATGTGTGACCACAGGGCACTTTGGCCCCACGGTTGCATGTCTTCCTCCCTTGTCTGCATTCGAAGACACGGACCATCACACCCCTGAACGTCTACTCCAGGTCACTTTGTGACAAACCGCAGCCGACAGCCACCCACTCACAAACTAGAAAATGACAACCCTCGGGACAGCTGCTGCCCTCTTAGAAGTCCAGTAAAAACGGAGCGATTTCCCCTTTTACTGCACTTCAGAAGGAGCCATGATTGCCTCCACCCTGAGAGTGGGCGACTGTGTGGCTGAGGACATGTCATGTTCATGTCAATCAGGTCGTCAGAATACGTGTACCTCTGTGATCCTGAGGCCCTGAAGAGTCAGACTTCTGCTGCCATCTGCTGGACCGCTGGCTGCTTGGCTGAACTCGGTGAACATCAGTGGGATATATGATACGGTCATGTGCTGCAAAAACAGAAACGGAAATGTGCTTAAGTTTTGTCCATTTAAAATGTTCATGATAAGAAGATAAGCCACTGCAGGTAACCATATTAAACTGAGCCTATGTTTCATATTAACATCATAATATAATATGATATTACCTGCCCAGAAAGGTTTATTTACATGCATTGACGGATTCAAAGAACATATTTGATAGTTAATATACAGAATCTCAAAGTACACACTTAACACACTCAATATTACATACAGTGTGAATAATCAAAATTAATCCTTTAAAAGCATATTTTAAGTGATGTTTATTTTCTCAGTGCGGGCCCACACACGCCTACGTACGTGTTCACTAATGCAAACTGGGGTTTGGCTGCCTGCTGCTGTAGGTGTGGGATGAGTACTTTGGGTTCTCTTTGGCATGCACTTCTTTATTTTCCTGGCAAAAGAAAATATTTACTCAGCAAAACAGGAAGCACAGAAACACCGCGGGGCAGGTGGCATATGCTGTCCTCCGGAGTCTAAAATTATTCAATAATTGTGACTACTACGTGTACCAAGTTTGTCCTACAGCTGAACTTGTTTCCGAATGACCTCAAACATACAGTTTAGATAACTGGGATTTTACGACCATATTTTATTGTTACTTGTCAGCCAACATACCACAGCGGAATACCTGTGGAAAGTAACGCTGACTGGTATCATCTGTCTAAAAAGACAACAAGTTTCCGATATGCTTTGCTTCAGGCACACTACAAACAGCAAGGCTTTACTGATACACAGATATCGCTGAAGTTTCACCAGAAGATTTATTGGCAACAATTTTGTTAATAAACTGAACGTTTATTCTTGGTACAAAAACAAACAAACTTGTAGGTGAATGATAACTTATCAACAAACACACTGAGTAGATTATAATAACACAGTTTAATGATGTTGCATTTACTAAAAAAGTTCTTTACAAAGGTAAACCATACAGAAGCATAAATGACAATAAATTAATTACATAAAATTATTATAATAAATGGGGCGTAGAACTCACAATGTAAAGTGAAAACTTTAGCACCTGTTCAGATGTTTGAGTAGTTGCTAGCTTAATTATCTACATTCTACACAGCTGCTCACAGCCACAACACAGCAAAGTTCTCCTCATATTATTATTAACAAACAATGACTTGTAACGTCGCACATATCTAAATATATCACATTTCTTTAAAAAAATATATCTAAAAGTTACTGACCAGACTGAACGCATTTCTTCATCCGCTAGGTTCAGTTCAAGTCTAGCGAACCACAGCTCACATGTATTTAACAGAAGCAGATTCGACAAAGTATACTTTCCAGAAAAAAATAAAATAAAGAACATTTCAGTATCTATTATTTTCGGAGAAACCTAATTATCCATTTTCTACGTTCGTTTTATTATTTCATTCCAATAGTTTCAGAAGGCTGGTAATATGAGTTAGTCTTTGGAATCTGTTTCCGGTGTTCGTCAAATTAGTCAACAAAACGTCACGTCTCCGCAGTTCAGGCGGGCTGGTTGAAAGCACAGCAAGTTCTTCTGTTGGCTCTTCAGTAACGCTGACAAAAGCAACACTAATAACCGTGTTCGTTTGCTATAGTAAACACCTTTCACTCGGTAAATGATCGGAGGCGTATTACCATTTGAAGCCAGTGACGGTTAAGGCTTTGTTAGCTAACAGACATTAGCTTGTGTTTATTCGGGTATCAACTTTGACTTAACAGCCGGCTAACCTGTCCTCGATGCGCTTGGTGTTTGCTGGACAAAAGGTGTTACCGGCTCTTAAGTTTACAAGCAATGGACCGACCTTCAAGGTTAGTAAGACACTTTTTAAATCCTAAATCATGGTCCCAGTTTGCCTGATATTGTATATGTCCAATGCTAACACGTTGTTTACTGTTGACACACAGGAAGACGAAGGTTGTGAATTACTGTGAAACCAAGGACTTCGAAGATGGTGAGAAGATGGACATAAATAAATCTTTTTATGACTAATTCGTTTTTAAATTTAAGGCAGTAATTACAACACACTTGCAGGAAACTTGAGATACACATACATTAACAGACTGTTGTGTATGTTGTGTATTCATATTGGGGCAGATGAGGATTTTGCCTGTGTGAAGGCTCCACCCAGCAAAAAGGCCAGGGAGTGTGTGAAACAGGAGCACAAGAAATTATCGAGCAAGTCCTCCAGTCAGGAGTCCAACTCACAAACCACAGCGAGCCAGAACAACAGGTAGTAGATGAAGTAACACACAAATAGCCAAGCTCTTATGGGTGCAGCTGCTGCATTCAGTTAAGTGGATACACAGTATGATGGGAAATAAACTGTTTAAAATGGGCACTTTTGTTAAAGAAAACACAAGGGGTTTTTTTCACCACTGATGCAGGAGAGGTGTGCTGTGACAATGAGGTCAGGCTGACCACTGACTTAGAGCAGGACAACAAAATCTCACCCTAAAAAGCATATGTGAGTTTTGTGATTTGACATTACAGCTTACATTTCTTTTGGACAGAAAACCACTGGATGAGAGGCTGCATGAAAGAGATCTAGAAGCGGCCATTACTCTATCCTTGCTCAATAATATAGATGGGATAAAGGACCAGTTTCCCTCCAGTAAAGGTATGCTTTGAAAAGGTAAAATTAAAAATAAAATCGTCCATTGTTAAGAGGTCTCAGCTGAAATATTTCTCCAGGAGACGTCAAGGTTCAAGTTCCAATAGATGAAAACACAGATCCAGTTTCTTTGCACCGGTCCAACTGCAGTGTGGATATTGAAATTTTAGGTAAATACCCTGAATTTTTGTCCACTTTCATTGCACTTTTACTTTCCTCATAATTGCCTCTTACTAATACTTGCATCTTACTTTTAAACATTTTTAATAAGGATCAAAATTGAATTTTCTGCAGTTATTACATTTTCTTTTCTTTAGGCCTGGATGAAATCACATCAGAAAAGGAGTCGCTTGCTCTTTCCAGACAGAGAAAGGCTGCCGCTAAAGCCACTGAGGAGACGAGGAAAAAGCTTACGGATGAAGACTATGAGCCCAAACTGACACCAGGTTACCACTCAGTTGTTTATTTAACTTCTGTTCAATTACTCAGTGTCTGTGTTGTTTTTCTTCTTGTGCCAGTAAAATAGAAATAATGCCTTTCCAGATTCAGAAAGCGACGAAGATTTCAGTGAACCAGCAGAGAGTGAAGATGAGGAATTCAAAGTAAAGAAAGTCAGCAAAACAAAAAAGAAGGAGAAAGTACCCAAGAATCCAAAGACCAAACAGCCTCCTGCCTCCAAAAAAGAAAAGCCAGCATCAAAACCATCAAAGTCCAAGTCGCAGGCAGCAGGTACATTCTAGAAGTTCATCCAAGAAGATTCGGCTTTTGGCTGCGATTATAATTTCTTTTGGATATTGCACTGAGAACAACCTTTTGTCTCACAGCAGCGTCCACACCATTAAGAAGTCCTCCAACAGCCAAACTTCTACCCAAAAAGCCTGCTTCATCCTCCACGGTTTCCACATCGAAGCCTGCATTCTCTCTGAGTCCAGCAGGGGGCAGAATACCCAAGTGGACACCACCAGGTGCAGTATGAGTGATTGATAGCCTTTAGAGACACTTAAAGTATGTGTCATTCAATTTAAGGTGTGTTCTTATGACTTCTTCAGGTCAAATTGGTAGGAGCCCCCCTTCAGCGCAGCGTCCAGCTGTGAGGTCTCCAAGTCAGGGTCTGCGTCTGGGCCTGTCCCGCCTTGTTCGAGTCAAACCTCTTCACCCCAGCGTCACGAGTCACTGACGGCTCGGTCTGTTGATGCCCCTGTATCTGTCAATTCTTGCTGTCTTTTAGCTTTATCGCTTTTATTTTAAATAGATGCTTGTAAATATTCATATTCCATGATGCGTGTTGCTGTACATGTGATTCAACGGATGCTCTCAACGTTGGTCACATATGCAACATGCACATTCAGTTGTTGTTTTGCTGCATGCTTTGTTTACTCTGGTGACTGAAATCATAGATTATTGCCTTCATCACATCGTTATCAGTACAGCTTTTGTGTCTGACTTGTCAGATTTCTTTGCTTCCCTTCATGAACTGTCCTTATTGCAAACTAGTCTCTTCTCTTCCTGACATTTGTGAATACTATATTATGTACATATGGATAAAATAAAATGTTAAAGCTCCAAAGAATACTCCATCACTGCATCATTTTCAGTCAGCTACACATTTTTCTTGTTCTCTGCTGCGTTTCACTCTTCATGCTAAGCTAAGCTAACTGTTTGCTGGCTGTAGCTTCATATTTAACAGACAGATATGAGAGCGAACTCACTCTCATCTAACCGCCAGAAGTCAGATATTTCCCAAAATGTAGAATTATTCTTCCAGAACAGTTTTTGGGTAATTTACTCAAGTCTGTCTTGTCATAAATGGCAGGAACTTAGGCTGTTGATCCATACCTGAGAAAACATGATAGTCTGGGTGGTCACATCTCATATGACTGGAAATAATTTAATAGTTTTAGGAGTTTTATTATAAGCTATAACCTCTATCTCCAGATGAAATAGGGAAGTCAAGATAAAACACGACCAAACAAAGAGCTTAGTGTACACCTTTGTCTAGTTTGACAAAGGCAGACAGTGATCTGTCAGATAGTACAAGGATCCAGAATCCTGTTTACTTTTCAGTGAAGGACATCAGCGTGGTTGGGACTTCAAAGGAAATGTCAGCAACCCACAGCCTTGTGAAAATGCCTAATTTTAAAAAGTCATAATAAAATCAAGAACACTGGAGAAAAGCATTGAAGGACACAAAGTGAGATTAAAAAACAACACAAATGAGTTATTCCTCATTTGGTGTTTTAATGATGGTGCGTTCAAAATCCCCTACATGTGCTGAATTTTCTTCTTCAATCTGATGACCTGTAATGCCATCAGTCAATTTCATATCCATCACATCATCCAGAAGCTAAGAAGGCAGGACGTGACATAAGTATATATTTTAATCAAAACTAATGCTGCACATAAAGTAACATGTACTGTTTGTTTAGTAACAGTAACCAATTTTTGAAAGAAGAGTAAAGAACAGTTATTTGACAGGAATCAACCAAACCTTTATGATGATTTTAAAAATGAATTTATAAATTAATATTATGCTGAATAATGATAATAATAAATAAGAAAATAAGAATGATTTTTCTAACAAGCAAAATTTAAGGCTGGAACTGCGTTAACACATTAATGCCGACAATTATTATTTTTTATTTTATTGCGCAATAACAGTTTTTTTTTTAGTGAGCAAGTGAGAAACAGTTAGATAGCTAGTGAGCAACAAAGTTTAAAAATAATTATTATAATAGAAACAACTGCGTGATAAAATAAACACAGTTCCAGCCCAGCCCCAATGTGTTCAGATGATTCAGATCTTATATGCTGAAACCAGCCAGTAGTGAAAGTCTGATTTGTTAAATGTCATCTCTGTGAAATGGAAGACAATGTTAATTGGGTCTTCTGGTTTTACTGACGCTGTTCCTACACAAAAACATGGATTAGATGGATTATGGACTAGAACCCTGTAAGATTTTGTTTTACTGAGACAAAATATTCCCAGCAGGCTCAAGCATTAAAACAACCTAAACAACAAGAGGCTGAACAATATTGTGATAATGGCAGGACTTGTGTTGTACCTGACTTTTCTGTCAGTCTCTTTCCTGTTAACTGAGGGCTCATACTTGTTTTCCAACCTCCCAGGTAACTGCTGCTAACGTTTACACCTTGCACCCCAGGTGTAATGCAACAATGAGGCAGCAGAGTGAGCACACAACTATAGTCTGTCAGTGTGCATGACTGCATTTGTGTGTGTGTGGAGGGGGTGGGGAGAAAGACAAAGGAGAAAGAGCACATGAAATTAAAAGTGAAGGAATACCTCGTCCTCATTTTCCTTTTCATGCACATGAAACACACAGCAGGCCCAGAATGAGATCCAAGTGGCTTAAAGGATCACTTCTCTCCTTCACTTTGGCCACAGGTGTGCTGTACCTCAGCTCCATTAAGAGGGAAGTCCATACCCATTCAGAGGCACTCCAGAAGGCCCACCAAAATGACTCCATCAGGAGTGAGGGAATGCTCAAGAGGATGGACAAGATGGAAAAAGACATCGACCGGCTGCGTGAGTTAAAGTATCAGTCCAGTTTATGCGAAGTAAAAGTAAAATTAGGATCCAAAAAAATAAACATTTGAAGATACTTACATCGCAGTAAACAAGAGATGAAGACGTCAGTTCAGTCTGGGCTGGATTTGGTGGAGAAGTGGAGGGAATATTGAGTACATTTGCTGTACATTTGAGTACAGTTTTGAGGTACTTGTACTTTTTTTCCTTACTGACTCTGATACTATGCACCAAATCTGTTAAGTTCACACATTCGTGCAGGACTCTGCTGGGAGATAACAGGGTCCGGTCCTAATTAATAACATAATAGTCAGATTGGTGCATAAACTTGTTCACTGGCTGATTCCAGCATTTTCGACACCATCAGACACATTTGTCATACTGGAGCAACCCTAGTTTTTACACTGCTTGTACACCGTGTCTCTGACTTAAATAAAATCGATCAATCAAACTTTATTTGATTGATTGACCATTTACCATTTTATTTTACAATAGTAAAATAAAATGGTAAAACAAACAAACTACACTGAACTCCTTCATATTCAAATTCAGTAATTAGAATGTTGTTTGATTTATTATTTTTTCCATAAAATATCAATATAATTTCACTGATCCCAAACGGACATCTTCAGATTTCTTGTTACGTTTGATTTACAGTCCAAAACGTCTTTGTCCCTCATGCCGTCAGGCTTTACAACTCCTCATTCGGAGGGAGGAGAAAGAAATACGAATAGGGTACAAAGGACAGAAGGGAAGGAGTGGTGGTCACTCACTCACTCTGCAATAACTTATCTATCTTTCTTATTATCTTTGTATATCTTATTATTATACCTTATTATTTGTTGTTGTTTGCCCTGTGTGCTGCTTCTACTTTTATAAGCTGCTGGAAATTCAGTTTCCTTGAGGGAGTCATCCCAAAGGGGAGATTTATGGACCATGTTTGCTTGAAATTTGAGTGAAATAATTAATCAATTAAAAACAGAATAGCTGCCAACTGACTGAACAGTTGATTGACCAAGAAATCGACTTTTCAGCCCAGTTTCAACAAGACACCAAAACACTTCTTACTCTTGCAGGTCAGTTTCAGCACACAGGCAGAACACAATTTTCACATTATTGCATGTTGTGCTTGTTCAGCAGGTCAATATCCCACACATACTGATGATTACATCAGTACACATGCAAACACAGACTGATGTTTGTTATTAAAATGAAATATTTATGTTTCAGGGAGGAGCATGTGTTTGTTCAGCCATCTGACATTATCTCTACATGCGAGATGGAACAAATACTCAGCTACTTTCTTTCATTTACAGTCGATGTCATAAATAAATTTGAAAAGATGGAACCGGCACCACAGGGGGTGGCAGAGGTGAAGAAAGAGAGGAAGGCGGTGAGGAAGCTGTACCCGAACTCGATTCTCTTCAGCAAGTGGGGCAACGAGCTGTCGGAGGAGGAGCAGAAGGAGGCCGAGATGTTGTTTAAAAAATACGGGTACAACGCCTTCCTCAGTGACAGGCTGCCACTCAACAGAGAGATCCCTGACACCAGGCCCCAAAGGTGCATCACAACTTCCTGCTCAAACTGCGAGCCACACCTTGTTCTCACACAGGTGTAGTCCAATGCCTGTTTGGGGTCCATCATACATTTATATTCGTTTTTCAGAGAACATCTGCCCAGTAAATAACAGTAGCACAGTAAATGTTTTCTGAGCAATATAAACTTTCTATTCTAATCTATTAAAATCATTCAGTTCATCACCACCAAAACAACAATTTCCTTTCACAGGTGTGCAGAGAAGAAGTACCCAGAAGATCTGCCTACCCTCAGCGTTGTGTTGATCTACCTGAACGAAGCTCTTTCTGTCATCAAAAGGGCCATCCGCAGCATCATAGACAAGACGCCACCCCGGCTGCTGAAAGAAATCATACTGGTGGACGATCACAGCACAAACGGTAGGTTTACCTGACATGTATTAGGACAATTAGACACAGCACAGCAGTTCTCTAATAAACACATTATGTTTGTTTCTTTAATCTTTCCAAAAGCCATCACAATAAGATAACTTTCAAACAAACACAATTATGAGAGTGGCCATCTTTTTATCTAACTATTGACAGGAAAACAAAACAGAGCATTTCCCAAAATATCAAAATGTCCTCTTAATTAGAATTTTTTATCGTTGTGACCACCATAAACATAATTCTATTCATCTGCATATATTGGAAGGACAGCCATCCCAGCACATTGCCGAATACTGCCAAAACATGACTGTACCACTAAGCTTAAATGAGATTTTAGTATTTTGGGTGAATGAACCTTAAAAAGCTGAGTATTTTGCAATTCTACAATGATAAACTAAGCTGGATGGTTGGGTGATTGACTGCTATGGCCACATGGTGGGTTGGTTCATGACATAAAATCTTTCTGCAGAGGATTTAATGGAGAAACTGGATGAATACATCAACTCCATCCATGAGGAGCGTCCAAAACTGGTGAAGAAGGTCAGGCACTCTGAGCAGCTCGGCCTCACCCAGGCCAGACTGTCAGGGTGGAAGGCTGCTGTGGGGGACGTGGTGGCCATCTTGGACGCTCACATAGAAGTCCACGTGCAATGGTTGGTTTGACCGCTGAGTGA
This sequence comes from Scatophagus argus, assembly GCF_020382885.2. Taxonomy (NCBI): domain Eukaryota; kingdom Metazoa; phylum Chordata; class Actinopteri; family Scatophagidae; genus Scatophagus; species Scatophagus argus. Next base: position 2,813,843 of record NC_058514.1, on the reverse strand, counting down.
TCTGCTCTGTCATGATTTATTGTGTTTGAGTGTTGTTGAGTCACAGATATCTGTCATCACATTTTTTGTTTCTGTTCAAGTCATGTATTTTAAGTTAAAGCGCTCCTGTGTGTCCAGGGCAGAACCGCTGTTAGCTCGCATCAAAGAAGACCGGACCGTGATATTGACACCAGTGTTTGACAATGTCAAGTATGATGATTTGACATTGATTCCTTACATACCTGCGGCAGATGCATTTGACTGGGCTCTTTGGTGCATGTATGAGTCATTCAGACCTGAGTGGTACGCCTTAAAGGACGAGTCGCAACCCGGCAAGTGAGTTCCCGTCTAAAGAGTCACACAAAAAAATACTTTCTCGCTTAAAAGTATAGTTTGAAACTGCGGGAAATATAATTCTTCATTTTCATCCCCAGAGTTGGAGGGGAAAATCGATACCATTCAGATTTGTCCTTTATAATATGGAGGTGGGGCTAGAAAAAGGTTGGCTAACTAGCTAGCTAGTCAGCGCTCCCACCCAAGAAAAAGTCAGGCACATAACCCCCCATAAAATCTCACCTTCACTTTTACTTTTATATAGATGAATTAGCCAACTTTAGAGATTTTAAGGATGTTTAAGCTCACCTCTACCTTTCCTTGCTAATGCCAAGGTAAGCTAATGGGCTGCTCTGGCTCCACATTCATTTAACGTACAGATATGAGAGAGATGTTAATTAAGATTTGTTTATGCTAAAAACACTTAAAAATGCGTGAAATTCTACAGTTCATCAGCAACATGTTTCTCCAGGGGAAGAAAATTGCACAAAATGGGCTCCATTTTCATTGAAAACAATAATCTATTGAGGCAAACAAATACTAAACAGATGACCACAAATCTCTGTGGGTTGCTCTAAATAAATGGGATGTTAACTCTTAAAAGATGTTATTCCTTGTTACTGTATGTGGGGAAAGCAGATATTTTTGTGACTTTGTGTAACTGACCACTTCTATAACTACTGTCAGTTTAACTTAGTTTATTATATTTTCTACATTTCTGAAAACAAATTCTTAATGTGTCAAATTCTGTCCCCAGGAGTCCCTCCATCATGGGGATTCTTGTGGCTGATCGCAAGTTCTTTGGAGAAATCGGAAGCCTTGATGGTGGAATGAAAATCTACGGTGGTGAAAATGTGGAGCTTGGCATTCGGGTGAGATTTTCAAATGACTGTAATTAAAGTTCAAAAAGAAAGAAGAAGATAAAGAACTTTACTGTGTTTGCTGTACAAGTGGAATGGTTGAGCTCTACGGGGATGTTGATTTTTATATTTTCATTTTTTTATGCAGGCACTCATAGTCTCAAGTCTCTGAATAACTCGATCCTCTGACTTTTCATCAAATTTTAATTTGTTCAGTATTTTTATGTACCTCCCTTAAATACCCACAAAAATAATGACATTCCCATCAGCCTCAGTTATTAGCATGTAAAGCCTTTAAACTAAGATGGTGATTGATGGCCTAACGACAGTACATCAGCGTTTAGCTCAAAGTACAGTCTCACAGGAGTGCTGGCATGCTGCTTTGTACAGTGTGTTTTAACGTGCAATTACTAATAATGCAAAACTAATTGCGCATAGTTTGTGGCAATTAAATGCACTTGAAGCCCACTTTTTTAAAATATTGCATTTTGCAGGTATGGCTATGTGGAGGCAGCATAGAAGTTATACCTTGTTCTAAAATCGCCCACATTGAACGGGCCACTAAGCCTTACCTTCCAGACTACAGTGTAATGGTGAAACGTAATGCACTGCGGGTGGCCGAGGTATGGATGGACGAGTATAAGTACAATGTCAACATTGCCTGGAACCTTCCCCTTGAGGTAATGGGTGACACCTCGTTACTTCTACAAATCAGGCTTCATAAAAGAGCATGACTGATAATAAAAACACTGCAGACACTCTTCCTTTTCAAATGTTTTTTGCTGATGTTTCCCACAGAATCATGGGATAGACATTGGGGATGTGTCCGAGAGGAAAAAGCTGAGAGAGAGACTGAACTGCAAACCTTTTAAGTGGTATCTGGAAAATGTTTATCCTCAGCTGGACCCTTTGGATGACCTGCTAGGCTACGGAGTGGTGTGTAGAAACTTACCTTTGATTTGATATTTGATTTGGCTATATTGCACATAATACCAACTGGACAGTGTAAACTAGAGAGCTGAGATATGTGATGGACTGGCAGTCTGTCCAATGTCCGTCCCTACACTTTCCCCAGCTGAGCCAGTCCTAAAGATGATCTGAGTCCTGTTTGTTTAAGATTTGCCTCTACGGTAGGAAGAAAAAACATCATGGAGAGTAATCTGCCCATGTCTGCAAAGCTCATCACAGACCCCTGGATGGTTTTGGTTCAGCCTTCAAGATACAATATAATGTTGACTATGTATGTTGTGTCACTATTTCAAATGGATGCTCTAAAGGGTTATTTTGTGCTCATCCTTCTGCTGACAGCTGATAAATGACTTGAAACCAGATCTTTGTATTGACCAAGGCACAGTGCCTGGGAACACACCCATTGTGTATGCCTGCCACCGCTACACACCTCAGGTACGTACAGAGATTTACTGCATACACAGACTGTGATCGTTTTTGTTTGTGAATAATTATTCCTCTTCTGTGTAGCACTGTTATTATCTCACTAAAGGACATCTCTACATTGGCGGAATCAAATCACACAAGTACAACAGTAACCGCTGTCTGGTAGATCCCGGCACTGGAGTTTACCCTGGACTGTATGAGTGCAAAATCGCCAAGCAGAAGAAGTTCCACATGCTGTGGGATTTTAAACAGGTAAGTTTTACAGTTTTAACACATAAATCCACACCAAAGTAGTCATTCTGTGTGGAGAAAAAGAGATGTGTTTTATTGCAGTGCTGTATTTTATTCTCAGAAAGGACCTATCCAGAACAGAGAAACAAAGAGGTGTCTGGAAATTGCGATGGGTGCAGATGGTTATTACAAACTTGTTGTTCAGCAGTGCAGTGGTCAGAGCTGGAAGATAGAAAATCTCATCAAAGACCGAAAGACTATTGGGCAGGACCCAAAATAGAGGACAAAAAAAATCTGCCTTTTTAAAATTGCATTTAACATCAGAGAAAGACTTAGACTGTTAGACTGTTCTATACTGTATAGGCTTCAACCTTTATGAGCTGTCACTTTGTCATGAAGCAACAGCCCTTAGAGGGCTACACCTAAACTCATAGAACCTGGGGTTTTAGTAAGTAACCGTTTTACTTGGTACTGGAGTGTCGAGTGTGTGCACGTGAAAATGTGAGAGGATGTGATCATTTTTATTTAATTCATGTTTTTTTACATTTGTAATTTAACTTTGTGACACAATATATGAAGTATTGTTGGGGTATTTCTTTGTCTTGGTTTGGAAAACAAAAATGTCCTCATAAATAACTGCTGTCTCCGTGTTTTTGTGAAATTCATTTTTATGATGAAAAATGGAAAATAGTTCAAATCGGGACCTACCTTCCCATGTCAGACACCCCCCCACCCCCCCACCCCAAAATAAAAAAAAGTAAAAATCTATTCAGCCTACCCGTTACAGATACAGTAGTACAGTAGTTCCAGTGAGGCATATTTCACTGATTCTCAGTCGTTTAAAGCTGCACTTTTATTTACAAGCATCCTTCCGGTCAAAAGGGATCTGCTTGGCTGTCAGCAACAATGAAGGAATCCCATTTGTTCTTCCACATGGCGTAACCCGCCTCCTTTAGATGAGCCGGCAGGGAGCTGTACCTGCAGGCAGAACAGGCCTCTAAGAAGAATGAACCAACTGAACACAGAGCCCAAAACAGCATACTAGTTTTAACAGGAGTATCGTAATTTCTGGACTATAAGCCGCTACTTTTTTCACACGCTTTGAACCCTGCGGCTTAAACAATGATGCGGCTAATTTATGGACGAAACTGACATTGAGAGCGACATAGAAAGAGAGACTGACAACGTGGACACCTGCGGTTTATATTCAGGTGCGCTCAATAGTCCAGAAATTACGGTAAATAGTATATTTATTTCACTTATTTTATTTTTTGTTACCTTACTCTATTTTATTTTTATTTTTATTTTTTATTTTATTTTATTCTTCAATTATATGTTACTGTTATGTTCTATTTATGCACCAATCACCAAGACAAATTCCTAGTAATGTGAAACCTCTTCACTTACATGGCAATAAAGTCTTTTCTGATTTCTGATTTGCTGGGGGCTATTTTCAGCTGTGCGCCGGCGCTCATCATGAAGCAACATGTCACCCAGCGCTTCAGTGTGACTTACTGATGGGTATTTCAGAAAGGTTTTTGGAAGAACAGGATATATCTGACTTGGTAGGGTAGGATCATCGTTTCATGGGTTGAGAATAAGAAAAATATACAATATTCGCTCTGACTTAACCTTTAAAATCTGTGGCTGCTTCAAAAGCAGCACATCTAAAAACTTCCACTGAGTAAAGTCTGGTATATTGATGAACAGACAAAAACATGCAAAAAAGAAAACATAAAATCAGCTGATTCTCACCTGATAGAGTTAACGGCCAGCTCTTTCAGAGTGCCCAGGTTCGCTTTTAAGCCCCCGATGCCAACAAAGGCTTGATAGAAGTCGTAGGAGAGGCCCGTGGTGCCGAACAGAGACGGGTCATCGGAGCTGATCACCATCGGGTGGCCCTCGGACATCAGCACAGCCGCAGGGTGGTTCCGCAGGTCCGATACCAGCTTCAGCACCTGGAGGTCAAGGATCAAACACACCCAGGTACTTTTTATAAATGAACACAGGCGCACGGGTGTGTGAATCCAAAAGTCCAGACTGCACTGCACTTAAAAACTGCCAAATCGACCTTGAGCAAACACCCTTAAGAACTGCTCCCAAAAAAATGGCATGTTAATGGATTACAGGGTCAGGAGTGTCTGTTAAACTCAGTGAAAACAGGTTAGATCTTGACGTGACGTCAGTGAACACATCACAGTATGTATGACAAAAGTCACCAAGTCTGGAAAGAAAATCTGAAAGGTTCTGTTGTGTCGAGGACAGCAGGTTTGCTGACCTGGTTGGAGATGGGGCACAGCTCCACGGCTACGTCTCTTTGCCTGGAAAGCTCTTTGGCCACTGGGTGGTGTGTCAAAGCGAAGCCGTGCCCGATGCGTGTGGTGTTGAACAGCAGGGCGTCGAGAATGTTTTGATCGATGTCGGTGCCTTCATCATCTACGGGCAGGCACACAGAGTGGAATCAAAACACATGTTGTTTTGTAATTAAAGGCAGTGTGTTTTAGGCTTTTGGTCGGCCCACCTGTCTCCCCTGCGTGAAAAAAGTATGGCAGCCTGACACCGAGTTCAGCCGGTAAAGAAAGCGCCTCTCTGAAGTACCAAAGCGTCCTGCCACTGTCCTCCCTGCCAACCTGCAATCCACAATGTTAGCTCAGGGAAAAACAAATCACACTGTCACAACTAACAAGACAAATTATTTCCACTTAACGAGAGCTTATACTTTTGGTCAAGCAGGAGATTCAGTGACAAACGTTAAGTTCCTACCATGTCAAATCCTGCAACAACATCTGGGAAGTCCTTTTGCAGCTGAATGGCTTCTTTCACGGCTGCTTTAACCTCAGATACACTCAGGGCCCTGAAGAAGGCAGCAGTGATAGCATGAATGAGTACTGTATTTGACTGATGCAGGGACACTCAAGACAATAAACCTCCTGTGCATTTTCAATTGACATTTACATCATGAGGTTCCTCTGCGGCTGTGTTCATATACTATGAGTATTACTAAACTGGTGGACTGCCCCTTTAACTGCAATAACTCTATACTACTTTCCATTTCCAGAAAACAGGAAATTAAAGATAATATAATTAAGTGTAATTACATTTTTTTCCAAACTTCTACTTGGTCACAGTTAAATTGGAGTTTTAATGTGGTGGTTGATCATCCCCACTTAATTTTCAGAGGAAACTCATTTTCATATCTAACTAAAATGCTATAATTAGGCTACAGTATATAATAATATAAGTCATAAGTTACTTTTGATTTTTAGCTTGTTTAATTGGTAGCTTCACCCACATAAAGCATCTGAGTCTGTCTTCCACCACTGCAATTATGCAACTGTTTTGTCACTCTCTTAATTTAAAGGAACAAAGACTAACTGTGCATTAAAATCAGAGAAATACATCTGGAATTTGTTTTGGTCATCTTTTGTTTGGAAGTACAATACCTGTGTACAGAAATGATGATGCGGGCCCCGAGGAAGTCCGGGTGATTGGCTATAAATTTCTTCGTCACTTCTTGAAATATTTTCAGAGACCAAACCTTATCGTGAATGGTTCCATCAAGTTCATACGTCTGAAATACATAAAAAGTTTTTGTTTGGTTTTTTTTTTTTGCTTTTTTTTTTAAATATAAGATTTGTGTTGAACTACCACACTACTGCTGATACATAAGAGAGAGAGAGGCTGGAGCTGGGAAGACGAACCCTTGAGAGGCCACTCCTGAGCTCCAGATACATGATGTTGTCGAGCTGAAGCTCAGTTAGACCCTTGTAGAAGTAGTCCCTCAGCACCGGGGCGTGGGTGATTAGTCCAGCAGCTGCGATAAAGGCTTTCTCAAACTTGTCCCACACAACATCTTGGTTTGGGTACTCACCATCTGGATCCTCAGTGAACAGCGTGAGGTGCCGCATTAAACTGAAAAACACCAAAAACACATATTGTGTGTTAACTTCTCCCATCACACCTCGACTTGTGGACGGGGGAGGCTGATGTCTCACTCAACCTGTCGTCAAAGCCCGTGGGGTCTCCTATTTTGGCTCTCAAGGTCTCGAGCAGCTGCCAGTAGAAACAGTCCCACCGTGGGAAGGGCTGGCGGTTGGAGAACAAAAAGCGGACCGAGTTGTCCCACGTGAAGCAGACGTAGCAGTGCGGCCTGTAGGTGACGTTTTTCACCAGCCATTCGACGCTGACCAGGGCGGAGCTGTGGATGTGCAGGGCTGCACCTGTCAGCAGAACAGCAGGACATAACCTCAGACTGACGTACTGAACCTAGACTGGATTATGATTCAATGGGCACAGACAGGTGAAGATCTCTTTAAGTGACACTTTCCAGAGGATCCAGAACTCTTCAGAGAGACTTTCTGACTCCAAATCCAAGCCTTCCTGTACTACAGATATCACACAAAATGTGACAGCTCACTAATAATACTACTACTATACAAAATACTACAGGAAATCAAAGAAAGCCTGAGATGCAGGACGCATTTTCTTAAAGCTATTCTGTTGTCACATGCTGACATGTCCCACCTACAGTAATACTGGTGTAGCTTCAGTAAGCTGAGCAGATATGAAAGGAAACGAATAAACTTCCTGTGCATCCACGCCTGTGACTTCACCTTTGGGCATCTTCTGCAGCAGTCTGAAGATCGAGCTCTTCTCGATGAGGGGCTTTGCTTTAAAGAAGTGGATGGCAGGAGGAAACTGTGCAGCTGACATCTCTTTCTCCTTTAAGTGATGGAGGTAAGCATCCAGCTTCTGCTCAGCCGCCGTCAGCGCCACCCGGCCTCCCGTCTGTCTGAACGCCTCCTGGCGCATCAGCAGGTCCCTCTGAGCGGGGTCAGGCATCCCACCGGTCACTCTTACGAACCACAGAAGGGGCACATAAGTGAGCAGGGCCTGGCAGACTGAGATCACCATGTCCTCATGTGCCACAGGAGGGTGCTAGAACATCATCACACGTCCTCAAGAGCAGGGTTGCTGTGTTCGCTGCGGTAAGGAAAGAAATGCTCTGTGTGAGACAAGAACTAACAACGATGAAGTCCTTCTGCCTTGGCAGTCAGTGTGGTTTTTGCAGCTTAACGGGAAAATAAAATTGACAGACTTGTGTTAAAGGTCATCAGCATGCAGCTCAGCTTGTGTCACCGTGCTGATGGAGCCCGTTCAGTAGTCTGACTATGAATGCTTTGCTTTCAGAATCAAAAACAGGCAAGAGAAAACTGGAGGAAAATTAGAAACAACCCTCAGCTCATTGACAGAAACTGGACAAAGAAGGAAAAATCACCTTAAAGACAAATCAAGCTACTTTAAAAACAGAAAACACTCACAAGTAAGTTTGAGCTTCTTCCGTCCTCTGCTCAGCTCCGCTTGTTTTCCACAGCAGCCTCCGCCACCAGTCTGGCATGTCAGCAAAACCCTGAGAGCAGCTGGATAATTGGGGCATTTTTGTCTGACAAATACCATGTGATAAACTAATGAACAAAGCATGAATGGCCACTGTTGCAAAACCAGTGCAAATAAACTGCACATCTCTCAGCGATGAGGACACTGACTGAAGCAAAAAAAGAACAGAGAAGTGATACCAACCATTTATATTTTATTAGGTTTTACTTTTACACAGTATAACATTTTCAGTTTGAGACACAATCAGAAAAAAAACCAGAAACAAATTCAAAACAACAACCACACACACACACATAAGTTAATCTGGAAACCTCATATACAAACAGAGTACGTTCTGGAACGACAACCCAACACTCGTTTCATTCAGGACAGAGCGACGCACGCTCAATAAATTAACCCTGTGAGGTCATGTTCGGCCTACACTTTTGTTTCTACGAGGCTTTTTTTTTCTCTTCTTTGCGATTGTTTGGAGCAGACACTCATTAGCAACACGACGCCTCGTGCAACTTACGACGTGGGGTAGAAGTTACTGAAACTGGGAAAACCGAGACACAGATGCTGTTTGTCATGGAAACCGATCCAATTAGAGGACAACCTGTTAAACGTCCAGCCAGTCAGCCGATGCCGTCGTCCCTGCCTAATCGGTGTAAACTGAGACCCTCAGGAAGGGAAAGCAGCAGAGTAAACCTGTCATTACAGCTGTGCAGCACCGTGACGCACATCTGTAATGTTGAGTTGCAGCGTCTATCATGTCCCTTAACGCACAGAAAGAAACAAAACAAAAAATACAGCAATACATCACACAACAACAATGCATCTCTTCTGCATCGGGAATTCGTTTCACAGACGGAGGAATGACTTTTCATGTGACAAAATAAAAAATAAAAGGAGTTTTTTTTTCTCTCTAATACATTGAAGCTCCTCAGTCCATAAACTTGCGGTTTGGGTTGGCACCAAAGAGAGCCACTCGGATTTCAGGCATCATCTGCAAACACACAAACGCATGGTTTACGAGTAGGCCCGAGAGTCAGGATTAATCTGTCATTATTTTACTCACACAATTTCCTCAAAGCTGAAATGACATTAAAAAAAGTCCAAACGCGTTAAGTTTTCTGTCTCACGAGAAAGAAAAGCAGCAGACTGACATTGATGGTTTGACATTTTTGCTTGAACTGAATGAACCATCAAAACGGTTCTGATTATTTTTCTCGGTTCCACTTATCCACTTACAAAGAGAAAGGAGATTAGACTGTTGTTCTTTTATTTGAATCCTTATTGAGATAAATTAGACATAAAATATCAGAAACTAAGTAACTGTAACTCGTAGATCATCAATCACGAGTCAAAATCAACATGTAAGAACATCAAGACTTCTGAAACATGAGATGGAAAAAAGTGGGATATACATATATTATATAAAAATACAAAATAAGGGCAGCCTGAAAACACACTGGAGGAAGTGTTTATTTATGATATTTAAAAGTCCGGACGATAACGTCTGCCGTCTCCACTTCTTACCTGCTGAGCCATGAGTTCCAGTCTGCTCTCCAGGGTGTTGGACACCTTGATCTTCCCGTCACCGTTATAGATCTCAACACCTCCAGAACTGAACCAGAAAATGAGGTGATACTCAAGTTAAGTCTTCAAGAGTAAATGTGACCGAGTGAAGTCTGACTCATGTTTCAAACGTGATGCTGCTTACACGTCAGGGGGGATGAAGTTGTCCTGATCGATGCGAACCTCCAGGTTGCTCTTCACAGCTGCTTGATATTTGGGAATATTCCTCTGGATGGAAGCCTGAAAGAGTCAAAATTAATCATTTTACCTGCTGCCTCACTCACTTTGCTCAGCACAAAGCTCCCGAATTCAAAAATAAATCCCCCCATAAACTTCTTCTCAGGCTACAAACTAAAATTCTTTCTTAAACAATAAATAAGAATCCATTTCCTGACAGCTTTTGTCTTATTACATGCATAAGCAAATTTGAAACTGAGGTGGAAATACAGAATCTGGCAGGAAAAAAAAAGACAGATTTCATGGAAAATGGATTCATCTTAATTTGAACCAGCACTCACTAATTTACTCACCTGTACCAACTGCACATCCTGTTTACGGCAGCGAACAGTCACTTTGGGCTCCAGAAGCTGATAGAATCCCTGATGATCATGAAAAGTTATCAGATCTCACTTTTTAAGAACAACAACATCCTCCTAAACTTAAGGGCCAGTTTATCAGGTACAGCTTGCTAATGCAACATCTCCACAGTGAATCCTCCCTTCATGAAGGTTACGTTTACTTTGTTCAAACTGTTTTACTGCATTGCATTATACTCGAACAGTTTCAAAGAGGATTTACTTTAAGGCTGTTGTGTTAGAGCGTGTTAGCTAGCTGTACCTCATAAACTGGCAGCTGAGAGTGTATTAACCAACCTGTAAGAGCAGCCCGTCCATCAGAGCTGGATACCTGGCTGGGTCTTTGGCGACGTTGGCAAGCCGTTGGCGGGCCTCATTCAGCAATTCCTGAGGGTGCAAATGCACAAAAGGTTTCTGTTATTTCCAAAGAGGACTGTGTTCGTGGCACAATCCACCTCTCTTATGTACATAAGTATGACAACGTGACCACCAAATGACGCGTGGCTACTCACCGTGATCATATCATCGCGGGCCTTCAGCACCTTCAGTCGAGCCTGGTTCATCAGGTTAGACATTTGACTGTGAAACAGATTTAAATGGATTAGATTTGTTAGTGGGAGTTTGTTTGTTTGTGTGGAAACACTGCAGACTGTTTGGGGCAGGTTACAGAACAGTCATTGTAGGACGAATCGGCTAAATAAAATTAGGGAAACGGTGTCTCGCATGTACAAATATTCCTTTGTTCTGAAAATGGACGAATTAAGGAAGGGAGGAGTTGATGTTCCCTGCGATTTCCTGCCATGACTCACATTTTCTTCTGCTGCTCGATCTGCTTCTCTTTCTTCTCGTAGTACTCCATTATCTTCAGCCTCTGAGTCTGGACCAGGCGGCCCTTCTCGATGTTGAACTCTTCTTCTGCCTGCAGGAGGAGACACAGTTCACTCAGCAGGAAACCCTCCCATCATGAGATTGCTCTTGTGATCATCAATCAGTTTGTTGTTGAAGGTCACTTTAATTATTGGTATTATTGGTAACAATTAATTATTGTTATTAAAGACATCTTTTGGCGAAATCTGCTGCTAATTTAAGCCACAGGCCAAAGGGTTTGCGTCTCTGACTGTGAACTGGTTCAAGCTCAGTTTGTCTCTCTTCAATGCTGATTCACTAATTAAGGCACAAAATGTCCAAAACCTCCACAAAAGGAAAGATTCATCATTCAGGGATTGGACTGATAATCCATCGTGGTCATTAACTTCAGCACCGTGTGATTTTACCTTTGCATCAATTTCCTCTGCCTTCTCATTGGCCTCCTGCTCGATGAAGGCCATCATGTGTTTGATCTGCAGGCAGGAAGAAAGAAACAATCGTGACCAACAAGACCGGGCTTCCTCACAAGTGATTCACATTGTCGGGGTTTTGTGTGCACACTGATTCATCATGAAGTTTACTGCTTCTTCAGTGTGACCTGAAAACACCGCAGACCTGAGTGCTCACCCTGCTGTGAACTGACTCCGTCACTGCGGTGAGGAATGTCCATTGTGCTTATGAACACTAGACCCAAACTTAATGCACAGTTGACCTCTGCAGCTTTACATCGGTCCTCTCGCGGGATGTCTTCAGTGTTGGCTAAGATTTTCCCACTGAAGCGTCCAGACAGCGGCTAACTCACTCCCAGTTCCGCATCGGGCCGGGGCATGTGTTCATCATGTGACCGTTTGGGAAAATGACCCTCCGCATCTCAGCCATAACTTCCACACATCTCCGGCGTCAAAATGGCGGCTTATTTTGCTATAACTCACATTCCCACGTACAAAACCACCAGCTAGGGACACTCTAAACATTTTGTCGCTAGCTTACATTTGTGTTTACTTCGATGCTAACCTCTCAATGTCACCCCACTCTCGACACACACACACACACACACACACGCATTATGGCTCTGAGAAACATTTCTTACTGTTGTAATGAGATAGTTGGCGACTTAAAAAGTCATTCAACGGTTACCGAGGAGAAACGGTTGCATGGTGTCATATTTGAAGGTTATAACGGCTCATTACCTGCTTCTGAACGTCGGCATCGCTGAGCGCCATGGTCGGTGCTGTCAAAGATCCGCGGGGCCTGGCAGGAAAAATAACAAAAATAGACGAAAATCAAAACGACTGAGGGGTTAGAGACATCTTCGTTAACAACAAGGAGGTTTTAACGCCGCGACGTGAGCTTTAAATCGATTAAAACTTACCCGAAAATCACAGGAGAGGAGCTATGAATTAATCGCCGTAGTCGTGACTCCGTAAAGATGTCTACAGAGGATCAGCTGATTTGCGACGTCACATGATGTTTACTTCCGGTAAAACAGCCAATCGGGTACGAGAACAAGAGGGCTGACGTAAAAAAAAGGAAGTAAGGAAAAAGGAAGATTTAGTGTACATATTTTAGATTGACAAATTAATTCAAACTTTACTTTTATCCTCGTGCTCTTTAATATGTTGGTTTTATGCTTTGGTTATAATATTATATTCTTATATATTTTTGCTATTCAGTTTTTGTACATTATGTTGTCATTGTTGAAACTGAATTCCATTTTAACTGCATTTTTCACAGTTGCAACAACAAATAAACTTAAGCTTGGAATAGATTAAAGAGTAGTTGAAGACAATTTTAAACGTACAAGCTAAAACTTTATATAATTTAATATGAATCAAGAATCAATCAAGAGTCTTTATTGTCATTACGCATAATGAAGTTTTGTAAAGATTCTTGGCTTAAAGGCGCACGTATAAATTGCACAAATACTTGAAATGAACACTTAAGAAAACACAGGTCTAAAATGTTCACCATTGTATTCTCAATACTTCCTACTGTTTATTAACATAATTCTCTAGTGGTAAGATTAGTAAAATTTAAGCATGCAGGACACTCAGCTATCAACTTTGTACGTAACCTCATATGATCTTCAATTTGCTTGGCTGCTTTATTTCCTCTCTTTATGAATTTTATTATGACTTCTCATTAATGAGTGAATGACAGGATAGTTTTGGGGCAGCTGTTGACAAATAAATGATGCAAACTGCGTAAATGTACACAGTAGGCATGTTGGTGCTGTGCCCTTGTAAAATAAACAAGAATGCTGAAGTAGTTTCCAGTCTTGTAACACGTCGTGCCAGTAGAGGGAAGCAAACCTTGGAAAGTTCAGCTTTAGAAATAGCTTCTCTCCCTATCTGACATGCATTTTCCACTGGCTGTCACCAGCTTACTGTGAACTGATAATCTGCTGCATAGACAGACAACATAAAACTCCACAGGCTGTTTACCTGAGTGAGACGCTTACTCAGTGACCTCTGTTTGTCTGTCTGTTTAGACACACAGTTTAAAGTCTGAGTCAAGACTCCAGAACGTACCTGCACTTTTTCACTGTTTACTCACATTGTTTACAGTCTTTCTCACTCTGAACAGACAGCAAAGTCACCACTGAGTGCTCTCCAGCCAACTGTTATGTCATGGATTTGGGAAGAGGGGAGGAGGGTGAGAGAGAGAGAGAGAGAGAGAGGGAGGGAGAGAGAGACACTTTTGCACAGCTTGTCCATCTTGTTATTCTTGTGCCAGCCACTGCATGCATGTCTGCCTATCTGTTGTTTCGTGGCTTCATATCTGAATGCCCGTCTCACTCTGATCTCCAGCGTCTGCTCCTCATCTAGGAACTCGTTCAGCGCCGCGCCAAGACGACGCAGGTACGCTTGTCGGATGTTACTTTTTCCTTTTTATTCACGTGGCAGAAAGTTTTTAGCAAAGCCTGGAATCTGAATGTTGCAGTCAATAATGTGACAGAGATTTTTTGTGTGCCTTTGTGGGCTGTGATCTGTTATCTGCGAACATGTCAGAGTTAGAGGGGTCATTAAGGGTCACTCTGGTGTTGTGAAGGGCAGACTCTCACCTTGCATGAGATTGTTTAACTGCTGCTTTGTCTTCTTAACCAAATCTCCCCCTCTGACATTGACAGCTGACCTTTAGTAAAATGTGATATCTGATATCACTCTGTCCTCATCACACATTAGCACAGAAAGGGTGCCCTAAATCTCCCTGATCATTTACTTCACCATGAGTCTGTTATCACTGGGATAGGATCAATCTGAATCCAATTACTCAAGTAGGCCAGTAAGTAGAGGAGGATGACAGAGCAGAAAAGGTTGATTGGTTTCCTAGCAGGCAGAAGCACAGATGAGTTTCTGTCTGTGGAGGGTTAAAAATGTTTGTGTTGGTTAACTTTAATGATTCTGGCTGGTTACTGTGGACTGAAGTCTGCACGGGTCCACAAGACACACGGCTGGGGACAGACAATATGGCAGCTATAGTTGGTCATTAAGTCAGTGACGTCTGGGAGGCGTCTGTTTCGGTCTGCTCGCTGTGGAGGGGGTGGAGGAATTCGACGTCAGGGATTTTAGTCATGAAAGCAAAATATTCAAATCATATTCAGGGAAAAAAAAATAATTTAACAGATTAGAATACTGACACACAAACCTGAGCATTAATAATCAAGTGATTTAAATCTATAAAAGTGCTGATGTGTTCAGGCTTCATATGGATTTCATTCAACTGCTAGACTCAGAAGGTTTTATTGCACAAAAAAAAAACCCAAAGTGTTGCATATCGGACAGGAAGTTGGTTTGCTTTCTCCTGTGAGGCAACACAAAAGAAATGTGTTTTACAATCTGAGAAGATGTACACAGTAACACTTAAGATCTGGACCTTAAAGTCCTCCCAGGACAAGCAGAGGACTTAGAGAAGGAAGGAAATTCAAAGACAAAACATTTGATTCATGTTTGCAATCGTATCCACATGATCCACTTCCAGCTGTAGCTTCTAATTATCCCTGATCTCAACTATTTATTTTGCTTGCAGTGAGGAGCCTTAAAGTAAGGCTGAGTGCAAATCTAACAGATACTCAAGCCCTGGAGAAGCTGTTAAAGGATTTGCCCCTATTAAGCAGGGCTCTGCTCTCACACAGTTCTTTTTTAATTAAGAAGAAAAACATTAACACATCATTAAACATTTTTAGTAGACATTACACATTCAGTAAACAGACCTAAAGGCAAAAACTGTCCAAGGTATGAGATTACTACAGAATTATCAAATTACAGATGCACTTGGGACCTAACGAAGACTAAGCAAAATTATTTTCAATTTTCATTCCTTTAATCAAGATTTTAAAAAAATGAGAAATTCAGTGAAGTCAGTATGTAAATCTAACAACAAAAGCATACACAATGTAAGTGAATGAATACACTGTGGTCAGTTGTATCCCGTGTGCACAGCACAGCAGTATAACTTACACTAAACCATATTTTCAGATCTGCTCATCACCAACATTTGTGCCCAAGTATCACTTCACATTTGCTCACTGGTATGCTCACACTGTGGAGTTCGAGTGAACACAGACGGACCACGTGTTGCACGTGTGATACAGCACTGGACAGTGAGGAGTAACTGCTGAGAGTTTCTGTTCGGGGGGCTGGCGTGATGGGGGTGAATACTTTCTGCAGTCAAAGCTGAGACGGGGTGAAGAGGGTCACCTTCAGACTGACAACACCTTTAAGACCATTTTATGGCAACAGCCATGTTTACAGCAGAGTTCAAAGTGTTCAGATTAGATGTTAATATCTATGTATGACTGAGTGAATTATGGCATTTCAGACCTAATTAATAATATGTCACTTCCACTTTGTGTTCCCACTCTCACGTCATGTGAATTACTGAAATAGCTTCCACTCCAGGGTGACAGATGGAGATGTATGTAGTGCCTAAACATAGAAAGATATGCAGGTCAAGGCTATAGATAGTCACACAGGCTATCAATACAGAGTAACCGCTGAGCAACTTTTTCCACCCACAGTCTCACTGATGTCATGAGAACACAGACTGCAGATGAACATGTTTCATATTGACATTACTGTGCGAAAAACTCCTCAAATTATTCTATCATTCTGAAGCTTTTGTTTGAATTTAGACAATCCTGGAGAAAACTGGTGCAGTCTATGTGCTGGGTTCTCGCTGTCTTGCTGACTGACACAGTGTCTTAATTTGATTATACCACCAGGGGGTGCTAAAGTCAGACATTTCCAGCTTCTGTTCATAAGAATCTAAAGTTAGCTATTTTGTCTCTGCAGCTGCCAGCCTTCACTCTGGAGGGAAAGACCCCAGTCGAGTCCAGCAGGGGAGATGGAGGAGTTGGGGAGGCTGGTTCCCTCAGCCCCGGCCCCGCTGCTCTGCCTCTGACACAGGCAGAGGGCTCTGGACCCTGGCAGAGCGAGAGCCTGCTGGCAGAGTCCTGGTCCACGATGGGCGATGTGGACCCCGAGGACACTAAGAGCATTGACAGCAGCAACGGAGCAGCTCTGGCCGGAGAGGAGAACCACTCCTCCAACTCTGACATGGTCCACCTGGAGCGAGAGGAGGCCGAGATGCTGGAGGAGGCAGAGAAGGAGGCCGCGGAGGAGGAAAGGGTGAGGAGAACAGAGGAAGAGGAGGAAGAAGATGAGGAGCTGCAGACGAGTGTGTTGAGCGTCTTAGGAGGGGAGAGGGAGCTGGTTGAGCTCAGGGAGGAGGAGGAGGAGCAGGACCTCCACGCCCCAGAAACTGAGGAGCTCCTGGTGTCAGCTGAGGAGCCCCACATGGAGAGGGAGCCTGCAGAGTTCAGGCAGGTGGTTCCCCCGATGGCCCTGCCTCCTCTGCCTATCGTCAGGCTCGATCCCCCCTCCACTACATCCACCCCGGTCCCTTCAACCACAACCTCTGAAGTTGAGGAGCTTTACTCTGCTCAGGGGCTCCTCCCTCCTTCTATCCTTGCACCGATGGCAGCAGAGCCTCCGACTGAGAGTCTCGAGCTACTAAAATTCTCACAGATTCCCCTCTCGGATGTGGAGGAACATTCATCAGAAGCCTCTCAAGCAGCACCAGAAAAGCTGGAGCCCGAAGCTTCACAAAAGACTGCCAAACCTCTGAGCTCCACCGAGCTGCTGTGTGGAGGTGCCGCTTTAGTAGCCATTGTGGGAGTCGTAGCTTATGGTGCAGTGGCCTACTGCAGAAAGTAGGAAACCTTTCATCTAGCCCTGAATCACCAATTCAGCACAGGTCTTTCATTTTCTAAATCTATTCCAAATGAAATATTCCACTTCATTCTCTGAATTCTGGATTTTATTCTCTGACACTCTTTGTATTGTAATTATAAGACAAATAAATTAGATTTTTCGGTTTCATTTTGTGCTACCTCAGCTCACAGCAGAGCTCATGGCCTTTGTTTTTCTGTACACAACAGATCTCTGAGGAAACCTGTAACCAGTAAAATATACACCTGGAAGAATGTAAAATCATGTAAGGTACGATTTTAAAGAATCCTGAAACTTGACATGGTTGTTTGACGTTTCCTTGTGTGACTGTGTGTCATTTCTTTGCCAGAAAAGGACAGAATTAGATACCACTTCCTCTAATCATTGCCACGTCACACTAGAGTCCAGTGTGCAGTTCTCTGGTAAAGTCCAGTGACTAGACTTTACCAGAGAACTGCAACCCACATGTTTAGTCAATTGAAACCTTTGGCAGCTTTCTTAATCTTAAAAATGACATGTTTAAGCTGTTTCTTTGAAGTCAAATTATCTACACAACAGCTGGTAGTTTTGATTTCATACAGCTTCATGTGTCTTTTTGGCTTATGAGCGTTTAAACTTGCAATAACCGCTTTTGGCCACTTGGGGGCAGACAGTTTTCTATTTTCACATCCTGGATGTGCAGGCATCCAGTTTTATTTTATTTTTTTTTCATTGAAGCACTTTCAATAAAAGAAGCGACACATAAGGACAGCAATTAAAAAGCTGCATCCTTTGCTGTGTCTTAGTGCTTATGAGGTCAGCCCACAGGTCCCATTTATATGAGTTAACCAAGACGCCAAGCAGACATACATTTAAATACACTCATACTGCCATCTGCTGGTAGAGAGGATGAACACCAGAAAAACATATATCAAAATAAAAGTAAACTTTCCCTGCTTTTCATTGGTCGTTCTTCAAAATGAAAGACGAAAAGGAAAATATGCACACTGGCCAGTTCTCTGAATTTGGTTTTGTTATTTTTGGATTCAGGTTTTGTTTTGTCTCTCTAAAAATCAAATTAAAGAGTCTGGTCTAGACCCGCTCTTACTGGGACTGATTTGGCGCTATATAATTGAACTGAATTGAATTAACAATAACAAAAAAAGCTATGATATGATGATAAAATGAAAAAGGAAAAAAACCAAACCCTTTTCATTTCCGTTTTGACACATAAATTATCCAACGATGTCCTGCCCGCATCAGACTGCGCTCTCTTCCTCCCAGTGAAATGAGATCCGACCCGTTCCCCTGCACACCTCAGACCGCCTCAACCTGTTCTCCGACAACAAACACGCCACCAGCACGCGGCACCCGCGAGTGTCATCGCTTACAACGATGACGTCTCGCCTGCCTGTCACTGTTTAATGCGCCTCTGCCGACTTGTTACGCAGCGCGGTGCGTCATGTTCAGCGTCGTGCACCAGGGTCGCAAATACGTCCCCGCGCGCTCCCCGGTCACCGATGACTCTCCATCAGCCGTGCGGACTGTTCACATCAACAAATCGCCCGGTGAGCAGAACGAGCCACCGGAGGCTACTTGGCCGCCGCTGGGAGCCAAGATGCGAGTCTCCAAGGCCAACAAAGGCGCGGTGGTGGTGAGAGCTGTCCGGCGGTATCCGTCACCTCAGGCGGCCAGCCTGGAGAGCCTGGAGGCGGCTTTGAGTGGGAGTGGGCACTCGGAGGTGAGTTCACCGAGAAATGTCAGGAGAAAAAGCGAGCCAGAATCCTCCGGGACCGGAATGGACGGTCACGGCGGAGGGCCGTTGCGGAGCAGGAAGAGGGGGTTCAGACCCCCCGATGTGAGGACCATCTTCACCCCCGGTGAGAGGGACCCCAGGGTGAGGGAGGAGTCCGGCGAGGGACACATCTTCGAGCCCGGAGGCGACGACACCTGGTGTGATGTGTGTTGCAACTACATCTTCCAGCATGGTCTCACCTGCGCAGGTGAGTCTGCAGATGAAGAGTGAGGGGTGTGTGTTGGTGGGAGGTGGGACTCCTGTGAGGACCCCCTTCAGGAGAAGTTTTAGGATTTATTGGATTGGTGTCAAACTTTGTCAGTGGGCACAGATTTATTAATGTGAAATAATACATTGTTCAGTAACTTTTTGACCATTTTCATACCAAAATTAAAGAAAAATCAAAATTTTCCCTTAGAATGTTTCTTTTTGGACCATCCCATAGACCACCAGCATATCGATGGTCATTTCTAACCATTAAATCAGAGGTGCATAACCTTATTTTTGGCTGTAAATCTAATATTGACCCCTTGGATGAACAGAGGGTATTTATTGCCAGCTGCCACTGAGTTAGGGAATGTAGGTAACATGACATCGTGTTACAACAAATTTCAAAATTATTAAAGTAAAAATGACAAAAGACGGATTGGATTGACACTAGCTTTAAAGGTACAAGTGTCAGTAAAAGTCAGCAGGTTCATCCGGAACACAGAGCCTAATAGAAGACATTTGTCAAAGTGGAATTAGAGGTTTTGGGGGTTAATAGTCAAAACTGTGCACCTTTGCTGCACACTTACATTGACCTTTAAAGGATAGCCTGGAATAGTTTGAAAGATAATGAAAGCGGCATCCGTGTTTCTCTGTGGCGCCTCCTGACATGCAGTACAGACCGCATGTCTCGAGCTGTTTTCCTGACATCAGTAGGCAGGGCCCAGAAACGCAGCCCAGCAGCAGGAATGCGGTTGGCATGCAGATGGACCGGTTTAGGTCAAAAAGGAGACGAGCCTCGGTGTCTCTGGACCTCCCTCTGTGTCCGCTTGTGTCTGACGATAGATTAGATACAGGAATAGAGATAGAATAGAAACAGGAAACAAAGAAAAAGGCTCGTCTTCCTCATGTGTCGGGCTCCTAACATGGCTGCTGTGCTGCTTTTACGAGCTTCTGAATGGAAATGAGACTCTGAAAGTTTTGAATGGTCAAACACCTCAGAGTTTTTAAAAGTTCATCTTTCTCCCCTGCTTCATCCTTTTCTTCACTCGTTTGTCCCCTCGTGAAGCTTTGAATGTGATTTAAATATGTAATTCAGTGAAAAAACAGCAAAGTTGTCATTCTTGACAATGTAACAAAATGTTACTTTAATTTAACTTTACCTCATCATAATGGTTTTACTCAATGACATTCCTACATTCTTTCACTCACTCATTTCACATACAGTACTTACAAAGTGGATTTTATGACCAAAACAGCAGTAAACTCAGCTGTTTTGCTGCTACTGTTAGCTTCAGTTAGCAAACTTTACAAAGATGTCGCTGCTGTTTACCGGACGTTACGGACAGAGAGAGGTGTGTTAAACTTTTCAGCTCATCTCACCTCAGGGTCCGTTTCAGCCAAATCCCTTCATCAGTGGATGGAGTTTCAAAACATAAAGAAACAAACAAGGACATTGTTTCGCGTCTTTTTCTAAAGTCAAGACCTAACCTTCCATGTACTTGCAGCGGTCAATAATAAATCCTAATTTATTCAAGATCAACGGACAACAATGTATTGATCAGTTCTGTAATAAGCCAACAAAGTGACAAACCATATTTTAATACTGATTTGAACTTTATTTAATGTAATATGTTCCTGTAAAAACACAAGAAAACATGCATCAAATAACAGATGAAACCAGGCGGATGTAGACAGATCTTCTTACGCGGCCTTCGTCAATTTAGGGTCCTAACCTCGTTATGTTTACAGATAATAGACCATGAGCTCTGTGCTTCCTGTCAGTGTTGACGGAGTTCATGTTTCTGTGTGTTGATGTTTCTGCTCATTTAAAAGCCGTTTCCACAGTCGATTGGCACTCAGGAAGCCCGTCAAAGGCCCGTTTCTGGATCTGAATGTCACCGGCCTTCCAAAGATGACAAAAATGACTTTAGATAAGAAACAAAGTGAAACCTCTCGTTGCTAACGCCCTGTAGCTCTGCACTGATGGTCACTGGTTCACTTATTAACACACAGAAACGGTCACTCATAAGCCAATTGAGCAGCAGCAGCAGCTTTGTTTAGGTATTTCTTTTAAAAATTAATTTCTCAGGCTGAATGCATGCTGAAGCAGGATTTTAAATGTTGAGCTCACGCCAAAGGGGTTTTTTAAAAAAATTATTTAGCTAAAGAAGTATATTAAGCAATAATAATAAGCAATATTTCCCTCTCTGTCTCTGTCTCTGTCTCTGTGTTACTGTCTCTGTCTTTGGCTCTCTGTCTCTGTGTCTCTATCTGTGTCTCTCTGTCTCTCTGTGGCTCTGTCTCTGTGTCTGTCTCTGTGTCTCTGTGTCTCTGTGTCTATCTCTGTCCCTCTGTCTCTGTGTCTCTGTGTCTGTCTCTGTGTCTCTGTGTCTCCCCCCTTGTCTGTCTTTCTCCCTGTGGGTCTCTCGCCCTTTTGTTTCCTTGTCTTGTTCTCTGCGAGGTGAAGTAACAGAAACCTGCCTCAGAGATCAGGAAGTCTTTGTCTGATCGGGTTTAATGTTGCAGCAGATGCACTGTGTGTGTGTGTGTGTGTGTGTGTGTGTGTGTGTGTGTGTGTGTGTTCATTAGTGCTGGGTAGGTGGAGAACAAGTAAGAGTCTCTAATAGCTCTGTGTCAGTGTGGTAAACATCTGTTCTCTGTTAATCTGACACAACAGAGCAGGAAATTACGCCGTTTAATTGATTCAAATGGCCTTTTGTCATTTCACGTGTTCACGATGCTCAGTTAAATGTGTTTGTGTTTTATTTCTGTCAGCAGTGGTGGAATGTAACGAAGTACATTTACTCTGCTGCACTTAAGTGACTAAGTGATTATTGATTATTCAAGTGATTATTCTACTTTTTCCTTCTACTTTACTACACTTTGGTGGCAATCTACATGTAGATTCATATTATTAATACGAAAAATGACTCACTAATAAATTGTGATATATTGTTAGACTTTGGGGCACGGTGGTGCAGTGGTTAGCACTGTCGCCTCATAGCAAGAGGGTTCCAGGTTCGAATCCCGGTCTGGGCCCTTCTATGTTGAGTTTGCATGTTCTCCCTGTGCCTGTGTGGGTTTTCTCCGGGTTCTCCGGCTTCCTCCCACAATACCAAAAACATGCACATTAGGTTAATTGGCTACTCTACATTGGTGTGTGTGTGAGAGTGTGTGGTTGTCTGTCTTTGTGTGTTGGCCCTGTGATTGACTGGCGACCAGTCCAGGGTGAACCCCGCCTCTCGGCCGTAGTCAGCTGGGATAGGCTCCAGCTCCCCCGCGACCCTGACGGATAAGCGGTATAGAAAATGGATGGATGGATGTTAGAATTTGAGCTACCCGGCTGTCAAACAAACAAAGCAGCTCCACCTTCACCGGCTGCAACATTAAAGCAATGAATGTGTTGATAACCCAGTAAGCTGGTTCTGAAATGGGCCGTTCTGGATGAGGACCTTTAACTATGGTGCTTAAAGTATAGTTTGATGTTTAGTGTTGAAGCAGGAGGGGTTAACTTCTTCTTAGGCTGATTATTAGGCTGATGTTCAGCTGATGTTCAGCATTTTCCCGATTATCGTTATCTTTGCTTTTGTGATATTGCCAATAAAGAGCGAGCAGAGGAAGAGTTTCTCATTGTAGTGCGGAGGACGGACGCTTATTTTGAACCACTGTGCAAAATGCTGAAGCTGCTCCACAGTCTGCATTCACCTCCTGTGTGTGTGTGTGTGTGTGTGTGTGTGTGCGTGTGTGTGAGAGAGAGAGAGATGAGTGTGTCTGTCTCTCATAGAGCCAAACTGTCACAGCGACTGAACAAACAAGGGATGGCAGCTGACACACACACACACACACACACACACACACACACAGGCATACAAACACAAATGGGGGTCAGTGTGTGTGAGGGGAGGGACCAGAGCAGACCTCACCAGAGACACATCATGAGAAGGATGAGTTTGTACGTCTGCATCAAGTTCTCTTTGGATTTAAATCGACCTCTGGATTCTGTCGGAGCCTAAAACACGTTAATCAGTGAGTGTGTGAATGTGTGTGTGTGTGTTAGAGCGATGGGCTTTGCCAAAAACTTTGGCAAAACTCTGAGGAGAGTGTCTGGATTTTTTTACCGCTTTCCAAAAGTGATGCGCCGCTCGGGCCGACTGGAAGTCATTCAGCTGTGGAGGAGCTCCGGTGAGTCTGGAGCTCGTTTTTCCGACTGCACTTTGAGTATCTAGTCAAGAAGATTTTTTTTTTTAGATATAATTTAAGGATATCAGAATGTCAGCAACTCATTTGCACTTTTCACTTCCTGTCAGTGTCCTCACCAAGAGACAAAGCTTACTGTTTACTGTAAACCAAGCTGAACATACAGGAAACAGAAGGTGCAGGAACAAAATATTTAAAATGTGACTAACTGCCTGTGTAGACTGAGCAGTTTGTGTGTGTGTGTGTGTGTGATATTCTGAGCAGCTCAATTTTGATTACATTATAAAACACTCGAGAACGTGTCCAAACATGCTGAAAGAAGGAAAAGGGGAAACAAAGAGCATTATGAAGACACCGAAAAGAACAGGTGGCTGCTGTATTTAGCAAACACCTGTCCACACACACACACACACACACACCTGTCTTTGTCTTCTAACTACTGTACAGGCATTTGCAGATAATGAGCTGTGTTTGAGTCTGTTCCGTCCAATGTTGGGATGCTTTTCCTCCCTTTCTCTTATTTAAAATACATAAAAGATGAATTAAAACGACCCAAAGCGATGCAGACAAACACGCTGAATTAAAGGAAAAAACTTTCATAATTTCACTGATCGTCACTGCTTTTTCAACCCTGTTAGTTTGCTCTGATTCCAATCAGTGGATGAGTTAAATTGCATCCTCCTGCTGGTCTGCTTTCTCTTCACGGAGAGAAAAGAAAAACATCCTGTGTGACTTGAAACCTCACGAGGATCAGTTGGGTGGGGATGAAGGGGAAAAAGGTGAAGACGGGAAAAAGCTCCCCTGTGCCAAAACATAAAGGAGGCGACTCATTTCAGAGGGTGAAAGCAGCAAGAGCTTTGACGAGTCGGTACGCTAAAACCTGCACTGTGTGGCTGCAAGTTTGTTTACCGCTCTGAAGCTAACCGTTAGCGACTGCTGATGTCGCTCAGCTGTGACGCGAGGATCACACTTTACCACAGTCCAAACCCGAGTCAGATTTAACCGGACCAAACAACACATTGCCCGGCCAGTTTGAAGCATGACACACCTCAGACTGTAAGCAGTGTGTGTGTGTGTGTGTGTGTGTGTGTGTGTGTGTGGGGAGCTGAAGGCTCATTGTGCTTCTCTCTGCACACACACACACACCTCATTAGAGAGTTGATGCTAAGAAGAAAGGAGGACACTTTCACACAGAGGAGGGAAAAAACTGTAGAGTCTGTCCAGTTTGTGGTTTCTGACCTTTGACCTCTGAGCTGAGATCCCGCTGATCACGCCGACTTTCACAATAAGAGCCCTCTGTGTGGCGATTTACGGGCCGCCGCTTGTGGCACAGGTGTCGTCCTGATTGAAAGGACCTTTGAGATTTTTACTATTTTAGGACAAATTTATCGGTTTGTACATAAATTCACCTGTAAGTCAGGATTGTTCGCTTTGTTATTCATCAAAATAACAACAGCTAAACATTTACATTTAACAGAAGGTCTCATGTTTACAGGCTACAAGTTATATAAACGCTGCACCGCAATTCTTGCTTTTAGTGTAAAAGCATAAAAGCTTCAAGGGTCCGACTGATTGAGTCTGATCGATCGTCGACGTCTGGGAAAAGCTTTTATCCCTGAGACGGCAGACGGACAGAGAGAAAGGAGGAGGCAGAAGAGGGGGAGGAGAGAAGAGGAAGCTGGCAGAGGAGAAGGATAAAAGATGCTTTTTCACTTTTTCAATCATTTAATTACTTTAAGCTTAAGGAGCCATGATGGACGGAGATGTTTTACCAGACTTTGAACAAAGATTGAAAACATACAAGCGTAAAAGGACTCTGGAATTAGAGCTAATCAGCACTGTAAACAAAGCTGAGTTTAGGGGACGTCAGTAGCTTTGAGTGTTGGACAAATTAAAAGTTTGACCTGACGATGGGGCTAAAGTCATCATCAAAGTCATTACAGTTCAGCGTGAGGACAACGTAAATGTTTGTGCTGTCTTTTCATGGCAGTTCATCCCGTGTTTGTGGAAATATCCCACTCAAAAAACAGAAGATTCAGCCTCATGGTGGCGCCAGAGGGCCTGTCAGAGGATCACTGGAGTCACTATGATCACCATGAACATCTGACATTTTAGCCAGTCGTCAATACATGTTGGGATTACGGTTGTCAGATTCTTTGGTATCATAAGGGTAGTCTTGTATTTTATAGTAGTTTTTATACCAGTGTTTATACTAGTATTTTCACGTTTGAAGTTGTGGTATTGTGATAACCTCAGTTGGGATGTTTCACGGGATAAATGAAAACTTTGACCTGCTGGTGGTGACCCTAAGCCATAAGGATTCAACATCTGGGCACCACAAATGTCTGTGTGAAATGTTTTGGCAATCCATCCAATAATCAGTATAAAAATATTTTCCTCAAAAGCAGAAAAGTCAGATTTGTGGATCCCAAAGTGAATAAGATTCATGAACAGCAGAAAGTGACTTTGTGTGACTTTTATGTTTTTCACACTCGCAAATGAACACTTGCAGTGTGTGTGTGTGTGTGTGTGTCGGATGGATGGATGTTTGGATGGAGAAAGCTCTTCCTCTGTGGATCAAGTTCATTGTCAAAAGGCATGGAGGGGGATGACAGCGTGAACGGGTGAACGGCAGCAGGAAACTGGGCCTACACACACACACACACACACACACACACACACTAGTCATAACAAGCTACGTAAGTGAGCAAAAGAGAAACAGAGGAGAGGACTGAGTCAGCAGTCCTCCGTCCAGCAGCAGCAGCAGCACCACCCCTCCTCTCCATCACACTGTGGCCTCCATTTGACTGTTAAATCAGCCACTCAGCACAACAACACACTGACAGGGAAGCAGCAGCGAGAGGCGGCCACACAAACCAGCATCTGAAGTCCGACAGCAGGGCTGAGCGCACGGCCGAGACACACTGCAGAGAGAGAGAGAGAGAGAGAGTGTGTGTGTGTGTGTGTGAGACGAGGGGATGTCAAAGAGCTCAGCGAGGATGATGAGTCGTGTGCGTGTGAGATGAAGATGGGAGATGGGAGCAGCCATGTGCAAACTGTCGGATAAAGTCGGACAGCACGTGAAAAAGAGGTCACCAGGTAGGAACATGTGAACGAACAAACAAACACACACACACGCACACAGTACGTGCAGGTGTTTGTGAGGCTCATAGGAGTGTGTTGGAGTGTGTGTTTGTTGACAGGAAGTGAATTAAGAAGCTTCCTCCTCTCCTCTGACTGAGTTATTTCAGTACTTACTGGTGCTGCTGGAAACTGGCCAGTATTGATGGGAGTGTGTGTGTGTGCGTGTGTGTGTGCGTGTGTGTCTCTGGACATTTGACTGTCGTGTTTATTGTTTTGTCTGCTGACGTTTGTTGAATCCAGCAAACCAAACGTATGAATTCACTCTTCATCAGCGGTTTGTTGATGATGGTGGATGAAGTATTCAGATGCTTCAGTAAAAGTAGTACTACAGTGTAAAAATACCGTGTGGCAAGTAAAAGTCCTGCATTCAGAATCCTGCTTAAGTAGAACAGTAGAAAAATACTGGCATCATCATATACTTTAGGTACTAAAAGTAGAAGTACACATTATGCAGAAAGTCCCACTTCAGAGTCACGTGATGTTATTGGGCTGTAATTATTAATTAACTGGCTGCAGCTCATTTTAACTGGTTAACGTTTGTGTCTGGGTAGCTTAACCTGTCATTGGCTCTCTTTCATTCTCTCTTCTCTAACCTTCATCAACAATACATCACAGTAGCACAAACTCCGGGGTAAAGAGGTTTTCCACACGGAGAGGAAACACTGAGCGCTTAGGTTTGGTGTTTTTAAGGATCAGAGTTTGTCCTTTGATAACAACTCGAATCCTTCGTTTTCCTCCATCACACTTTGTCCACGTCAGAATTTCCATGTGGTTCGTTTTCATTTGCAAACGGGAGCTTGATATCAGCAGGTTATTTGCATATACGTTACACACACACACACACACACACCTGTTTGTCCTGTCTGGTCTTTACACTCTTATTTCACATGCAGTTTACTCACTGAATCCGTCTAATCGTTCGCTTTGTGTGCAGGTTGCAAGTACGCGTGTCACGCCGCGTGTCGGGACCGCGTGTCACTGGACTGTCACCCCGCAGCTTCACCCGTCAGCCAGGACCATCTCAACAACAACACGCCGCTCCATGTGAGTACACACACACACACACACACACCACTTCCCTTTTCTCTCCTCTTCCTCAGATGCTGTCGTGGCTGCTTATTCGTCACTCTGTAAACAAAAATGTGCCTTTAAAGCACCTGACAAAACAGAATCAGGCCAAGAGCCAATCAGCACTTGTTCCAGAGCTTTCCATGATCTTCCTCGGTTCAAATTCTTCTTTAAGGACTTTGTCATTCATGTCGGAGATACATTTTAATTCTTGACCCCGGATTAAAGAATATACTGAAATGCTATGTATAATATAAAGAGACAGAGAGTAAATAAAGCAGTATAATGGTGGTTTATGGTTAAAGCTGGTTCAGGATCAGTTTAGTTTGGTCGCAGGTCGCCACACGGGGGCGCTGTAGCCAAACGTTTCATCCGCTCGTGAAGGCGCAGCCCGGATGATGATTTACCGTGAGAATAAAACAGAAAAGCATCAGAAGAACACCGTTAAATCACCATATGAGTTTCCTGTTACAAAAGTAGGCAACATTTTTGATTATCTGTGAAAGTTCAACTAATTTGTAAGAAAAAATTAGCAAACTTTCCCTCCTCTCAGCCTCTCGGCTTTTAAGAGAATCAAGACATCAACTTGAGTTTTAGTAAACTGGGTTCTGACGTGTTGCACATCAAGTTAAATAAAATTCATCAAATGTTGAATACGACATGACAATAAGATAACACACGTCCGAGCTTTAGCATGTGTTTCGGTGTCAGATTCCTTTGAGCTTCGATCAAACGTTGGAGCCCGAGTCAGTACACACACCCGAATGCATCACTCAGCAAGAATGGCGTGTGTGTGTGTGTGTGTGTGTGTGTGTGTGTGTCCAGAGTTATTTCACCTCCAGGAAACAGCCACAGGATGTGATGACACACTCGTACACGTTTGAACCACAATAATAATAAAAAAAACAACGTATTGCGGCCAGAGTGAGTTTAAGATGAGTCAACAGACACTTGAAAATGTTTTAGAGAAAACAAGACTTTTTTTAAAAATAATGTTTGTAACTTCGGTTTCACTGTGACTTTAACTTTAAAGGAACAATCCAACGTTTTAGGGGTGAAAACACGAAGGAAGATTGAGAATGAGGTCTCATCTTCGTCAGTTTAACATCAACATGAGATTGTTTTCTCATAGTTTTCCCTCTCGGCTCTTGAGAAAACAATACGATCCAGAAGAAAACGGGTTTCACGCCAACATGGACGCCGGGTCACAGAGTTTCAAACGGTTTGACTTCGGACTGGATGCTGGTGCTTTGTTTTGGGGTGATGATTGAAGTTTGTGGTCAATTTAAAACAGTCGTCTCATCATTTTTCCGGCTGTGTTACCGTCTCGCACCCAGACCGATCTGTGGTCCCGAACGAGCCGACTCCACCCGTCCGGGTTTGCATCTCATCTGCCAGTAACACCAACTTTAATATTCCCAGTCGTCACCGAGCGCAGTCGGGGTTTGGCTCCTCCGCTGGTCGACTCTGATGTGGTTTCTTTCAGCCAAAACATGGAGGATTGACTCAGCACATTTCAAACTGGCACTGATCACACACACACACACACACAGTCTGATTCTGCTGAGTAGTGCTGAGCACACTGCTGTGGGTTTTTTAGATTGTGTCAGTCATTTCTAATGGAAATGCATGTTGGGTTTGCAGCTGGATACGGTTGGGTCAGAGTGTGTGTGTTGTGTGTGTGTCTGTACGTCTGTTTTGTATGTATTCCTCTTCTGACGCCGTGTTTTTCATATTTACACCCAAACAGACATCACACACGCTGCACATGCTGCACGTCATATCACATGCATCAAAATAAAAAGCTAAACTGAAGCCAGAAGGGGCTCTTAGTGCTTTTTGTATTGGCTTTCTTACATTTGGCTGATTCTTATCCAAGGTGCTCGTTTCCCATCGGCTTCTTTGCGTATCTTTAAGCTTCTGTGTCTCTGCTCACTTCAGAAACGCTGAGGCCTCTGGAAGAGTGTCAGTCGCTCTGTTTCTGTCTGTGGTTTGCGGGGGAGAAGCCGTCTAGAAAACGAGTGTCAGCGAAAGTGATGGAAGGAGTGTCTGTGTTTGTGTCTTTGTGTGCTAACCTGCACACGGCGTTCAGTTACCCGAGTCGACAGCCGAGGCTTATGATGCTGAACTTTACCTTTTGCTTTAAGCATTTATCTCATACCCCGCTTTCAGATCTTTAGACACAAAGTCCCAGTGAAACAGTCTCTGAAGGTGTGAAAAGTGCTGCAGTGTGTGTTTTTACTCGCGTGCTTCGTCACCCGAACTGAACCGATCTGTGACGTCATTAAGCTCGCATGGGGGGTTCGATCTCAGTCAGCGAAACATTAAGTCGGTGGTTTTGTCCCGGAGACACACAGGGAGGAGGAATGTGTGAGGCTGTAAGTCACACACACCGATTCACACACACACCTGTGTCAGTTACGGCGGTCACAGTGATCCTCCAGGGCAGCCAGCCAAAGCACAGTGTAGCACCAGTGCAGGGACGTCGGCCTGCGAGCATGACTGTGTTTGTGTTGGCCACCGGAGGAAGTAGGTCAGCGAGGTGCCTACAAAATAAAGGACAACAGCCTCAGTCGCTCACACACTCTGATTCAGCGCGACAAAAAACTGTGCACAACAGTCCGACGCCAGAGACAGAGCGGAGATGAAAACTTAAAGTTTGACATCACAAACCTTGTTAGTGTCAGTGCAGAGACAAACTTTAGGCTCCTTATTTAACTATAGGACTGACTGACTAATACAATCACCCGGCGATTCAGTCAGCCGGGCCTGAATCTGCAGCCTGCGTGGTAATGTGGATCTCAGTCATCATGACACTACAAAATTAACTTTTATCTTTAATTAAAGACTGGTTTTCATCCCAAAGGTATCTACAGACTGACCCAGTCCCAGTTTAAATGGTGGTTAATGTGAACCACAAGTCATGATCACTTCAACTCTCAGACTGTTTCATTTAAAGCATTTTTGCAGACCCAAAGAGGTCAAAAAAATTAAAATCCAATTTATTCTGGGACATCGTTTTGGGGTTATTTATGACATATTTGAGTTTAATTTTTATTTCATTGGTAGAGAATTTATTGTCATGAAAGTTAATGCTGAATACCAGGGGATCCTAATGCTATTCATGTGATTTTTAGCACAGTTTTTTTAAACTTTATTTTCATTTGGCTGATAAAAAATTTGCAAACAACTTTCAAGTTACCCGATGAGCCTTTCGAGCAACTTTTCTGAATTTTGACCAGCAGGGAGTAAAGGATGCATTTTCTGTTTAGGGGAGTGTAGCGTCAACAAATCACAGTAAAAATATACATTTTTTTTAGTGTGTAGTGATAAAGGAGTAATTAGTTGCTGTCTCCAGTGGCGAGCGCCTGTACAGCATGACTCAGAGTTCATCGTCCTCTCCTCTGATTGGTCTGGCTGAAGAGAGGGGCCGTAAATGATTGACAGAGACAAAGAGAGTCCACTTCCTGTGTGCTGGGAAAGACAAACACAGGAGGAGGGAAAACAAACATGGCAGAGGGAGGGAGGGAGAATAAACGCGGGACAGAGATCAGTGTTCATGTGTTTTCTCTGGCTCCGATGGAGACTCATTAACAGCAGCTGGTCAGAGCCGCCGCTAACAGCAGGAGTTACTGTAACCTCAGCTTATCATCTTCTACTTCGGCCAGTTCGTGGTTCCAGGTTCCAGGTCCTGTCAGTAGAGCCATCTAAATCCTCATGCAGTCATGGTTCTCAAACGTTTTGACTACTTTTTATGGTGGACAGGAGTTAGACTTTCAAAATAAAGCCCCCTGACCAATCCAGCCTTTTCTCAGTAGATGGACGCATTCAGAAACGAGGCTAGACGGCAGAGTCACCCGCTGACATATTTGACATGTTGGGAGAAGGAAGAGCAGGCAGCAAATCAACCAAAAGTGATTTTCTTTCTTTAAATTGTTCTATTTTAACGATTTGCAGAGGCCTCCAGAGGTAAACATATCCAGTATTTGTAGAACAAAGGAACATTTTGAGATGCTGTCAGCTCAGATTTCCATGTTTTGGGACGTCAGCTGGGAGACTTTAAGTGTCCTGTGACTGACTGACAGGAAGACCACAAGGTAAAGTTTTAAAAGTCAATCTAAAAGAGCGAGGAATGTTAATGTGTTTTCCCTCTGAGGTTTTATGGTTACTCATTAACAGCCATTGGCGAGGTGAGGGGCGGGGAGGGGTAACACCACAGTAAATACGCACGAGCAGCTGCTGTAAAAGTCGAGAAAACATATTCCAGTGTGGGAAAATGTTTCTCTCTTTCCTTCTCTCAGTCTGTCACCAATACGTGATTGTTATCTGAACTTACTGGCTTCACTTTGTACAAAGTCTTTGTACTTTTGACCCCAGTTGTGTTTATGCCTCGGCTCTGTTATGTCACCTGTCCTCAGGAGGAGGTTAAGAAGTTTTAAAAACCCGGATGAGGGTTTATGTGGGTTTCAGAATCCTGAAGCCTGTTGAGGAGTAGTTTAAACTGCATATTGACGATGAAACGTGCAGAGAGGACATACGTGTGAGGAATGCAAATGTTCAGACTCAGTTCAGCTCTTAGAAAGTTGATTGTGTGGAGGTTTCTTCTTTTATTGGCTGCGTAATAAAAATAAATGCTCTTATTTGTTTTCTTGCCAAGACGAGGAGGTCGACTCTGATAGGTCAATAACACTCACAACTCTGTGGTGAATATGAAGTTATGGCCTTTCAGATAATTTCTTTTTTTTTTCATTGTTTCAAATGAATTCAGTTGCAAGAAAAATTAGCTCAAAATTGCACTTTCAACTTGTCGTAAAAGCATCTGAAAGAGCACTTAGACCATTTTGAGGACATTAGAATCAGTTCAGATAAAAAGAGAGATTTA
This sequence comes from Scatophagus argus, assembly GCF_020382885.2. NCBI lineage: Eukaryota > Metazoa > Chordata > Actinopteri > Scatophagidae > Scatophagus > Scatophagus argus. The sequence continues at coordinate 2,781,141 of NC_058514.1, read as the reverse complement.
TTTTCTTCAGCATCTGTAGTCATTTTTGGTCATGCCTTTGCTGCTGCTCATTGAAAAGTCGAGTTTTTGAACTAATCCTGAATCTGGATTTCTCCCTTAATTGTCCCCTCTCATCTCCGTCAAAGATCTGGTTTTGCACCGTCCTTCCTGTAAGCAAACATCATCGCCATCTGCTTATCACACAACTCTTCCTCGTTGTGTATCTCTCACAATCTTCCATTTCCTCCAATCCTCTTTAATCAGCCACTTATTGTGTTAAGGAAAATACAAACAGGGCGGAGGCTCACCTGCCAAACACACAGAGGGAAACGAGGACGATCGTCCATACAGATCGGACAAAGTGACCAAATCAGTCACAATCACCACTTTTAAATTTGGACAGAAAAATTTAGCTTTTGTCTGAGGGTCCTGTCCTTGGATAGGGAAATATCAATACCTGTTATATTAATTTTGCATTTTAAGATGCTTGCAATAAATCCATTAATGGAGCAACTTCTAAAATATGGCCAGAGTTCAAAAGTAGCTCCACAAGTAAAGACAGCAGCAGATCAGGAAGAAGAGCTGCCGGCTGCTGCTCACGGTGCTGATTATGTGGCATTTGCAGCAACCCTGCAAACACAAACTAAAGAAAACTAACACTAGCTGAGCTCACAAAATTATTAGAAAGCGGCGATAATTATATACACAATGCAAAACTGCCAACTCTGCAGAGGTTTTTATTTTATTATTTTTCGTCTGTTTCAGCTCATTGATTTGGTTGTATGAAGCTTTAGTGTTCTGGTTCACTCTCTCCGCTCTCAGAATCGAATCGAAAGTGTTTTCAGTGAAAAAGCTCCACAAACCATCAGGCAAAGTTAGCAACAGCTGGTGAAGCACTTAACAGCTGGAGTTGGAGGAGACCAAAATTGAGGTAAAATGTCTGCCACAAACACAGAATGAATCCTGATGTTTGTTATGTGTCTGCTGAACAAAAATGCTGCTTTAAATCTGAGACCAGATGCATCAAAAGACAAAAGTTTGTGTAATCACAGTGTCCAGGGTTTGAAATTATTCACTCTCACTCACTCACATGAAGTTTTGGAACCAGCTGAGGCTTCAGTATATTAAATATGTTGTCAGTGTGTAAAAATGTCATGAAGACACCAACCACTTTCTTCCCGAATTGCACAGGATATGGTTATGAAAATAATAAAAAAAAACAAATATGGCAAGATGGCAAGGAACACTGAAAGTCATCGTAGCACGTCAAATGTCAAACACAGATGGAGTTTAAAAGTTACTGCACCACCAAACATCGGAAAGACAGACAAAGATATGAAACAAAAAGTCTGTGAACTTCATGTTATTATTATCATCGTTATTATTATTTATTTTTAGAAAATCTGTCATTTTCAGCTTTCCCAGGTCAACACTCTAAGACACATAATGATAGTGTCACAGAAACCTGCAGCCCTCAGCCACAGAAAACTCATTTGATGAGTTTACACACAATTCACAACCTGTTTGGTAGCTTTGAACGAAGATCTATACTATTATTTGATATACTGTCGGGTTTTTCTTATGTTATCCATCTTTTACATTGTTCAGACTCAGAGAAACAAAGAGACTCAAAGCAGCAGAGGCAGTAACACAAGAGAGATGAATTATAGCAGCCACAACAACACTGTAATCTTTGTGGATTGTGAAGGATTAACTTCTCGGTCAGATGCAGGCCTGACAGACAAAAGCTCCCCCATCATCAGCTGCCTGTTGCAGAAACAGGACACCAGCCGACGGATTAGAGACCCAACAACAGACGAGTCCCATTGATTTCCTTCGTTTTTGGCTCCCGACGTGTCCCAACATGGCCAACTGTGCAGCTAACACGTTTTGTAGCTGAGTTAAAGTAAACGCCAGCTGAGCCCCGAGCCACCTCTGAGGACTCTCTGACTTAACAGGTTAATGGTTCATATCTATCTTTTTTTGTCACTTTGTTGTTCATCAGATCACTTTAAAATATTATACATACTTGGAAATGTATTTGATAACCAGCCAAACATGCAGCATGAACAGGAACAAATAAAAATCTCTACTTTTAGGCATCATGTGCTGATTTCCGTCAGTGCTGTCAATTAAATCTATATTACAATGCAAAAATGACTGATCAATGTTTATCGTTTCTTTTGGGTTACCAAGGAGGGTTTTGAAAAACATTTCTTAGTCTCAGCCTTTGAGTGTATATAAAGATGGAGGACCTGAGACCTGACCAACAGTGAAACCAAAACATCTGGACGCCCCCCTGGTGGCTGGCTGCAGTACAGCTCATAAACTCCTCCCCCCTCCACGATAGCTGATGGGACACGGGCCAATCTAAAACTCAAAGGACACATCAAACAGGTTTTTCCCAAAGGTGGTTCTTGTCGTTTTAGGTAGTTTTCATCACGCTGGTGTTTGTTCAAATGTTCATTTTCTGATACGTTTGGTTTTAATCAGTTATTTGATGCTATAAAAACGGGCTGAAATGTCATGATTGACAGCTGAGCGCTGCTCCTGATTGCAGTGTATGAGCGGGAACCCGACACTGCAGTAAAACTGCTGCTCTGTAATAGAAACACACAGGGAACAATAAACCGTTCAACCAATCAGAGTCACGTACCCTATAGGCCAACTAATATCATATCATGTACGACAGCCTGTATGGACCTTCATCAGGTCTTCTCCTCTGAAAGGGCACTTCATCGTATCTCCTTGTGCCCCGGGCTACCGTCGAGGGCGGATATCACGTTTCATCTGCCAAAGGGGCATCCGAGAGTGCATAAATAAAACCCAGTTCAGGGACAATTTATCAAGAGGTAAACTGAGCTCTGTAAAAGCAAGTTCAAGTCATTTTTCTGCTTAGCTTGTGGGAGGTTCAAAGGATAACTCAGATCCATATCGGGGTGGGACACTCCAGCAAACTCCTCTGTGTGTGTGTGTGCATGTCATGTTGCACAGTGTATGTTTGCTTGGGCTTATCTGGGATCCTGATAATCTCAGCCTCAGATAGCAACCAGCCTCCCTGTAAATGACACACATTCACCATTCATTCATGCAGCCTAAATACAGCAGCGACGCACTGACTTCACTGCCAGCAAAATAAAATACACAGACACGCCGTGGGCTGAATGCATGCTGACAGACCTGAGATTGAAACAACAGACAGAGGGGAGAACAGACAAAGCAGACATACAGGGAAAACAGAGGCCTGGCTGTTGTTTTGATAATAAAACTCCCAAAAGTTAAACCAAGAGCTCACATGTCTGAGATTTTATAGTTTTTATTTATTTACATGAAAAGGTTATTTCAGACAGAGTTAAGATGAAGTCTGCATAGGAAGGAGAGACTTCGAGAGGGAGGGAGAGAGACTGTTGGCAGGAGAAAGTCTTATCACACCAATAAATCGCTTTGAATTGAATTAAACTGCGTCTTTGTGTGTGTGTGTGTGTGTGTTTGGTCCGTGATTCTGTATCTCTCACAATCCTGTTATTGTGCTGCTGCTGCTGTCAAACTGTGTGAGCTGAGGCCAGTTGCTTCCCCTCATCCTGTTTGATTTTCAGTAACTCAATTTAGTACTCAGTGAAAAACAAAATAGTTTTTTTTTCTTTATAAAAGGGCAATTTCCCCTCGATGACCCCGGGCTCACAAAACTCCCATCAGTCTAAAAATACTTGCTGTAATGTACACCTCGAGCTGGGAAATAAACATGTCGGCCTAAACAGTAGGTTTACTGAGGTGAGTTGAATTTAACCTGCTCCACCCGCCTGCCAGGGGTGGATTGAGGCATTTGGGGGCCCAGGGGTGAACTGCAAACCTTAAACTCTTTTGACACACTTTCTCCAGACTGAGCCTGTAATGTGCATGTAGGGGCTTGATATGAGCACCGAGCTGATCTCTGTATTGTTTGTCTAAGCCAAACTTATCACAGTGGATGTTATCAGCACAGTCGTACAGTTTACAGGCCCACACTGGTGCAGTTTCCTTCTCACTGCCCCTATTTATAACTAGCAACTGAAGCTTGTTTCACTTTTGCAAGAGGAACTCATTCAGCAGGTCTCCCATATAAAACAATTTATGATCCTGATAGCCGTTAAAATACGTCACACCTGCAGAAGTTAGATGCGTGATGTGGAGAACGAGAGCCTGTGACTCTGTGAGGCTAAATGCTAACGTGCTCACAGTGATGATGCTAAGCACGCATCAGGTTTCCCATGTTAGTTTAATGTGTTAGCGTGCTGATATTTGTTAATTAGCACCAAACAAAAACACATCTGAAGATGATAGTATTACAGTATACAGAAAAAAAGTGTTTGGCAAATTAAAACTCAGCAAATGTAAAGTTGTGGGGTCACTAAAGTTATCAGGATGTGGAAACAGCTGGAGACCTCATGGTGGCAGCAGAGGGTGTGCAGGTGTGTTGTGTGGCACTTAACGTGGTGGCAAGTGAGAAAAGGCTCTCACACGAACAGTTCAGGTGGAGGTGAGACGGGTCGATCTGATCTGGAGCCTGTTCTGTCATTTAGGGTTCGAGGGCTCCTTTCATGCTGCTCGTCACTGCCACTTTAACACCCCCCCACCCCACCCACCCACACACACCCACACACACCCACACACACACACACACACCCACACACACACCCCAGCTGCAGTGTGACCCCACAGGGCTGCCTGCATCCCTCCTCTCGCTGCCTGCCTGTGATTATGTGATACACCGAGGCTGCGTGTGATCCTCTGACGGCATTCCTCTGCTCTTTGATCACGAGACGCTCACTGTTTTGTCTGTCAGGATGAAATGCTGGGCCTTGAGGCGAAATGGGGGGGGGCACGTGCACACACACACACACACACACACACACTTTCTCCACAGTCATGTTAAAATTCACCTGACACACTAACACACAACTGCTTTTAATGCAATCTGTGGATCAGTTTCTCAGTCCCTGCGGCAATATGGAGCTCAGGCTGGATACTTAACACCTGTCACACCAGAACAAAGGAGTACATAGACACACACACACACACACACACAGAGGTGTTACAGTGCTCTCTCCTGTTCTACATCTTCAAGCAGTGAATCTGCTTCTGCTTAGCATTTTAAGCTAACGTGTGTGATGTTGACACCTTCAGGCTTCACCTTCATCCTCTCCAGCGTATCATTAGTCTCAGTGTTCGCAGAACGCCCTCAGATAGTTCCTAAGATTGCTTAAAAGCACCAGGATGCAACAGTCGGCCATCATTAAGCATCTGCAGCCGACATTCGCCTGCGTTCTCCTCAGTGTTTCTGACCCCTTGGGCCCTTGTTGATGAAGTCGGGTTATGCTTTATTTCCAAGTGCAGCTTCGGACAGAACAGAGAGAGAGAGAGAGAGAGAGAGAGCTGTGTTTGACTGGGCAGCAGCACATGACCCGAATCAGCCTTTGCATACATTCAGGTTCATCAGAATTCCTTTATTATACTTTAATTTGTCCCCTACTTGTTTCTATCCTGTAGAACAATCTTTGCCAGGACATCATTCCTAAAGAAGTATTAATACTCCATACAAGACAAAACAACACATTTCTTTAGTTGTTTTACTCACTCTGTAAAGCACTTTCCTTCCATTTTAATTTAGATGCTCAGGAAAAGCCAAGCGGGTGGCTATGAAAGAAAACACACTCGCCTGTTGGTTCTCACACACTCCCCCACTATCTCCACTCCTGCTGCCTGTAAATTAGAGACGCGACACACACCCACCTGCAGAATAAAGAGACACACACCCACTTACAAACACACACCTGTTCACATGCAACCCTCTCTTAGTGACACTTACCTGCACCAGGTAACAACATCTTTCCTGAATGAGGTCATGGGAGCTTGAGGGGAAACCCCCCTCCCTCCATCTCTCTCTCTCTCTCTCTCTCTCTCTGCTGTTTTTCTAAATATGACAAATTCCTCAAAGTTCGACCTTTCACCTTTGCTGACCCTTCAGCTCCCTTCGCTCTCACCTCTTGCATAGCACAGTCCGACTTCTCGCCCTCTAAAGTTAAACTTAGCCACTTATTTACTTGAGCATGTTTTGGAATGACTCAAGCAAGATCACAGAAAGACAAAAGCAGATACTGGCTGGCTTGTTATTTTCTAGGTTGGAAGATTAAGATTTAGTTGATTTTACGGCTGAATTTGATGCTGTGATGTTGCTTTATGTCATGACTGACAGGCGTAAGCGTCAGGTGGAACAGAAGTCTGGTAGAGTCTGTTTCTACTTTGAAACTGGATTAATCTTTAACCAGACCTTCAGCTGCAGAGACACAGCAGAGTTTCTCACGGGACTTGTTCTTATCAGGCTGTTAAAATAGACATCACAGGAGATTAAAGGCGTTCCATGAACATCAAACTAATTAAATACTTTTAGATGGTGGTACGATTGGATTTGTGTCTTCAAAACAGGAATTAATTTTAGAGCATAATGCACACAGCACCCAGACGGCAACCACACGCAGAGGTTTGGCATCCGTTTAAAGGACAACCAGGAGATTTGTGTGGCAAAAAAATAATGATTGTTTGTGTTTTGATTTGTATTCTGAATGGATCTGCGTGTGTCTCGTCTCGACAGCATAATGTCCCCCTTATGAATCCTGCAGGCACTCTCAGGAGTCACTTACCAGCTTTATTTTTAACATGTAAACAACTAAATTGCTAGTTTTCAAATAAATAACTCAAAAAAAAAAAAAAAAAATAGCATCACATTGGCTGTTTTCCATTTGGAGGGTGAAACGATTGTGTGAGAATATCTAAAAATAAGTTAGCAGTGACAGGTTTCTCCTGGCTTCACACAGGAAACAGGAGGACCAACCCCAGCTTTGGAATGTGTGTAATGTGTAACTGCGTCCATCTCACCAAAACCACCGGGCCGCATTCCTCTGCCACAGCCTCTCCGTCTCCCTGCATTCATCACGCTCATTATTACAGAGCCGTGACTTGTAATTTATATTTCATTCATTCCCCGTGGCTCCTTCCTCACTTGGCTTGTCTTGTTTATTTTGGGGTTACTGTTTAAAGAGAGCAAAGAGCGGCTCAAACTCCTCAACACCATGATAAGTGGTATTAGTTAGCAGGATGGGGCGTTGGGGTTCTTCTAGTTTTATTGTTTTTCTTTTTGTTTTAAGTATTTTATGTTTGTCTTTCTCGCCAGTCCTGTTTCAGTGGAAATGAAAAGTACACGTTTATCTGTGCTGAACATGAAGTTTTCGCCGGCCAAAATTTTTCAGGCCACAGAGAAACATGTTCTTTAATTAATCAGAAAATGTGTGCTTTTCACCAGCGAGCATCCCTTGTGATTTGCTTTTCCAACATTAATCATTAGAGTTACATTTTTGTGTTATTTTCCACTTGTGGTCTTCAACCTTCGGTTAATAAGGCGAGACATGCGGGAGAAAAGGTGTTTTGATTTTTGATGGATGACAGCTAAAATACAGAATCCCACACGAGCCATATGTTGGTGTGACGGGGAAGTTTAACAGTCGCAGAGTTACAGTGTAGGGGCTGCGTGTTAGTTTGGAGCTGCTCGCACTGGAATGTCGGTGATGTTTAACCAGACTGGCTCCGGGCCAAAGCGACTGGACAGCAGATTAACACCAGTGACCCCACACACATGCACACTGAGCTCTCTGAATGTGTGTGTGTGTGTGTGTGTGTGTGTGTCCAGTCTAGTGAAAAAAATGGGGTCTTCTGAACATTGAGAGTGTGACAGTGAAATACCACACCCTCCTGCCCATTGACCTCTATGAGTCCTGCTGGGCAGAGTGTGTGTGTGCTGTGTGTGGCAGTGTGACTGATGACTCCTCTCCAGCATTGGCAAGCATTCCTCCACACTTTTATTTTGAAAGGTAACTGATATATGGCAAGTAGAACCAAATAATGCATCATGGATTGTGTCCTTGTGGTGTTTCTGTATCACAACGTCTCCATTTTGGTGTTTGACTAATGAAACACAATCACACAGAAATAATGTAAATAATTTCTAACTTGGTTGAAATCCCGAAAGCTTTTTCGCACTTTAAGAAAAGCTTTTTAACTCTGCATTTCTGTCTTTGCCCTCCTTCTGTTTGGGGACAGTATGGTGGCATGCCTGTTTATCTGTGTACTGTGTGTGTGTTTTGGTTGGATCTCCACGGTACCATAAAGGACAAGATGGTGGTTTGGCTGCCCCAGATGTGCCATATTTATTTTTGGTTCCGTTCTAACCCTGCTGGTTTTAAATTAGAGCCTGTACGTCTAAAAATCTCCCCTCTTGTGCACTAGTTTCTCCCATTGCAGCTGCGTGTGTGTGTGTGTGCGTGTGGGTTAGGGTTGATTTAGTACAGATGTAGCATAGATTTCGCTCTGCAGCTTGAACCTGCTTTGCTTTATGCATTTGGGCCTTGATTTGCAGCTTGGAGGGCTCTAATATGAACAGGTTAATGTTAAAAATCTTTATCTGTGCATGTAGAAGGAAACAAGGGCGTTGAGGTAGCTGAAAACAAAGGTACACTACTTACACTTTTAATTGTCTCTGTTGTCAGTAATGACTTACAGTTGTTGGCCCATGAGGGGTTGATATGAGAGACCACCCACTGAAAACACGAGTGAAACTCTGTTTTACGACCACATAAACTCAGCGGTTGGTCAGGTTACTGCTCTACTGAACATACTTTATTAACATGTTTCAACATGTTCTTTTATTTCCTGTGTAGGCTGTATGACATTTCAGGTCACACTAAATCTTATTAGAAACACACTGGAAAAAAAATAGAACATGTTAACACTGCAAGTCAAAGCTGGTTTTATTAATGTTAATGTGAGTGAAAACACAACTTTAAACGGGGACTGAGTGGGAATGAAAACTCACCGTGGACTTTTTGACTCTGAAACCCCCCACCCATACAACTCACACCCACACCTTATGTAAACAAGATTACTAAACAACACCCGTCAGAGGGAAGTCAGAAAGTGTAATGTTGTTAGAAAGTATTCAAGCTGAATGTGTTTGCACTGAATGTGTTTGGCATCAGTGGCTAAAATCCAAAAACATTAGTGTCATTCTTCAAGGTCCACATTAGTTGAACTCCCAAATACAAAAGGCTCTCTGTGAAAGGTTAACAGGATCTCTGCACCAGAACCAGGCCTCATGGTAAAACCCAACTGCACCACATTCAGACGTCTCATTTGGGTTTGGCTGATTTTGTCCCGAGCCTCCCATTCTGCAGAGCAAACATTTGCATAACTCCAAAAAACACATCAAATAAAGAGATTTTCTGCGCTGGAGTTTAGCTTTAGTTATTAATATGGATGATATGATATTCCCATCTTTTGCTTTCTGTCTTGATGCTTTAATGGAGCATCACTGGCAGAGGAAGGTTAGACTGATGGTAAAATGGACATGAAAACTATCCCCTGTCAGTCCAAGCTTCATCTTGCCTTGAGGCCTCTTTTCAGGTTCATCTAGTGGACATTTTAAGGGACTGGAGACCAAACAAACCGACCAGTAACAAACAATTTGTGGGCTCCAGCTAATTTTCACAGGCTAATCACAGGAAGGGAAAAGAGATAATTAACCTTTTTCCAGCTGAGCTCATAAAAACATTCACTGTAGGTACACTGAATGGCACCCTTTTTGTTTTTTTTGCTAATCAGATAAAATTCAAATAAGCTGCACACCAACCACCAGCTTTAAGACCTTCTGGAAATCTTAAAATGTCTAAAAAGGCAGCTTGAGTCCTGCTCCACCCAATGAGAGGGGTGCACACACTAGCCTTAGCAATTAAACACACACACAAAATGCGTCAGTCCAGCAGTAGCTGTTAAAAGTCTTTGGTGTCTGTATTTTAAGTTTACTTGATGCATGCAGGGGGAGGAAAAGCATGTTGCAGAGGAAAAAACTTAGAAAGTTAGCGTTAGTTTGTTGCCTGTTGATTGAGGTAAGACATTTTACTTATCCCTGTGCGTGTGTGTGTGTGTGTGTGGGTTTCAGGGTATTATTTAAGGCAGATCCGTCCTGTAACTGACCTTTGGCCTCTCATTCAAAGACTGTGGGTAACTTTATTCTTGTCTCTGGTGCATTTTTCAGGCTTTGTTTTCAATTTGCTGAGGTCTGAGTGTGACCTCTGATTTTGCCTCTGGGCACCTCAAACGTCAGCAGGAAGTTCAGACGGTAAAAACTGCACATTTGAATCTGCTCCCTGTGTTTTAGCGCTAATGGAAGCATGCTGTGAAGTACAGATACCAGCCTTTATCAATGGATTGATCTCAGTCCATTTCCATGATAACCCAGCAGGCTTCATCTGCTGACAAAGAGTGCGATACTGTTTAAATGGATTGCTTAAGTTAAAGAATGAGCTTTTGTGTTTTTGTTTTCATGTTTCTGGTCTGTTTTCATTTGTCACCGTGTGAACAAAGGAAGGGAGCTCTTAATGAAGAATCGACCCATATTTACATGTTGGAAAGTGGCCCAGTTTGTCTTACTGTTTTGAGTAGATCTCAATAGACCAATAAAAGAGCAAAACAAAATGCTTGAGTTGAAAGTTTTAGGGTGTTAGTTGTTATTTAATTTGCATCCTAAAGCTATAGCAACACAAGAGCTTGCAGTTACAAGAAAGAGAACAATATTTAAGGCACAATATCTTAGCATATATACTACAGTAAAAGGGGTGATCAAGAACAAAGCAAATAAGGTGAAAGACAATTTATAATAACAATAAACAGGACAATTAAAACAAAAGATATTTTGATTTTTTTATAGCTTTTCTGTGCCAGTTCCCACTGTTGTCCCTTTCCTTTGCTTCGCTTAAACTGACTATCAAAGCGCTGATTGGCTGTCAACTTTCATTGGGCGTGGTTTAACAAACAGTCTCACCGGTGATTGGTTGGCTGCAGTTTCTGCTCGTAGTGGGCGGGGCCTTACTGTAGCCCGACTGTCACACGGAGTAGTTGAGCCATACATTGAACAGTGTAACGGGATAGGCGTCGTGGAAGTGCAGTAGTTTTATTTGGGGCTTTCTTCGTTATCGTTTTTGAAACTGGCGGGTTGTTAAAAGTTGGTGGATCACCTTCTTAGAAACACATGACAGGAACGCTTTCCCTCAAAAAATGGAAACCTTTAAATGAGTTTTGGGCCATGCCGGTGGAGTAAGGCGGACGTGAGGCAGGGGGATTGGGACGCCGCTGAGAGGATTTCAGAGGAGGAACTCAGTATACACCTAAAACACCAAACCGACGCGAGTCTCGGTCCTTAGCTTGTTTGGAGTTCATTTCAAGCTAACTGCTGTTCAGTTTTGGGGGTTTTGATGCGGTCGAGTTTGAGTCAAGAGGTTTTCTCCGCAAATGACGTGGAATAGCACGATGAGCAGTGGCTACAGCAGCTTGGAGGAGGACTCCGAAGAGTACTTTTTCACGGCCAGGACCTCTTTCTTCAAAAAACCTTCTGGAAAAGTCACAGAGAGCAAGGTAAAGATTAAATAATACCACTTTCTCTCAGGATGAGCTCACTGTAAGCTGTTTGTGTTTTGTAGACAGTTTTTGCTGGGCAAAACAGCGCTGAAATTTGCGGTTGTCTCCCAACGAAGAGGCGTCGCCCAGAACTTCATTAAACAAGCGGTCAAATCAGTATTCCTTAGTTTACTAACAAAAACACACAGGAGGTAGACTGAAATGAAGCTCGTTTATAATTCTTCCTTACTTAAACTTAAATCCGGCACACATAATGCATTAAAAACCCGCACCCATTTAAAGTGAAAGATCACTTTTAGAGTCGGTTCACCTGTTGAGTCTTGCAGCGTTCGCCAGACTAAATCCACTAGAGACGGAGTGGAGCCAGGCCGAATGGGTTGGTACATTGTCCTCTGTAAAGTTGTATTTTTTTTTTAATATTTGAGCTTTGATATCAGCATGTCTGTGACTCACAAAACATGAAATAATTCGAATTGTTTGGCAAGTGCTTGAGCAACGTGCAGCAATATTTGCATGACAAACCGTCTGTGGCTTAATCCCCTTTTGACGGTGTTGACAGGTTCAGCCTACATTGTATTTTACAGTAAGTGTAGAGTTTCTCCCCCACCCTCGTTTGAGCTAGTTGTATCAGTTACAGGTGTCTAAAAAACAAAGGGGCATTTTAAAATTTAAAGGGGTTTAACTCATGGATCTTTAATGTAGTACAGTCTTAAACAGCAAAAAAATCATAAAACACAGAAAAAGGAGACTGTAGTCAGCAGGCCAGTGATTATCACCCCTGGGGACTTGCACAAGCCATTGCAGCCCCAACCTTGTGACCCATTTTGGCTCCAACCCAGATCCCAAACAACCCAAAATAAAATGATGCATTCCAAACTAGATTTTATTTTGTTTGTGAAGTCTTTCCTTACTTGTTTACCGAGAGAATTAAGTCCAGACTGAGTGCAGGATTGAGTTAAAACCAAAGACATTCAGCTTTATCATGTCTGGAACTCCAAAAATTAGGTCACTCTTCAGGTCCTTGACTAAATACTGGTCTGCTCCGGCCTTTAAGTGGCTCTCACTCACGCTGATTCACTTGAACACACATACATGTGTTCACAACACAGGCTCACAGTATCCCTGACAAACACAGCTGGTTTGTTCCACGCTTTGAAAACTCAGCATACTGTAACAGAATTGAGCTATTCTTCTTCCCTGCCCACTTAACGTGTGTGTGTGTGTTTGTGTGCTCGCGCGTGTGTGTCAGCGGTTGCTTGCAGATTCTGCAGCAATGCATGACCCTTCACTTTTCCATCACAGAGCCTCAACACAGGTCCTCATTCCTCATTTCAGAGTGTGTTTGCGATGCACAATGTGGCCCATACAAGAGAGCTGCCAGAGAGGTTGTGACCTGTGGCGTCCTCAACTGGAGACCTGAAATGGGACCCTGGCAACTGTATGGTGGTTTCCCACATGCCAACAGTAATTACAAGTAGAGACGGCATGCGTCCTTTGGGGAAAAATGTGTGGGACTGCTGTGTAAAATTACTGGTTCTGTATTGGAAAAATGGAAGGTTATTGTGAGAGATGATTTGTATTTATGTTTACCGCTGAGTTGTACAGAGGCAGTAATGGACTGACTAAAATACTGCAGTTGTCTAAGGTTGGGACATCTCGGGAATGGCTACATTTTACCTCCAGGAGGGGCGACTGAATGTGATTCCAGCTGGGCATTAATTACAGCGGCTCCTAGCAGGAGAGGAGACATTTTTCATTAAGGTGCCAGGCTGTATGAGAGAGTGAAGCTTAATGAGCTCCAGTGTAAACACAGAGAGATGGAGGACAAACACAAAGACAGACAGGCCGATGGGACATAAACTAATTCTGGATGGTCGAACAGGGAAATGAGATGTTAACAGTCTGGCCAGAAGAGAATTTATCCCCATATCCCTCACACACACACACACACACACACACACACACACACACACACACACACACATTCTCACCCCCACTCGCCCACCCATCCACCTTTTCAGTGTATGAATGGTGTTTCTGTTGGGAAATGTCACGCTGACCGGTGGGTCTGTGTGTCTCATGAAAAAAAAAACCACTTGGTAATGGTAATCCCACCCAACCCCCCGGACACACACACACACACACACACACGGCGGACAGCTAAAGCAGCTCATCTTCAATTCAGACCATCGTCACAGACTGTGGGCTTACTGTGGTGCGTTCACCATCTTTCTGCCTGCAGACACACTTCCTCTGACACTGAATTAGTTTCAACAACAATAACGAAATGTCTTGACATTATTTTAAACAGGCTTTAGAAAGTACCCAAATAACCTCCAATAATGCATCAGCATGCATGGGGATGGATAGGAAACACACACTTGACAGGTCGCCAGTGTTACTTTAAGGCTAGTAAAGCAGTTTATTTCATTTTTGAGTGTTATCATAATGAGCCCTCATGGAGTCATGGGTTGACGCTGCCGTGTGCTTTGGCTGTGCACAGCTGTGCTTGTCTGTATGTCTCTCGTTAACATGCTGCAGAACATTTAATATAGTTTTTCTTTGACAGTGCTTGTGTTGTGCCCGTGTAATGGACGGACGTCAGCAGTTGGTTTCTCGCTTACCGAGGTCAGCTGATCATGAAGGAGTTAGTACACGGTAGAGTAGGGTATCGGGAGATGTTGATTATGACTGAAAGTGGTGAAGAATCTTCTAAACCAGACATACATAAAGAAATTCTGCTTTGAATTCGACTTACTGTTTCCTGAAAGTGAAGACATCACTGTATGGATTATATGTGTACAGTAGTATAAATACTAGTAGTATATATACACAGTTGTATATATGGCAGTGCTCGAAATTGTGGCCAAAGTCTGCAAAAGATTTGAAAAGAATAAAACCCTGCAGAAAATAGTTAACTGCAGTGAGGAAGTTTGTTGATTAAGAATTTCCTGCAGCGTGATATAACAAATGTGCATATTTGATGCCACAAGTCGCAGCCAATCAGGTAATTGCAGTTTGACCTCGTCGTATCTCAGAGAGTTGAGGGCGAACAGCGTTGACCCCGTTGCCCTCTCGGTGCATCAGTCGTACCAATCCTCAAGGCTGAATCCCCAGCCTTTTAAATCAGCTTATGATTCCAGCAGCATTAACGTTGGTCCATCACCGCGGCGTCACGCGTCCACGAGACCGCGTCCAGTCTGCTACAGGAAGTGGTACTTCCTCACAAGTCGAGCAGTCGGCTTTGAGTCAAAAACCGCTCCGGCTGAATTTCAAACCAGAGCTCCCAGTAAAACAAGTGAAGCTCAGACTGGGCGCACACTCCCACAGCTGATAGGTTTGTGGCGCGGTGTGTTTTTACCTGACCGCGCCCTGCAGTCCACTCCAGGTGTGTCCCATTAGGCTCATTTCTGTTTGTATTTTAAGATGCATTGACAGTCATTTCATGCTTCCAGTTCGACCAGTCTTAAGTTTATCTTTCATGGGAATTTTTTTGGAAAACCCAGCATGCATTAAAGTGAGGTCATTTTTTGCTGCTTAGCAACCATCTCAACTATCTTATCAGTCGCTGTGGGAAAAGCACCTTATGGTTTTTATCTTCAAGGACAGCAGATAGGCAGACTGATTGCTGCAGTGCTGGACAGATACAGATCTTGTCTTTATCTCTATTTGTTTTTCCCTCTCTGACCAGTTTATTGTTTGTGCCAGCAGCAGCGAACTTTGCCACATTTTGCAGACTTTGTACATTGTTTCACCTGTAAACCGAATCTGTTTATCATGCAGCCTTTCAGTATTTTGTGTTTGGTTTATTTTTCATCTCCTGTTGAAGTGTGTCCAAAGATTTCTGGGCTGCGGCTCCTTTTATAAAGAAACAGTGTCCGCTTTTTGACCGCTTGTTTCTGGTCAGTCTTTGACAGCTACTGAGAAAAGTCATTTGTGAGAGCACTTAGAGACATCATTGGGAAAAATAAATGAGCTCAGTCATACAATGTATGATGTGGAATAACCAAACTTAGTTTAAAATTTGGCAGAAAATAGTGTTCAGGACTCTGTCACTTATAGATAGCCAGTTTGTTACCAATAAATGATGCAGTGAACGTGTAATCAGTGTGTATTCCTGCAGCGGAGAGACAACATTTATTTTTTATTAAAAGACCAGCTTTGTTGAATCTGATGTTGTCTTTTCTGTCCTCATGGACACGTGAATCCAAATCCGTCCTTTCTCACATTTCTCCCTCTCTAGATTTCCTTCCTGTGTCTGTCCAACCTCACCCCTCTCCCTCACCCCTCCTTCCCCATCTCTCTCTCTCTGTCCTCCCTTCATCCTGGTTCCTTTTCCATTGTCATGTCACTTCCCGGCTGTCAGCTCTCCATCCTGTTCTCTCAACAGCAACGAGGCCACCCGAGTCTTGTTATTTAGTAACTGGAGCCAGAATTTTTGATTATTTTTTTTTTCTTGTTGCATTTACTTGAAACCACCATGCAAAGGTAACAAAGTTGAAAACCTGATTCCTGACTCTTACTGCTGACACAGTTTGCACTCGTGCTGCTTGTGCATGTTGATGTCAGCGTTTATAATCTGGAAAACATTCGGTATTAGCTTTACCTTGGCAGCAGCCTTCTGTCTGACATTGTGGCTGTAAGCCTGCGAGTTCAGATCTGAGACAGTCTGAGCTGAGCCGTCCTTGGCTGTCGTTGAACCTTAATAAAGATTGTTAGATTAGACCCATGACCCACCAAGTTTTGTAGCTCTCTTAAAAGCTGAAAAATGAAGCCTCCGATCTGGGGGACCCAGTTCCATGATGATGTTTATTGAAAACCGTGAGAGCCAAAGAGGATTTCACAAGAGTCCGTCCTCAGTCTGTGATTGCAGCTTCCTCTGTTGCGGTGTCCTCTGCCGCCGCAGGTTGGTTGTCTGGTAGATCAGGCATCATGTGAGCGACGGTGTGTTTGTGTGTCTCATGTGAATTAAAGTTGTGTTTAAAGTTTTTCAGTCAGCCTTTTCAGTGTTTAGACTCACAACACTGCCAAGCCAACCATAAACACCAGACTTTAGTGTGGGAGATTCCTGTCTCTTTCATGTTTGTGTGTGTGCTCGCGGATACGTGAAACTTGATCAACCAGTTGCTGAAAGCTGAAGGCCTTTACATTTTGCAATTTTAATGAACCAGAACCTTAAGTTGGAGGTTCCAGGTTAAAGAAAGTTGTTGTTCTGCGAGTTTTTGTTCTGCAAGAACACATTTAGGAAATGTGTTTTCAGTATTATTTAGTGTTGCAGTGTAGTATTGACGTGTTTTACTACACAGTGCCGTCAGTCTGTAGTAAACCTGTGGGTGAACTTTGTCTCAACCCGCCTAGAAGAGCGTCAGCAGGCACACTTTCTTCTGCATTTTTTGGGTTTTCTTCATGGTTTAAATGCTGCTTCTTTAAACTTTTGAACTTTAACTTTAGCCGTGTGGCTCCAGGGATGACTTCAAGTCTTCTGGGTCCCCGACTTTGGTCCAGACTGGAATATTTCAGTATTGTCTGAATGGATTACCAAGACATGTGCGCCAGACATTCATGCTTCCAAGAGCAGGACTACTTTGCTTTTTGGCCAAATATCTTCACAACTAATGACATCCCCATCTTCTGTCTGAAGAAAAATCCCTCCTGTGTGGTGCTAGACAATGTTACTCAGCAAGAGTCGTGTTGGAAAGCTTTTTCTTAACCCACAAGACTTTCATTTTGAGTTTTAGGTTAGTTTGATGATGTGATAACGGCTTCAGAGGCCGCCCTCGTACTTCAGTAAAAAATAATGTAAAGCTTGCTTCCCTGCTTGGCGCTTCAGATATCAGCCAGTGGTTAAGTTGTGTATGTTAGGCGCCTCGTTGCTTCGTCTCTGCTGGCTGTCTGCAGGTTACATAAAGCTTTTTATGAGGCTCTTTTGCCTTTCCCCACTCCAGCACTCGGCTTCTCCAAAGGAAACATAAGTGGGATTGTTCTCAACTGCGCGGCCCTCGCTATCTCTTCAAACAGAACCGGAGTGCTTTTATGCCTGGAAACACACACACACACACACACACACACACACACACACCTCCAGCACAGCAGTGGGCTGTGTTGTATAATAAGATAAATCTGCCTCTGAGAGGAACCACCTGCGTCATGGAGAATATGAGGTGTTTGTCAGGACTGTTTGAGAGAGAGAAAAGAGAACGATAGAAAGAGTGGATACTCATAAGGATGCATTCAAGTTACACCATACTGACCTTTAATGGCTTAGCAATAAAAATGCCATCTGATCTGTGTCTTTGACCCTTGATGTGGTGGTGATTTTAATGGAGAATTCATCACTATTTTTTTCTGGTGGAACTCACGCTGGGTATTTTTAACTTAACTCTGACGTTTTATGGACTGTAAACGATCCAGCCAGTGAAAATAACCATTAATAACTGTAATATATAATTATCCAGTCCGGCTCGTGTGAGCAGGTCACGGCCCTGAAGCTCATCAACGCTGCTTTAAACAGATTCTCTGCTCCAGACGCTCTGAACAGGTGGTCAAGTGGTTTCCTCCTCCATCTTAACGTGAAGAAACTGACCACGCGTAGCTTCGTATCACAGGGTCAAAATGCACCAGACGAGAGGTTGGAACCTACTTTGAACCAGTTAATTGTGCAATTTAAGATCACTGAAAGCTTTTCTACTTTTCTGTCCACTATCTCGCTCTCTGAGGTTTTCACTGCCTGCTAGCCCTGCCACGGCTAATTACACTCCCTCAGATGTATCAGTGACATTAAGGACTGGCGTTGTCCGCTTCCACAGATCTAAAACATGACACCAAAGTGTGTGACAGGACGCAGCTCCACCCAACTATCAGCTTTTCTTTTAGACGAAACCATGTAGAAAAAGTATTTCTTCCCCAGACTGCAGTATGTTTCTCCTCAATAAATTCTCTCTTATTTAAAAAAAGCAGTTAATCAAAACAGCTCCGCATCAGTTCAGCAGCGGTTCTGCTGGTGAAAACATGTAATCATTTAGGTCTGCTTGTGGAGAAGCGAGTGGGCCTTTCAGCCCAGCCGTCTTCTGTGTTTACGCGATCAGTAATGAAGCGTGTGCCGGTCGGTCTGGTTGCTGTTGCCTCGACGCTCTCTGTGAGCTGTGCCGTCGCATACCGGCTTCCAGTCAGGAGCTCATCTGGGAGCAGTTTCAGAGCGGCTGTGATCTCCGGGCCGCCATTATCGCCAAACCACAGCGTGCTTTTGTGGGGAGAAAGTGAGAGTCGAGTGATGATAAATGAGAAGGCGGGTTCACGGTCAGTGTGTGTCTCTGTGTGTGTGTGTGTGTGAAGACGTTTTTGGAGGTTTGCAGTTTTGGTGTGACAGTTGGTTGAAGGGTGAATATCACATGTACCGGTAAACATTTTTGTTTTCTACATGGACGGTCGCAGTCAATGAAGTCCAGAAATGTCAAACAAGTATTTGACATAGTTTAGAAAATATTGTCTCCGTTGACCTTTTGTCCTCCAGAGGTGACCGAGAAGTTTGTTTTCAGCTGTGCAAAAAAAAGAAATATAAAGGAAAGTTTGTTTCACAGCTGAAAAAATCGATTAATTAACATAAAATTCATTTTAACACTTTTGAGTTATCAGAAATTACTGATGATGATGATTTGCTCTGGTGCTTCATTGGCTCTGAAGACGTTTAACGTTAGGATGAGAAAAGTTCATTTAAATGGGATTTTAACCCGTTTTGTAAAGTAGGACAAAGTGAAATGTTTTCATAACAATAAAAATTCCTTGTAAAAACCAAAACAGACTATATTGGCATCTCATTATAATGAGAAAATACATCATAATAACATGAAATTATCTGGTTCAAACTGAGGGACTGTGCTACTGCATGAGCATCGTGGGATCATGGGAGTTGTTGTCTTTATTATCAAAGTTTAAATCAGATTATGTTTGGTGACGTTTACTGATGCTGCTTTACCTGCAGATAAAATTACAGGTTTTAACACTTGGATTTAACAATTGGAAACGTTTGGGACAACGTAAGACACAATTCAACAACAACAACAAAAACACGAGGCCAAGTTTTTTAGCGATTTTTAACGTGAAAATGTTAAATATTATGTGCTGGAGGCAGTTGAGTTGCTCTCTGCTGCTGAATAGGTGCTGCAGAATCGGCGCCGAGTGTTCAGAAATAACGTGAAACAGTCCTGCTGGTGTGTCTTCGCAGTAAACCACGTTCCACACACCCGACTCATCACACCGTAACACGCCTAATGTTGGCTTTATGCACAATGACGGCATATCGACTCACACACATCACAAATTAAACCATCATGCTGTGTGTCATTAGGTGTTTCATGTGACACTTTGAAATGGAGCAACAGTCCAGAACTCGCTGTTCTCTCTCTCTCTCACACACACACACACACACACACACACACACACACACACACACACAGAGTTTCAACCAAAACCCCTCAAGGTCTGCGGGCTGCGGCTGCTCGTTATGTTGATGTTAAGGTTCAGCTCACGGCGGCTGAATATCATCTGTGTTTTGGCTGACTTTGTGTGTGTGTGTGTAATGACTGTAATGTCAGTCAGGTAAGCTGCATCACCTCAGCTACAATGGAAAATCCCTTTGAACAGTCTGAACACACACACACACACACACATCTCACAGGTATTGTTTCTCTTGTTTCCATTATCAGACCCCACACAGACACACCCGCCTTTCACATCCTCGCTGTGGCCGTTGTGTAACAGCAGTGAGTAGTACTACTGCGATACCACATCGGGTAACTTAACACTCGTCTCACACGTGCTGTGAATCCTCCGAAACACCTGGTGGTCGCCACAAGTCCGACGGAAAAGACGACCCAGCAGAAGCAAAACTGCGGTTGCGGTGTAGCAGATTGCACACTGTGGGTGTGTTATTTAGTGTATGATGGGACAGGGCTGTCATGTGGGCGGAGTCTCAGACTGCGTGAAGGCCATCCAGTAATAAAGTTGTCATATATGAATGATGGCTCGTTGCTCCATCGCTTCCTGTCTGACTCACGGCGGCTCTCGTTATCACCCATTACCAGCATTTTGTTTGTTTGGCTTTTGCTCTTTTGGCCGAAGGTCTTCAGTGAACGTTCACCTGGTCAAACGAGCGTAACGAGGCTGTTCCTCACGTGACCGTCGTTGGTGTGGGACTTCCCGCGGTGTTGAAGCTTTGTAACAAACACGAATCGTATGGAGTCCTTTTAGTTTCGCTAAGTTTTAAAGCCTCGAGGCTTCGCCGCAGGCCCGTGTGGGCACGTGGCTGCTCGTGCTCATTGCTGTAAACAGTGTGTGCATACAGCTGACGTCTTGTAATTAATTGATTAGTCTTGTGACAGAAAATGGTTGAATGTAAAGCTGCTTTGATTTGTCAGTTAGTTGATCGGTCTGTTGACAGAA
This sequence comes from Scatophagus argus, assembly GCF_020382885.2. Taxonomy (NCBI): domain Eukaryota; kingdom Metazoa; phylum Chordata; class Actinopteri; family Scatophagidae; genus Scatophagus; species Scatophagus argus. The sequence goes on along the minus strand of NC_058514.1, from coordinate 2,760,225 downwards.
AAGGAGTTCGATGATGTGCTTTGATTGTGTATTAATCCCTGAAGTTGTTTTTTTTCAGATTAAATGCCACAAAAGTGAATGTCTGCTGCTTTTCTCAGTCATCTGTGACAATAAGTTGAATATTGAGGCTTTGGAACTGAGTGTCAGTGTCTTTCACTGTTTTGTTGAAAAAGTATTCAGCAGGTATTCATTCGTCGCAGTCCTAATCGACAACATTTTTTTATTGCCACATATTTGTTTTATGACATTTATCTTCCAGTCCAAACAATCTCTGATTCCTGCCTCTCAGACATGACAATTTCCTATATATGTTATTTATCTCAAGCTATTTTTTTCACTCTTTTCTGACATGTTATTAGACCGAACGATGAAAGATTACCGTGAAACATAAGGTTTTATTGTATATTGTAGCAGTTTATTAGCTGAAGCAAACAGCCATAAGCTGAAGCTCTGTGTGCTTGTGCTGAATGTGCTGCAGTTTTCTCTTGGCAGAGGAAGTGTGGCTTATTGTTGCCTCACCATCCTCAAACACACACACACACACACACACACACACACACATGCCTTCGCTGCCTCCCTGCAAGGTCAAAACCATGAAGTTTCATAATCTTAAGCCACACACGCTTACTCACTCCACACACACACATCTGCAGAGCACACACCTCGCTCGGCCTGTTGCTCAATGCTTCTTGTGTTAACTTATAGAAAGACTTTCTTTTTACCTTTTACTGTTTGGATTTGGAAATCTTCTGACTTGAGGGACAACTGTAAATCACACATGAACTCTGTTTGTGTGTGTGTGTGTGTGCAGGGTCTTTCCCCAGTATGCAGCTGCCCTAATGAAAGCTATTTCTCAGTGTAATGAGAACATTTCCCAGCAGGCAGTCAGCAGTGGCTCCAGTGTGAGCTGACGGTCGACGTGGTTGGACAGCGTCGTGTTTTTAAAGCTACGTTTACCTCCAAAACAACCAAAGTCAAACTGCACGACTGGCAGCTCGGTGTGAAAAGTGTCACGACCAAAGATAGAAAAGGTTTTAATTCATTCAATTAGGTCTCTCTTGCTTCCTGGCTATCGTTTTCACATCCTCATTCTTCACTTCCAATCAGTCCTTTTGTTCTTTTGCTCCTCCTTCGACTTATTTTTTCTCTTTCTTCCTCATCCTTCTTCCTCCCTCTCCACCTTTAGTTTTTTCCCTCCCTTCTAGGCCTGTGTATCCTTTTTTTAAAATCTTTGTCGTGTTTTCACTTGTCTTTTCCTCTCCGTCTTTCTCCTATTTGTTGCTGTTGGCGAAGGTCTTGATCTCTGGGTGGTCTCCACCCCCCCACCCTGGTGGACTCGTTGTGGTGCCCTCTCTGGGACTGTGTGACACTGTGTGTCCTGTACTCTGCTGTCCATGTTGTACTTACTGGACCACATGCAGACAGGACTGCAGCCTGAGCGTCAGCAGTCCACTTTGGTTTGTGTTGAGCCGGGCCTCCCGTCTCCATGTGGTCCCGCAAGTTTAGTCTGCAGGTTTTACTTCTCCTGTTTGCAACGACAATAGTGCGATTGTTCTTCTGAGGAAAAAGACGACTTTTTACTTTGAGGACAGCACTAATATGATGATAAATAAGAGTAACGAGAATACAGTCGCAGCGTATTAGCAGCTTATATTCACTTTTAAGAGAGCGTTTGGGTCTTTTCCAGGTTTTCCAGGTTTGTTCAGGATTTTGTTTAGTACATACTGTGGCAGGATGTTTTATATATATTTATGAAGTCCGTTTTGAACTTTCTTGAAATTAATTACGAAGTGCTAGACAGTAATAAACTTGGATGAAGAAAAAATGATAACAAAATATACACAAACTGCATCAAAATATTGTAATCTCTCCAAAATCTGCCAATGCCAGTAATTATAGCAGTATTTCAGCAAGCCAGTGTTGGCTCTGCTGACATGTTGATCAGGCCGTAGCTTGTTTGGTTTACTGCTTAGCTGATCAGTGCTATCGACGAGGAGCTGAACTGACACTGAACTGATCCTTACAAGATACGAGTCATCAGCAGTCAAATGTTGCCTGCTTTCTATTCCTTTTTCTAAATGACTGTTGATATGGTTTTTCTTACAGCCAATCACCACAAGCGTCCTTGGATGTAATGCGAGGCGTGGTGGGCATATGGACGCTGTGGTGGAGTCTGGTGTGTTTGAGGACAGCTGTGGTTAGTGAACAGCTCATGTTATGACTGGCACTGCGTTACAGAGACGGAGAGATCTATGAGAGGCCTGAACGTCGCTGTGCTGTCGCTGTGCGAGCGTCCTTTGACCCTGAGCTGACGGTGTGTTCATGTCCATTAGCTGGTCTGTCATGCAGAAGAGGTGTGAGCCCTTCCACTTGTACAGCATTTACATTCATGTGGCGCTGCGTGTGTGTGTACACATTAGTGCAGGAATGCTGGGAGGAAAGGTGTGTCTGATCTCGACTTCCCTCCATGGACTTGACAGGAAGTAACAGCAAAAGGGAGGGGGGGTGAGGGTGAGGAGGTTAGGAAAATGGACGCAAGAAAGAATGGAAAAAGAAAGTTGATCCAATATGGAGGAAAATAAAAGGCAGGCTCTACAGGAACTGATTCAGGCTGTGGGAACGTTTTGGGAAAAGTTTCAGATCCTAAAATTCCAATAGTTTCCAAGGAAGTTTTGCAGAATGAAACAAGTAAATTGGTTGTAATTAGACGTAAAGGTGCGAGTTGATGCAACAATGCAAAAAAAAAGAAATCAGAGTCCGTTAATCAATTATCCAACTATTTTGATAATCAGCTAATCAATCGTATGAGTTGCTTTTCAAGCAAAAATGTGAAACAGATGCTCCTTTTGCTTTGGGTTTTGGACTGTTGGACAAAAGAAGCAGTTTGACGAGAAAGAATAATCAGTAATCAGTAAGTCGCTTTGGTTTAACTCGCAGCTGGTGAAACTAACCACAACAGTCTCTGATCTCTGTTTTCTCTTTCATTAGTCCCAAATGAGATCAGCAAACTCTAAAGAAAATAACTGACCTGTAAACTAAAGATTTTGTCAAAATCATATGAAGCATTGCAGTATAATCAGCAGAACTTCCTTGTTAATCGTTTGCTAAATTAGACGACCTTTGCTCTGAACGTACAGCAACACATGCTGGAGCTCAGAGGGAAAACACACGAGCACAGAAATAAAATGTCGTTCTCTTCGTCCTGTTAAAATGTAGGTTAGGTTCAGTTAGCGCTGTGTTTAGTCTGCCTGGGACACACACACACACACACACACACACACACACACACACACACACACACACACACACACACACACACACACACACACACACACACACACACAGATAGTGATGTCATCTATTTACCTGCCTGTGGATGCAGACGAGCGTGACTGTGCTAAACAAAGGCAGGAATGCTGCAGGTGTTTGTGATTTTTTCCCTTTTCTCTCACACACAGTTAGACTAAACTCCCAGAGTTACTCTTGAGGCGGCTGTAAGGGAACAGGGACGCTCTGACATGGAGATAAAACTTGTGTTGACCCCCTCCCCCCTCCTTTGTCTGCTTGTCTCTGTTTTCCTGTAGCTCTTCTTTTTCTGTCTCATCATTTTTAAGCTTTAGTCTTTAGTCTTTCTCTTCTGCTTTTTGTTCAGTGGTTCCTGGCAGCTCCGGTTCCACAGCAGAGTTTGTTCTGCTTTTTAATGCTGTGTAATGTGGAGACAGGAGACTCGATTGCTCTTTAAACACTGGATCATATATACCTGAGAATTATTTTTCCTGTTCTACAGCATAACACGATTAACTTCTGGCTCGTTTAATAAAAGCGAGCAGCATCACATTTCGTCCCTCATTAGCATTCAAAGTGTCATTGAAACATAAAACATTTTACTGGTGTGGCCTGTGAGAATCCGGTTCAGTTCTCAGTTATAGGAACTCATCTTCCGTCTCTGTCTTTTCCCTTCTGTCCTCCTCTTTCTTGGGTGGGAGGACTCGCTGTGCTCTGAAATGGGAACATGACCTCATTGTGTTGTAGCTCCGCTGTGCTCTGCTTCTCTTGTTTGTTTGGACTTGGTTGCTCTCACCCTCCCAGTTCCTCTTAACCCTCTCCGTCCAGGCCGTCACACCGGCTGGACTGGACACGCAGCGATTCTGTTTGCCATAAAAAGAAAACTTTATCAACTGCTCCATTAATCCAATATTAATACATATGTACACATGAAAAATAAAACATGACCTTGTTGAGTAATTGGCCTGTCATAAGCCCCGCCCCTTCGTTTCAGTGCACCAGTCATAGCCAAGGCTCAAGCTGTTTGTTGATAAACTGATTCATGAAGCAACAGAAGATAAAGCTGCAGCTGTTTTAATCATCGGTTAACCATTTGATTCGCTTCTCGGGCAGCTTCTGCTAAATTTCTTCATCTTTCATCGAAGCAAAGCGAGTGTGTTTATTTGAACGTGTGGTGTTGGATGATGCTTGTTGTTAGCGTGTTTTAATTGTTTTAGGTTTAGTTGCCTGAGTTACCAAGGGGAGTGTGTTGATGTTTCTGCATTTTGATTTGACCACAGTCATTTGCATTTTTGGCTTAAATTAAGAGGAATTGGAGTGTAAAAACTAATTCTGGAAAGTTGATACCAGAAGACAACAAATTCATAAATCCAGTAATGTTACTCTCAGCGCCCACTGGGTTTCGCTTTTGACGACACACACACACACACACACACACTGCACAATCATGAGAGGAAGGGAGTGCCTCCCCTCTGTCTGTCTGTCTGTGGAAGATAAGATGACAGGTAATCTCCTTACCTGTCACGTCCTGGTAATAAGCTTTGACTCACCTGACCTGGTCTTAAAGTGAAGACTGAATGTGGAAAAACCACTCGGGTCAAACTTGACACGTCATGATACTCAGCTTTAGTTGTGGAAATTTCAGAAATAAAAGAAGGAATCTGAGTCTTTGTCAGAGGTGGAAGGTAACTGAGGAGGTACTTTTGTCAGTGTTTCTGTTTTGTGCTGCTTTACGCTTTGCACCGCTGTGTTTCAGAGGGAAGTATCTTATTTTTACTGTGCTGTATTTACTGGTTAGAGTTACTGGTTTAGATCAAATAAAACCCACATGATCAGCTTATCAAATTGTGTTAAAGATAAAGACAACTTGTTAAAGATTAAACCAGCGGCTGCTGTTTAGACGTCTTGAGAGTTGTTCAACTTTAATTTGAAAAACTGTCACACTGTCACAAGGTCACATTGTGAGACGTTTCACTTCTGTTCGTCATCTCATGACCCCTCAGGTTTTACCATGTGACCCTATGAAGGGGCCCGACCCTCAGGTTGGGAAACCCTGGACTAAACATTTTTTTCTGAGGAGAAATTTTCAGTAAAGTACCTTGACTTGTAATCCAGTGCTTATTGGATGAGAGTGCTTGTCCCGCCTCACCTGAGCTGTGGCTGAGCGGGTTTGTCGGGGTGTCCTGCACGTCCTCCTTTAATCCTGATGAGTCAGTGTCTGTTTGTGTCAGGCCGGCAGACGGGTCAGCACCACTCAGGTGTCAGGAAGTGGCTTCAGGTCAGGCAAATGAATGTGCTGTACGCAGCAGTGTGGGCTTTGAGTGACACACACATCCACGTTTTGGTTTTTTTTTGCTCAGCTTATGATCCCATTTAAGTTTTCTAATAAAATCTAAAACAGATACGTGAAAGATGTCTGTCACTGACACTCATTGTTTGAGATGTGCAGGATTGATCACCTCGTTTTAAATCTAATCTGAACTTTGTGAGTGCACTCAGTTCACTTCATCTCGGACACACACTCATTTCTCAGAGGTGTAAAACAGTGGACACGACGACGTTAGAGTGTGTGTGTGCAGTGTTTGCTGTATTGGCACCTTGTCTTTCCTCGAGCAGTGTGTGTTTTCCATATAAGGGTGTATGCGCCTTGAAAGCCTCCCTGGATTCTGCACTGTGTGTGTGTGTGTGGTTTTTAATAGATGTAGTGCAGGGCTGCGTTATGCCCATGTAAGCACACACTACACTGCAGACCTTTTATGACAAAAATGGTTTAATTTCACAATGATGAGGCAGAGAAAAGCCTCAAGTCCTCACATCACAGAAGCTGAAACCTGCCGGCTTTAATTCACTTCACTTTATGTTGATTAATTCTGTGTCTGATTGATTAGTCAGCTGGTTGATTCAGCTCTAATGTGGATAAAATGAGTTGTTAATTACAAGGCAAGCAATGCTCCATATGTGAAAACCAAATTTTGGGAAACAGTTTAAGGTGGCTGCAGCAGGTTAAACTAGAAAACTGCTGCAGCAAACAACTGCATCAGCCAAATCAACAGTTTTTCATTAAATCAATTATTGTTTTGTCTGTAAACTGAAAATAGTGAAAAAACCCTGCAAAGGCATCATCAGATTTCTTTTTTTATCCCGCCATCAGTCAGAAAAATCAAAAATAACCAGGGGCGCCGTTCGCCGGTGTGTGAGCACAGCGTGGACTGAGGCTCCCCTCAGGGCTCACGCACACAAAGCCTCATGTGTGGCCGACCTGACGAGCACGCGTGTCCCAACGCACCGCACACATCACGCCGTCCAGCGTGGCCTCCTGTCAGTCAAACTAATCTCAGTAATCATTTTCAGCTTTGGAAACCTTTTGTCCTTGTCGCTCTGTTGGGGTTTTTCGCTCCGTCCTGCAGGAGGTTTCCATGTTTCTGTGTTTAAAATTAGAAGTCAGTCGCTCAGCATGGGACCCAGGCTGATTAGAAATGTGTTGTTGTCATGTGTTGACCCTCCGGCAGCGAGGGGCCGAGTCCTCAAAGTTTGGAAAATGCTGACTCTTGAGGCTTTGAATTTGAATAAACTGCTTGAAAAATGTTTTTTGATTTTCAGCGTAATCTGGTGTTTCATCAACACAGTCACACGTCCAGTATTTGAAATCAAACCATCTGGTTGTTAGTTAAAATCAATATGCACTGATGATGAAATAAACAAAGTGGAGGTGTAAATATTATTTTTCGCAGCTGTCAGATGTGATCATAACCACTTCGACATGTTGGCTGAGTTACCTTGAAGGCGCTTGAATCTTTCTCTTAAAGATCTGCACGACCTTGTATGTCTTCCTGCTGTTTCATCTCCTCCCTCTGCATTTCCTGGGTCACATGAAAAACAGCACAGTTTTAGCCTGAAGCCCTGTGCTGTGACATAAAGTGTGTAGAAACAGCGAAAAGCTCTAATTATTAAAGCTCTCTCATTCTGCTCCCCGACGACCTTCTGGTATGAAGCTTCTCATTCGAAAGGTAAAGAAACGAGTCGTCTTCATCTGTTTGACTCGCCCGCCGACTTCTTCCCTTCCTTCCTAAAAGCAAACTACATTTGGATAGAATTTCTCATTTTGCGAGGCTTTTCTGAATGTTAAATCACGGTGCACGGCGAGGGACTTTATTATTCCCCACCTGTCACTCGTGCGTGACTGCATGCTGTTTGTGTTTGCTGAATGTCGAGTCCGATAAGGAGGATCTCAGCTCGTGAAGTCGTGCACGTTTCCCTGCCGCTGCCGCTGTCTTGTTTCGGCGATCTGTCATGTCGTGTTTCCTTACGTTCTCCCTCTCCGTCTCCGTCAGGATGTGGAGAAGGAAAGAGAGCTGCGGACGGAGTTCAGCCGGGAGGAAATCGGGCAGAAGATCGAGATGTACAACGCGGTGACCAAAGACCACCTCAAGATGACACTCGTGAGTAGAACACACACACACGCGCACACACACACACACACACACACACACACACTCACACACACAGAGATACACGCACTAGCTGGGTCAGTGAGTGTGTATTTAGCTTGGAGCTCATTTCTCCTTTAAAAACAGAAAACATCTTGTAGGTCGTGTGGATACTCTGTGTGCTGCTGCCTCTGTGTCCATTAAAGGAACATTTCACCCCAGGAATACAGATTTTTTCTGCTACTATTTCGTTGACAGTCCAGAAGGAAGCGTGCGTTGATCAGAGGCTAAGCTAACAAAGCCAGGTAACGTTACGTCATTAATGTTTACATCCCGTTCTGTCACGGGGACAAGCCTCTTGTCCACGAGTGGATGCACGTTTCCTTCTGCGCAGTGACACAGAAAGAAAATAGTTCCTACAGGAAAGTGCTCACAGCAAGCTCCGTGGATTATCTTGAGTAAAAGGTTGCTGTTGGGTTTTTTGGAGCTTTAAGCACCAGGAATGAAGTGTCATCCGGTTCCATCTCTACATCTTCAAAACCATCTAGACGGGCAAACTGTGTGCATATCTGATTTTAGGGTGAACTGTCCCTTTAAACTGCTGCTGTACAGCAATGAGCAGCACTCCAGCATTTCTACAGAACTGAACTTACCAGCCAAACTCAGCTGCAGCCACAGCGATGGTTCTTGTACCCGCACTGAACTGGACCTGCAGTTTACTGCGGGAACAGTTTGTCCTTGTGGGCTCATGAAACGAGACTGAAAGGCCGTTCTTCACCTCAGAAACAACAGCTGACGAAACGGCCGCCACATCACTAAGTGCCAACGACTCGTGAGAAGTCATTAAAACATCTAGCAGAAAACATGAATATGAATCTAAGTAAAAAGAGCCGTGATGTCCGGACGTGCCGAGTCCTGCAGGCCTTAGACGTCCACATGTGAGGTGTGTGCTGATGTTTCCTCGCTGCCTTCCTCCCGCTCAGCATTCCTCAGCAGTCACATCAGAGCGATGTGATGTTATTCCTGCTATTGTTCTCCCCCTCAGTGTTTAACTTGGCAGCGTGAAAGGTGTGTGAAGTCGCCTTCGACGGTACGAACATTAAATCCAGTAAATGTGAAGGACTGTGGGAGCAGGCGTCCTGTGGCGTCACTGGAGAAGGTTTTGATATGTTAAAATCAGCAGTGCAATGTGAAAGAAATCCTTAAGTTTAGGTTTCTTCACCGCCCAGTGTACAAAATTCACCTCAGTGTGGGATTTTCAGAAACGTTTTCTACACACAGAAAGTTTGTGAGGAGGTCACTTTGAGATTTGGGAGCCGCAGATCACAGTTTTCATCATTTTCTGATCAAACAGCTGGTCAGTTAATCCAGAACAGAATGATCGAGTCCAGAGGTGATTAGATAAAAGTAAAGCAGGTAAAGTACAGCGACGAGCTGACGGCATCGCTGCCTTTCTGCCCACACCTTTCTTTCTATTTCTGTCTGTTACGTCCTCCTTTGTCTCTTTATCGCTCCATCTGTGATGGAAGAAAGTCGCCCTGTTGGTGCTCGTCTCGTCTGCCCGCTAACGACCGTCGCACACGCCCGCTTGCACGCACACTCCTGCAGGCACCACATGGAGTAATGAGATTAAGATGCTCTTCCTCCGGGCGAGGCCATCTGTCCTGCAGGACGCACCGGGCTTAATGGGTGAACTGGTCGCACCAGGAGAGATCAGGTAGCACAGACTGTTGGCGATGTTATGATTGATTTATGTTGGCTTTAAAAGCTCCTCATACTTCATGTGAACTGGGTCGGACTGGTTTCCAGTGTCTCCGTATGCACCTGATTACTGCGGCTCCTCTGAGACGTGTCTGATGGTCTTTGGGTTTTGGGCACAAAGTTTATGATGAGAGTGACATATTTTGTCATTGGAGGGAACTCACTCCAACGAAATTCGTGCTCTGCATTTAACCCACCCAAGTGACGTGCACACACACACAGCAAACCCGGGGCAGTGGGCGACCGCGTGCAGCGCCCGGGGAGCAGTGGGGGTTAGGTACCTTGCTCAAGGGTACCTCAGCCATGGACACCGGTACGGGGAATCGAACCAGCGACCCACCGGTTACGGGTCCGATACCCTAACCGCTGATCCACGACTGCCCCAGACTTCATCTAAAGCGTCAGGAGCTTCTCGCGGGGATTTCTTTGTAGTTTTCGGTCAGTTTGTACACAAAAGAAACGACTGATTGAGAAAATAACAGGAGGATTAACAAATTCATTTTTCCTTGACTGGTCTGATCATAAATGAGTACAAGTGCAGTACAAGTACGTAAGTATTGCCAAAGCAGGTTGTACATATTGTACCATAACTTTGTGTGTGTGTGTGTCTCTCCCAGAGTGCTACTGGTGTGTATACTGGTTTCATCAAGGTCCAGATGGACTTGAGGAGGCCTGTGACGGTGCGGGGGGGTCAGAAAGGAGGAGCGGGAGGAGCCGTGGTGGAGGAGGCCTTCTATCTGCCCAGAGGAGTCACCAACACCCTCCACGTCAGCTCCAATAACACAGTCAAACAGGTGGCTCTGTCACACACACACACACACACACACACACACACACACACACACACACCCTTGTCAGCACGGCTTAATTAGGATCTGATGACACACAGACTGAAGGTGCTGACGGTTCAGCAGAGACGAGCTGATGTTGAAGTTTTATTAAAACCTCGACTGAGTGCAGTTTTATGTGCTTTGTGTTCATCTAAGCTGACATAACTGGAGACGTGCAGCGATTGGTCGATTAATCAGTTAGTCAAGTAAAAGACAATGTCATCTTTTTTGATGACGCATTCATTGTTTCACTTCTTTTGAACAAAAATGTTGAACATTTGCTGCTTCCTCTCTGTGTCTCTTGTCTCAAGATAAAGACGTGGATCATTAAAAGGGACGGTCCCGTTTGTCCTCAGCTTTGCTTGTTCAATCAAATTCTAAAAGTTAAACCCGAGACACTGAGCTCGTCATTAACGAGTTCACGCAAGTGCGAGTGAGATTTGATCTTCTTCTTCTTGTGTGTGTGTGTTCAGGTGATCGTCGCCCTGCTGAACAAGTTCACTGTTGCAGACAACCCGGCCAAATACGCCCTGTACAAACGCTACCGCAGGGAGGAGCAGGGTAAGAATGTGTGTGTGCCTCTGTGTGTGTGTGTGCCTGTGTGTGTGTGTGTGACATTGAAAGCGACAGGGCTGGAGTGGAGACAGTGTTTCATACCACTCATGCCAAGCTCGGTCTCGGATGCTTTGGCGCTTGCATAGTGTCGACGATCTCTCTGTGTGTGTGTGTGTGTGTGTGTGTGTGTTTCTGAATGCCTCGCCCTCATGCTGCTGGTTTTCAGATGCCACAGGGCTCTCCCCACTATCAGCAGCTCACCAGGAATACCCACACATGTATATAAATAAACACACACACACTCTCTGTGACTCGACAGCTGCCGCAGGGTCGTCGGGTATCAGATATTATTTGTTTAGTGTCTCCAAGAAAGGGAGAAAAGATGGCGTTTGATTCACTCACTCTGTAAAACATGACTTGTGAATTTACTGAATTTGTGTGACTTGTTTTTATGTCGTGTTGGAAGTCTGGGAAACATTTTGCCCCCGAACATTTATAGAGATTTATTGTGTTTTTCCTCCTTGGAAGGCTGCGCGTTGCTGCTGTCATATAAGCTCCTGGTCTGGTTTTACCTCATTACTGGAGACATACAGTGAGCCTGGGCCTGCTAATAAAAGACGGCGTCTAGACACAAGTCTGCCAACAGATGTATCAAGACTCCCACATGTGCTCATACGCAGCATGAGCCTCCCAGACGACAGTTAAATAATAAAAACGAGTCGTTGAGTCTGGACGCTGCTTACATCAGTGATGTGACCCGTGGCGACCTTCAGGTTCACTTCAGGTCTGATATCCGCCTGAAAGAAGAGGAAAAATACACTCAGTTTGTTCTACGAGCCGCAAACGTAAACGCTTCGTTTACGTCTTAAATACTTCAACGCGATCTCATTCGGCGTGACGTTTAGCTGCTTTGCATCAGTACGTCCATAAGTCACATGGGCTGCCTTTTGGTATATTTGCACTGATAATTTCATTATTTCCTCTGAGTGGGAGCTTTCAAAGCCATTTTATATAATATTATCGGAGTAACCCGAGTACTAAAAATGAAAAGATTCCCAGCTGGATGCAGTGCTGTGTGAGCTGGTCAAAACATGACATCACAACACGTTAAATCGCAGTCAAATTACGACCTTTTCTTCCTCAGCCTGTTGACTGAGCTTCTCCACTTCCACCATTTGAACACAGTGTTGCATTAAAGATGGTCGTGTGTTTGCTTTGGCACAAACTCCTCGTCCGATGTGCCGCTAACCGCGACTCCGATTGGATTGTGTACGATTCACGCTTACATTTTACGATACACCTGAAGGGTAGATTATGGACGCCTTTGTCAGACCTTCACTGCCTCTTAACAAATTTAAAAGTTTGCTTGCCGAAAATGATAATCTGGTTAAAGAATATTGGCCAATATTACCTTTTTCAAACATCAGTATCTGAAGCTGGACCTGAAAATCCGGTTCTGGGATTCTGTAGGCCACTTCAGGCTCTCTCCTTCACTCTCTGTTCTTGTAAACTGCTGTGGTTGCTAATGTGCCGCACCCACTCTTTCATCCTCTGCCATCCATGTTTATTTGCACACACACACTCACACACACACACTCTCACACACACTCACACACACACACTCTCAGCAACCGCAGTGGTGCCTGCATGTATGTGGTTTTAAGGAACACACACACTGTGCAGACTAAATTAATCTGTGTGTGTGTGTGTGTGTCCTGCAGTGTATGTGTGTAAGCTGGCGGATGGCGAGCAGCCGTTGTTTCTTCGTCTGCTGGCGGGCCCCGACACCGACACGCTCAGCTTCGTACTGAGAGAGCAGCAGACTGGAGAAGTCATGGTAACTCTACACTTCTGCCTCCATCTCTCCGTCTTTCGCCCTTCTCTTCCTCAGTCCCTTTGCTCTCTTCTTCTTCTCTTTCTCCTTTTACTTTCTTCTTTTACTCTTTCTCTACTCCTCTAATCCTGTCCCTGCCAGGATGTCAAAACTTTGATTTGATAGTTTCTTTTCTACTCCCCATAAGGTGAAGGAAGGAAGGAACCACACCTTCTTCCTTCATCATCCAAAAGAAACAAACAAAACAAAAGCAAACAAAATCCTAAAATGTGTTGTTTAAATAAAGTTTGTTTCCTCGCTCCTCTTTTCAGTGGGATGCATTTTCCATCCCCGAGCTGCGCAACTTCCTGCGGATCCTCGACAAGGAGGAGGACGAGCAGAGGGAGGCGGTGATTCGCCGCTACGAGGCCTACCGCCAGAGACTGCAGGAGGCGCTGAGGGAGGTCAGAGGGCCTTCTTAGAGGACTAACCTCCACAAAACAGGACTACTGCCCCCTAGAGGAACAGAGGAGGAGGAGAAAAATGGTGTACATTCTCAATGGAGAGATAGAGGGATGTGAACGCAGAGTGAGAAGAGGGGGAGCCAGCGCCTGGAAGAGGGGATGAAACAGACAGAAAGAGGGACGATATGAGGATGAACAGACTAAGAGACAACAAGCGAAGGACGAGTTAATAAAGGGATGAACGGGCAAAATGCGGACGGATGCTGCTGGCGTTCGATTCAGCCTGGATTTACAGACTCCAAACTGCTGCCTGCAGTCTGCTCACACCAAAGATTCAGTTAATAGTGCCATATTCATTCATCCTCGCTCCCTCTCTTCTTCTTCTTCTTCTTCTTCTTCTCCTCTCACTCTGTCCTGCTGTCACATAATTTATGCAGTTTGTCTGATTCCTCTTCGTTCCACACTTTTTCAACCTTTTAAACTTGTGAAAGACTCAAGGCCGTATGTTGAGTTAAAGTTTTATTTAACGTTTGTTTCAAAGATCTTGTACATATTTTATTTCTTAATTTATATGGGTGAAGCTTTTTATCACATTATTTTGTTTTCATGAAACAGAAAAGTCTTAGTTTGTTCTACGGAGGCGGAGCACCAATCTGGTTGTTGACACAGCGACAGAGAATAGTTTATCCAGACTGCGACTAGAAGTAAATACACAGCGAGCATCAGAAAGCACCTTATGTGCATCAGAAACCGTCTTTAAAGCTGATGCGTCCCAGAAAAGTTAGAGAATATTCTGGAAGTAAAGACGTCTTGATCTTTTATTGCATTTTGCTTGTATTATCCTGAAAATTGAGGAATATTTCTAAAGTGAGAAAGGATCAAATAGCCTGCGTGGATGAATGGAGTCTCCAGTGTGCCAAATGCAAAAGATTTTTTATTATTATTATTATTATTATCTAAACTGATACATTTATTTTATCAGTTTCTTTATTTTTTGTTTCCTTTTAATAGAGCAAAAGATGGCAAAATAAACTATAAAATAACAGAACATAGCAGGTCATCGTATTTTGTCTCCATTTTAATGTGCTGACACATCAGTAAATGGAAATTTAAACAACTTATTTCCATAATATTCCTGACTTTAGCTCCTTTTATAAATACAATATTGAAATTAAATGTATCTATACTTATATTTTTATGTTTGTTTTTAATGCATATGATAGGTAGATTTATTTGAACCATTAATAATTTCTTTTTATGTATATTTTTTCTGTCATTATTGGCACACTTGAGACTCTGTAGAGGTTGACCTGAAACTGAATTTCATGGATGAAGGTGCAGAGAAATAAGAAGAGGTGAATTTGAGGTTTAATATGACTACAACAACAGAGTCAAATAGAAGCTTGTGAGTGTTTGTGATGGTGAGGGATGATGATGACGATGAACTGGTTGGATTTCTGACTGATGAAGCATGAAGTGATGTAGTTTGGGTAGACGTGACTCCTGACCTTCTGCGCAGTCAGAGCAGGCAGGAGTGACCGGTTTTGTGGAAGTTGACTGAACAGTTTAGAGGAAGTAGAAAAGAAACTTTAGATGGAAGAAGGAAGAAAAAACGTAGAAGAAGACATGTTGGGTTTTAGAGATGGACAGAAGAAGAGTATGTGGGGAAGATGGTCATAAAAGCAGCGTGACCGTAACCTTGAGGACGACGACAGGATTCTCCTCAGACACGAGTCACCGTGATTAAGTGCTTGTTCGCTTTTTGCATTTATGAAAGCTCCTATAATCTGAGAGAAAAGGAGGTCTGTAAGTGCTGATAGCTGCAGCCGACGGGAGGCAGGAATAATGGCTGCATTGTGACGCTCTCCTGTCTGCCTGTCTGCAGGCATTCATTTAAAATGTCTTGTGTCAAGTTGAAACGTGCAGCCTTGACCTCCTTGTCAGCCGGGGTTTCAGCAGCTCTTTTGTTTTTTTCCTGCTGGATAAAAGAGGAAAATATTAAAGAGAGGAATTAAAAGAAAGAACAAGGGATGATAGAAGAGAGAAGGAGAAGGATGGAAACTTAATTAAAAATATGCATTAGGAAGTGCAAAAGAAGGTGAAAGGCCTTTTAGTGCAAGTTAAAAACCATTTGATGGTGTTGCAAGTAAATAGCTGCCTTACACATGTATGCATTGTGTTCTTTGGTGTATGTGATTTATGGCTTAGAGACCAAAGAGGCTTCTTCTCACTGTAGTTTTGTAGAAAAATCTTTGCTTTTATTCAAATATTTAGGAACAACAGACAAGCAAGTTACGATAAATTACAAAATAATCAAGTGGTTAAAGTTGCTTCGTAGTTTGAGCTGCAGGTACTGAACGAAGTCAAACTGACCTTGCTGTGGTGCGCTTCTGTGGAAAATGCTTGTACAATACCGCCATCTAGAGGACAAATACTGCAACTATTCTCTCATTTCTGTGTCAAATTTATATCTTAGATATATCTAGATTTATTTTAATTGTATTTGTTGTAACCAAAGATATTTTTGTGGTGTTGCCTGGAGCAAGAAAAATATATTAGAGGCCTCTTCCCACTGGGGGGAAAAATATAGTTTAGAGTTTTATTTAAAGGGGTTTTAACCCTTGTTTATTCTACTATCAGACACTGGGTTAAATCTGTGGAGGCAAAAACAGGCCATGAGGATTTGAATCTTATAAACAACTGAGGACCTAAATGTGTATAACAAAAACTTAAAATGTTAAAAACACTATTCAGGCTGCTTGAATTTAATTGGTCTTTTTCATGTACAAAAATTAAAATCAACTCATAAAATCAAAGTTACTCAAACTGATAAAATCCAAGATGGAAAATTCAAGCTGTTTTTGTGGAGCTTGAAATGAACTACTGAATATTTCACATCACATTAATTAGGTATTTATTTGCTTATGAGGATCAAACTGTTTTGGCTTTTTTTTTTTTTTTTTGCTTCCATATGTTATAATTTAAAGTGATACAAAAGTCTGCACGTTAACAGTGAACGGATCTGAAAGCCATGTTGTTGTTTGTGTATCCGACAAACAACTTTAGCTGTTAAAACACATCACACCAGACTAATCGTATCAGTTAAATTTTTTTTTTGGGCACTTTAACTTTGAATTCGGGGAAGACGGGTTTTCGATTTTTTTTTTTTTTTTTTTTGGTTCCTTTTTTTTTACGTGCAAACGTCGTCATCACACTCTACCCTTCATCTTAACATCTTATACACTATAATATTATTCTGAAAGCTCCACTTGTAATTATGTTTTATTTTTGTCAAACAAATGGAAGCACAGTGTGACAGAAGTAAGTTTTTTTTTGAAGGCTCATTTTATTTTTTTGTCTCACTGAGCTTCCTTACGATTCGCTCCGTTTTAGCTGTAGACTGTGAAACGTTGGGTTGAATGTCGACTCCTGCATGTGTTCGTCTCTTCGTGTACGTCCGAGCTTCCTGCACTCACTGCTGGGCTGCTCAACGTTAAAGCTCGCGTCGTCGTAGATAAAACTGCGCATCTGACGGCGTTTGGAAAATAATCGAGATGGGTGGAAGCAAATGCTATATTTCAAATGCTTTCAGATCTGATAGTCATGCAGATTTTTATTAGTTTATCTGTTATGAGAAGCTTTTGGGCCAGTAGTGTCAGTAAATGAAGAGTTGATATGTGATACCTGGTGTGTATTCAGACATGTTGTTCAAGGCTGTTCAGACGCAGAGTCACAGTGTGTGCAAACAATCAGCTGTAAGGTTCATTCTTCACCTTTTTCACAAAAATCACACAATATTCATTTAATTTATCACATCTGGTTTTAACCATGGACTTTTCATCCATGTTGGCTTACAAGCTGATTTATTCTTGATGTTGGAAACAAACTCACGTCATATGACTAAAATCAGCCACCAAATGGTGAGATTGTTTTTAATTTAATTAATCAACTGGCCTGTCAGCTGAAATTTTCCCAAACGATCTCGTGTCTCCGGTCTGAACAGCTGGATTCTGTAACATCAAATGCCAAAGATCTGTGTGTAGCTCTTCTTTTTAATGATAATTATGTTTTTTTTTTGTTTGTTTGTTTTTCCCCAATTATGCTGTTGTTTTGTTGTATGCAGGGACTGACTGTAGACAACAGACGCTCTGTGATTCATCAGGTTCATCTCACATGACGAGTTCCTGTAAGCGTGTGAGCTCAAAAACACAAACTCTTGTTGTTGTTGGACACTTGATGAAGAGAACGCCACGGGTTTTAATGTCAGACCTGAGGAGCAAAATTCAAAATCATTTTCACTCTAGAGTTGAAGCCAAGAGCTCATCAACCCTAAATTCACTTCACTAATCTCTCTGCTCCACATTAAATCAGCAGAAGCCACATTTTAGTGTTTGGATCGAGTCGAATTTTGGCCTTTGAGCTCAGGTCTGAAAGCTCGGACTTCAGCAGTGCCTTTCCGACGTTTGAACGAGGAGCTGCAGACGGAAACACAAACCCTCAGGACAGACGGAGGGCTTCATCAGATGCTTTTTTGTCGCGGTTCTCTCTGCAGGCCAACAGGTTTACTTTTGTCGGTATCTTGTGGTTTCTCTTTGAATCATTACCGAATGTGGCCTTTCCTTACACAAGGCGGGCTGCTTCTATTAAAGGTGAAATTAAATCAAAAACTGCTGGGTGTCGGCGTGTTTTTGTTTTTTGTTTTTCCTTTTTGCCCCTCTTGCTTTTCATCTTTAAGATACTCTAAGTTAGATTATCTTGCAAATTGCTTTATTTGTTTCTTGAAGTTCACCTGCTCCAGCTTCTCACGTATGAGAATATACTACTTTTCTTTGTTTTCTATACAAACTGAATAAAAAAAGATTGGATTTAGATTTTGTGAAATTGTGATGGTCCACATTATGACATTTCAAGCAGATGAATGTATAGTGAAAACAATTGTTTTCATTATGCAAAGCTGCAGTCTTATATTTAACTGGAGTTTTCAGCAAGTATTTTTACTGAATTAATGGATCTACAGATAAACCCGACAAAAGCCAACGAGGGATTGAAAGAAGAGTAAACTGTAGCTTCATATTTAATAGACATGAAACTGCAAATCTGTTTCTCTCCACTTCTGTAGTCCTGTTTGTGTAAGTAAACAACACAGTGACTGCGGCTTTTATCTCTGCGCACAGATTGTGTTTGCAGCCGACAGGATTATTTATCGCGTTGAAACAGTTCAGAGCTGTTGTGTTGTGAGTTTTTTGGCTGTGCTGTCGTCCCGGACACACGCAGCACCTCCTCCTCTTGTCCTCTTTTTGACCCCAATTTAACTCTCAGAGAGAAGTGGGAATCCCCCCTCCTCCGTCTCACACACGAACACTAAACTCAGTCACACGCAAAGCTGCAGGTGTGAGCCCGTCGCTACCTCCTTCAAAGTAAAAGCTCAGAGTTTTATTGCAGTCTTCATTTTATGCGTGCGGGCTAAGCTAAGTAGGGTCCCAAAGACAAAATCTGTGACCCAAATCACATATTTTTGTGTATAATGATAAGAAACTTTATTTGTCAAAACAAAGTACAATGTGCTTCTCAGACAAAAGCGATAATAAAATATCAAAGCTTTTAAAGGAAACGTGGGACATTCCTATTTCATCGGGTATTAAATGCATTTCTTTGATGTATAAACCCGTAGCCACCCTAAAATGTCTGAAAATAGAGACGAACAAGTGGACCGGAAGTTTGTGTCGCTACACTTTTATTTTGAAGGTCCTTGGCGGATGTTGTGATATGTACTCTGGGGACTTTCACACTCTGTTCTCTGGCTCCCACTCATTCATCGCTCCCTTGTGTCTGGCCTGTTTGGTCCAGTAGGAAGGGGAGACGCGGACTCCAAACTCAACAATGTAAGTTTGACACTTTAGTTTAAGCTCACGCACACAAAAAAATATCCGACTTCGTTTGTCTGACGTGTTTGTTTGTTTTTTCTTTGTCTTTTGCGGACGCCAGAAATTTGGAAGTTTTTTTCTGCCTCGCCAAACTCCATTCAGAAATCGGACAATTGATGTTGTAAAAGCAGTCGCGTCTAATAAGACAATAATTAAAGATGTCTTTTGGACTGTTGACAGACAGGCTTCTTTTCGGCATCAGTCACATTCTCCAGGCACCTCTCATTTAAAAATCAAGCTTCAGGTGTTACTTTCCACAAGTTTGGCTAATCCAACAGAGTGCGCGGTTTTGAGCGATATTTATGAAGTTTTCCGACTTAACT
The DNA here is from genome assembly GCF_020382885.2 of Scatophagus argus. Classification (NCBI taxonomy): domain Eukaryota; kingdom Metazoa; phylum Chordata; class Actinopteri; family Scatophagidae; genus Scatophagus; species Scatophagus argus. The sequence continues at coordinate 2,740,843 of NC_058514.1, read as the reverse complement.
ACCTTAAGGTTCCATCTTTAACAGTCACTGTCAGCTGGCTGCAAATCTCTGCCTGCTCACAGCGTGACAAACATTAACCTTGTTTTCGGTTTAGGGGTCAGTTTGTGTCATTTCTTATCCTCCTCCTCCTTCAACTCTTTATCCACTTTAGCTGTGCTGAAACACCAAACCTCCTGTCAGTGTCCAGGCGTTTCCAAAGACACCAGACGTGTCAGGGTAACTTACGCAACCAGCACAACTCGGTAAAAGCTGAGCTCCAGCAGACCAGACACAAGACAGCAAATGGAGATGGTGCATGTGGAATAATAACTACATAGTAATGCATGACAGGTTTTTCTGTTAAAGATCTGTTCCAGTCAGTAAACGCATCATTTAAATTATGCAAAGCATTGCAGACGTTCATCATTTCCCTTTCCTGTTAAAGAGGCCTCTAACACACACACACACACACACACACACACACACTCACACACTCAGCAATCTTTTTGATTTACCTGGACGTTGACCTGTGGTTTGCTTCAGTTTCTTTCCACTTACCCGACTGTGTGTGCTCTACTGGGATCAGCTTTGTGTAACATGTTATAGATCCTGTTTGTCGTGGTACCTGTGAAAGACCTTAAACATGTCAAAGTTCACCTCAGAATGTGGGACACGACGCCGTTGGCTTACGAAGTGCAGGCTGGTGAGACTCAGGTGTAACGTGCGTCAGGTTGGAGGCTGAATTTATCTTAAAGGCTGTATGTGCACAGATTAAAGAATTAAAGGCATATTTTTCTATTCTTCTTTTTATTATATATGTATATAGCATGAAAACACGATATTTGAACTAAAAGGGTTCACTGTATTAACACAGCACAACATCATGGCCCCAGTTTGTTAACGAAGGCAGCAAAAAGGAAAGTTTACTTCTGCTCTCTCTTAGGTTTGGTAGGAGGTCGTTGTTAGCGGCTTTGCTCGCTGTGGCTGCTGGAGTTTACCTGCTGCCTTCACCCATAGACCCCAAACCACATGTGTAAGCGCACACACACACACACACACACACACACATTATCATGTTCACCACGGCTGAGGCTGACTGGAATCATCTCATTAGGTTTGCAGCTTTTTCAGTTTAATTGGACAAATTAAAATTTTGGCCTGCTGGTGGCGCTAGAGGTAAAGTGAAGGGACCCCCAAAGGGATTATGATGTGATTTATCTGAGATGTCGGTGGTTCAGTCTCATCCCACGTGATACTGTAAAATATTGTAAATTCACTTGGAAAAGTGACTGAAGCACAGCGCAGCTCAGTCTCATGACGCTCACATGTGCTCCTCCAGACTGCAGGGGCCTCCTCCGGCCCTCGAGGGGCCGCTGGCGGTCAACACCCGACTGCAGAAGGGCCGCAGGCTGTTTGCTGGGCAACTACACGGCCCAGAATCCTTCACTGCCGATGAGGAGGGTGAGCGACACGATGGGTTTGACCTTGGACCTTCGCTTGTGTTCTCTGCTCTTTTGACCCTGCATGTCTCATTTCGGGACGTCTGTGGAAGCTGTTTGACCCGTGTGTGCGTTGCAGGTAACGTGTACACGGGCACAGTGGACGGGAAGCTGTGGCGGATCGGTCCTGACGACAGCCTCACCCTCATCACACACATGGGACAGAACTCACCTGAATGTGGTGTGTGTTTTGTTTTACTGCGTTGGACGACCGTGTCCTTCCTCTTCTCCTCCAGCACTTTCCTGGAGGAGCTGATGCTTTTATTCTTTTCTTTCTCTGTCAGTGTTTTGTGAGGACGTATGATTCACATGGAAATCACTTTGAAAAGTTTTTTAAAAATTATTATCTGTTTTCACGTGAAAGCTGGTATCACCAGAGTAACTTCAGTCTGAAATAAGAGACTCAGTTTACAGTCATAGTTCTTCTGTCTGCAGTCAAAACTTTTGTCGGTCTTGTTCCAGTGCACACACTTATGTACGTTGTGTGTGTGTGCGTGCAGGCAGCAGTACAGACTTTGAGCCCGTGTGCGGTCGTCCTCACGGCGTTCGTCTGGATCGTCACGGTCAGCTGATAGTCGCTGACTCTTACTTTGGGCTGCACAGCGTCAACCCCAAAACAGGAGAAAAGACTCTGCTGCTGGCTAACTCACAGGGTAAAGAGTGTGTGTGTGTGTGTGTGTGTGTGTGCGTGTGTGTGCGTGCACTAAATAAAGCTCAGTTAATTTGAATTTGCATGTGAACTCATCACCTGTGACTCTCTTCCCTCCCCGTGTTGCTCAGGTGCTGATGGCGTTCCCTTTGCCTTCCTGAACGGCCTCGAGATTTCCTCCCAGACCGGGACGATTTACTTCACAGACTCGTCCAGCCGCTGGGGACGCAGACACGTCAAACTGGAGGTGAGAGGATCAGTTCAGTGCCAGTTAGTCAGCCTCAGCGAGGTCCTCCAGTCACTGAGAGAGGTGAAAGGTTAAGCTGAACTAAACGAAGCCAAGACAAACTAAACGAAAGCGAACCGTCTAACGTCCCAGGTGATCGAGCTGAACTGCCTCGGCCGTCTGCTGTCCTACGATCCAGAGACAGGAAGTGTGAAGGTCCTGCTGGACTCGCTTTACATGCCCAACGGCATCGTCCTGTCGCCTGACGAACACTTCCTGCTGCTGGCTGAGACCAGCATCGGGCGCATACTGAGGTATACACACACACACACACACAGAGTGGTGTTTCATCACTTCTGAGGACATTACATTAACTTACATTCATTTCCTGGAGACTTGTCCTGACGTTAACCACGACTTGCTTAACCGTAACCCGAGTCTTCACCCTAAAACATAAAGGTTCTCATTATGGGGACCTCCATTTTGTCCCCAAAAGGACGGATATTCATTAGACACTCTGTCCCATCTCAGGTACTGGCTCAAGGGACCAAAAGCTGGTACCAAGGAGATCATCATGGACAACATGATCGGTTACCCTGACAACATCCGCCTCAGCGACCACGGAACATTCCTGGTCGGCATAACAACGCCGCGGTTCCGGAAGCTCGTGCCTCCCTTCCTGGATGCCATCGCGCCGTACCCGGCCGTCAAACGCTTCCTGGCCAAGGTCAGTTACCGTCTCTGTGACGTTTACACCGACACCTCAGGCGGGAATATTTACACTCCGTAACTGTCAGTTTCACCGTCAGCGGATACCGAAATAATTAGATTCATAGCAGTTAAAAAACACTGAATTCAGCAGAGAGAAATGATTCTTCTTCGGTCCTAAAAGGTTTTCAGCTTCTAAACGTCAAACCAAACGATCAAACCGCAGATCTCAAACAAGCCGTTTCAGCAGCATTTAAAACCAAAGCTGCTTTCCCACGATGCATCTGCTCCTCGCTGTGTTATTCAGTCATTTCGTCCGTCAGTCAGAGGTGAATAGGAGGCTTTGTTTGAGTGTGCAGGGAGAGCAGACAGTGTGAAATCTGACAGGACACACACACACACACACACACACACGAAGGAGCAGCTCTGAACTCCCAGTGAACTCTGGGACTGACAAACTGAGTGAAAATCTTTATTTAAAACGTGTTTGGTGTAATGATGTGACCAGACTACTAAAAGTTCTTTCAGTTTTGCTTGACGTGAGTGAAGGCCTTGTCGTGCAGTCCAGGCTCCCGTGTGTGTCGCTAACGACGTGAAACTGGACGTGTTTCCAGGTGGTACAACCTGCTGCTGCCGCGCTACGCTCTGGTCCTGGAGCTGGGATTGGACGGCCAGATTGTGGGAACGCTGCACGACCCCGAAGGCCGCCTGACGTGGGCGATCAGCGACGTCTTCCAGCACCGAGGGAGGACCTACCTGGGCAGCACCGACCTGCCGTTCCTGCCCGTCCTGGAGTGATGGCGGAGCTGATGACGGAGCGCGGCCGAGCACAGGAAACCAAAACCAGCGCTGGTTTTTATTTTGGGACGGTTTCTGGATTTTAGTGTTTTAAAAAGGCTTTTGGTTGACATTCACCTCTGGAGCGGCTTGTGGACGTTGCATAAATCATACCTGGATGTCAGGTACGTCAGGACATTTTTAGAAAAGTTGGATGGAGTAAAATTAACGCACTAAAAACAAAGTGGCCCAGAAATGTGAGCTAAAACTGTACTTTATAATAATCGTAGAAATCAGGTAACAAGTCATGATGATTTGACTTTTTCTTAAAAAAAAATGTATAAAAATGAAACCAGAGATGTCATCTTCTTTCGTTGTTCTTCCTGGCACGTCCCATTACCCACAATGCAACTTTGGATGGCATCTTCAGTCATTTTTCACCCCTCAACGCGGCTGTGAAACTCTGGCTTAGTGCGAGAGTCAGATTAAACGAGACAGAAACTTGGTGGTGAATGAAGGGAGCAGGAAGCTCTGTGATGTTTTGAGAATCTTTTTATTAAGACAAAAAACACACAAGCCTAAAATACATCATCATCATCATCATCATCATCGTCATCCAAAACTGGTCTGAAAATAGAACTAATGGTTTCAACAGTTCTGACAGACAGCAAAGTGCATCAGTGAAGTGAAATCATCACAATGTGTGTGTGTGTGTGTGTGTGTGTGTCGGGTCCTGTGGTTTCCCGTCAGACTTTCACAGGACTTTAAATCTCAGTGTTCTCACAGTAAAGTCAGTACAAACAGACTGCAGAGGAAGAAGGAGGCGCGAGTGGACCATCTGACAGCAACGACTGCAGCAGCAGCGGAACACGTGGGGGGAAATAAAATCACTGATTCACGATTAACCGCCAGTTTGTCAGCAAGAACCGAAGTCACAATCAAGATTAACGCACGAAGAGAAGATTCACGTGTACAACAGAGATCATGCAGATGAACCACGACGGCGAGACTTTCTGAACGTCATCAGGAACCTCCTTCAAGAGTCTCATCGGATCTTTGGTTGGACGTCAACAATCTGCTGATTTCATATTAAATGTTAAAAAAAAATAACTGCATCTTCACAAAATACTGGCCGTAGGAGGAATCTTGATCTAAAATTATGAGCCGAACGTGAGCCGTTTTGCTGTTGCAACAGCAAAAAGATTTAAGAAATGAGGTTTTTGTCTGCGTGTAGTTTGTGGCGTCAACGTGAACGGGAGAAAATCAGTTCCCTTCAGGTTTGGAGAATATATATATCAAATATAGATTATTCTTCTACGTCGGTCGTTCACTGTGCAAGTACAACATTTGATTGGTCTTTAAACGTTCTCCCATCCAACACATAAAACAAAAGATAACCAATCTAAAACTGTCCTGACGATGGGAGAAGAACCTTATTTTGGCGAGATATTTCTTCTGTCTTACAGCTTCCTGTTTCCCATTAGGAAGTTCATCTCTGTTACCGAACTGTTTTTAAAGTCTGGCTCAGTGAAATGCAGAAAAACCTGAAGTGTTTTAGTGAAATAGTTGATTTAAGTTGCCAGAATCCAAATGGCAAATGAATGAAATGACGAGAAAGAAAAACGATCGATTTCAAACTTATGAATTAAAAAAGGTGCTTTAAGGCAGCTCACAGATGAGATAGAGGACTCAAATGTTCAGTTACGCCACCTACTGGCTGCAGTGACGTAACTACTGTGGAGGTGATGGGGGCTCCAGGCCTTCTGTCGGACTGCCTGTTCGTGAAGTTTGACTTCCTGTAGGAGGCGCTGTTTGCTTTAATCATCTCTGAGGGCACTTCCTGTTGTTTTACTGCCCCGTTCTTTTCCCGAAAGATTTGCTTGGTTTTCATCCATTTTTATAAAATTTACTGGTTTTGGATTGGAAATTGTGAGGAAAAAAATGGAAATTTGTGACTGACACGTCTGTACGACTGACACGTATGTTTACATATTAAAAAAGAAAAGCTTGGTGTATTGATAAAAAGAAAATGTTAAAGTGCAATGAATGAGCGACAAATCAACTCCCAATATTCACATAACAGCAGTGGGTCGAAACGTGCAGAAATTTGTATTTTCTAGTGTGTGTTAGAAAGATAAACTGTTTGAGTGCAGCTTCTCGGCGATGAACACATGAACGTTCACCCTGTGATAAATCTGAATGCACCAGATAAGCCAGTGAGGATGTTTCTGTTTGGATCACACATATGATGATAATCTCCACAGGGAACAACAGATTTTAAATTACTGACTCGTAAACAAACTCGTACTAACTAAAACAGGATTTGACGTCATGGCTTGTGATCTTAAATCCATCCTGAACAATTTGGCTTCCCTGCACACCTACTGACAAACTCACTGAACAGCAGCCCAGACCGGAAGCTTTAAAAGGTGGGTCCTGCACCCAGAGGGGCCTCCTGTCTCCACGGCGACCCACGCATCCCCAAAAATATGACCGCCACCTGATCCCTTCTCCATCCACGTGCTAAGAGACTGGCTCAGGAGGCCTGGGAAAAAAACAAGGCAACAAGAGCAGGAAAGGCTGAATACAGAATACAGTGCAGCCCTTTTTCTTCCTCCATCTTCTTATTTCATCGTCTGCCTGAGTCTGCTGAGCCGCCAGCTGTGGCTGGTAAACATCTGCCGAGGGTCAAATTTATACCTGACAAAACACAAAGACGTGTTATTTTGTGGGAGAACTGCAGTGTGTACTTTGATGCTCGTTACAAGGATTAGTAACACAGAAAATAGACTTTAACCTAAAGAGTCAGTGCAGTCAGCTGATCATGTGGAAATACATGCAATTCAGCATGTACTGAGAATAAAGTTTCCACTGTTAAATATTAGTGTAAAATGTATGTATTCCTCCAAATCATCTCTTTCTTGGAAACAACTGGATTAATTATTCAGAAATGACTCATCGCAGTAACCGCATGAGAAAATGTTGTTCCGTTTGTCTGGAAAAAGTTTCTATTAACAATTTAAAAAAAAAAAAAAAAAAAAAAAAAAAAAAAAAAAATCAGATTTAAGACATCCGATATGGATCATACAAAATGCGGATGTAATTTAAATTTTAAAAAGTAGATTTGGTAACTGGAATCTGGTGGATAATTGAGCCCCTCCTTTGTGCTCCATTTTTTAATTTTTCTTATCAAAAGATGTTCTTAACTGTTGACCTCGTTTACTGTAAACTAACTAGTTAATGAGTAGCAGAAATATACAATTTTATTCCACAAATGCACTTGTATTCACACGTGTATTTGTACTTGGTACAGAGATTCTGTTTGGTGTTTGTTAATCCCCTTCTTCATTTCTGACTACAGTCAGTCAGTATCTTTCTTGCAGAAGCAAACAAACACATTTTAAATGCGTTTGGAAATAAAATTTGGGTGAAAATCAGACCTGCTATGTTTTTTTTGAAAAATGTGCTGAACGCACCTCGGATCGTACACGCCGGGTGTCCGACACGACTGCCTGGCGCAGGACTGCAGCATCATCAGCCGATGGTTCATCTTCTCCAGGACTTCCTGGTCGATGGTCTTTGCGATGTTGGTCAGCTGGTAGGGGTCTGCCGTCACATTGTAGACCTCCACAAACACCTACAAACAATGTTAATCAACTGGACTGAGTCTCCCGTTGAACCGCACATCATCTACCACATTCTCACTTGGTCATCCTACCACCAGGTGGCGCTGTAGTAACTCCACAGGAACATAACATGTCACTGGATCAACAAATTCATTCTCAGAATTGTTCAGATGACAACAAATAATAAGAGGTTATGAAGTCAACATTTCTCCGCACCTCGTTATCGTCGAACTCGCAGTACTGCAGGTTGGCAGAGGGGGCGACTGTGCGCACACACGCGTAGGTGTTGTTGTACGAGTCCTCGCACACACAGTCTGGGAAACACTCCTGGAGAGCGAGGGCAGAAAAGGAAAACAGAAGTATGATGTGTTTTTTTCCTGCTGCAGAGACTTTCCCTCCCTCACAGACCACATCCCGGCTTCGTACCGACACTCCTGGTCCCAGCAGAGGGCAGGCGGGGTCCGACACGTTGCTTCCTTCTCCTTCGTACTCCACCAGGAAGTCTGTTCTCCAGCTGCTGCTGTTCATCTTCCCCTCCTGGACACACAGGTACACACCATAGGAGTTGTTCATAATGTAATAATCACATTTTTGTGACGACAATTTTACTGATGTAACTGTAATTACAATATATATAATATGTATTTTTTTTAAAAACTTCATGGGTCTGTGTTTCCTTCAAATATGTAAGCCAGAGATTGATCTGATTGATGTAAATTTAAAAAAGCAAAAATCAGTTGAAACAATCAGCTCCTTTAAAATATGGATATGCTGTATATGTTTTCAAACAATAAGCCTGAACTGTGGGTTGTGTTTACATAATAACACGAGTCTCCTCATCTCGCATGCAGTTGGACAGATAAGGTGAACACTGTTGGAACTGATATCACGTTTTTCCAGACTGAAAATCATCCAATCAGACCATGACGGCTTCGTCTCATGTCTGCTCAGTGATCTCACCATGACGGACAGGAAGGACATGCCGTCCATCTGCGTCTTGTTGACGTCTAAGCCGGCGATGTCCAGCATGGTCGGCCCGAGGTCGACGTTCACCACCAGCATCTGACAACAGGATGACTTCATTAACACTTCAGCTGCACAAGCGTGTTATCAGTGAGTGTTTTCAGACAGTAGCTTCTGCCTAAATAACCTGCTGATGAGTGCAGTTCAACACAGGTGTGTGTTTACCTGGCTGGTCTGGTTGGGCTTGATATTTGGTCCTCTGACCATGAGAGGAACCCGGATGTCAAACTCATAAAGCTGCCTCTTATCCAGAGGAAGAGAGAACTGACCTGAAAGGGAGGGAGACATGAAGAAAATGCCCTGTGGAGACGTCCCTGTCCAAATGTGTGTGCGTGAGCAGCTACACACCTGTGTGGTAGCCGTTGTCGGAGGTGAAGAAGATGTACGTATTGTCCAGTTCACCTCTGACCTCCAACGTCTTCACTATTTTCTCCACCAGGTCGTCCACTGACAGCAAAGTTCGCCAACTACAAGCCGGGATGAACAACAGTGAAACCAGGACATGTAAGGAGCCAGGCAAAAATACTTGAAACAAAAGAAGTACGTAATATAATATATAAGAGGAAAGGAGAGGAAGGAGGACAGGAAGTGGGTTATTGGGAGGAAGGGAACAAATCAAAGGCTAAGAGAAAGCAGAGGAGCTGATGAAGACGAGGACAAAGAAAGGAAGGCGGGAAGCAGCAAAGACCGACCGTTTCCTGAAAGCATCGTCCAGAAACTGAACAGACGAGTTGCTCATGGGCGTTTTAGCCTGTCTGATCAGCCAGTGTTTGTCCTGAAGAGACGTGGAGAGAAAGTTCATTTGAAAACAGCGACATCTCATTGTCATTCTCTCATGACAGAAATCCCAGGTGAAGTCGCACCTTCCCGTGGACGTTGAAGTTGGGGTCTCTGGGAGCCTTGGTGCTGTTGAAGGTGTCCTGGTACTGAGGAGCCGCCGTCCACGGGGAGTGCGGGGCCGGCGTGGACACCATCATGAAGAACGGCTGGTAGTTGGATTTGTGCTGGAGGAAGTCCAGAGACATGTTGGCCTGGGAGACAGACAGACAGACAGACAGACAGACAGACAGGGAGATTCAAACCAAGTCCAGTTCAAAGGGGTCCGCCGTGTCACCGTGAAATCATGAAGTCCACTGTGTTGGATTAAGTATCCTTTACTTAAGTAAAAATACTAATTCCACACTGAAAAATGTTACCAAAGTAAAATATGCAAATATAATCAGGGAAATGTACCCCAAGTATTAAAAGTAAAAGTACTCAATGTAGAAAAATGTCTTACTATTATATGAGATATCATTAGACTGATGTTTCTCATTAATTCATGTAAAAGCAGGATTTGGATGAATTTGACTTAAAGCGCAACTTTTACAAAAACCTTTCCACAGATAGAACATTAATGTCGTTATTGTGAATTAATCTTGAAACAGTTGTGCAGTGAAAAGCCGTCATAACCCGTCAGCCCGTTCTGTAATCCTGTAAGACTGCGGATTAGATTCACTGTGAAAGTCTCACCAGTACGTCCGTCAGGTAGTCTTGACTGTAATCTGCTCCGTGTTTCTGAGCCTTTCCATTCACTGACAGAGTGTAGTTGTAGTATTTAGAGTTCTTCTCCTGGAAAACACAACAATTACTCATGAAATAATCTTATTTTAGAGTTAGGAATTTCATTGGATCATCGTTAGAAGCTGAAAGTAAAGGCGCAGTATCGCACAGTCATGGAAACTGGTTTCACTGTGTTCTTATTGCCATGAGAGTCACACAAAATCTTCTCTAATAAAATTCAGCTTTAAGTTAACCCGAAGCAGCTTGCACCTCGCTGTGTCTGTAGGCTTTTTTTTAATCCATGAACAAACATAGTTTATCTCAGATTCAGACCTGTGATCTACAATAAGGCTTTCGGATCTTTGACCATTGTGACGGCCGTTTGACACGCTGTCCACCATCCACAAACTCTGTGGGTCATGAGACCAGTTGAAGATAAATGTGTCTCCGCTGCAGCAGTGACCTCTGTAAAATCCAATTTTAGCCTATTTATTAGTCTGGCTCCTTCTGCAGAGAGCCTCCAGTCACATGACCACATAAACATCATAGTGCTCTGTGAGGTAGACTGAATTCAGGTCAGGTCGTTGCTCTGATTCACTGATTGTACTTCATCATCCTCAGACTGGTTTCCTCCCAGACGTTCTGAGAAAAGCTCCGACACAACAAGGAAAGGTTAATGGTGACATATTCACATGTTTCATACCCTGAAACGAGCTGAGCTGGATTTGACCCAGTCAGAGGTTCAGGACCAGTTTAATGGCTAAAGGCTGGAGCTTGATGTCAGACAGGAAGGAGCCTCACAGTGAATCTGTGGCTCAAAGGTTTCAGTCTTACCAGTCCGACCCAGAAGCTCCAACCTGGAGGAATGTGCTCCACCCCGCCGGCCTCTGAGCGCCCATACTGGAACACACAAACAGCATGATGTGTACATGTTTAATGACCTTTACACGCTGATAATTCATTAAGAAATTTGGCATTACAGCAGCACAAGAAAAAGAAGATACAGATGAGCAGGAAAACATTACAAAAGCAGAAGGTTGGAAACAAACACCGAGGTCATCCTCTCGTCTCTTACCTGGTTAAGATATTTCCCAGCAAAGAAAGTCTGGTATCCGGCGTGGGCCTTCAGCAGGGCAGGAAAGGTGTGGGCCTCCTCGCTCTTCTGCCAGGCTTTGCTGCTGCAGTTCCCCTCCAGCGTGTTGTTGATGACGTGGTGGTTGTGGGGATATTTCCCCGTCAGGATGCTGGCTCGACTCGGGCAGCACAGCGGGCTGGCAACAAACTGAGAGGGAAAATGGACGGAAAAGCATGAGAAAACATTACATTGTGAGGGGGCGGGACAGTAATGATGATGATGATGATGATGATGATGATGATGAGACTTACTGCGTTTGTGAATGATATGCCTGCATCACCAATTAGTTTTCTCGTCTTGCTCAGTGGACTCTGGAGGGAAAAGAGTGATGAGACAAATAAGCTGCAAAGTTTGGGTTTCATCAAGTGGCTGACATGGACTGAATAATCAGCTTCTAGCAGTCATTAATAAATGAAGATGTAGCGATTTAGCTGCAGGTCTGACTAAGCTTGTTGTAGACAAATTGATTTAATTAAAGAAAAGTAGCTATATTGACTGCAACGAAACTGTAACAGCATCAGGAGACGTGTAGGTGGATCTCTGGCATCAATCCTGGCCTGAGAAGACATGACAGTCTATATCAGAGTGACAACAGCCTACCAGCCTGTTCACACTCGGATCCAGGATCCAGGATCCTGCCTCTAAACTGCCAGATTTTCCAAAGCAATTCGGACAGGCCTGCATGTTTCCAGCTGAGGGTTTTTAGGAGGGCGGGTGCTTGCTAATAAAAAGCTGAGAGCAAAGTGGATTTTGTGATAAGCTTGCTGACCCTGTGAGATTCCTAAATGATGTGTCCGACCAGGAGGAATGTGAGCAGTCAGCCTAATCTGACCAGACTGTCTTTAAATCCAGTTTCCATCAACTGGTCACATCTTTTCGCATGACAAAAACAGAGCTGTGAACACAACATCACGAGTCTGACCAGCTTCAAAATAATAAACCACATGTGTAAAAAACATGAAAACCTGACAAACGTACTCACCAGACCCCCGATAGCGACGTCTAAGTCGTCGGTGAGGATCAAAACAATGTTTGGTCTGCGGTATGATTTGGCAGACACCCCGCTGCTGCTCAGGTAGCTCCACAAAGTGACGCAGATCAGGAGACAGTTCATAAAGCCACGCGGATACGAGCCATTTGAGCCCATTTCGATAATCTCATCAGAAACTACCGATGTTTTCCGTCTCCTCCTTCGGCTCTGCGCCTTAAACGAGCGTGAAATGCTGTCGGCGAGTCCCCTCGGGAGGAAAAACAGCAGACAGAGTTCGGCCTGTTTCTGTTGGACAAAACACTCCCACACTTCCGGGTCACGTGCTGCTCGGCTACGGAAGCCCGAGTCAGCTGATTTGAAGCCGTGACGCCCTCTCCCCAGCATGACTAATCAGTGGAAATAACTGTTATTCTAAGGTTTAACAACGCCAGCCCCCCCAACACACACACACACACGCACACACACACACACACACACACACACACACACACACACACACACAAGGTATTTGTTTTATGATTTCTTATTGCGCTGCTTCATTTTATTGTGTGTACGCAAAAATGTAAAGAATCATTCTACTACCAGAAGTCATAGTGGTAGAGATTGATGATTTATAATAAACAGTCTGTGTTTTGTACTTTTATTGTGTTACTTTAAAAGCTTCAATCTATAAATAAAATGCAAAAATCAAAGGAGACCCATCAACAAAATTAAAATTAGATTTTCAAAAAGCACAAGTATAGATAAGTATTGCTGTCAAATCACAGCATCTCAAAGCAATAAATAGGCTTCAGATCCTAAAAACTGACATTCATAGCAGGTCAACATAAGTAACATACTGATGGCTCATCATCTGTGTGTTTATCACACAAAAAGTGAAGATAATATTGCTTAAACAACATATCCACAAGCAGTTTTTCTTTTTGTGCTCATTATAACCCTGAAGAAAAAGACAAACTCTCTTTAGAGCCACGCGTCACCCATTAACTGAAAACAAATGAACAAACACTGATCACTTTAAACTAATGAGCAGTCCCAATTATATTGTGTCATACTTGCATAATAAAAGTAACACACTTGACAATTTAATATGAATTTTCTCCAGTACCAACTTTTACTTTCTTTTCCACGCCAGGTTTATTTTGATTGATTTGGTTTATTTCGAAAATACCTAAACCCACATTCGTTCTTAGTCTTAGCACATAACCTAAATAATATTTTTAAGGATATGACTATTAAAGTCTACTGCATTTTCTACTTTTGCGTTTGTTTTCGCTCTCATCTCTCTTGCTTTTTAACCCTGCTCACACCAAAGTGTGTTTAACGACCACCTAAATGCACATTAAATGTTGCTAAAGTCATTAGCCTGTCGTACAAGGCTATCTCCTAGCATAGCCGTGAAATAAGGACGCGGATTGGTCGATATACTTTTGGCTCATCCGTTATTGGTTAATCTCCAGGCACCTGCTGGCACCTGTCGCGCGACCTAAAGAAAGTTTGGCCGCCAATGAGAAGTTTAGCACGGTGGGCTGGCCCATTGTTTCGTCCCGGAGGGGAGGCAGGAAAATCGAGTCTCGAACATACAGGAAGGAAACTAAAAGCCGTCAGACGGGTCTCTACCTTTATGAGGAAAGGAATGGAGTGCTCCAGGAACTCTATCCTGCTAGAAACGCTCAAAGGAAACTTTATAAGTTCAGCTTTCTTTTCTGGAAAAATAAAAAACTCACCCATAGAGAAACAATTGGTGGAATAGAGAGTTTGCCGCTAATTTAAACATGGCGTCCGAGGTGAAATTAAACGGGAATGAACTTTTGGAAGTTGACATATGCGACCGCGGCGTGTGTTCCGAGGACGAGAGCGGCGTTTTTGTCAACTCTGCCGCCTCCCTCCAGGATGATTTCTCCGGCTTCCAGCGGTGGACGCACCCCGCCGAGTCACCTAATGACACATCATCACCGCTGGGACAGCAAGTCCACAGCGGACACGGAGCTCCGCCTGGCACTGCCAGCCAAAGAGCCAACCCGGCCGCAAGCAGTGACTCTGAATCCCAGGGAGATGGGGTTACAGCTCTGAGGACTTCCATAGTGGACTGTCTGCTGGTGGAGCTTTATGAAACGTGCAGTGGAGGCAGCAGGAGGAACGTGGACAGCTGGGACAGCTCCACGGAGGCGTCCGGCTCTGATGCTTTCCTGGGCCGCAGTAACTCCGGGTCCAGCTTCCTCCAGGAGCTCCAGGAGAAGCACACCAGGAGGCATCAGATGAACTACCTGGACCAGAAAGGTGAGGGGTGTTAACAGATCCTGTAGGGACAGGGTCTGGTCCTATCAAGTCAATTTATTCATAATACACCACAAAATTACCTCAAAACGAGCCAGCAAGAACAATTTAAAGTGATAATAATTTCTATTTGGTGTTTAAATTATATCCAATAGGCATAATTTCTAAATCTAATGAAATATTTCCTTCTAATGTCAGTGACAGTGGATTCATCTGTAAATAACTGTTTTCTTAATAAGAATATATCAAAATGATAAAAGAGTATGTCAGATGGCAAATCATCAGCATCACTGCAGCATATGTGCAGACATGGATACAACTTCTGTAATAAAATCCCCAACTCAGGGGTGTTTTTATGTGCTCTTACTTAATTATACTAATTACTTTACAAGGAATCCTTTGTACATGTTTACCCAAAGTACTCTGTGGCATCCGTTATTGAAGAAAGTCAACAGTTTAGCTCTCACATATTCGATAATGTAAAGCAAAGATAAATGTTGTGTGCTTCACACCTTTGCAGTCTTAAAGTGATTGGACTTGTGTTCGTCTACCGCAGCGTTTGCAGCAGTGTTGATATTGGAAAGCAGCAGCCGCTTTCTGTTGGTCTGCTGCAGCAGGTGACGTCCCACAGGTGACACCTCCGCTGCTCGGCTGGAAAAGTTGTCCAGAAACTACGACTCGGTGCTTCACGTGGCACGGATGTCTAGATAGCTCAAAAGATTTCCCACTCACGACATCGCATCTTGAGTAAACAAGATGCTCCTGCTCCTCAGGGGTGGGTTGAATGCACAGCAGAAATCTCACTACGCTGCACCGAGTGGATGCCAAATACTGAATAAAATTTATAAAAGAGCTACCTCACTGCATGGATCTCACCGACATGAATAAGATTATTACACACCAGGAAGTGAAACTGTGCTGCTCATGTCTGGTTGATACATAATCTATTTAAGAGGTCAGTTTAGGGGCCAGTACATTCATAGAAATTTTAATGAAGTAAGTGTTAACAATCATGACTGGAGGTTATAAATTATCCATCTGGTTAATTACAGCGTGTGCCCGCGTGCAGTTAACTTTTATCTCTTCCTATTTTGGAGACAAACAGCAAACAGTGCAGATAAATTTGATGACATGAGACTCTGATGCACCTCAATTAATTTGATTTATTCAGTCACATGAGTCTGTAATGAGCTGTGCCTTTTTATGTCATTAGTTTATCGCTATAAGCAGCATTACAGGGATTCGATCAGATATCAGGAGAAGCCAAACTGGCTGGAGAACAGTCTCGTTTCACGTGACTGACTGAATGCCTCAGACCTCCACAAACGCACTCGGACACACGGAGGAGTGTGTCGACAGCTCGCTCGCCGCTCCTCATTGTGTGCCGCGGTCTTACTGTGGACGCCATTGTTTCCTCTGTTAAAGTGGAATCCTACAGTAAACACATCCAGGCCCGTGAGTTCAGTGTTTGCCCTCTGCACATGTGAGCCTCCGGTCAAGTTAAACGACGCAGGGCTGCCACTCAGGAAGAGGAAGCGATAAAGCCACAGAGCAGCTAAAACATGGAGGCACTCAGCCCAGTCAGCTGAATAAAGCCACAAATGTTTCAGTTGTTTTTTCATATCAATATTTCTGAAGTGACGTAGCTCAGATTACTTTGAGCTGGTAGAGGAGGAGAAGGAGGAGCAGCAGATCACCTTGACACCAACCGACAGCTGGATATTTTAAACATAATGTTGTGATTTTTCCAGGTGTGTTTGTGGGGAAAAGACCCCCCCCCCCAAAAAAACTTATCCAAGTGGTTTTTGTGCCTAAGCCTAAGCAGACCTTAACTGCAGCATTGCTGTCACAATGCAAACTGAAACATCACATTTCAACAATATGAAACAGACAAACGTGACAAATCTGTGGCTTGCAGGAACAAACAAAGCCAACGTTTATCCTGTTGACTGGGTTTGAATTCTCCCAGTGTGCTTTGCAGGTGCTTAATGGATGATGGTCCCCTTTGATACTGATATAAACTGAAATATAAAAGCAACAAATCCTTTTTTGAAGCTGTAGCAAGCAAATATTTTAACTTTCGGACCAGCTGACCAATTTGAAAGAATATAATTTATTTCGTTTTTGTCCACTGATTTCTGTGAGAGCGACAATGTTGATTAAAAAGGGTTTGAATCACTGGTCTCCACAGATCTGTTTATATGGCTCAGATCTGTGTCACCTTCAGCTGAAAATCAGATTTTCATCTGTGTGTGTGTGTGTGTGTGTGTGTTTGTGTGTTCATGTGGGGCGCTGTTCTGGTTTTCATTTCTTCTTTGCCTGCAGCTTGGAAAACAGACAAATGGCTGTGATATTCTGGCCCAGCTGTGCAGAGTGCAGACATCACATGTTGTTTCAAACTAAATTAAGTAGCTTTATTTAGAAAGCATCATATTCAATAAGAACAGAAAAACATGGGACTTTTTGTTCTTTATAGAAACTTCAAATGAATATCCTGAAGCTCAAACAAATTAAACTCACATCTCTTTTATCAAGGAAACACATTTTTGAACAGATTTTACATTTGTACACTTGTAATCACTTCTGGAGATAATTTGGGGATTGCAAACATTGTTGTGCGGTGTACCTTTTCATGGAGAGACAAGTCAGCTCTCAGGTGTACACAACACCTGGCACACCTGTGCAATCAGTTGCTTTTATTTGTGCATTTTCGAGACAATACTCACTGCAATAAAATAATCTTCCCAAGTAGACATTTAGATATTTACACCGGGATTTGGGCTTCATCCATTCATGTTAAGTTTGTTTGCCTTCTCGGGGGGGAAACACCAGGAAAGCCTGGGACATTAATCATATGTATGACTTGTACATCAACACTGTGGAAACCCTGACTCGATGATGTTTCTGTGTTTGCTTTTTCAGCCCTGGAGGAGCTGCATTCAATCATCCAGGAGGTGAAGTACCGTACTGCCCTGCAGTCGGCCAAGCTGATTCGCCAGCTGAGGAGGCGGGACCGACTTTACCACAAACTGCAGAAGAACTACGACATCATCACAGCCTGCCTTCAGGCCGTCTCACAAAAACGACGTAAGAACACACTCGCTCTTCCTTAGCTTTGATGCTGAAACAAAGACCTGCTGGAAGTCGGTGGTGTTACGGGAGGTGTGTTAACTTCCAGGAGAAGGCCTTGAATTTTAATAAAATGACCACAGATGCTGTTCACGTGATGTATTCATGAGCACGCATTTATTTTATGAGTCAAAGGTGTGTTTTCCTGTCTCTTCTGTAACTAGCAGGACACAACTACAAGATCCTTTTGTGTTGTCTGTATAAGCAGAGTAGTCTCATAAACAAAAATTTAGTTTGATCTGATAAAATTTACTTCCTTTTGGAATCCAGAGCTATGTTTTAAGTGAGTGAACAAATGAGTTTCTGCACATCTTTGATACGATCAGATGCTCTACAAACCATCACAAGCTTAAAATCCAGAGAAAAAGTTCTTTTCAAGAAGGGTAAATGCATGTGTAAGATAACATAAATTTACATGTTTGTACATTACGTAGGACCCTGCCCTCCTTCTCATATCACATGTAGTATGGAAATCGCTCTCATATTTCCATGGCACACTGTGGCACAGACCCAAAGCACATGACTCTGGAGGAATCGTGTTCATTTTCATATCTGCGTCTCCCTGCCCTCCGACTCCAGCCCAGCCCGGCCTGGAAGGAGAAGAGAAGCGATTATGGATTTAAGCCTCGATCGAAATTAAATGTTGTGACTATACTCCAGCACTGCACTTACAATACGGCTAAATCCATGATGTTAACATGTTTGAGAATCCTTCTGTTTGACGTAGACAAAAATGAGCCTCATAATCAGCCTTTTTATTCTCATAATGATGTGACAAATGAACAGGGATTCAGCAAAGTTAAACGTACTTGAAGGAATCGGTCACTGATTATGATTAGCCAAGCAGCTGCTGGTTAACGTGCTGAGGCAGTGGGTGTTGCCAGTGATGTGTGGTGTTCATGCATACGTTCATAAAGATAAAAGCCATTTTTGAGAACCTGCGCCCCATTTTCATCAAATACAGAACTCTGAAGTGACGAGAAGTGACAAGAAGAATAGCAGCAGTCAGATTTCAATGCTAACTTGGCTAAACTGAGCTACTCTTGACCAGGAGCTAACCAGCCTGTGCCTCATGTTAAAGTTACCTCACAGGTCGTCTGTCGCTGGCTTCAGTGTGGAGGATGTTTGACTGACCCGACACCTCGTCGCTGGCATTAAAGAACCGAGCAAGCGCTAAATGTCAGGTGTAATCAATAACACTGGTGTTGTCATGACTTTGTCACCTGGTGCGAATATTTCCTCATCCGTGTCAATATTTTATCACTTTATAGAGTTGAGTGATGTCAGCATTTTAAAATCAGGATCATGACAAAATAATCTCAGTTTGTGAGATTAAGTTTACAAAATTTAACCCAAGCTTATATTTTCATGATGGAGGTTAAATTAAAGTTGCTAGAGCAGTCGTTCAACTGAAACACGTAGAGACAAGATAATGTGTCGTGATGGATCGTTATCATCAAGGCCTTTTCTCAGTCATCATCCGGACTGTTTGCAGATGTTGAAGCCATTAAGGCTGGATGTCTTTTCCATTCAGGAAACATTTGCTGTACATGGAAGACTGACTCATAATGTCATGCATCATTGATTCATATTGCAGACATCATTTCTTTAATTGCTCTCCATTTTTTGACAAGCTGTTTGGTGAAGCAGGTGACTGCAGAATCTAAATATTAGCACATTTGGCCGACTCGAATCCGGTGGGTAGCTCGTAAGTGAAGTGATTTCGAGGTAAAATTTCCCCTGTTTGAATCCCAGGATGGGTAACACTGCTTCAGAACCGCCGACAAACATAAAGATGGCCAATCAGTTTCCACTTCCTCCCTCAAAACTGACGCCGAAGTATCCTGGATACCAGCGCTGCCATCTTGTTCTGGTAACATCGTCTGGAGCCCATACACCCTTCTGACCCAATCAGGGGCAGCACTCAGCTTCAGCTGTCAATCATGACATCTCAGCCCCCTTTTATAGTACGGCCAAATCAGTGCATGTTTCAAATAATAAAATCCCACCATGCGTCTGCTCCTCTGTGATTGGTTTAGCCTGGGAAAATCAGTGAGTGCTCATGGATTTTACCTGCATCCACCTGGCTAAAGCTTTATGTCAGTGGTGGACTGAGGGCACCCTGGAGGACTCTTCACCACATTTTTTTGCCCACTGGGTCTCTTTAGAGGCCACTTTATCATCTCTCATCTCCAGCGTGGCATCACGGGGGTTGTTGTCTTCGTTATCAACCAAACACAACGCGCCATTAGCTTGAATTAAACCGTGGATTTCTCTGGGTTTGAACGTGTTGGAAGCATTTGGGATAACGTAAGAGCAAAATGCAACAAAAGTATAGGTCTGTAGCTGGCACAGACGTAGATCCATTCTGTCTCTTTGCATTTGGATGCAGTGGATGTTGCCTTTTGGTTCATAAATAAAATCTTTCACTGGCATCCCGGTTTGCTTCACCTCTGCACTGTGGATTTATGTTTGAGATGATTTCCAGTAGCTTCAACAGCTCCACCATTACCTCATCCTCCTCTGTCGCCTCCCCACGTGCCTCCCGGTCCTCGCGCCTCCTCCTGGTGACGCCACAGCGGAGGAGGAGGAGGACGAGGATGTGCGCAGCATCAGCAGCACTACCGACAAAAAGCGACAGGAACCGATTTCCTCCCAAACCTCTCGGATATTTTTTTGGACGTTTTGTGTATTTTCTGTGGGCCTCCGAGTCGAGACGTTTCACTGAGGGATGAACGGAAGCTCGTTTCTTTTCTGTGGGAGTCAGGCACGTAAGCGGTCACCGGAAGAGATTTGAAACGCGCTGATCAGTGTGATCGATTAATTTTTAACATCTTGTGGGGGCGAACAGCTGCCTCTCTGGGTGATGAATTCTCCGTCGCCGAGGAAGGAGCTAACGGGGGATCAGTGAAAGCGGGACAAAGCGATGAGGTGATTGAACGGCTTTGGTTCCCGATGAGGCAGGAGCGGCTCCACGCCGGCGGCAGGAGGCCGAGGGCGGGCGTCAAGCAGCGGCAGCAGGGATCGGGAGGGGTCGGTAACATCATCAGCAACGTCCTGAAGAAACGGAACGGCATCTCCAGGAGCGCACCGCGGCTGCTCTGCACCTTAGAGCCAGGTGACCTGTCCGGATCGGGCACTTGTCAGTAGGTCTGCGGTGGGTGGGTGGGGGGGGGCACTGCATTCATCATTTGTTTTTATTTTATTATAACAATATCTGGGAACAACGTGCTTCCCTGCCAGGATGAATGCCTAGATGTTGTTTTTCGGTGGCTGCAGCTGTTTTCCCAAAGTGTTTCCTGTTTATTTACTGCATAAACAAGCCTGCACTTATTTTCTGTGTGTCTCATGTTATGCTGCAACCTCATGTAGCCAAAGTGGGCAAGCGGTTGTCACATTATTTTGTTAAAATTAGGAGTGTGAAACCAGACTGAATAGCTGCTGTGAGCTACAGGTTTCATACTAATGGTAATAATGTAATAATTTATCAGACTGAGGGAGATGAACACTTTTCACTCATTGTTCTGCCTCCTCTTGTGTATACCTGGACACCCCTGACACAGTAGACTTGTAGTTAGCGGAAACATCCAGATTTCTGCTGGCATTCATACACTTTTGACAAGTCATTTAAAGAAACACCAGATGTCTCATATTAAACATCTGCCAGTTTCCAAGCAGCTGTGATTTGGGACATCAGATGGCTGGAAATGGAAGTAAAAGAAATGTTTTTACTGGTGCAAACGGAGAGCTTTTCCATAAAGGACACGAAAGTCATAAATCTGTGTGGTGTTGATCAGTGAAGACGAGGACACTGTGAGTGGAGGACTGAGTGTACACCAACGCAGCAAACCCTGAATCTCCTTTATACCTGATAAACAGGAGTAAAACCTTCCTCTCTTCTTGCCTTCTGTCCTCGTTTCCTTCCTCTCTTCCCTTTTGCCTCTTTCCATCCTCATCCTTCCCTCCCTCGAACTGTCCCTCTGAAGTGGTGGAAAGCAGCCAAGTACATTTACTCAAGTACTTGTACTTTTTGAGATATTTCAATTTCCTGAAACGTAAGACTTCTACTCCACTACAATCCTGGAGGCAGTTTATCTCCCTTTTCACCACTACTTTGATGTGATCGCTGCGGTGACTTTGCAGATTCAGATTAATGCAGTCAATAAATAATGTAGGATTTATTGATAAAGTTCAAGATAAAAACTTAATTGATTCCTGGGAGGATAAACCACCATCCACAAGTTAGCTTCACTGTTACCAGCTGCAGCATTGAACTGATGTGCACATTAATGCATCAGTAATACAATGAAAAAAAACTACTGCAGACTACAGTTTATACTTTAAGTACTTCTTCCACCATTTCCTTCCCTCTACATCCTCGATAGGTTCATTTAACTTCGTCTAAACTCTGGAGGATTAAATTATCACCTGCTGTGATGAGGGTGAAGACCTCCGGATCTCAGTAGCGCCTCCAGCCTGTGCTGAAGACACGGTTCGTGTCAGTCGTGTCGGTGTAATCCGTGACGGGGAAGTGGGAGGGTTTTCCGTGTTAATCCTCTGCCGAAGCTCTGAGGGCAAACCGCCGAGTAAAGCGACGCTCATCCGCTATGGCGCAGGACAAAGCGACAGAGGCGGACGGTGCAGGTTATAAACATCATTTTGTCTTATTTTAGGGACTTTTTGTTGTCGTCGTGCTGACGTCGTTCATGCTTGCCGTTTGAGACGCCGACTAAACTTCCAGAGACTCAGCTGGAGAGAAAAGGCCCCTCTGCGGTCGGAGCAGTTGGCCCGGAGCCGAAACATGGCGGGACTTTCGCTCTTAACTTCAGATCAAAGTTTCATTTCCGTTTGCCCCCCCTCTCGGTCGAGGTTTTAGTCTTCTGCACTAAACCTTCTCCTGAGTTTTTAGTGTATGTGAGAGATCTTGGAGGATTTGCAGTGCAGCGCCTTCAGCACCCCGCGGAACTGGACAGCGACTCTTCCGTGATTCGGAGCACCAAACTCCGTTCAAAAATCTGTCATTTTTACGATAGCCGTAAATCGCGTGTTTGCTTTATATTCGAATATCGAATCAAAAAAGATTATCATGTACATGAGTTCATCGTGCAGGTAGAAACACACACAAAGCTCCCGGTGTTTGGATCTTTATTTTCTCTCTTCGGTTTTGTGATAAACTGTTGCCTAACACCAGATCACCGACGTTTTCATTTGTGGAAAAAGTCTGCAGGCTGTCACGATGCTGTTCATCATCTGTAACACATCGTACTGAGAAGCAGCTACTTCCTTGTGATGGGAGGGATTTGACCCAAATAATAAATTCATGTTTTTCTTAGGCATTTTGGCTGCTTTCTGAAACCCGTTTGTCTTCTTAATATTACCTTTAACCACCTTTAATGTCTTAGGTACAGGAAGTATTGAATCAGTGAAACGGTGGCAGGAGCCTGGTGACGCTCCGTTACGCTCACATTGTGTTCACAGCTGTATTATATTCTATGATAGAAGTTTGTTCAACCTGAAGGACATTCTTTTATGTCGCCCATGTATGCAGGTTTTCCTACATTTTTCTATTCAGTAACTTTGGGATGGTGACTAACGCAGTGATAATCACTCATGTTTGGTTTGAGACAAGTTTGACCAGGTGTCTCTGGTTTGCTTGTAGGAGTGGACACAAGGCTGAAGTTTACCATCGAACCATCGCTGGGAAAGAATGGATT
Organism: Scatophagus argus; assembly: GCF_020382885.2. Lineage (NCBI taxonomy): Eukaryota > Metazoa > Chordata > Actinopteri > Scatophagidae > Scatophagus > Scatophagus argus. Next base: position 2,717,568 of record NC_058514.1, on the reverse strand, counting down.
CCAGCAGGTAAACCCAATGGAAATATGCTTCAGATTCGGCAGTTTGTCTGATCTGCTGATCTGATATCATGCATACGGGTGTGTGTGTGTGTGTGTGTGTGTGTGTGTGTGTGTGTGTGTGTGTGTGTGTGAGAGAGAGAGTGAATGTCAAAATGTTGACCTGTTAAACACTCTTTTTCTCTTAGCGGCGCTAAATGATGTAGTATTAATACAGTAGGTATTGTTATTGTACTACTGGGTTACTGGGTTACAGCCATGGCCTCATCAGGGGTGTGTTGGTAAATTGAAATGGTAAATAAAACTGTTTGTGTGTGGTTTTTGTTGTTTTTTTTGAATGCAACAAAGTTTTGTCCTGATGTGCACTGTATGGTGTATAGCCTGAATGACAAATAAGGTCTATCTCTCCATCTATCTGTTCTTTCCTGCAGTGGTACGACGCCCTTAAGGCCGTGGCCAGACTCCCGACTGGGATCCCAAAGGAATGGAGGAAGAGGGTATGTACCTTAAACTAAGTATAACATGGTATTGTTGAGTGCACTGTTGTCTTTTCCCATGTTAGCAGGCTGTACCCTACATCATACATTTATCCTCTCTGTTTGAACCCAGAAGTCACTTAGCAAAACAAAGTGATGACCCAGTTGTCCTGTTACAAGTTATTGTCGTCAACCTGTGAGCGGAGGGTTTTGCAGTCTTTAGAGAGACAGGAACAATATTCAGAGGCACTTTGTCTTCGGCTCCATTTATCTCACATCATGATTTCATCTCTTTGGAGGCGAGAGCAGGGAAATGGAAGTGATTGCTTTCATGTTGTCAGAGGACGTAAACAATGAAATCTCCTTCCCGAACTTGCAAAACAAATTGAGCCACTGTGAGCAAGGAGCCTCTTGACACAAGTGCTGGAGGAAAACGAGACCCAAGAAGGTAAAATAGGAAAGATGAAATATTTGCTGACATGGCTCAGTGGGGACTGTCGTCTCTCTGCAGGTTTGGCTGACACTGGCAGACCAGTACCTCCACAGCATCTCTATCGACTGGGAGAAGACGCTTCGGTTTGCCTTTAACGAACGCAGCAACCCCGACGACGACTCCCTCGGCATCCAAATCGTCAAGGCAATCACATCGTACTGTTGTGTTGGGGGTTGAGGATGAGATGAATGTGTGTGGGCAGCGTGTGTGTGTGCTGACTTAGCAGCACGGGGTCCAGTGGTGAAGCCTCAGCATTTTTCCACAGCGTGCAGATTAAGATTAGAGACTGTTCAGGGTCACCAAAACATAATATTACTTTGGTGCATTGGTAGTCCTGCAGCCCATCTGGGATGATATTTTACCAGAGTTGTTGAGATTTATTTATTTTCTAATAAATATGTGTTTTAAAAGTGTTTGTAATGATATCCAGCAGTTGGATGAAAGCTGATGTGATCATGAAGAGCAGCATCTGGTAGAGGATGTTTGCTTGGCATGACTGCGTCACAGAAACATCACGGTGACTCAGAGATTCAACAGGGCAAAGTCCGATTGTCGGCTTCACTGTGTTTACCTTCCTGTCACAGTCTTTGTCATAAATACATCAAATGACCATATAATCACATAATGCCCTGACTTGTACTTAAATAATCCACGCTGTACACCCTCCAGGACCTGCACAGGACGGGCTGCAGTTCTTACTGTGGCCAGGAGGGGGAGCAGGACAGGGTGGTGCTGAAGAGAGTGCTGCTCGCCTACGCCCGCTGGAATAAAAGTGTGGGCTACTGCCAGGGATTCAATGTACTGGCCGCACTCATTTTAGAAGTTACTGAAGGCAATGAGAGCGACGCCCTCAAGGTATTAAACCTTTGTTTGTAAAATACCCTCAAAATTAGTTTTATGCTGGAAAAATTGCTGCCTCTCTTGAATACTGATTAAACTTCACTGTCTTTTTCTGCGCTCAGGTGATGATCTATCTGATTGACAAAGTGCTGCCTGAGAGTTATTTTGCCAATAACCTGCGAGCATTGTCAGGTAAACGCACTGACACGCATGCAGGCTGACGAAAACTGAAAAAGGCAACACGTGACGTTTTGATTTCAGCCTTGAAATAAACAACAAGTTCTATAAGTTTATACAAAATAAGTACGGATACATTAGAGACAGATCAGTCCACTCGACTGATTGATTTGTCCTTCAGTGGAAATTAATTTTAAATAAGTTTTCTGAGAAATTCACTTGTTCCCATATCTGTCACTATATGCTGGTTTACTTAGTCTTCTGTTATAATTAGGGTGTTGGACTATTGGTTGGACCAAACAATGAATTAAAATATATCAACTTTGACTGTGCAAAGAAAAGTATTTGCCAGTAATTCATTGTTCAAAAAAAGATTTTAATTACAGACCTAATCATCCATAGTACCTACTGATCTGAGTAACTGATCTGTAACGTGTCCCTCTGTCAGTGGACATGGCGGTGTTCAGAGACCTGCTGCGTCTAAAGCTGCCCAGACTCTCCCAGCATCTCCACCACCTGCAGAAAGCTGCCAACAGAGAAGCTGGAGGTACAAATCTGTGTGTTTCTTTTTATAAAAAGGCGTTAACGTGAGCATAAGCTTAAGAAAACAGCACCGTCTGTGTGGCATTCGCATGTTTTGCCTTAATGCGTAGAGGCCTTGTTGAGTGACGGATACACCTCATGTCACAGGTAACACGTCTGTTTTCTCTCAGGCAGCTACGAGCCTCCGCTGACCAACGTGTTCACTATGCAGTGGTTCCTCACCATGTTCGCCACCTGCCTACCGGCGCCCACCGTGCTGAAGATCTGGGACTCGGTTTTCTTCGAGGGTTCGGAGGTGCTGTTCAGGGTCGCCCTCGCCATCTGGGAGAGACTGGGAGAGTGAGTGGAGCCTCATGTGAATGATGTGAATTGTCCGGTTTTGTGCTATTAATCAACATGAAATATGATTATTTTAATGCTTGAACATTAAAAACAAAAAAACAAAAAACACAGCCCTATGCTCAGACACCCAGACCTGCTGAATTCTCCAAGTCTGGTGAGGATTTTGATGTTTGATTATTAGGAAACTAAAAATGAATGTCTACATAAGCGTATTTATTTGTAGACATCCTGCTCTCCTCTCTAGATTCTTTTCTGTTGATGTTTGCTTCCTGGTTTTCCTGCTCATCTTCCTCCCTCCTTGTCTGTCCAGGAGGATCGAATACTGTCAGACAGCAGACGAGTTTTACAGCACAATGGGATGTCTCACTCAGGAGATGCTGGAGGACAACCTCATCGATTCTACTGAACTCATGCAGGTACCCGATCTCCATTGATTTTTTTAAAAAAGAAAGAAAATAAAGCAGAATCTGCAGACAGGTTTTTGGTGAGTCCGTGCAGTATTGACCAATCATGTAGGACCAGGCCCCAGCTGCAGAACAGGATGTGAACTGAAATGTGATATTGGAACCCTTTGGTTATTGTCTGATGATGATTTTGTTTTTGATAATTTTATCTGCGTTCATTACAAGAGAGTCGTCTCTCAGCTCCAGCACCGTTCTCGCTTCTCGAGTTGGTAATGGGACTGTAAACAATGGCCGGCGCCTGGAAGAGGAAGCTTTGGACTGAACATCTGTTATCTGAAAGCCTGCTGACTACCCAGAAACACTGGTCATTACCCTCAGAGGCTAATTCTGTGATTGACACATGATAGCTAATGGGTTCACAAACAAAACCCTTCACACAATTTTAACCTCTTTTGTGATTTTTTTTTTTTTTGTAAATGTAGAATATCCAACTATGTCCTCAAAAACACCTCAACCACCTCTGCTCTCCCCGTCTCACGACTGTGAAACCAAGAAGGGGTGGCCATCTTTGGAACTGTGTGTTTACAGATATTCTGCATATTGTGCCTTTAAACTGATACAATCCCAACGTTTTCCCTCCGCCCTCCTCCCTCCTCTCCTTCTGTCAGGAGGTCTACTCCATGGCCGTGTTTCCTTTCCCTCAGCTGGCTGAGCTGAGAGAGAAATACACCTACAACATCACTCCGTTCCCTACCTCAGTCAAATCCAATGGAAGGTTTGTTCATTATTAATGTCACTGTTTTTTAATGTTTTGATCAGAAATACTGAAGGTAAATATTAAACAGAGAACCTTTAAACTAGAGGCTTGATTTTCTTTTTAAAATAACTTTTGATGCGTGTGTCTGTGTGATATGGCGACGATGGTTATAGCACCAGCAGTGATGATGATGTTATTATCTGTAGTGGCGGTCTGGGCAACTGGGAGAGTGATGACGACGCCGACATGGATGATGAAGACTCTGTGGTGACAGCGCTTGGTTGCCTGGGTCCCCTGGGGGGCCTGCTGGCCCCTGAGCTGCAGAGATACCAGAAACATCTGAAAGGTCAGCACAGCCACATGAATCATCGCACAGGACGTCTTTAATGACGGCCTCTGGAGAGCGTTCAGAGACAGCAGCCAAGTGGCTCAAGACAAACTGCCGCCCCAAATTCTCATGTTCTGCCCCCAATTTGACTCCAATTACAAACTGTCTCTGATCTGTTTCCTCCAGACAAATCCCCACTTCCTCCTCCTTCAGTGGCTCCTCCAGAGATGGAAAAAAAAATGCAAAGAGCCTGAGGGATTTAGTTAAAAACATTGGTTTAGATCTAAAGCAGCAGCCATCACGCTCCACAGAGATTTAGAAATGACTTTAGAGAAATGAGTGCTTCATTTAACATCACAAGTAGATCTCAGTACAACTGAACTGACCTGGTTCTAAAGGGAAACGTGGCTCATACTCAAAAGAAAGTGAAGCAAATGAAAGATCAGTAAATCATTCCGAGACAAAGTCCACCACCACCAGCTGCTTTGTGCCGCTGGGTCGGATTAGGTTTTTGCAACATAAAAAGAAGGAAGCTGCCGATGGAAAAACAAGTTTCAACACACTGACCTTTTTCTGTGAAGCCAAGGAGAAAATGTCAAACATGTCTCAAGAAAATTTCCTTGTCTTCAAAGGCTGCTTTTGCCTAAAAGTATATAATGTAATAATATCATGTCATCAAAAGCAAAGAAAAAATCAGTAAGGACTGACTTTGCTGGATCGACTTCATCCAGAAAATTCTAACTTTAGACTGAATGCATTTTTGTGGTGTGTAAGACAGTCTCAGTCAGTACGTATTTCAGGAAACCTTTGGTCTTTTAGATATAAAATAAATACAACAAACTCTTTTTTTTACTTGGCACTTAGTTTAGTGTCTTCAGTACTCAGCCGATCTTGATTAAAGGGGATAAAAACAAAACTGGGTGAGCAAATAAGTTGGAAAAGGAGCTTAAAAAAGCCACATTGGATTTTGGCTGATTTGTGTATTTTGCTGGAATGTTTCCTTCCCCCCTTTGTGAACCAAAGCCCTTGACTCTAATCTCCGAATCTCTCGATTTCATCTGTCAGTCTCACGGTCTGAAAGCCAAAATCACAGTCATGGAAAAGTAGAAAAACTGTTTGATTTTGGTATGAAAAAAGCACAACATGAGACCTGATTATTCTTCTCTTGACCCCCAGACCAGCGAGCAGAGCAGGGGAACATCGCAGAGCTGAGCCCAGGAGCGGTGGGAGCCGGAGGGGCGGGAGGTGGAGGAGGACGAGGGGGTGCCAAGGCGGAGCATCAAGCAGCAATCAACAGCATGATGATGGAGAGAATGAACACCGACATCTACGCCCTGAAGAAGCAATACGCACGCATCAAAAGGCGTCAGCAACAACAGGCTATGCAGCTCTACATTCGCACAGGTGTGTGTGTGTGTGTGTGTCACTCTTTGACTTTCCACTGTTTTGTTTTTATTCTTCAACTATTATGCCTTTTCCTGATGTGGAAGCACAGCTACTGACAGAGTAACCCAGCTACAGCGACTTATTGTTCATGAACACATAAACATAGAAAACAGAACAGTTCAGTTTTGAGAAATAGCCCCTCATGAACCTTTTGATGCTGAAACCAGAGATTTTCAAAGAGAGAGGCAGGCCTCCAAACTGTTTCAGGAGAGGCTTTGTGAAAGGAAGTGAAAAAATATTAAGTTAGTTATCAAAAGGAAATCATGTAGAATCACCTGAATGTGTGGGATTAGGTTAAGAGAGTCCAGAGATACTGTCATTTTACTGTTTTCAAATATTCTCTCTCATTATATTCTCAGAAGTTCTCTCTCCCTCTTTACATGTTTCATATGAAGTTTCATATGAAATATCATGTTTTAGACTGTGTTGACTCAATTGATACAGTCACACAGTCATGATCCTATAGGACTCCATGAATTAAGTGAAACTAAGCAGGTAAGCTGTGGGTGGGGGGTTTGCTGTTTGGTGACAGTAAACCAGGAGAGACTTCTTCTATAAACGACACTGTAAGCTTTCCCTGAGAAGCACAAAAGCATAGAAAACACAGAGGAGGCTCTAACCTGGGTAGAAACACATGCATGCAGCAGGAAGTTGGATGTTTCACAATGATGTGTGACTCGTAGGACCGAGACCTAAAGTGGCCACGAGTCCGGGTGTTCTTCAGGAGTGTCCCAACAGTTGCAGCGACGGTACTGGCCATCACACTGACGGTACTGGTGTCGGACCAAAGGGTCCTCTGAAACTGGGTGCTGTGGGGCTGATTTGGAGGGTCTTTAATGATTCATTCTTGTCGCATTAAAATAATTGAATGTTTTAAGGGGCATAGTCAAGAACTGCAGTCATGAAATCTTTTTATAATCAAGCCGTGTGTTCCCGAGGCAGATTTCCAGTCGAATTTTTCATTGGGTTTATGAAGAAAATCTCAAATTTCTGACCACAGTGTGCAGCATAAGAATTCACTGTTGAGTTTAATGTGGTAGAAAAAACCACATATATCATGCCTATTTTAAAATAAACTGAAGAAAAAACCCACGGGGAGGAAAGCATTGGAAATCTGGTGAGGGAGCTGCTGCCTCCACGTACACGCACTCTGACTAAATCAGGTTTTGGTTGCTTTAGCTTGAATACACATCACGCTCTCAAAATGCTGTAGGGTGCATTCATGTATGATTTATTTTGTTCAATAGAAAGTGTTGAACAAACAGAGTGGTATTAAACACCTACATCTAAATATGTGGATACACAGTGTTCACAGCTGGTGATGGTTTTTCTTCTAGTTGAAGATGAAGCCAAGAAACCAGCTGTTTTCTGAATATGTGTTTCGAGACATCTGTCACCACTGTATATAAGACGGGTCCATCACTTAAAAAGCCAGAAAATGATGCTACAGGGACAGTTTTAATGAAAAAACACTGTGTGCTTTTATTGCACTGATAATTCTGGAGAGCATCCATTCATCTCCAGTAGTGTCAGATGTCTCCAACTTGATTTGATTTTGCAAATGATTCATGTGTCTTTGGGTGCATGCTGATTTGGGCAAACGCTGACTTCTGTTAGCAACCTCTGATTCCTTCCGTTTGCTGCTCCTCCCATCTAACATTTGGTCTGTGAAGCTTGTGTAACAGTATTACATTGAGAGCTGATGTTTTTGCCCTGTCCAATTCAAACATCTGTTCTCCTCTCACCACACGCTAATCATCACTCATATAAACACTGAAAAGCTCAGTAATCAGCTTTTACAAAGATATGTTTACATTAACGTGGTTTACTGACATGGAGAAAAGGCCAAAACACTGTATTTTACTGTGCATATATTAGGAGAGAAATTAATGTGCACTTGGCCAGTAGTCCAAAATACTGTGTGTCTCATTCTGTCCTGATGTATAAAAAAATCTCTGGACGCCCTCTGGTGTCTTGAGGTTTGAGGCTACAGCTGCTCTGAACAGCTGACTGTTAATGTATTTATGTGACTCAGTCGCAGCTGCATGTTTAAACAGAAATGGTTCATTTCTGTCTTTGCTATAATGCAGATGCAAGAAAATCAATCTGAGAATTTTGTACTATAGATACATTTTTCATGCGTCATTTATTTAGTAAAATAACATTCTGATGATTCAGTTTGCGCGGAAATGTAAAACAAACTAAAGCCTTATAGAAAAATTAATAAACCACTAAGAGCAACCAAAGTCCTGGGAAACATATACATCTCTTGTCTTTTCTTAAAATTGTCAGTGGAGGGGGAACATTTGATCATTTTCACGCTATACTATGTACTGTGCTGTTGGCTGGGCCGAGCATCCATTGTAAACCTATATTAATTTGTTTTTGTTTCCCCTTACATTCTCTCCAGACAAGTGCCCCGCCACCCGTGTCCTGGCCTCCCAGCTGAACCCTTCCGGCTCCGTAATCAACCACCTCCTTCTGGGTCGGAAACCACGCGGAGGCTCCAGACTCACATCCACTAGCACATCCACACTGCCAGGGTCACGGGCCACTTTTCTGTCCCAGAGTCAGAACTCCCCGACCAGGCAGCGCTGTGACTCCAACAGCACTGGATCCCCAGGGAGCACTGGACGAGGCGCAGGGTCGCCTTGGCGTGCTCATGTCCGGGCACATCGAAGGAACATAGCCAGGGCCCGAGCACAGTTGGGCTTTGGCGATTCAGAGGAAAGGGAAGATGAGGAGGAAGAAGGAGCATTGGCTGGAGTGGAGGGTAAAGAGGAGAGGGAAGTTGAGGAAAATGATAATGAGGAAGAGAAAGAGGGGGTTGACTCTTCTGTCTCTCCATCTACTGATCCATCTGGTACAGAGTCAGTATGTGAAGAGAACCAACAGGTTGCAGATGAGTCCAAAGAAGTGGAAGTTGCAGAGGTGGTGGTGCAGCTGCACTCCCTGGATTTAGAGAAAGAATCAAATGTGACCTCCCCAAACAACGCAAACTCAGATGCACAACCCACCCTACCAGAGCCTAAACCTGTACCCCAAGTCCCTCTTCTTCCTCCTCCGCCGTCCTCGAACAGACACAAGGAGTCTCATTTCTCAGGTTCAGGGAGAAACAGCGCCTCTGACAGACACCTTCCCACCATTGCTTTACCTCCACCTGACCGCTCCTTCAGCATCCCTTCTTCCTCACCTTCCACCGCAAGTCCTACCTCTTCTCCGGTCCCTACATCTGCTTCTCTCGGCCCGTCCTGCTCGTCTTCTCCATCACCACCCTCCACTCCAACACCAAGCTCCACATCCTTCCTCTGGCCATCCCCTTCAGCTAATGACCCCTCCTCTCTCTCTCTTCCGGCATCCTCAACCTTTTACAAAACTTCCTCACCCTCTACTCCCTCACTTTCCTCCATCTCCTCATTGTCCAGATCTCACATGTCCTCCTCTCCGTCAACCCCAGTGTTCTCGTCCACCGGCGCCATCACTCCCAAGCAGCAGGTTTTTTCCCCATTCCCTAGCGTAAAGCAACCAAGGAAATCAGCTGCAGCCAGAAATCTCGGTCTCTATGGCCCTACATCCAGAACCCCCACTGTTCACTTCCCTCATCTCACCCGCAACCTCAACCGTAGTAGTGGTGTTGGCACTACCGGGAGGCGATGAAATCTCTGCGCTCATGACCTGATGCTAGAAACACACCATTGTTACACGAAAAGATCATTCTATATAACTACACCGTGTTGCCTCCTACATACCAAGAAAATTACCTGTATCTTATTTGAAGTAGATTGAAAGTTCTAGAAATGTACAGTTCAGATGTGTGTAGAAATTGCCTGAAATTCACAAACAATTACAAACATTTAGGAACTAGTTGATAATTACTGGTGAAGGGAATTTCTTTATTTTGTTTAAGGTTTAATCAACATTTACACTGTACGTCTAAGGTAAAGCTAACACAGGACTGTAAGACTATTACAATATCAAGCCCTTTACAGTGGCCTATGCAGGTCCTCCTTGACCAAGATGGATACATGATAAAAAAAAAAAAAAGATGAGACATCACATGTGAACTATGTTTTTAGGACTTTACATTGAATTTGTGCTGGACATCTGTTCAGTAATGGTTTGTGAACCTCGAGAAAAGGATTGTCCCTGGACTGAAACATGAAGAAACTGTGGCCTGGACAAATGCTTCCTTCTGGACTCAGTATGGATCACATGTGGCCACTTGATGAACTACCTTTTTTTCTATGAGATGACACAATAGCCATCCAGTTGTTTTTATGCCAAGAAACAATAGATTCTTAAGAATTGTTGTAAATGTGTGTGCCCAAAAAACTTCCCAATCTGAAAAACTTTGATGTCCTGAAGCACTTGCCATTTTTTGTTCAGTCTGATGGTGAAATCATTCTGTGTGTGCACTCTGTAACGTGACTGTTGAACACCAGGAATGTAATATATCAGTAAATAATTAAGAAAGCATGAATGGTAATGCTACTCCTAGCTTGGCCAAGTTTCGCTTGGACCATTGGGGTGTGAATACTGTGTAAATGAAATGTGGGAGTTCAAAATATGAAGGAATTTGTCACATAAAATCATAGTGGTTAAAATATGGTGTAAAATAAACTTGCACAGCGATTAAGTTGAGACATCAAAGTTGATTCCTATTCCAAGCCCTATGAAAGTATTCTTACTTAGAAACTTACCACACAGCTGCTGCTTCTCACTGGGTTTTAAAAATGGAGTCCGGTTGGGTAAACACAGGCAAAAATCGCAGTGTGGTCAGTCATGTCCTACAACCTCTCAGTGAAAACAAAATGTAAAAACTGCAGCACAACATATTGCTTCATTGTTTTTACATCTGATGTTTTTGTTTTGGTGATTTGATTCACAGAAATCAACTTTTTTCTAAATGATAAATCAAAACAACCATTGACAGGTCACTTGTAATATTCCGTTGGCATGAAGAAGACAAATTTAACCTATTTTGAATGTTGCTAAATGTTAGTTTCAACAAGACAAAGATTATAACTGGAAGTGACATACATTATAGTTACTAGTCTTGGGCAATTCATTACCAGAATTGTACAAAAAATCCACAAGTTAAAGCTTTTAATATACATAATTTGGCGCCCAAGTGAATCTGTAATAACTGCCCCATTATTTAAAACCGTCATTTATAAGATAATAAACTTTAATTATTTTTTCTAGATGGGGTAGAAAAAGAGCTGCGCGCAGATGCAACATGTCACTTCCGGTTGCCATCTTCGTTTAGTTTAATAAACAGTTGCAACCTGTGAAACACGAGTCAAAAAGAAAACCTGTGCTGTGCAATGGATGGAACATTTTCCCCTCCTGTTGGCCATCAGGGTCGTTTAGGAAGGTGTAAATATCTTCAAAACGGCGGTAAGTGTTGTAGTGGAAAAAAAGAAGTTAGCTGTTAGCTAACATTTAGTATTACTCCAGATGACTCAAATGTGGAAAGCCGTGAACAAGGTTCCAACAGAGACACGAACCAGAGCTGAACTGTATTTGCTTTTTCTGGATGTGCGCCGTAAGAGGAGATTTGTCGTGTTTAAGTGAAATGTGGTCAGTGAGAAGCTACAGAGCAGTTTACTTTATTTGGGCTTAAGTTAGCTAACGTTAGCTGCCTAGTCCCAAATGGGGCTACAGAGATGTTCAAAGCATCACGTTCTCATATTGTCGTCTTTAAACCAATGCAGTTGGCAAAATCTTAATTAAAATGAAGTGTGCTGAGAAGTTCATAGCTGTTATTATTCAACACTGTATGCAATGATGATATGTTTTGATATTCTCATGCCAATGCTCTCCATTGTGATAACATGTAAAAGTGTTAGCATGAAAGACCAGATCCAGTAATCCTCCAGGGACTCGAGAATGATTTTGTCCTCTGATTTTTAACCATCACAACTGTGTTATGAAAAGATCAAGTTACAACTTCAATCAAGCATCTCTGTACACATCTTTATTACTATTTTAGTCTTATTTACAGCCTCACAAAAATCTTTGTTTGTTGTCATCTTCAGTATATTCAGCCATATGTTTGTTTAAGGACATTGTTTTGCAAGGTTGTTCTCAGCAGTATTGGAAAAATGGAAATACACTGGAAAACATTTGCTGCTTCATGAGCTTTCAACTGAAACTGTGGAAACCTGCCAACTTCGTGTCATCTTCCTCATCCTGTTACTCACAAAAACACATAAATACTGTAATTTACTGACAGCAAACAAGGTTTTCTCCATATTTGGTTTCACATAAAATAGCAGTTGTGTGTAGCGTGTGCATGCGTTTGTCTTTGACTGACTGTACTGTATGGTGTAAGTAAAGAGAAATCGCACCACATAGTTCACACCAAAGTATCCTTGATTATTGGGAAGAGGTTTGATGTCAACTGAGGGCACTGCTGCACTCCAAATAAAGAAATACTTGGAAGAAAGTGAAGTGGCTCTGTTGCCTGGACTTCTTTTTAAATGCCATATGTAATACTATTCAATATAGTTTTAATTTGTTGCTTAAAAATGTCTTGGCTTAAGTAGTTTGTGTCTCTGATTGGCTATACAGTTCTGTTCAGCCTTTGTTTTAATTTATTTTAAGACATTATTTATCCACTGTAGCTATTCTGTTTCCTGTGTGTTTATATGTGATTGTAGCCTAAATATTAATTTGAATAATTATTTGAATAGTTATACTATAGAGTTTCGCTCATAAGTAGGGTTGGGCACCAACCCAGTCGCTCTCCTCCTCATACTGAGGTAGCTCTTGCTTTAATACTGTCTCTGGTTGTTATAAGGCCATTGTAGGATAAGTGGCAAATCACTAAGCTAAACTGCTTTCTGGCAATATTGGATTTACAGGTTTTTGCAGTAATAAGTTGAAGTAACTTTTTCAGTCAATTAACTGGCTTGAAATTCAGTTTTAAACAGGTACAAAACCAGCAGCAGTCTAAAACACACACACATTTTATTGTACAGGATTAACAATGAAGAGAACAATAAAAACTACAGTATCTGAGGACTTGATCCAAATGACAGCATCAACAAAACTCCTGAGGTACGAGAAGAAAACACGTCACAAAAACACTATAATTAAACTCTGCTACACATAATACACATAATAGTTTTACATCCAGCTGATGGTGCAGTATTTCAACAGAATTAAATTATAACTATTTACACAACAAAGAGCTGTTAAAATGTATTTTCATCAGATGAATTTAACATCTGTTCCCAGCATGGAGGTAAAAGTCTATATAAGCTTTAGACTAGAACAGGTAATAAAACCATTAATACGACAGTAGATTTAGTTTGATGTCACCAAATTTCTCATTTTGCTTAACTCAAAAGAAGTGAACTTCATAAAGTATCATCAGGCACCTTAAGTTAATTATAATACATTTTCTATTGGTGAAGACTCTTCTGGTCAGTGCAAAGGCAAATTAAGGGAGTTACATACTTTAGAATAATTAAATATGCTTTCAAACTTAAGGATTTGCTATGATTGTTTTGGAGTTATTATCCATACTGTCATACTGTGAGAAAGTTTAAAGCCACTACATATTTAACAAATTCTATGTGCAGCATCACAATAGAGTTTAGGTAAATTGTTCATTTTTATCAAAATCTCTCGGTTTATCATCTTTGCCTCTTATTCTCAGGTCTCAGAAATGTTCGTGGCTGTTTTTCTTTTATTTGAAGTTTTGATATGGAGAGACATAGAAAAGACATAGAGCCCATCACAGTTGTATGTGCCTTAAACCCAGGACACCCCCTTAGTGGTTATCATGTCTGTGGATCAGTTGAGTTTTGTGACATCCATGGTCTAAAGTCTCTGCAGTTTGATTCAGTTACAGTAAGTGCTTGTTGTGACTGAGCGGCTTGTTTCTAGGTAGCAGGATGCTGGTCTGGGGGTCAGCGTGCTGCGATGCGAGCCATGCCCGGATTAACAAAGGAGAAGTTTCTGAACATTGTCTGGTCAACGCTGTTGATGAGTGTGCGATCCGCACATGACAGCCGGGGATTTTCATTGATAAACTCTTTGTCAAAGTTACTGCAGTCACTGGGTGACGACTACAAGGGAGGAAGGGAAAATAATTCAGTATGCAAAATGATAGGTGTAAGAAAGAAACGAAAAGGTGGCATCCTGCTGTTCATCCATCATGAATCTACTTACTAAAGTTGGCCTGAAGGGTGGCGCCACCTGTCGCTGTTCCAGGGCATTCCAGTCGATGCTGCTGAAGAAACTGTGCTGTCTGATTTTGCCTTTGATTCCCAGCCGCTCCTCGGGCTCCCTCACAAACAACTGGGGCACAAACACACCGCAGGTCACAAACTGTAATAGACTGCTCTGGATATGAGTGATAAACTGAGGCAAATAATACAGACAGTCCAACAGAAAGTCAGCTTCTAAAGATGTACTAGTTCAGTATCTATAATAAAACATTGAGACACACACACCAACACAGACAGTATCTGACCTTGATCAGAATGTCCTTGGAGTCTTTGGTTAGCCAGCGGGGATAAACAGGGTTGTCAGTTCGTATGGACTGAAACAGCTCCTCTTCATCGCGGCCATGGAACGGAGACTGACCTATGAGCATCTCGTACAGCAGCACTCCGAATGACCACCAGTCCACTGAGCTGTTGTACTTCTGGCCCAGTAGGATCTGATACACAAAACACACAAAAACCGATGAAACTGGATGTCCCCAGCTTTGTTCTCTGTCTGGCTGTTCTAAATTTGCCGTAGGTGCGTTTCTGTTAGAACATTGCGTGGGATCACCTCAGGAGCAATGTAGTCGGGTGTCCCGCAGAAAGTGGATGTCCGCAAGTCATCATGCATGTTCTCCTTACACATGCCAAAGTCTGCTATCTTTATATGACCCTCAGAGTCCAGCAGCACATTATCCAGCTTCAGATCTCTACAGAAGAATGGGAAGACACAAACATACAGAAAGCACTTTCAGTTTGACCTTTTGTGCATGACCTATCGGTTTGGGTTTGCTTCTGGCTCAAACTCACACTCTACCTGTAAATTATTGCTTTAGAGTGTAGGAACTGGAGCCCACAGATGATCTCAGCTGCATAGAAGCTGCAGGAAGACACAAGCAGCAGGGAGAGGAAGATTCAGAAGTTACAGTTGTGTGTGTTAACAGGCATGCATTCAGCGTGTTGGATGATGGATGCGGGACATACGTGGCTCTGTGCAAGTCAAACTTGTGGCAGTTCTGGATGTGGAACATGAGATCCCCTCCATTCAGATACTCCATCACAAAGAAGAGGTTCTCCTGGTCACAAAAATGCAAAGAGGTCAGCGCTCAGAGTGGAGGTCCACAGATGAGTTCTGAGCCTCCGAGTGCACACGGTTATTACCTTGGTCTGGAAGGTGCAGTAAAGATGTGCCAGAAAAGGGTTTTCCCAGGCTAAAGAGAGGACCCTCCTCTCCACCATGGTGCACTCGACATCATCGTCCATCAGCACCACGTCCTTTTTTAGAGCCTTCACCGCAAAGAACTCGCCACTTTTTTTCAGCTCAGCTAAAAACACCTGGAAGCACAGTAGAAACAAAACTTCTGTGGCTGGATGGCCCATATTTTCTTTGCCTGCCCCCTTCATTGTATAAAATGTTTGCTGCCACTCTCTTTCACTGTAAGACTTCTCTGAGTCTGCGATAAGAAATCCATAAACCTTATATATGTTTCTAATTTTTGTCATCACTCAACACTTTTGCTACGTCCCATTTTCCTTTTGTCCTTTTATTTAAAATAAACCTATCTAGACATTTTTTGTATGTTTACTTCTAAAATGAAAATCTCCATTTTTAAGTATGTCCATTTTGCTTAACTCTGATGTAAATCCTGCTCTGTACTCTTCTCTTTTCAATCAGGCTGCCTCTTGTACCTTGCCAAAACTGCCTTTCCCGAGCATCTTGTGCAGGACGAAGTCATCAGTGGTGAATTTGGGTTGGTGGTCCTTCCTGGGAACGGCGTACAGGGGCTCTTCCTCTGCCAGCACCTCGGTGATCGGCCTGTTGATGTCAGTTGGTCCTTCCCATGAAACACCCTGCAACTCTGCAGCAAGAGGCAGGTCAGGAAGCAGGAATGGAAAACACTTGCATTATTGAAAGAAAAACTATCAAGCAGAAGTGACTTGGTGCTTGATGAGAATGGAGATTTTAGTGGTGGTGTACCTTTGTTTGCAGGTGTAGCTGTGCCCGTTACTAACCCAGACGGAGCTCGCACCATTCCTGGCTGGCTGACGCCTACTGGCCCTTCTCGACTGATAATGTCAGTTTCTCTGATGCTTTTGGCCTAAAGGCAAAAGGTAGGACCAGCAGACTCAGACTGAGGGTTTGGGTTTTGATTCAGCATAATTTTTTTGTTAAATCATTTACACCATCTCGTGAGACTTCAGATCTCTCACCAGGAAACATAAGTCATTACCAACACCTTAAAACCAGCAGCAGTTCCTCAAAATGCACACATTTAAACATTTTGAAAGTGCAGAAGATTTGTTGTTCTGACCTGCTGTTTACTCTCGATGATGGCCAGAGCTTCTGCCATCAGTTTTTGGTTGACCCCGCAGAGGTTGGCTACTTTCTTCTGGCATTTATGATGGACGTTCATGCTACATTCTGCACAGGAAACGCAGCATTACCCCAGTTAATCATGTGAAAAAATGTGCCATTTGAGCATCTATGATGACCTGATTGTGCCTTCACATACTGAAACACACAATGTGTGATGCAACAGATGTTGAAGTCATGAGTATGTAAGATAAAGAATATAATTCTCTTAGTTGGCCAATGCATTGCGTCATTTGTTTCCAGAGGAAACGATTTTTTCTCTTATTTTCTCTCGTGATGTCCACTGTGTAGTTGCATGTGTTCTCATTTGATTAACTTTACATGAAACGCTGCGTCTTCCAGCTGCTCTGACAGCTGCAGTGTGTTTCTGCATATTCCTGATGGGAAATGTTGAAATATGCGCTGTTGTGCCAGCTGCTGGAAGGATATAATGTCATATCGCTACTACATATGACTACCAGACTCTGAAATTCTTTGGAAGGATTAAATGTTCCTTTACGGGCTGAGATAATGTTCTCACACTTGAACTAAACCCTTGTCTAATTCTACTGACCTCTATATGTCCTCTGTCTAATAGGTCTAATAGTCTTTCCTCTGTGGATTCTTCCTTTTTGTCTATATTAAAGTGTTTTTGGAGGGGGCTTAAGCTCTGACAACTGAAGGTGTTGTATTCTGTAGAAGTTTTAAAGGCCTTTTCTCAAATGTCTGATTTTCGATGATATAAGTAGTTGCATTGACTTGACTTTGGCACTGCCCTTGACTTTTTTGGTACACACTAAAGTAAATTGCTTTCCCGTTTCTTTTAGGCTCGCTGCATTCAGTTAGTAACATCAGTTGCAGTAACCATAACCCTGCCTGACATAAAGACAGATCAAACCACAGATAAATGATATCATAAAACTCTCGTCTCTCACCCTCACATTTGAGCCCCTGCTTGGCGAGCCCCCACAGCAGAGTCCCACAGTGTTCACAGAAAGTGGGGCTTTTGTAGTTGTAGACTTTGAACCTGTGGGGCATGTCGATCTTGAAGCGCTCTTTGTGGATCTGCAGCACATGCATCATATTGTACAGATCATCATGGAGGCCCCAGTACAGGTTAAGCTTTACAGCAAACAAAGCCAAGAGCAGTAGAAGCACTTCCTTTATCCAGACAGTGGGTGGCAGGTCTGCCCTTCTACACTGAGTACTACAATGTAAGGTTTTGCATTCTCTTTTGGTTTCATGCGTGTGAACTCAGCACACATGTGGAGGAAGTGAAACAAAAGCAAGAAGATGAAAGCAGCAAAAGAAACAAGAATGTTTGTTGTAATGGTACCTCTGCATGAGGTGACTACTTGATTAGTAAGCACCATAAACCACAAGTTTACAAATCTCTTACACATGCTACATCAGCAATCTCCGGATTTAACTCAGGCTGCTTGGAGGAAAAGACTCGCTGTCGCAGAGCATTTATGTGAAAGAAACGATGACATACTCACCATTGTTTCCTTGCTGTTAATGGCTGAGCCGGTGCATTTGGCGATTACTTTGTCTATGCACTTTTTGTGAATAGCAGCATTGCACTCTAAAAGACACAAAGATGACAGGGTTAAGACAAAGAGTGGAAGGTGGAATCGTTCAAACTTCGTAACGTCAGTGGAAAATAACACTCACGTCTGCATTGGTAGCCCTGCTTGTTAAGACCCCTGTGATGGATAAAAAGAGGTGAAATGACTAATACGATGATGAAGAAAAGGATCATTTGGGTGATCTGTGATGCTGATGTTTGCTGCTTACCAGACAAACTCTTTGCAAACGGAGCAGAAGGTTGGTTGAGGGAAGAAGGTGGCGCTGAACTCGTGACATTTGACCGTGTGAATTTTCGCCTGTTTGATGGCTCCTCGCCGCTGGTGGAGGGCGAACAGACCATCTCTCTCGCGTTCGCTCTCTGGGTCTCCCTCAGTCTGACCTGCAGCATCTGAAACACATGGTGCAAACCAGACAAATGGATGCGAAACAAGTTGAGCTCAGCTTTGTCTGGGCAGAGCGGTCGCTTACTGCCAAGAAGATTCCACACCTGTATTTCAATTTCTCACCTCTTGTGGACTGAGTGTTTCTTCAGAACACTCGCAGTTTCATTTTGACCAAACAGTTTATAATATCTCCTATGGGTGAGTCAGACTTCTCTGTTGCTGTCCCACTTTGTGATCTACATTTTAGACAT
Organism: Scatophagus argus; assembly: GCF_020382885.2. Lineage (NCBI taxonomy): Eukaryota > Metazoa > Chordata > Actinopteri > Scatophagidae > Scatophagus > Scatophagus argus. Next base: position 2,698,966 of record NC_058514.1, on the reverse strand, counting down.
AGAAACTTGGCCCAGTGTTAAAACACTGATCCTTCATGGTACTTGTAAATTGCTGGCAATATTTCAGGTGTATGAAATACAGCTACACATTTTAGTGATTTTCTAACAGGATGTAGCTTTTGTCTAGACATGTAGACGTCTTATATGTTTCGGTTATATTTGTTCAGATCTTTGGGTATATGTTTATGTCTTTTGGAACACTGTGTGTATTCACAGTCCTCTTGTATGTGTAAATGTACTTGACCAATAAAGCTATTGTTGTGCTGAGTCGTTATGATTATTTAGTTGCTTACGTAAACATTTGGAACTTATCAGTCAGTCAGATCAGTTCAATGCATGCTGACAAGTCGCTCATGTACAGTGTGTACAGTGTGTCTGTGTGATTGCATGTAGCTCAGGAGGAAGTTCCACAGAGTACCAGTCGCTGAGCCACCTGTTGTTCTGAGCAGTGATTTCCTATTTGCTGGGTCTATATATAGTTACATGAGATGACTTCCTTGTGTCAGTGACTTCTGAGGCCTTGGCATGGCGTTAGCACTAGTGAAAGGGAATAAGAAACAATAAAGTGGATATGTGAGGGCTAAAGCAAAAACTACTGGATAAAATTTGCTGTTTCTCAGCATGTCTTGGTATGCCTGAATACCTGATATTTTTGTTGCTGATACTGTGATGTTATTGAATTAATTCAAAAATGAAAATAACTTGGTAGTTGGCAGCTTATTTCTGGGAAACCACAGCAAAGAGCTCTTCTCATTAATGGAGAAAACATTTCCTGTGTGATGAGACTTTACAACCTTCCGATCATGAAGAGGATTCTCATTTTCACTCTCACTTTTACAGATTTTGCTTTGCTTTGCACAGCTGATTTAACGTGGTTGTAGTTGGGAACATTTTGTGCACAGAATAAAAGTCCTGTGTGTCTAAGTATGTTGTAGTTGTTATAAGCGATGTGGGGCAGAAGGATCAGTTAGAACCACTCACCACTTTTCTCCAGGTAGTACCTGGCCTCCATCCGCAGGCGGCCCTGTGGCTTCATCTCCAGCTGAGACAACAAAGAAACAAGAAGAGAAACTGAACCAAAAGAGACTTTAAGGAAATAGGAGCATGAGCAAAATGTATGAGAAAAACACTCAACATGAGTGAAGAGAAGGATGTGAGTCCCTGAAAATGATGACGGATTGTATAATGTAATACTGTAATACGTGTAATACTGTTAGGCCTCACAGAGACAGACAGTCTGGCACACACAAACACACACGTCTGATTTGATATATCCATTTTACTTGACGTTTGTTTGATTCTTAGTTTGGCATCAGAGACAGCTGGGATGAAGCCTCCAGTGTCACTCACAGATGAGGGGAAATGAATTCTGTAGTGCTCGAGAAATGATGTGTTTTCTTTTTCTGATTAGTTGAATTGGGTGATTCGCATGAGCAGCGATGGTCTCTTTTGCTTCTATCAGAGAGATGTACAATAGAGTGATGAGACGAAATGAGGGCAGAGAGGGATGACATGTAGCTATGGACTCAAACCCTCAGGCACCAGTTAGGTCATGTTCATAAGACAACAAAAATGATAAAATGCCATCAAAGTGTGAGTGGGCCATTTTGCGATTTTAGATATTGATCATAAAGGGTCCATCTTCGTCGAATTGCTTTTGTTTCCAAAGTTCAGATCACCTCACTGACTAGCATCCATGCTACATGAACAAACCAACAGAGTTGTGTGGCCCACCATATAGCTGTGCTGACTGGATGAACTTCATGTGGCTTTTCTCTGGGTAATGCATTGTAAACAATGCAACACGAGTTACAGCTGGCAGCGTGGCGATGAGGAGTTTGTGCCAAACTGTCTTTAATGGTAAAAGTAGAGAAATTGCCCACATGCACACAGATCTGACTGCACTAACCCAGATCTCCAGCTTGCCGTTCTCCTTCTTGCATCGTGTTGCCAGCGAGTCCAGAGCCACCGTGGCCTCTGATTTGAGCTCTGCTGTCCGGTCCTTCACCATCACGTGCATGATGCGACCGCGGTGGACGTGGGCGTCAAACGTGGTGCTCCACGGCGGGTACATGGTGGGCTTCTTCTGCTTGTACACTGGGCCTTTTTCTGGAAAACAAAACAAGACACCTCTTCATTCATCAGAGTCTTTTACTTTGACCTTTTGTTTGCAGCAGACAGGAAATAAGATGAAAATAAAGCAGCACAAGGAGATTTTCATTTTGACTCTCACTTCATTAACATGGAATCCTGTGCGTCAGCAAATTGAACATCTTCGAGTTACTGGCAGGGTAGAAGTTCTGACAAGATGCAGAAATCATGCAACAGTTTTTGTCTGCACAGACACTTGACGAGTGAGTCTGGGTATGTTCTGTATTCCCCTTACTGTGAACAGATGTCTCTGAAAGACCAAAGCCAACAATACACTGATCCTACTCACAACTATTGTCTGTGTAGCCAAAGCCTGATGTATCATTTTGGTGTCATAGATCAGTGAAGAGTTTCATACTTAACTTTCACATGATGATCGGCTAAAAGGTGGAAGAATATGGAGGGAATTCTGGAAAAATGTGTTGAATCGGGTGTCATGTTTTGTCATTACCATGGACACACACAATAGTTTATTTCATCTTAACCCCACACACACACCTCCCTGCTACTCCTACCCGCTAGAGCACCAAATTTGTTAATCCGGCGTTGAAAATAGTCCCCAGCAGATTCATTTTATTACTTCTGTTTAAGTAACCTTTGCTAAAAACAAGAAAGCCCTACGTATTTAGGAAATTATTTATCATGTAAATAAAAGTTTATTTTTAAAAAATGTTTTAATGAATTTATGTCTTCAGAATGAACAGGCTTGGAGCTGAGAGTCACAGACAGGGTAAGAAAGCTGTAAAGCACTAAGAGGCTCATTTTTGCTTTTGTTGACAATAAGAAATGTATAAAGTATCTCCAGTCTCATCCCTAAAGGACTGAACTTGCAAGTTTTGATTAATAACATCCTGAAGATGGAAGCATTTCCTGCCAGTGACAAAAACTGACACCAGAAATTAAACCAAGCAAATAGGATGACTGTATGGTGCGTCACTCTCGGGGGATTATGTGCTCTTTCACAGTCCCAAGCTGTCATGTAAAGCTGGAATCTGTGACTCCTTTACATTTAAATACAGTCCTTTTACACTATGTGTGTAATATATTTAGTTTGCATTGCAGGATGTTAGACATACCATCTGAACGTTTTACCAGCCTGACCATCAGACATTTGTCATTATCACATTACAGTGTTGAAAGATTTCTCGTCACATCACATGACCAAAAAAAACTCCTGGCTTTCATAATTGACATCTGCTGATTTTTTTTTTTTTTTTATGCCATAACGTCCTGAATATCCACTTACATAACAGCCACATGCCATCCTGCTGCTTCAACAATAAAACCCACTAAGCTTTTTACTCCCAAAGTGATCTGCAGCCCTCTCCATCATGGGCTCATCGCCTGTCGGCCCACCGGCTCTGGCAGCTGCCTTCTGTGCCGATTAAAGCAGCTGGAGAGGAAAACATGTCTGTATGTCCACAGACATGTACAGACTCTGTGAGTTTCCTTGCAGCATTATGCAGTGTGAGAGTGGTGACATGTCACAGAGTAACTCAGGCAGTTCCTGTCTTCTGTGAAAAAGCACCAAGTGGCAGACTCAGTTGTGTTGGCATGCAGATGTAGCTTTCATTGAGTTTTTCTCCCCCCGTTTCTTTATGCACTGTAGGTGGATTAGTAAAGATGTTTTTTTGTCAGATTAGCTGAAATCAATGTTTTTCCATTTTCATTTCATATAAGAAGCTTGACCGAAATACATACTCTTTGAAAATATGAAATCCCTTCACTAAGAAAAGTTTATTAGTAGTGTTTAAACTCAAAATAGGTTCACTACCTTCACTGTGAAAAGTGAAGTAAAGGTGTTTTATGCATCAGCTTCAAAGTCCTCTGTTACTTTCAACATGAATGTGAAGGAAATAAAGAGTCAATATTAGAAAAACAAATGGAAAAATAAAGGATGGCACTTTCACGTAAGTCTTACAGCATATTATCCTCTCTTATGTAGGCATTATAACATGGATCTAAATTCAAGCTTCAGTCCAACACCTTTCAGGAAGGAGGCAGCAGTCAAGTCAAGTTTCATTTCCACCAAGTGGGTTATTGGTAACATGCCATTCTCCTGCTTATCCTCTTCATCCTAGCTAGCCATCACACGATGACTCTAAACACAGTAAAATCTAAAAACAACAGTACACACATTAGCCATCGTCTCTGAGGGATTGTGGGGCTTCATGAATGGAGCCATTTCCACTCTGCATCCTCCACCCTGAGACACGGTGGTCTCCTGAATGTTGTTTCAGGTTGGACAGCCTTCTGACAAACTGTCACCAGGATAAGGATGACGTACAGTGGCAGACACTTTGCCTGTTGCTGTGATTTAATATTTCTCTGCTATATCTCGTTTGAAAACCTGAACTCAGAATCCTCAAAAGTGTGCAGGGTTGCCTCACTTGAATAGGATTATAAAAGTGGAAGTTGACCAAGAATGGCCTACTGTTTGACTACACTGACGAGCTGTCAAAAGAAGAAAACAAGAACAAAACCAAAAAAGGAAACTGCTAGGAGTCAGTTAGATGAGTGCTTATTCACACGTAATTGTAAGTGCAGCTTTCTGTGTTTCTCTTATTGCGGACAATCCCATTAAAAGACCAAAAGCAGCGATGAATTGATCTTTTAAGTATTGTCTGTTAATCTGAAGCCTGACATAATTTAATCTGAAGTAAGTTATTCCTCTCTGCCAAAGAGCTCCATTACAGTCTGCCCCACATATCCAACAGAGCAACAAATGTGGATTAATCCACCACTTAGAAATAGTTTTGCTACTACGGTGCCCAGATGGTTCAGGAGACGACTGGACCTTTTATAAAACTGTATGAGCTGCTGTAAAAAGTTTGTCTTTGGTCAGACCCAACGGGCTTTGGAAGTCAGAGAGTACCGAGAGACAGGCGAACACATGGTTGAAAGAAAGAGCAGCACGATCACGAACAAAACAGTTAATCAGAGAGCCAAAATGTTATTTTCTGATTGTTTCATACTAGTTATGTTCTAAAGCACAAAAAACCCCCACGGCCACGCCTTGCCTCAAGCCAGCATGACGGTGCCACTTTGTGTGACTTCAGATGAATTGCAGACTTCACACTGGATATTTCATATATATATTTATACATATAAACTTAACTCGAGCAATGGCTAAATTCTCTGGACTGAAAGACCACGACTGTGTTTACTTGATAGACAGTAAATATACAAATGGCATCTTATATTGTGATTATATTAAGCCCGTGTAATGTTCATTGTACTGGAACAGACAAGAGCAGACAGAGGTTAGCTTCCTACGAGTTTGTACTTCTGGCCAATCACATCGCTTGCTTCATATATGAAAACAAAGCCATGAAAACAAGGCCTTTAAGGCTGTAGGTTCTGTGGGTGACTTGTGCTTAGCTTAGCACGATCAAAAGACCCTGAGCGCTCAACTTTGTAGATGACTTCAAAGAAAAGCTGTACATGGAAGCTTTCCATCACTCTTGTTTGAAGATAAAATCAGTCAATGCGAGTCAAAGTGCCTGATGGGAGCTTTTTTTCTGTTTTTTCTTTTTCTTTTTTTTCTGCCAGCTCGTGAGCAGCAACGTGTTTGCTCAAAAACCTGAAGCGCACTTCATGTGCTGTCCATAGCATTTTTTACTTCAATAGTGTTCATGTTTAAAAACCTGCTCTCAAATATGATGGCAGTTTCAGTGTAAACATATGAGTTGTGTCACTATATGACGGTGTAGTTCTGCAGTGTTTTCTCGCTCGTGTCAGTGTCATGTCAATGGAAAAGTAAAGTGAACTGAAACTGAGTGACTTTGTCCCCTCAGAGAGTTACACAATATAGTGTAAGTGAAATACGAACATAGGAAGGAGCCTCTTTCTCAAGCCTCATAGGACCAGTCTTGTGGTTTCGGAGAGGAAAAGAAACATCAGAACCCTCCTCTTTCCTCTTAGCGACACTGTTTTTAGCCCTATCCTGCACTCATGCTCACCAGTACTTAAAGATAGCCAGATGCAGAACAAAGATATCTACTCTGAGTCTGTTATCATACTGGGAAGTTTCCCAAAGCTGTGACAGTGAATGTGAAACGACAACCGCAGTGAAGATGTTTAAAAAATGAATGATACGCACAAGCATTTACAGACAGCACGTTATACGTTACGTTTACGTTACACCTCCCATCTCCTGTCAGTGTTACTTATACAGTGCATATATGAGACTGTGGTTGTACTTTACGTTTGTCATGCATTTGTTATGTTTGCACTCTAATCTACTGCCGACCATAGCCTAAAAATAACAATTCAACTTCTACATTTCTATTTTTATTCCAAACACCCACTGTTGTAGCTCAACTGAACATTAAATGCATCACTTCCTGGGTTTTTTCTGAGAAAGAGTCAGTGAACATATAGTGCTTACAGGAAGAACTGGAAAAGCTGTCATGAAGTGGAACTAATGTTGACTTACTACTTACTGGTAAATGCATGTAAATGTAACAAATATATGAGAATGTGTGTGTACATTAACAGTACAGCTGAAACTGTGTTACTTGTCAGGGAGTTTCATTTAGGGCTCCAGCTAATGAGCTAATTTCGTCACCAACAATCGATGGATAATTTGGTCTACAAAGTGTCAGAAAACATTAAAATGCTGACCGCAGTTTGCCAGAGCTGAGGTGATATTTTTGTCCGACCAACAGACAAAATCCCAAAGATATTCAGAATATTATCATATGAGACAGAGAACAGCACAACTGAATGTTTGGCATTTTTTCTAGAAAAATTACTTAAATAGTTCATTCATTATCAGAATTGTTGCAGATTAATTTTCTGTAATTTTTCCCTACACCCTGGATGAAGGTATTACATCTAAAACGTGTTTATCTACACAGTTATGTCAAAATGTTGCTGCTGTCTTGACCAATTCAGCAATGTAAACATTGTGTTAGCGTGCACAATGTTGGAGTTTTGCAATACTGGATACACTATACATCAGCGTTTTTCAGTTCATTGTGGCCAATGTTAAATATAGGTAACATTATTTTCCACCTGACTGTAGAAGACATCAAGTCTGTAGTAGAATTAATATATTGTCATTATTATTATTATTATTATTATTATGCCCAGTTCTTATCATGATGACCCACTGGCACCTGCAGACATAAAATGCTTTTCGAAACAATCACTGGGCAGAAAAATAAAACTGCAACGGTTCACATCATGTGTGCATAACTAAATCATCGTCTTGTTGGCCTGTCACATGGGCAGAAATGTTCGTTTCAGGCCTGGATATCGCAAAAACTTTGTTATTTAGTTTGGTCACGATAATCATGCTGATGTCAACTATTCTGATGGTCTATCAGTCTATCAGTCTGTCAGTTGTCAAGCAGAACTGCCCACCATCCTCAAGTTTTAGTATTTGCTTCTTTTTTCGGTTTCACGTTATGTTAAACTCATCACTGACCTGTGTCGATGGCCTCCTTCATGTAAACAGCACAGTATGGATTCAGCACCTCTTCATGGTAGGCCAGACTGGAATCGATCTCAAAGTCGGAGAACCCAATCCGCAGGAAAGGCGACATGGCTGCAGGGTTTCACTTACTGACCTCCGCAAATATCCAAACAACCTCCACGAAAACCTTGAGATGATGTCCTTGATTCCAAAGCTTCTTCAAGAGATGAGATTTCCCAGGTTTTGGAGACAGATTCAGCGTCGCTGTCAACCACCCTTCCTCCACCGCAGCACACGGCAACTGGCCCTTTTCCTCCTCCAGAGGAAAGATAGGCTGGCAGGGGAGGAGGAGGAGGAGGAGGAGGAGATGGCAGAGGAGGAGGTATGCTGTTTTCCACTCCTTGACGTTTTAAACAGCTTGAGAGGAGGAAAAGACAGACAAAAACGCAGAGAGAGAGAGAGAGATGGTTCATCACCCATGACACCATAACCACAGGGGTTGGCTGTGAGCGAGTTTCTCACCCAAACTTCAAACTCTGTGTGCTGCAGCTGGCTGTCAAGGCAGGGTTTTAAACTGAATCATAAACAAAATGTCTCTCCACATGGAAACACTGACAAAAAGTGTCTGTTATGGGAGGAGAGGAACGTTCATGAGGAGCACCGCCTTGCACTTGCACCCAAAGCCAGATAACAAACGGCCCTCTGAACCGGACTGCAAATAAAATAAAACCAGCCATACCTGCAAGACTTGTAAACACCAGCTGTCACTTGGCAGAGCCTTTGAGCACCTTCTATAAACAAAATTCTTAGTGCGATCAACCACAAAATAAGTACAGAAACTACTTGTGCTGCCTCTACTGCAGCACTTTTCATAGCACAGTGTTCAACTCGGTCGATGGGATATTTGAGGCGTGTGTGTGTGTGTGTGTGTGTCAGTCCCAGTGGTGGAGAGGAGGCTGGAAGGTGACTATTAATAGAGCTGAAATACTAAACGTAGATCACGACCGCATGCGCCTGAGTCCCCAATGCTTGTTGTCATGGTCATCATCGTCAGAAGCACAAGTGACCTTCGTTACTGTAAACTGCACTGACACTGAGTCAGTGTTGCCAGAAATAGGCACAGAAACTTGTAAAGTGCAGGAAATGGGTGAACTGTTCATACCAGACCAATATCGGTGTTCACTGCTTGACTAAAATGTCCAAAGAAAATGAGTCTTATGTGTTTTAAGCGGCATTGTAGTGTTGTTGCTAACAAATGTTTTCACATTAAAATAGATTGAAAAATTATGTAACTTATGAGGGTCGATAGTGACAAACCCACAGAGAATCGTCACTGTCCAGGGAGCGCTTCAGTCTTTGGCTGCTTGTTTGGGTTTCTTTGGTCCACAGCTTAACTGTTTTGGTAGCTGTTTTTACCGTGAACACACAGAAACATTTAGATCTTTTTGCTAATTATTCTGACGTAATGTCCTGCAGACCTGACCAGAGTCTGTGTGTGGTGACATTCAGGTGTCACATTGTTTATAGGCTTTGTCTTGGTCGACTTTTGAACTTTTTTTATATCCCATTTAATTAAAACAATGGCAGTGTGAAGCCGAGCATATTAACCAATCGTTGAACATATTACGTAAATGTTTAAAGTTGGCTTCAGTTTTGTGCCATTCTTACATTTGGACCAGTTGTGCTCAGTAGTTATTACCTCTTTCAGGTATGATATCTTATTTGTTTTGTATTTGCATCCCTTTTTTGACACCACTTTCAAGACTTAAGGCTGTAATATTGTCTTCTTCTACGATTGCTGTTTTTTGGTGTATTCTCATGTGCGGCCTTTCATGTAGTCAGACTGATAATTGATCCTGACATTGAAATTCTCTCACACACTCGTCCTCCCAGCACAGATTGAGACCTGTGAAATGTGCAATGCTGCAGCCTCCTGTGCAGTTTGAACCTGCTTCTGAGCTTCCGGTGCTTACGTTACAGCGATATAACCACACTTCCTGTATTTTTGAAGTTTTATTTTTCATTTTGAGCCTCCACAGGTGGGACTGTTGCAAACAACAGATGGAGAAAACACCACCAAACTCAAAACACGGCTGCTATGATGAGCTAAATAAAAATTAACAGCTAATAAAACACTGCATGTGCATGTTGTCAACGATTCTAAGGTACTACATTGTTTTCCATCATCACATGATTTAAAAACCCAACATGTACACATTTGAAAATATAGGCTTATTTTACAGCTTATATAATGCTTATATATAATATTTATATCTTTGCTGATTCAAACCTTTATTAGCATCATAAAACATTAATGGCTTTGATTTCGCTCATGTTTGTGGTTGCTGCCTGTATTTAGAGACCTGTAAGTTAAATTTACTGCTGGTCTGTGTGATTGTTCCCTTTCTGACGTGTGTGTGTGTGTGTGTGTGGTTCAGTTTCTAGATCACATGATTTAGTGAAGAGGTAGCATCGACTTCACATTCTGTAATGCTTGCCCTCAAAACCTGACCCTGGCACTCGGCTAACCCCTGCTTGTGCTCAGGTTTGCTCTTGCTCAAACTGCTTGCTTGCACTCACTCAGTTATATTGTTGCTGGCACAGATTTCCTGCACTTCAGCCTCAGCCTCTCTGCTCGCACTCGGGCTGCTTTGCGCGAAATATCAGCTCTCAGACTTCATTGTGCACCAGTACTGTCACATTCAGTATAATTTCAGGTGTGTTGTTGACCAATGATTCCTGCCTCGTTACGAGTGCGACTGCAGGAAGACGAAAGAGGAGTAGAAATTTATTTCTGAGTCATGGCTGAATATTTAGCTGATTGTAACAACTCACCTGGCAGGATTTCAGAGCGAGACTTGTTTGGACTGCTAACGGTTGATGCTTTATCCACATATGGCTGAGGTTTTTAAATTAAGGCCCAACTCAGGAGTTGCTGACACTATTTGATTTGATTCAGAATACAAAATAAAATAGTTAACTTAAATATATAATCAAGTTAAACCACCACACCAGATGCTGTATAACTTTTGAGCTGATGTAAGGTATGAACTCCTAATAGGATTACGCCGTCCATGCCCCCTTTCTTTCTCATGAAGTAACCGTACTCTAAATGTAAGAGGATTTCGGCACACAGGGGTCATTGTTAAAACAAGCTGCTGATCTGATACCGTAAAACCTTTGATTACTATTATGAACAAAAACATCAGCTGTAAATCAACTGCTGATGAAGTCTAATGTGCTTTCCCACACATGAAGACATAAACAGAAGCTTTGCTGTTGATTTCGGCATTTCAGGAAGGTCTTGGTTATTTGAGGCGACTGAGCAGGAGAGAATAAACAGGCTTTGCTGTATCGCGTTGTCTCTCAGCACACACTTTTATGTGAGCAGGCATCAGGGTGCCATCTGAGGCGGTGGATTCGCTTTACTGTGACCACCTGCAGGCACTCAAATGCCACTTTGCCCATCCTCAAACACACCAACACACACAGGGAAGGTCAAGCACCAGCGTGCCAACACCAAAGACCTTTCATAAGCCTTTAAAGGAGGGAGGGCAAAGTGGATGGAGCCCACCCACCTGATGCTCTGTATTGAGCACCATCAAAGAACACTCTGTGTGTGTGGTGTGTGTGCGCACCAAAGCTTTTTTTGAAGTAGAAAAGCAGAGGCGAGGGTGTGGGGGGTCTTTGTTGTTATTGACAGGAGGTCCATGCGTGTGACAGAAGCCTTTGACTGTAGCTGCCACTGTGACAAGAGCTCAGATGCCCCAAGTGTCCCTGAAGTGCTCACTCGTTCAAACACAGAGGTAGTAAACACAAAGGATGTGACATCAGCCTGCATCAATGAATCATCTTGTTTGCGAATCTTTAAGTTAAGTCTTTTCACTGATTAGTGGCCATTTGATGTTTCTGAAACTGTGCCTCCAGCACAGTTGAAGCACAATTATGAAGTAGCCTGCTGGTATTTTATGTTTACTTTGCTGGCAGTAGATTTTACGCGTGTGATCAGTTTCTCAGATATACTGTTGTATTATAGAGTCAAGCTCTATAATGATATATAAAATAGTATACATCAAAATGCTGCTCACGTGCTGTATTTGCAGGGTTGGAATGTAACTACTTATGTGTATTCAGTTCATGTACTCGATTATTGCCGTACTTGAGTTTTTAGATTTCGCTTCACTATATTTCCAGCATTTTACAGTTTTAATAGTTACAAGGTTCATTCCACTGCCTAATTTTACTTTTGATATTTTAAGTACATTTAGCTGCTAATGCATCCATGCTTTAAGTAAGTTGGCATTTACAGGTAATTTTAGTTCACTTTTATTTTTTTAATTTCTACTTTTTTAGTAGACTATCTGAACGTGCCATCTGTCATGTCATGTTTTATTAATAAAATAAGAGATACTCCTGAAGTGGACACTCATCCGAAGTTAGCGTTTAATATCCCCCCTCCACAACCTGACAGTACCAATTAATCCTTTACTAATCAATGCAGCTTTTGCCACTCATCAACTCTGTCAAATGAACGAATGACAAGCTCAGAAAATCAGAAGAGAGAGAGAGAGACTAAAGCTAAAAAACACCAGCTTGTGATGCCAAAACGGCCAAATGACAAAGACACCAGCCTGACACCGGCCATGGTGTGTTTATGTTGTTTATGAAGTATTAAATGTTCGCTAGGCTACATTGTACAAAACTAAGCAGACCATTCATGCGGTCGGCTTATAAACTGCGGAATAAAGTAAGTTTAAAAAAAATGAAGTTAAAAACTGTTTTAAAAATTGAAAGCGGTGTTACTAACCTGTAAAAGACCCCCGAAGTTCAGTGTCGGCGGAAAGAAGCTGCTCTCCATCCGAACATTTGCCTGACAGACCGCAGGGAGCAGAGACGCTGCATTTAACCTGAAGCCACGAAGCGTTCAAGGACTGTCGGACTGTTTTGAAAGCCTGCGCCAATTACCGAACTAGGGGTGCTGAATTAAAAAGAAAAATGACAAAAGAAAGGGAATTTTACTTGGTCGTTTTTTAAAGACGTCCGACATCCGTTTATTGTCGATGTTTTTTTGTGCAGTAGATAATCCTTAATTAGGTTGTTGTAACTTCCAAGGAGGCATGGAAGGCAACATTGCTCTATCCACCCACATATGAAGCGAAACTTGCATCTGAGACAAGTAGACAAAGGACTCACAGGGCGCCTTCAGTGCTCTTAAAAGAGAAAGAAGTCATAGCTGAAGTGTTTTGATGCAGTCCACAGTTAAGTATATGTGTGAAACAGAGAAAAGTCGCTGTTGTTTATTTATCTTTTAGAGTTGATTTTCAGTTTTTCCAGAAAGCTGAGGTCAGTGATGAACAGCGTAAGACACCTGGAGTGGAAACTCTTTTGTTGACATTTTATTTATTTATTTATTTGTTTGTAGGATTGTTTAATATTTAATTCATGATGAATGGTCATTAAGTCAAAGTTTGTTATTTATCAGTTGTTTTCACAAGCAAAAAAACATTGAATTACCAACATCTGTCAATGTATTAATAGTGTTATTTTTTAATATTAACCTCAACATAGTGACATTGGGCCACATTGAAAGCTAGGCTGTTCTAATTAAAGACAGTAAACAACTACCAAGAGTAGCCCATCTGACAGTGATCCAACTGATCAGTTCTGCTTTTAGTCATATGACAGTCTTGTCACATTTTAAGATTAACTTGGCGCTCAGTGGAAAGTTTGCATAGTTAATTTTCCCTGCTGAATCATATGTGACATGTTATCTTGGGCCTGACTGATTAATCTTGAGGGGAAATGCGCCTTTTTTGAAAGGTGAATAAATGCAGTAACACCTTAAAACACGATGCAGTATTTCATAGTAAAGCCTCAAAATGAAGTGAACACAATAAGGTTCAACAGGGTGTTTCTATTGCAGTGCTTTTACATTATGTTGCATAATCCTGTGCATGTGGGGTCTACCCATAGTTTAGTCATGCTGTTCTTTTCTCTACGTTCCTCTGCTTGTCTTTTAGAACGGTTTGAACTGACAAGTAAATACACTGTCGTTGTGCTGTTTTCATTAAGCACCAATCCCTTTGCATCAGATGCTCACCTGTTCTCATCCACAGTGGAGCTTTACAGCACCTTAAGTACCGTCTGCGCTACAGGGATTTAATAGTCATGTATAAAGACTATTTAAGAGGTACTCACTGAGCTAAGCACAGATTTGTTGAAAATTTTCAGATCAGTTGTATGTAGTGTCAAAATATGAGGCTGCAGCTAAAGCTTGCGTTTTTCTTAACATTCGAGATGATTCTTTGAGTTTTAAAGACTGCGAATCAGTTAAGTCTTGATAATTTTGTGAAATCAGCCATTTTGATTTGTTATGTGTAGCCACGTGTGTTTCCATCTCTGACAGAAAAAAAAAAAAAATCTGTGGGCTTTTCCTTAACATAGTGAATAGTCATTAGTCATTAATGGTTTAAAAGAAATGGGTTTTAGTATCTGAAAAAATAAAATCAAGAAAATGAAATTGGTTTCAGAAAACTTTTGAAACAAGTTGATTTGAATAACAAAACCTGGTGATATCATTTGAACCTCACAGGCAGTTTTTGTTTTGTTTTTTTCACTTCCACTTATTTTAAGGAAATTAGGTTTTAGAATGAAATGACTCACTAACATGGAGATTTTCTGCAGGGGAAATGAAGGGACGAGACACATGGTCGACATAATGTTTTGTATTTTGTCCACCAGGAGGTGCCAGTGTTCGTGTAATGGCCTTTTGGCTTTGCAGCTTGCAGAGAAATACTTTCAGGTGGATGATGATGTCGGGGAGCGCGATGAGTACTTAAAGTCAGGATGTGACAAGATTAAACGCAGTTAAAAATTAAATGATGTTCATAATGTGACTCATCACCGCTCTTTGGCTGTTACTTTGAGCGCCATTAAAAGCCCAGAGTTGTCCTAGTGTCCCTTCATCTATCCATTTATTCTTCCATTCTTCCATCCTTCACTTCCTGTTCAGTGGCAGAAGGAACAGTCGGCCAATCAGGAGGTTAGATACTGGGATAACACAGCAGCAGAAGTCTGGCTGCCAATCATGTTCACCCAAACTCCTCTCTAAAACTGTACTCTAAAAAACCCGTCACGTTCAGTAATACAGCTGTTTTTTGTTTTGAAAATGTTGCACCAGGACAAGAAATCATCTGTGTGAGTGTGTTAATTGTGCTGATGTGGTCAAACTTCCTGTCCCTGTCAGTGTTTAGTGCCTTTTTTGTGTAATTGTTTTACATACACACACAGGAGGATTTGTAGAGAAGAATGGGGTTACATACTGTTGTATACATTGAATAGAAGCTCTGGTGTGTGTTTTGTGGTATTTACACACATGCGTTACTGTCTTCTACTATCCTGTACTGTCTTTTACTGTATTGGTACTGTCCCTTACTATTCTGCGCTGCCTTCTGAAGTCCTCTTCGGTCTTCTGTTGTCCTCTAATTTGCTTCATTTAATGGTAACTTATTTTACTCTGCTCTACTGTCTTCTGAAGTGTACTTGTAGTATATTTTACAGTATTTGTCCTGTTCTTCACTGTCTCGCGCTGTCTTCAGCATAACTGCATTATATACGGTGCTTCACGATATTGTAGTGCTTTTTATGGCACCGTCCACTACTGTCCTGTCCTGTACTCTACTACAAACGTTTCATTTATGTGCCAAACTGGACCCCCCAGGAGGAGGTTGGGGTGGATGTTTGCCTGCAATGTGGGGGACACCACAAACCGGGGATTAAGTTCAGACTCTGGTGGTCTGGGGTTCAGTTTAGGTAACAGAAGCACTTTGATTAAAGTTAGGAAAACACACGAGTTACGAAGTCAGTGAATGTTCTTCTGATCTGCTCCGTATCAACATTTGATTGGTCCGCATCACGTTTCCCATATGAACGTATTTACTGTTGCAGATCACTTTTGTATGACCATGTCTCCGAGATGTACTGCGCAGTACTATCTGCTTCTGCTTCTTTACTGTCCTACTGTACTGCCTGTTATTATCATCTATCCTATACTCTCTACTGTCCTATAATATATCATCCTTGAACTGTCTTTACTTTTCCATACTAAACTATCCTCTACAGTCTTTATCTGTCCTTTAATGTCCTGTACTGTCTGTACTGGGAATGTGATAACTAGATCTCCATCTTTGATAATGATAATAAGATCCCCATTTTTCTATATATTGTCAATTCATTTATATTGTATTTTTTCAATGTATATTGATTTTATTTAGTTTCAAAAGGCCAACCTGAGACTGGAGTTGTGAATTAGCTAAATGCTCTATACTCTATGTGCAAAACATCAGCTGTACTATATGTCCTCTATGTTCCCTGTATTGTCCCTGATAAATAAATAAAAAACACACAGTCATGTACTGCCCTGTAATTCCCTCTCTTGTGCTTCTTCTATCCTGTACTGTGCTTTATTGTATTGTACTGCTCTCTACTGTCTTCTACTGTTCTATATTGTCCTCTGCTTAACTGCACTGTCCCCTCTGTCCTCTACTGCTCCCTGTGTCCTCTCTGTCCTCTACTGTACGACTTTCATGGCAGCTATATTTCCCTGTGTGGAACAGATCTGTAGTTCCTTAAACAGTCAAGTATTATTCTTGGCTCGTAGCCCGTCATACTCTGGGTGTTTTAAAACTGCTTTCAAAACCTCAACTCAAGAAACCTCTTTTGGGATTTAAATAATTTAAATAATTCTGAGTACAATAATGTTTTTTTTTATGTCAGTGGTTTTGGCCATATGCAAACTGCAGAATAATGTTGGCAGTGAATGTATTGCAGAGATCCACTGTACAGTATGAAGGCTGTGTCTAACATAAACTGGAAGTATTAGATTTCCTCAGAACTGTTTACTGCTGATGTAAAGTACTTGCATGAACGTAATTTGCATATAATGTTGTTCGCTCTAACCAGGAAAGGAACAACTTCCACAAAGCAGCACTAGTAGTTTCTGTTTTCTGCCAGTGATATTTTATTGTCACTTTATCAAGGAAGACAATCTGTTAACAGTGATGTTTTGTCAGTTTTAAATCCTTCCATCTTCGACCAAAATATCTGCAGGTGTTTGGTTTGTTTTGCAAAGATCACCACCCCTCTTTTTCTCTCCTCTGTAATGTGAAGTAATCCATCAGATTTCCTGCCAAAAGCAGCCTGCTGCATGTAGTGCAGAGGTCGCTCAAGGCTGACAGCCTTCAAACGCCGCTCTCATTCATTTAACTGCTGTGCCTTTAAACCATAATTCTGTCTAGCACTTAAAAAAATAATAACTTCTGTTTTCACTTAATCATACAAAACACCTTCTTTCATTCGTCTTAGCAGATTTGGTATGAGTAAAAAAATCCACAGAAAACCTTAAAATACATAATGCATTTTAACCCAGACACCCCAAATTTCCACTGAGCACATGAACAGTTTAATAACCCCTCCACCCCCACCACTTTGCAAAGATTAATCTGTGATTAATTAACTTTAAATGTTTCTTTTTGTGTCATTTTATTTTGGTTTTTGACTTTCATGCGTGGTAAAAACTGGGTTTTCCGCCAGAATTCAAATTCATCTTATGTGGCAGCATGTTTTTAAAGCAGGACCTGTCAAAAGGTCAGTTGGTCTGATGAATAAAAGCAGCAATTTCAGCACAAAACACCAAAGTCTCTCTGTGCCAGCAGAGATAATATCCCTCTGGCTGCAGGCTGGCTTGATATCGTCATTCTGTAGGTGGCTTTTCACACAACTGTTTTTGTGAGCATAACCACAAAAGTCCTTCTGTGGGTTTCCCCGTGTGTTACGCTAAATTAATCCTCCTGCAAGAGCTGAATATGAGCAGCAGAAAATCAAGAAAAGGCTTTTTTTCTTTTCACTAATCAGTTTCCTTTCTGTGCAGAAAATGAATTTTGATGAGGAGATCAGTCGAAAAAAAAATTCTTGCATACTGATTCAGAGTGATGATGAGAGTCTGCATATTGTCTATTAATAAAACACGTGTTTTAATATCTCAGTTAGATGTTTTTTAAGAGATGCAGTTCAGAAGAGAGAGAGAGAGAGAGAGAGGGGCGGGCATGTAATTCTAAAACGTTATTCTTTTGTATGGAGCATCAATACGGGACTGAGGGACGGAGCCTGCGCTCTTTTTACACACGTTGTCATGGAAACCAGTCCAGCAGCCAACCAGCTGCTGCAACAATCCAGAGAAGCCCCCCTCTTCTTCCTCCTCCTCCTCCTCCTCCACCACCCAGCCAGCCTTTACACACACACACACACACACACACACACACACACACACACACACACACACACACAACCCTGCCCCCCCCCAGTCATTGCTGCACATCCATATTACATACCATCACAGGGATTATCATAAGCTGAGCCCTGAGTGTTTTTACAGTAAAAAAAAAAAAAACAAGCTATAAATGAATAAAAGAAAAAACTGAAAAACAGAAACACACACCTTCCACCTGATTTTAACACACACACACACCTTTGCATGCTCCTGCGGTGCAGAGAGCTGATGCATAACTGAACTGAGACATGGCTGTGCAGCAGTTGATGATAGAGAACGGAGACACGGCAGGAAATGAGTCAGCTATTTGAGAGCAAAAACATAACCACAACATTTAAATGCCAAAGTGTCTTTTTTTTAAGATTTTCATTTCAAGTTTAGGACAGTATATTTAAAAAAAACAACACACATTCATCCACACCGAGCGCATGCATGCACATATGCACACAAATAGAGCATAATAATTGCGGTGCCTTGCGTTAAACATCTGGGCAGCCTTGGCTGCGTGGAGTACAGTACAAATACAGCACAAAGAGTACAAGTGGTGGTACAAAGAGGAATGAGGATGTGTGAGCAACAGAGAGAAACATGTCAGGGGAAAAGGAGGGAAAGAAGAAATGAGAAAGTACACGAGATACTGAAAAAAACCCTTTTCAATATAGTCATCAATTGCAGTATTCGTCAGATTGTTTAGTAAAGTAAAAGTGATAAAACTATAAAATCAATTTTTTTACTTAAGCAAAACTGCACAAGTATCAATGTAGAATACTTAATATACAATATATTATTACTGTATTATTATGTGTAGTGGACTTTAAGTACATTTACTCAATTGCTGTACTGAGATACTTGATGCTTGTATTTCTATTTTCTGCTGCTTCATATTTGTACTCTGCAACAGTTCAGAGCTAAATGTTCTTTATACTCCACCACTTTTATTCAGTCACTTTGCAGGTTTAATAACACAAAATATAATCAACAAGTAAACAATTTTTTGTAATATTATAAATTAAGATAAAACTTTATTGATCCCAGAGGGAAAATTCACAGGCTCCCCAGCTAACCAGCTTCAACATCAGTACTTTAATCCAGTAATATAACGTGCAAGTACCTTTACTTTTGGTACTTTATTGTGGGATTTTTTTTAATCTGCAGTTGCCACTTGAATGTAGCGGAGGAAAAAGTATATTTTTCTCTGAAATGTAGTGGAGTTGGGTGAACTTTCATTAAGACCAAAAGCTATAATTTGGAGGATATTCATTCAAATGGGTGTACGGACTCATCCATGCAGTAATTCCTCTCAGTCGTCATGTGTGACTCACCAGGAGTGTGTGTTGGCGTCTGTACCTGCAGAGACTCCTCCCTCTCACTGTGTGTGCTTTGTTTTTCGTTTCAGCACATCAGTGATCAATGTACTTTTAAAAAACTACTAAAAAACACTAGCTGTTTGTACTCAATTTATCTGTCTTGGAATGATGCCAGATGTTTTTGGCTCCAGGGTTTTGTAAAGATTTTCAGTTTTATTTTCTGTTTTCTGTAACTGAGAATTGTTTTGTTTTTGAGGTTCGTGGACAGGACCAGTCACATGACCGAGTCACCTCTGGGATCTGTAGTTCTTTGTGCTGCTGTGACCCTTTAATTCCCACCAGATCATTGAAGTTCTGTGCTGGGACGAGTGAAAACCTGTTCTTCTTTCAGCATGTGTGAGACACTGTGCCAAGATGAAGTACATCACAAAGAAAATGACTCTGCGGGTTCTGCAGAAAACTTTCATCATCTCAGGAGTCGATGACACTGACAGCCTGATATCTGATACCGAGTCTAGGATCAGATAGATATGTGGGCCCGGTCTTAGCTGTGCATGCTAATGTGTTGCCACTGACTCAGTTTTAAATTTCCCTGACGCAGTGAGGAAGAGGAGAGCTGAGCTTCATCAACACCCCCCCCCAAACCATCAACAGTTCTCAGATTACTGACAGCCCTGCCCCTGAGGGCCAAGCACCCACACACACACACACACACACACACACACACACACACACACACACACACACACTCTAAGCCCCTTCTCACTATGACAGGATGACATTAGAGCAACATCTCTGAGAATTATTTTCTTTAGTAACCACTGAGGTGAGAAGTGACGTCAGACTGTGTGACTCTGTTGGTTTTGGTGACTGTTCAGGTCCAAAGTATCAAAAAGTACATTTACGTACTCAAAACAGTCGCAGGACCTGTACTGTACTCCAGTATTTTCATTTTGGAAGACTTTATGATGACAATACAAGTACGTCTTTTCAAAAGCTCTGAATTATAGTCCAGTTTTTAGCTCAATGACAGAACTTCTGGGGATTTGTTTATACAAAGTAGAGGAAAGAGTGAAAATCCCCCAACAGTCATAAGAATTTGCAGTTTTTGTTTTACTCTCACAGTTTACCTGCTGGTAAGAAGAAAAAGAAAAAGAAGGAGGTCAGATTCATTCAGCCTCGATTCAGTGAGGATGACAGCAATGCCAGGGATCAATGTGGTGTTTGATTAAAACTGTCTCAGCGGTCAGTCAGTGTCATCTGCTTCTCATATGATGGATATGAGGCAGCTTGATTGATCACATGTTGTATGCATCAATATTAGACGGGAAGACAAAGGAAAAAGCCCAACCTGGAGTCGGTCCCTGTAGGAAATGTCACAGTTTCACCCAAGTGTGCGCATGTTCGGCATCGCGGCTGAACTTAAACGTTTTG
Source organism: Scatophagus argus (assembly GCF_020382885.2). Lineage (NCBI taxonomy): Eukaryota > Metazoa > Chordata > Actinopteri > Scatophagidae > Scatophagus > Scatophagus argus. The sequence goes on along the minus strand of NC_058514.1, from coordinate 2,678,325 downwards.
GGGCCCGGCTGAGATTTTGCATTTCTGACGTACTTCCGCCACATTCGCAAAAGCACAGAGGCAGCTACAAATACAGAAAATGTGGCTTCAAGACAAGCCTGGGAAAAGCACATTAGCTGTTGAGATAACTCGAGACATTGGTCGTTGAACACTGATCAGTTTTGATCTTCGGTATGACTTCAGCAGAGGATCACATTTAAGTGGTTGTTGTGAAACCTTACTTGGTGGCGATCTTATCTGCAAGCAAAATGGCTCGAATTGACGCAAATATTTCCTGTGGAGTCACAGATCTGATTTCTAGAAACCTGCTTCAAGGTGTTCCATGCTCTGAATCTTTTAAGAATTGAACATAAGCGCATTATCAAAAATGAATTAAAGACAAAGTAAGCTCAAGTATAACTCTAAGAGCATTATTGTAAATTATCATCCTTCATTCTGATTCTTTAAAACATATGTTAGTGTCTGTGTAGAGTTCAGTCTCCCATGATTTCAGTCACATTTATTAACATTTTACACCCTGTTTTTATGTCTCAAATTGTTCAGAAAGGTGACAAGATATCACATGAATGTGTTTTTGGTTTTGTTTTTGGTTTAGGCCAATATGATTGTTAGTACTCAAGGAGACTGATAACTGGTATATATTTCATATATTTAAAGTGCAGTTTACTCGAGGTGATACTTCCACTGCACTACATTTTCAAGACAAATATTCTGCCTTCTTCTGTACTGAAATTATTTGATAACTTTACAATGTTTTTAGGTTATTGTAGGTATTGTAATCTGGCCAAAAACCCCCACCAGTGCTGATATTTGGAAAAACAATGAATATCAAACCAGTAATGTGGGCCCAGGCTGATAATTGATCACTGGTCTGCACTGATTATGGCTTCACATTCATACTGTGCAGAACACAGAGGGAGAAAATTCATTTCCTATCACGAATTATATCAAACCCTCCACTCACAGCTCAATTTAGCAGAAGTGTCAAACTCTGCAGGAACACCGAAGCTCACTGACTGCTTTTTCTATTTCTTGCGTGCATGTATTAAATTTCAATGTTTCTAAAAAAGTCGCTCCATTGTTCAATTTTGTGTCTTCATGGAGTTTTTCCCTCCCTCAGTAAACTGAGACAAAGGTGTTAATAAAACAATCGTCTGTGAATATTAAAACCAACACTGAAATTTTCTGTGGTTCTTTTTTTAGCATTTCCTGCTTGAAATTATTCGATGCGAATTTCCATGTAGGCAGACTGCTCGGCCAGCTCCTAATTATACATTTCTTCTTCTTTCTTTTTTAAATTCCCTCCCCTGCCGCCCACCCAGCAGCACTCAAACACTCATCTTTCTTCCCACACCAGTTCTGTTGTGTCCCACTACTCTGCTGTCTCTGTTCAAAGCAGCAATTTATTTCCAGTCTTATCATTCCATCAATTCCCCCAACGATAGCATCAACGAATGCATTACCTTTTGAAAGAGAGATGAAGGGAGCAAAAAGAGCAGAATTTATACCCTCCCTCTGCTTCCCTCTCAGCCTCTCTCTCTCTCTCTCTCTCCACGTATCAGATGCCTCGCTTGGCCGAGCCGGGCATATGGAAATGGAGCCGTAGCAGATGGGAGGGAGTCCCACAGGCAGTCCAGATGACTAATGAATAATGAACAATAGAGAGGAAAGTGCTCTGTCGTATAAACAGAGGTGTGATGTTCAAGATAGGCCACCGTTCAGCCCCCACTAAACATTAATCAATAGTGAATCGTGTCTCTCTGCCTGAATCACATGAGCGCGGCATCAATTTGCCTCCACTCAGACATCTATTAGCTTATCAAAAGCTCAGGGAGCGCATAATTTATGAGACATGCCTTGCTGGATTCAGATTGCGATCTGTTGATGCAGGGGATACATGCATCTCTCTGTGCAATTCATTAGAAATAGAGACAGATTATTCCCAGAGGGGCAGGGACGTGGAGAAGTTTGGACTCTTGTCTGCAGGAGTAGAAATTAGCCTTTAAAAATGCAGCTGCTGGTTGAGGCACTTTGAATTTCTCTTGTCCTTTTACTGTTTGTTGGTGTGTTTTTTGTGTTCCTGTGGAGTGGGTACAGGCCAGAGAATCACATGGACAAATTTCCATTGCAGCTACTGAATTATGCAGTTTGTTCACAACTTGCTGTAAAACAGCAGTAAATGTGGGACTTTGCTGCCTCTCCTACAGTGGAAAACAATGTGGGAGTCTTATCTGAGCTGCATGTTGAACTCTGAACTGATTTGTGTTACAGATCTATAGAGAGTCTTGTGTTTGGAGAAAACCCGAGTGAATTTGGTGACTTAGTGTTTAGCACAGTGGGAAGGTTGTTGGTTCGATTCCCCAGCTGGGCCAGGGCCTTTCTGTGTACAGTCTGCATGTTCTCCTCTGGCTTCTGTGAGCTCCATCACTACGTGGATCTTAACGCCTTTGATCAAGGCAAATTAAAAACTGACAGCTGTCAAGAGTTTAGCTAAATGATCAAAAATGAATATCATGACCCTTTGGTACAAATCTCTTACGCTTGATTGCTTAAAACACTCAATTTCCTAATATTTAAAGGTATAATATGGATGTTGTAGATTCATACAAAAGTAATTTGAAGCATGTCTGTAATTTATTTTTACCTCAAGTAAGTGTAAAACCGTCTTTTGCGTGTTTTTTCTCAAAATTTATTACCCCTCACTTCCATCCACTCGCTTTTTGCACACAAAGATGAGTGGATGAAAACATGCACGATCCCAGTGAATTGCCCTCTAAATGTATTCACCATTATCCACGCCTTTTTTTTTTTGTTTTTTTAAATAAAAGTGTGATCAAAGCTGGCCCCAGGCAAATGTGAACTGAGGACCAAGTGCCTCTAGGGGGCCCCAGTACAAACAAATGGCAGTAATATTATCTTATATTTGTACTTTCTAAAAAAAATACTCTCGGTTCTGTTTCCATTTCTAATTCTGACTTTTTTCAGTGGAAATATTAAACAAATATTCTTGACAGAAATGAAAGTCCGCCTTTTGATCTGGAAGTGGGATTTGTTAACCTCTAGTTTCATTATCATCTCACTCTTTTGAGCGATTGAATGATAGATTCAGCGTAATGATCATTATGTCGTCCACAAACGTTAAGACGCGAGTGACTTTTTCTCAGAAACTTCCTCTCTTGCCTCTTTGTCTGCTCACACTTCTAACCCACAGCTGACTGCAACAAGTTCACACGTTTACAGTCTCAAGATGAGGCGGGTCGACAGGCCACAGCACAGAAGAACAACGGCCTCGTCAAAAGGCGACTTGTGAGAGGCCGCGAGTTTTCAAACGACCATTAAATTGAGGGTGGATTGCTGCTTTGTGGGTCGAGTGAACAGTCTGAGGTAGTTCAGTGGTGAGCTGACACATCGAGCCTCGTCTTCATCACATCTGATTGTTCTCCCTCTCTGCCGAGCCTTTAAACACTGTGTGTGTGTGTGTGTCTGTGTGTGTCTGTGTGTGTGTGTGTGTGTGTGTGTGTGAGAGAGAGAGAGAGGGAGGGAGTGTTACCATGACCTAGATTTCAAGCCTGCAGTGCAATGTGTGTGATGGTTTGTGTGTGTGTGTGTGTGTGTGTGTGTGTGTGTGTGTGTGTGTGTGTGTGTGTGTGTGTGTGTGTGTGTGAAAGGAACAGAGAGCTCAGGCTATGGTTAACCATACACCTTTCCTTCCCCCCACATGCACTCATACCTACACACACACACACACACACACACACACACACACACACACATACTGAAATTACCTCCATCCAGCTGTGCCCTGTCACACACTCACTGTTTGGAGTGTGAATTGTGTTTTGTCTGCCCTCGATTCAGTGTTTTTGTAAAGGTTCATACAAGTTTGATTGCGAAAATGATCCATTTTGTTGTTGTTTGCGATACCCTTTTTTTCCCCTAGTGTCGGCCTTTATTGATCTCTAACTGATGTGACTGATGAGTCGATATAATGATGATTGATTATCATAGATTTGTGGGCTGATATGGTAATGTATGGATTGGAAAGTTTCAGGCTGAATTAGTGCTGCTCCGGGATCTGGAGATAAATCTGTTGTCTCATTTGATGGTTGGATTGTATCAAAGCCTCCGCTTTGTTTGGGATTTGACCCCTCATGTTTTTCAGCATTTTATGCTTTCATGAGAGACTTGGCAGCAGACAGATGACTTGAAATGAGAGGAGGGAGGAAACAGGGACACCATATTTGACTCATTTCATGACCTGGTTATTTTCAGCCTGTGGCTCCACTACAAAAGATGTTCTCAATGATATACAAGTGAAATGCTGCATTATCAGTGAGCTTAGTGCTGACGGTAACTAAGTTTCCATCCGAATTAACGCGAATAATTAATTAATGAATCACATTTGAGAGAACTGGCAAAACAAAATGCAAAAAATGTGTCTTTCCCATAGATTTATATGAAGTTGTCTGGCTTCCTGGTTTACTTCCTGGTTATGCTGCCCACTGAATGTGCACAGTATTGTTTCTCCTGCTCGTTCCCACTCTCCCTCTAGACTTAACATTATAATGATGTCGGATTTTTAAGTCTCTTTTCCCTGCTCGAGGAAAGTGATAAAAACCTCCGTGGATCTCCTGCAATACCACCCACGTCCACCGGGCCACACTTGAAGCAAGGTGCCGTCGTATCCACGTCTGAAGGATACATTCATGATCTTTTCATCCATTACTGTAGTGCAAGCACTGAGCGTTGGTTCACGGACGTAAACAGTACTTTATTGTTAGCTGGCGTTCCTCACTGAGCCACTGCAGAAGAAGAGGCCGCAACGAGTAGACGCTTTAAAGTCAAAGCTCAAACAGAACAAAAGCTATGTAGAAGTATTTTCCCTCGTGTATAAAGTCGAGGTTACAGGAAGGTTACCTCGTTGCTCCACAGATGTTTCCGTCTGTCTCTCTTTGACGGTGAGTGATGTTTAAGTCACATGTGTCGCGATTTATTCGTCTGCTTCCACTGCGCTTTGTTTGTATCGGTACTTCAGATTTTCGACCTCAGCCAAGTGTGCACACTTTTTTTGTTGCTAATTAGACTTCTTTGTTTTGTTTTGTTTTGGTATTTTTATTTTTTTTTTAATGCACAAATTAAAAATGTGCATAAAACTGGCTGGGCATCAGCGGCACTAGTGTTTGCTTACCCACAGTTTAATATACAATGCAAACTGCCGTCATCATATGCACCTATGAGTCAGTGTCTTCTGTGGCTGCAGTTCAACAGATTTAACTTTAACACGTTTGAACTGATCTAATGTTGAGTATGAGCAGCATATAACTTTTATCTTTTACATTAGGTGCATTTTAACATTCGAGCAAGAGCTAATTGACACATTTACATTAATATGTTGATAATAGAAATGCGCCTGTAGATTTGACACAAATGGTTTTGTGTTAGTGAAGTCTGCTGTGGCGTATTAAATTATATAGTGGCATATTATTTATTTGGGAAGATCAGTTCTACCGAGCATCTGTCATCAATCAAAGCACTTGATATGCATCTTATCACAGACGAACAAGTGGATCTGAAATGGAGCCTGACGGTTCGCTGCGGACAAAACAGCAGCCAATTAAACAGTCTCAGCTTCTGCTCAAGACTCTTGTAGCGTCGAGGCCAAACACGGAAAACTTCATCTGTTAAGGAGTCGGCTGTGTGTTGATGGTCCTTACAGCTCAGTTCAGGCTCTAGAGCTTCAGTGGTATTTGGCACCAGAGAAGCTCGCTCCTCTTCTCACAAAAAGATTCATTAATAGATCTCACATCAGAGTGACTTCTGCTGCTTGTTTTATCACCAAATGACAAATGCACAAGTATTGACTGAATTCCCGCTTGCTTACATGCTTTGTGTAAGTGGGTTTTTTCACTGCGCTGTTGGCATGATTGAAAGTCAAATAAGGAGAGGCTGCTGGGCAGATTGTTATTGTGGTTGTAAAGACTCGGTAAATAACCAGGTTTAAACCCCAGGTGCATGACTCAGAGACACATAGATTAAGTAAAGGTTCACGTTTACTTGTGGTCAGGTAAACTTATCCATAAAACGAGCTCAGGCAGGTCAGGGCAGGCAGGCACAACTACAGGCTGGAAGTGCAATACATAATGTGACCAGAAATGAGTGGAAGATGATGAGTGTTTACAGTGTACAGTGCGGGGTTAACCGGGGACAGTGGGAACACGTCAGCAGGTGAGCAGGTGGGCGGGGGAGGCCAGGTGATGGGGCATGGCGGGAAACGGGGATGCAGCAGGGCAGGAGGGAGCAGCTGGAACCGAACTGAGGCTCTGTGGTCTCAGCTGTACATTCGGTTATTGACTTTTGGAGCTTCCTGTTGTACTGGAAAGAAGAATCAAACACAACTGCGTGAGTGAGTGTTGGCAGGTACACATTCAGATGAAATAAAACTGTATACACATAACAATCAAAGTACTCAGCTTACAGTAAAAATACTTCTTCACAGCCGTTAATCATTTTAGCACACGTCTCATACGATTAACATAGCAGATAGAGTTACACCCTCGTATTCAAGAGAAGGTTCCTCTGTGTCTTTCAGAGCGTCAGACAAGTCACAACATCCAATGGAATCATTTTGTCAGTGTGCTAACTGCTGAATCGAATGAAGTTGTGATTTTTAACACGACACCATGAAGCTCACGTTCAGCATCACCGCACAGACTGATGTCTCAGTAAACATCTTCCGTATCGTTCTCCTTTCCAACCACCAGACCTCAGCTCGCTCGCTTTCCCTCCCCCTCACTCGTCCTTCGATGCACTCCTCCTCTCCTTCTTGAACCTCTGCCTCCCACCTTTTTCCTCTCAGACTCACCCACAGCAGAGTCCTTGAAGCTCTCCACTGAGCCGCTCCAGGATAATGACCCGATGGCAGCTCTGGGTGCAGCAGAGAGACTGCAGTTTTTGAAGCGCATGTGGATTCCTTTGTGGACTTTTACTCCAACTAAACATGGATTTTAACTGTGGAACTGTACTTTCTTCTGTACAACCACTCAGTATTTCATATTTAGTCTGTGATTTCCTACATCACCCAGAGGGACTCGAACATCCCACAGAGAGAGAGAGAAAGAGAGGGGGCACAGGCTTGTTCCATTCAGCTGTGGGTTCAGCATGTAGGAGGAGGGAGTCATATAAATATTTTTTTCCAATCAAGAAAAAAACAAAACCAACCCAAAAAAAAAAAATGTAGACCACATACTCAAACAACAAAAAGACAACATGTCCTCCATAGAAGTCAGCAGCCTGAAATTTGGCTTAATGATTTAGTAGTTTGTTTGTAGACTGTTAGTTTAGATTAAAAAAACAACAACTTTACAATAAATACAGTAAATCCCCATTAGGAATCAGTAAATATGAGTCAGCTTGGTAGACAGATTGAAAAGTCTGCATCCAGGCAAGCAGAATTATAATATAAACATGCGAGAATGCAGAGTGAGACTGTCCTCCCTCATCTGAAAGGTTAAAAATGAGCAGAAAGCATGAAAACTCTTTTTCACCGAGAAAAGCTTTCAGCTGCATTTTTTTGTGTTCATCAGCTGATGGAAATACGACCCCGATTCCAAAAACGTCTTGATGCTGCGTCAAACATTAACAGAACAGACTGGGATCATTCGCTGACGTCCGCTCGGTTCAAAACATAAACATAAACGGCATTTAAATGTTCAGCTTCACTGATTTCTCTAAATGTCTGCTTATTCTGAATTTGATGCGTGATTGTATAAAGGACGTCACTACGTTGTTGGAAAATGCAGTTAACGATGAAATTCTCTTCTTGTTTCCGTTTCACGCAGCGTCCCGACTTGTTTTGGACTCGGGGTTGCAGCTCGGTTGTCTCCGTTGGGTTTTTGTCGGTGTTGTTTCTCTGAAAACAGCCACCTGCTGTGAGAGCAGTGAGGGTGAATCAAAGCTGTGGGCCAGACGGCTAAACAATTAAATGAAATTGAATATAAAGCTCAGTAAAGCGGACGTGAAGCTGCAGATTCACTGCGAGTGATCGCATTGTTGTCATTTTGTTGTAAAAACATAAGTTGCGGCTGCTTTCTCGGGTTGTGTCCAAGATAAATACTGAGTGGGATGTCTGCCAGGTGAAAGGTGAACTCATCTTCTAACTTTTCAGACGTATCGTGTGCTTTCCTGTACTGCGATTTCTTGTCTTGTCAGTCTGTTACTGGAAGTATTTGGACATCATGTCAGGTTGTGTCATCGGCTCGTCAGCCAGGAATGGAACATTGATCCTTAATATCTGAACGGTGTTCCACTGATGGATTGTTTTGTTTTGGGTTTTTTTTGTCCTTCACCAAAGACAAAGACGAGCCCTGAAAAACCTGTCCGACAACATGACTGACATGATAGCTGAGCTCCTGTCAATATTGTCGGACCGCTGCATCTGTCTCCACCTTTTAACTGAAACCATTGAAACCACGGCACCTGAATATGAGCACAAACGGCCCGTCTTCTGCCATTCAGGGCTCCTCTTTACATCAGAAGTCTGCTTACACCTCTGCTGTCATGACTTTGTCTGAATTCATACACAACAGAGGTGTGTGAGGGGTGGGGGGGGGGGGGGGGGGGGGGTCATGCAAAGCGGACGTTTGATGTGTGGTTGCCAGGCAACAGTATAAGGTAGCAGCTTTTCAGAGTGACTCAATACAAAGTGTCAGAGTTGGAGAAGTGTGTGTGTGTGTGTGTGTGTGTGTGTGTGTGAGTGAGTGAGACAGAAAGCTATTAAATTAATTCAGCTGCGCCCGTAGAGCTGGTGAGGCACGACACATCTCGCTGCTGAATACACTCTGAATGTGAATCACTGCCTTTATGAATTTGCATTGGCTAATGTCACACAGGAAACAGTGCAAATGAATCAGCATTACAGGCCGTGCGCTGCATGCATGACTAACACAGAATTACCTTCAATTATGTTGCTACATGAAACAGCTATCATCACCAGGTTTTTCTTTCTCTTTATTTCGCCACCAGGAACTGCTCTGCCTGTAAAACACCTCCAGAATGGCTCCATCATCTCATTTGCTGAGCCTTAATGTTGCTGCTGGCAGTGTTTTCCATTTCAATTTGCTTGATAAAATGGAGACTGTCAAAACTCTGTGTCGTAATGTAATTTTCTTTTGCGTCCTGAGGAGATTAGCATGGGTGTCGGTGAGGCACGGCAGTTGAAATCTTATGAATTTCACAGTGATAATTGAAAATTGGTGGGTTTTTTAGGCCCTTTGCCTCTCCGTTGTGATAGCAGCAGAGCTGATATGAAATCTGTGTAACCCACTGTGTGGAACTTTTTTATGTGAATGAAAGTTTATGCAGCCCTCCATGACTGAGTGAATGGAAGTGGGAGGCGTTGCTACTCGTTCCGCTAACAAAATGGTTTCCAACAACCTCTTAAGATTATTAACACGCAGGAGAGTAAAGAAGAAAAACACATGAGATTTTGGGTTTCTGCTCTTCAGAAATACTTGATTGTTATTTATATATTTTTTACTCCCTGACAACTTTAAAGTAGCTTGAACAGATTTCCTGTCTTTTTATATTTATTGACTTGTACAACACATTTGGTTGATGCAAATGAGGTGCAATCAAAGCCACGTAATGCAGGATCTGTGCAGGTCTTTGCTGCTTCAGGACTCACTCAGTGTGTCTGCAGCACAGCGTACGAACTGCTCAGCTCAGCTAAGATTCAGAATCTGCTTTGCTTCAAACTTCGATCGCGAGTTAGGGTTATGTGAGACGGATCAAATAGTTTCTAAATTATTTTCAATCAAATATTTTGCCAATCGCACTTGCCAAACCAGAACTGGTTTTGTAGATTCAGTGCGATGGATTTACTGTTGAGTAAATGGAACTCGAGTCAGGATTATTCAGTTCAGCAAAGACATACAATAATCAGCAGTGTCACCTAAAACAACCAAACAAATAAACCCTGTCACCTCAGGAAATTTCATACCTGCCTGTAACTGCTTGGGCTGAACGTGCTTTCCTTTTTTTATCCTTCAGTGGTGTTTGAACGCAGCCTTGTTTAATGGTTCTGTGTATTGAGCAGGGCGTGCTGTGAGAGCCACTCAGCCAACCCAGCCGGCATAAACAACGCTTAAACAGCCGTGACCAAATCAAGAAATATTTGCTAGTAGCTTTTGAATGAGGGATTATAAACTTAATGGCTTGATTTTTTTTTGTGTGTGTGCTTTGTGTGTATAGAGAAAACAGACGGGTGTCTTTACGAGAGCTCGCGCTGATAGCCTGTGTGTGAAAAGACACACAGATAAATTACAGCTTCTGTTTGCACACTTCACTTTCTAATTTTACTCTCAGTGGCATTTTGCTTTGTTTCGTTTTGAAAACTGTGTCTCATTTCATGTGTAATTGCACTGTCTGATTTTTGTGGAATACATTAGTGTCTGTCAAGGCTGTTTTTTTTTCTCTTGGACCACAGATTTACCAATTAGCCTACTTTTAGCTTATCAAACATTTATCCCCAAAACCTTCAGTTAACTCTTTCAGCCATTTATTGGTGACTTTTATCTACGTCTGTTTCACCCGTCGATCCATTACATTTAGCTGACTGCTTAGGCGTCTCTGCTAACTGAACTAGCACTTACCATGGATGTATAATAAGAACTCGTAATGCATGGTTTTCACAGGCTCTCAATCATATTTTTAATCAAATTCCTGTTTTTCTAATTGGTCAAGTGAGGCCTGCTTAACAGTCTTTCCACATTGGAATCACCGCAGCCCCACGCTCACTAATGAATCATTTATCACAGTATGAATATTGGTAAAAGTGTGGTTTTTTTTGTACATTTTCCTGAGTAATTCCAGTGCTTCAATGCTATGCTGCACACAAAGTGACAGCACTTAATTACTTGGTTCTTACTCAGTCACATGAATTCCTAATCGGTTAATAATTCAGTTTTGATATGAAGAAGATGAGTGACTCTAACAATTGATTGAGCGGCGCAGCAGAGGAGTGTGGTTCCTCTTTAACTGTGACTGTGTTCTCTTAACCACACTGAGGTCTGACTTCCTCGAACTCACCATGCGTGAGGGAGCATCTGTTAACCCTTAGTCCTCCTCATCACACTGTGGCTTTACATGTGAAAGCCTGCTCTGCTGAGACATTTTCATTGTTGCTGCTTAAACAATGAAATGGAACAAGCAGCTTAAACCTTCCAATTAAGGAGATATTATCTTTATTATCAATAATTTGTCTGAATTTAAAGAAATCATTCAGTGTCTCTGTGCACTGTTCAAGTGGAAAGAATAAGAACAGGAATATGACTGTTTTGGTGCTCATTTTTACAAAACATTAATAAATTATCAGTAATATTATTTGTGGCAACCTTCAGTGATGCAATAATATTACATTAATTAGACTAAATGGGTGTGTAATCAACAGTATCAGGAAGTTTACAATCTCTTCTCATTAGATTAGAAACTTGATTTTATTTAACTTGGTGCATGATGCATGATTTTATCCAAGTATCTGTTCAGACTTTGCCACAGTTTACACTGCAGTACAAACCACCTTGCGAGTGCAGTATCCTCTGACAGGTCAGGTTTTCATCAGTGAATAATTGTTCAATAATAACAAGACATTTTTAAATCATGGATACAGTTTCTTATCTACTAACTAATTTAGATTTTTTTTTTCTTTGCTTTTGAGCACTTTCATTTTTTGTCACTTTCAGCATGTACTGATTTTTCTTTTACTACATTCAGTTTGTCTTGCAGCTAATATTAATGCTGGTGACATGTTAATACAGAAGAACTGTTGTTGAAATAGCATAACATTCTGAGAGGAGCAATCGTGGCTTTTACTTTGGATACTTCGGCTGAAATGTACTGATAACATCCAAAAGGACCCGAGTGCGTCTTCTGAAGGGACTCGGACTTCAGTGATCCTCCAGCTGTTTCTGCCGCGAACACTTTTTTTGTTTAGCAGAGCACACCAAGCCGTTACACCGTGAAAGAAACGTCACAATAAACGGATACAAATCAATAGAAATTTATTTTTTTATCAAAAATATTTGCAACAAATTTGCATAGATGGACACAAAATAGCTTACACGATTGTTCCATGTGATTGTAACAAGGAGAAGTGAGTACAGCTGGGCTGAGAGTATTTAAGAGTATTAACATGGGACTCGGTTTCCCAAACAAGTTTTATTACCTTTTTAAACACAAAGTGAAGTGTGAATCTAAATAAATGCAGTTCTGGTTTCTGTTTGTGAAATAAACTTTTAGAGGTTTGTTTCAGTGGAAAAGGAGTTGATGTTGATGTTAGGAACATAACTGTTCAATTGTTTTCTTTACATCCAAATAGATTAAGCTTACTCCTTATAAATTAGGACAATAATAAATATTCCAAATATATTACTTCTTGGTACTTTAAATACTTGTCAGAACCAATCATGTCACACAAAAAGGGGAAAACTCTTGATGGTAAATACTTAGTTCTAACTTAAATGTTATGATGTTCCTCTATCACATAATAAAATGGAAGCGGAAAGCAAGAATTGAACACAAATGTCTTCAGAAAAAGTCCTCAGCTTCTCAAAATAACTTCTTCACAGATCGATAAAGCACACGGGTCGACGCCGACGTGTTTCATACGGCAGGAGTCGACAGCGGGGACGTTTTCGTGGGTACTGCATCGCGTTGTCACAGCGACGTTATCGCAGAACTCGACCCTCGGCTTCTCCTCTCATGACTCAGTTTCTACCTTTTCAAAGGAGCCGTTTTTCAAATGTCTGCTCCTCTCGCGAGCTGAATATCCACACCTGCCAAAAACTTCCAAGGTTTTCCACCAGGAGGCGCCCAATCCAACATTTTCTAGTCGTGCGCGACATTTCTGTCCATCGCCCGGGTTTTCGGTGTGTCGCTTGCTGCTCCTTGATTAGTTGGCGTACTGCCGGTAAAAGGCAACCTTGACGCGCTCTATCTGGTGACACAGTTTGATGGCGGGGCCGAGCTTCAGGTCCATACACTCCTGCACGGTGGGCAGAGTTAGCAGCAGCAGGGCCTGACCGTCGATGTCCTGCACAGGAAGAGATACGCATCATTAAGTTTTGGCCGAGTCTTCATGTGCACTTTTTCTTACTTCCTCACACTGTTCTTTCACCAAAACTTACTATTTAGAGCAGTTAAAAGGAAGAAATTAGCTTCTAAATACCAGAAATTAGCTTCTAAATACAGTCGTGATTGACATGTTTATTAAACCCCGTCTGCACCCTGAATTTTTGTATTATTGATTTTCATTTCAATCCTATTTTAAGCGATTTTTTACTATTAAAAAATACTATTAATAATTAAAAATCTTTTTTTTTAAAACAACCCTGAAATCAATAAACCCTAACCATCAATCAAGAGGATTTTTATCAACATGTTGTCAGGCTCATTTGACGTGAACTTCTGATATGTGAGTCTTAGTAAAGTACAAATATTGGCTGAGTGTTTTAAGTGGAAAACAATGTGGGGAACAAATGGATGAGAGAAACTGACTTATTCATGAGATGGTCTGAACAGTCGTCTGCTTGGATGTTTACATCTTTGTGTTAAGGAAAAGATACTTTTGTGAACTAAAAACGTTTTGTCTCGTCCTCATTTGGTCAAAAGGCTGTTTCAGGGTTGAGAACAGAATCTTGTTTAGGAAGCGTTTTATGGTCAGTAAGGAGTATTTTACCTGTGTGTGTGTGTGTGTGTGTGTGTGTGTGTGTGTGTGTGTGTGTGTGTGTACCTGCTCCTGGAAGATGCTGGCCAGGGACGAACAGTCAGTAGAGTTAATGAACTGAACCACTTCGTCTACGCTCCACTCCAGAGGATTTCTGTCCAACACCAGCTGACCCTCCTCCTCCATCTGACACACACACACACACACACACACACACACAAAGGGAAAATTAAAGCTGTGAATTACAGAATCGCAAACACTTTCAATTAGTCGGCCAATCCAGGCTGACTGCTGTAGCACCACCGCAGCACTGATCCAGGCTGTGTGTGTCGATGTAACCTGCTTCACTGCAAATGCTTTTGCCAAGAGTAAAAATACTTAAATACATTTCACACATCAAACACTTGTGACATTTTTTCTCCTGTATGGAAAGGAGTTGTGTTGTTTGGTGATCAGTTCTAATTGATTTAACGTCACCATGCTCGTTACTAACCACTGTGAGGCTTGAACCATCAGTGTGTTGTCTCTCTGTCTGCACCTGCATGTCTTGTCCTTTCGGTGGCTGATACTTGTTGTTCTGGTTGTAGGCCGACAGCGAGCGAGTCGACCTCCTGCGGCCCTCGAGGGCCTCCCGGCCGCCCGTTGGGGGACCGGCACTCAAGGCCCTGCGCAGCGACGCGGCCCGGCGAGGACGACTGCTCATCACATCCACCGAGGAGGCATCGGTGTGGTCCTCGCGTGGCTCCGAGCTGGTGCCCTCGCTGCCCGACTGCAGCGCCATCTCCTCATCCTCCTCTCCCTCGTCACTGTCCTGAAGGAAAAGGGAAGGCCCAGCGTCAGACAGGTGAGGTGCACCTGTTGTGTTAAGCTTCAGGTTGCTGGTTGCTGCTCACTGCTTCACAATTTAAAAATACCAGAATTCCCCTTTAAATACCCTTTTTGTGAGAAACAACCTCTTCTGCCACATCATATTTTGACCAGTTGGTATAAAAAGTGACTCAGCATTAATCAGCTGTTTATTGCCCAATCAACAGAGCTTCCCAAACATTTTGTCTAAATCTTTTTAGAAAATGTTTGGTGACACACACACACAGCCTGTATCAGCAGATACCTGAGCTGTGAAACAGGTGAGGTGAGTTAGACTCATGTTGTCCTCAGAGTTCACATAAGTTTGTTACCTCAGGAAAATACATTACATGCATTCATGAAGCTCTGCTGGAGTCCCTAACTGAATCCGTTTTATTTTTTATTGCAAAGAGAAATGCATAAAACAAACAAGGGCTACAGCTCACTTTTGGAGCCAGCCTCAAGTGGTCATTCGAGGTACTGCAGTTTGTGGCAATTCACTGGCTTCACTGGCATTTTACACACCCAACAATAAATTGATTAATCGAGAAAATAATCTGATACCAAAGTGATTTATTGTGGCCCTTCTCCAGTCTGTTGCTTACTATTTTTCTTGGTGACTAGAATCAGCTGCCAACCAGTCTGACCAGTAAACACTCCGCGTTTCAGTGGGATGTTTGCATTTCTTCACTGGATCGTGACTGTACACTCAGTATCCCCCTGTTAACACAGGCTCCCAGAGAAAGAAGAGCCAAGGCAGGAAGTGAAGAAGAGCAGCGTTATCTAACCTGCGGTGAGCCAGCAGGAGTGTAGTCCACAGCGGACGAGCGTCTCTTCTTCTGCACAAAGATAGCTTTCCTCTTCTTCCTGCGGCGCGCCGGCTTGGCCAGGTCTCCCTCAGCTGTCTCCTCTCCGCCCGTCGGCTTGGACAGCTTCCTCTTCTTCCCATAGTAATAGGCTGCGGACGCAAAGCAGATGTGGAAAACAATGCACCCAAAACAAATCTTAGCTACTCATCAGAGGCAATTATACGCTTTGCAGCATCGCAGGCTTTGATTTGGGTCCTCTTCATAGCTGTGGTGTAGGAAGTGATGCGTTTAATTACAGGGACTCACTGTATTTGGTTTTCGTCTGAAGGGAGCAGTTCTCTGGGCACTTGTCGGTGACGAGGACGGGGCTGAAGAGGTTCGGGCAGCACTGCAGCTTCACGCACACCTTGCGGCAGAAGTCGGGGATCTGGTCTGCGAGGCGGACTATCCGGATGGTGGAGCGATAGGTTTTCCCTTTGTATCTGCGGAGGGAGCGGGAAGGGATGTCGTGACATTGTCAGCCAGTGATTACACTTTTATTTATGAGAACAGCGCGTAATTAAACTATCTGTAATCCATCAAAGCACTCAACAATGAGCGGTGATTGCCAGGGCTGAAATGATGTGAAAGTGGGCTGTTTTAGGAGAGCTGGCCTGAATTCAGATGGTCTGTTTGATGACGGATGTCCAGCAGTACTGAGGGCGACGCGGAGTGAAATCTGCAATTTCCCGTCAAATGGCTAAGGTTAGGAAAGGTGAGCTGATCTGCTGGCAGCGTTCAAGGACAAATGTGACCTGCAATCCAATGTGGCTTTTCTGAACTCAACCTGCACTTCAGTCAATCTTTTGACTTTAAACCTTTGTCCAAAAATCGAGGTTTTTAATTCTTTTGTTCATTTAAGAAAGAATAACGCGACACAAAAAAAGCCAGGAGCCTCTTAAGCCTCTTTAAAGTTAAGTAAAATTAACTAACAAGCAAAGTAAATTCTGCGAGATGTAACTGAGTTAGTGCAAACATTTCATGACAAATTACATGTCATCAAGTGTTGAAAATAGCTTTTCTTATGATTCAGATGTATATGAGCTAAGCTGATAGCTCCAAGCATGTACATTAGTTTGCTACAACTGTAGCATTAAAGGACAGGTTGACAATCTTTCAAGTCTGTCTTAAAGCAACAGTCAGGCATCACACGTGAACACCAAAACAGGTTTGACTCGCTCGAATTGATCTTCCTGTTCAAACTTCCTAACGCTCCTCAAGTTCTGCAGCTTTTGTGCAAAAGCATATCCAAAAGTTTTTCTGACGTTATTATGAGACTGGAGCAGTTTTCTAAAGAAACAGTCGAGTCTGCCTTTGTGTTGCCCTGCAGAGCTGCAGCGCAGGGAAGCTAACACAAAGAGGTAATTTTATATTACAAAGACACCAACACTGGAAGCTTCATATTAGCTTCAGATAAACACCAGAAAGTATTTTTACACAAAAGGAGCATTTTGTACTCAGAGTGAAAGCCAGTGTGAACAGGAGGAGCGATTAGAGCAAACAAAACCTTTTCAGAGTCCATACGGACATCTGACGATTGTTTTAATGAGGTGCTGTGGACAATCCTGCGTAACCAGTGTGCACTAACAGAAGGAGGAGCCCTGATCTGAAGGGGACACGAGGGCGCTCAGAACTGGTCTGAAATGGATCAGGAGTTAATTTGATCTGACAGACCCAAACAGAGAGAGAACACTGGCAGCAGGTCCACCAGTTAGTGAGCAGCAGTACAAGTTAGGGCTGCAGCTAATGATAAATTCCATCCATTTATCTGGCGGTTTTTTTGTTTTGTTTTTTTTAAATAAACTGATCAGTCCTGAGAGTATTAAAAATAAATGGAAAATTTTATCAAAAAACTTTTTTTCCCTCTTCAATTCAGTTTTTTCCCTCAACAATTAATGCATCATGTGTGTCTGCAGGCATCACAGTAATCTCAATATCACTAATAGAGCAGGACCTTAAATTTTTCACAATATTTGAAAATTGCTGCAAACAGATCAAAACAAAACAGATCAAACCAAATAAAGGAATGAACTGAACCCTCTCATCATGCTCACATCAAAGTTTTTGTTGTTGATTAATTGAACTGGATTGTGTGCTGAACCTTCTGCACACCACAGTCAGTAAATGCCTCTGAAAATTAAGAGTAACTCCTTTGTGGACTTGTCATCCCCGTGGTCCACAGCCCACCGCAGGTGACTCGTTAGGAACCTGGGACTGGCCGACTCCTCCTCGTTAGAGCCAGAAAAGTGGGTCAGTTTTCGATTAGAAAACAGAGCATGCAGCCTGAAGCTGTGGAATAATTTGTCTCTGTGCAGCCAGCGGTGGAGGAAAATGCAGACCTCACACAAACCACTGCAGCAACAAAAAAACAACATAAAAAATTCAATGGAGGAGAGCAAAATGGAGTCAGAGGGATGAGAGAGGAAAGAAACAGCAGGCTCTTCTTTGAGGCCTGCTGCTGACTTTCAGCAGTGGGTGAGAAGTCGGATTTATTATGACATTACACAGGACGTAACTTTCTGACCACATGGCTGAATAAAGTGACCCGGGGCCTGAAAAAAAACTCAGGTTGCCCTGGTGGCTGTTGGAGAAGCTGACACCATTATTAGCCTGTTGTCACGTATACGAGCAGTCTTGTGCACGTTTTAAGCACAGGTAAGAATCAATTCTCCAATAGGAAGATACGATTTTTCCCGTCTTTGTAACGAAAGCCAGGACAAGCAGTTTCTGCCTTTAGGTCCCAGAACCACAAAGTGACTTTTCTAGCCTATTTTGGCCAACACTGTCCCTCCTCCACATGTTATTTTGCTTTCCTCACTTGGCTTTGAGGGTCTCCTCTTGGCAGTCCCAGCTCTGATCCTCCAGCTCCTGCAGCTCCTTCAGGACTCGTCCGGGCTTGTAGGCGGCGTTGACCAGCATGCTCAGCAGCTGGAGGCCAAAGCAGAGGGTTCAGATAAAAGAAGAAAAATTAATAAAGTCCTGCTTCAACTGAAAAATGCTCAAGATTATGCGAGTGTGTGTGAGACCGAGGCCTCACACACACACACACACACACACACACACTTAACATGCATGCCCCTGTGCACACAAGCACAGTCTCCAGAGAAATTAAGAGGCTGTTTTGCTAAGCGGCGATGGCCGTGTGTACGTGTAAACACACTTGACTGACAGCTCCTCACATCAAAATGAAGGCACTGCTGGGAAACTGCAGGTGGTTAACAAGACATTTCTGTCTCATCCTCCATCTTCCAGCCTCTGTCGCCCCTCCTCTCACTTTCAAAGTGTGTAACTCTTTGATTAAAAGTAACCCCCCCCCACCCCCTCTGACACCAGCCCACCTCTTTCAGGACCAGCGTGCATTTCCCAGGTCCGACGGCCTGCGGCAGCTCCGCGATGCGGCCCTTGTTGAGGTACGGTCCTGAGAAGCAGCGGTGGTTGACAAAAATCTTGGAGCAGCAGTATCTGCCATTGGCTGAGCCTGGCAAAAGGAAAGACCATAAACAGGAATATGTTTGAAGTCCTGAGCTGCTGTGATAAATCTCAGATTCCGTCAAGCACACACTAAAGCTAAAAAGCTGCGTAAATTTAAATGACGTCATGCTACATTTGGTAAAACAAATGACAGAAACAAAAGACTGTCGAGACAAGTTTTGAAAGCAGTGCAGTTGAAACAGTGAAGATGCACTTTGATTTGCATATTCATTGTATCACAAATAGTTCCACATGGTTGCGCAATATCAGTTCCCTCTTTTAATCTATAAACCTGACTGAGAATGTCGTTTCAAATCTTAAAGTATTTCTGGAAGATTTAATATTAATCACTAAATGTGCAACAGAGCAGCTAATCTGCTTCATCAGGACTGAGTGTGTTTTGTTTGATCAGATTTCACCTGGCAAGAAAAATAATCTCACCAACTGCACCCTAATCAATAAGAAGAGGAGCACAGAAGAGCACAAAAGCCCAAAACACAGAAACCCACAGCTCAGACTGAGCAGCTGATAACAGTGCACACTTTGTTCCAGCCTTTTCCACCACATGTGTTTCTTACATTCTTGTTTATCACTGGGATGGGAGTCCAAACACTTCACCACACAAGGGAAGGCAGAGTCAAAGGGGGCTGTGACGTAGTCCTGCTCACGTGACAACACCCCCCCCCCACACACACACACACACCCACACCCACACACACTCAGAGATGAATTAGGGTCAACACAACAATGCTGCACTCCGCCCTTCCTGCGTTCCCCGACTACCGCCGGCACCTGGAACCGCACCGCTAGGGGTGAATAGTGATTAGGTGAGGTGATGAATATACATGAGCGATGTGGGTGGTTTTTAAACAGGGGACTTGGGAAAAGAGGGCAAAGGGTCTGCTGGAAACAAGGCTGAGCCCGCTGCTCTCTTTGTGCTCCGACGTACATGTTATTTACATTCAGACGTAACACTTGATCTTCTTAGTTTGGTTTGGCTGCTGAAAAACAATAAAAACACCTAAAAAGTGTTTTCACTTGGGGGCTAAATCTACGGCTTTAATCACAGCCGTTAAGATATTTTATTGGGATGCGGTGCCACCGGTTACTGCGGCTTTGCCACATATTCCACTGGACAAACAAAAAGACTTATCACAAGCCTAAAGGACACGCTGAAGTAAACACTGAAGGTCAAAGTTATTACGCACGTCTACAACAGGTGAAAATGTCAACAGAGACATTCATTTTCACATCTAAACAAGTGAATTAGACTTTAACCCGAAGGTTGATGCAAAAGCTGTCTGTCTTAACTTCAGTAACAGAAAATAGACAAAACTCTAAAAATAAGACTCGGGTTGTAAAATGAAGTGATTTTTCCTAATAAAAGACTGACTTTAGCACAGTTTGATGTGGTTAAGAAGAAGATGGTGGGTTTCTGGCTCCGTGTTGCTGTCGGTGGGTGTTTTTCACCTGTTCCAGCTGACAACTGGCCAAACACAAACACAGAGGGATGCTTCAGCCCTCTAATGCATTAGTGATAGATGTGGATTCGCTCTGCGGCACCGTTCAATATGCATACACTGTTGTTTCATTAGTGTATATTTTTGTAGCATATGTATATATAAAAAAACCCAAACCTCCACGAAAGAGGAAATGAGACTCAGCAGGCCACGAGCTGCGTCTTGCTGTGGCTGCTCTTCGATAAACGCGCTCACCAGCTTCCTCGGCTCAGAACATCACCTTCCCTCGCTGACACTCACACGGCACAGTGTTACGGCGAGGGCCGAAAAGGCACATGAAGCTGCAGGTGGCTTCACATGTGCGTCTCGCGAAGCTGAGTCGCGAGTAAGAAGTTAAGTTAAAGTCACGCTGGCACTTGGCCGTGATTTCTTACTTGGGTGGACCTCGTAACATTTCAGTAACACTTCCGTGAGGTAAAGTATGCGCAGAGAACAAAATGCTCGTCTCTTTTTGGGAGCACCGTCATGAATTTATCACTTAATTATCATCCCCTCCGCACAGAGAAGGAAAATTGGTTCAGGAAGCAGAAGAAAACTCTTCTCATTATCAGTGAGGAAATCAGCGTATGACAGGTTTGTTTTCCTCTCACGGTGGGGTTTAAAATAAAAAACAAGGTCCTGATATGTTTTATTATTACAAGTGGCTAAGGAGGAGGTGAACTCATCGTTTACAGGTCGATTTATAGGCCTCGCTGTGTGATTGACTTTAGCCAGCGCATGTTTAAAGACATTGTTAATGACGACTAAACAATCCACTTTTTGGCACTAGCACTGATGCTGAAAACAAGACCTACTAACCTAGTATCTATATTTGTTAAAAATGAAGGACAAATTCATAAGGGGAAGAAAGAATGTATTAATTAAGCCTGAAATGGTAACATGAAAATAAAAATCACTCTTTCTTGCTATTTAACTCGGCGGTGCATTTGGGCACCGTTTGCCAAATGTTGTTTGAACGTTGTTGTTGTGACCCTTCTGTCATGTCTGAGCAAAGACGTGAGGAGCCTTTTATCGAACGTGCAGCTACGTCACAATGCCAAACTTTAACAGATAAAAGAAGCCAGGATCAAACTCTCCAAACACCAAACAAATACTGAGCATCGCCGCCCGACGTCTGAGTGTTGTTCCCCTCATCACGGCAGCTCGTTAGCATTAATTACTAAATCACATGCAACGTGGCTTTTTGATTACCTGGATCCATGGCGACGGGCTGGCAGTAGCTGACAGGAGTCGTCTCCAGCGGCTGGGACGGAGCCAACCTGCGGGAAAAGGCAATCGATACGGTCAAACTAATCAATGAAATTATCCAACTGATGTAATCAAGACAGGAAACAACAGGGCAAACCAAATAATCGCTTGTTTAACCGATCAATCTTCACAACAGCGACTAC
Source organism: Scatophagus argus (assembly GCF_020382885.2). Taxonomy (NCBI): domain Eukaryota; kingdom Metazoa; phylum Chordata; class Actinopteri; family Scatophagidae; genus Scatophagus; species Scatophagus argus. The sequence goes on along the minus strand of NC_058514.1, from coordinate 2,656,529 downwards.
AGTTTCTGTCAGCCTTTCGAGGCATGTGGAGCAGCAGGAGGGGTGAAGCGACGGGGAGGAGGGTGGGGGTTATTGATAAAAGGGATTCCCCTGAAGGTGAGAGATGAAATTAGTGGTTAGACGAGAGAGATGACAAAGTGCTGCCGCTGAAGACCTCATATTTCTTCTGCTCTCCGACACCCCCACCCGCCCCATCACGCTCTCGGGGCTGCGTTTGCCAGCCGGCGGTGTAACGTGTCATTTGTCAACAAAATCAATCAGCGCCCCGGGAAAGCAATTTCTGCTCTAAATAGCCGCTGTTTCAATTAATGGCTTTGGAGTGACAGAGAGGGAGAAAAGGCCGCGAGCGTTTTCCGAAGAAACCGTGTTTTGAGTTTTTTGGCTCTCAGGTAGAAAAACAGGAAACAAAGAGAATGAAAGCACCTTCCCCACCGAGCTGCAGGGAGGCGGACGGAGGCTGTGGGCCTGCGCTGATTCATCTGACAGCCTGGTGTGGCTAATATTTAACTTTTATTTTCCGTTTAACTGGGGAATATATCGCACTAATAGAGAGAAAAACGCAGACAGCAGTTACAGTTCAACATTCACTAAATTTCAGTGTAATTGTTTTAAATGAGAGTTTTGAATTGTCTGACTGCAGGAAAGCATTTTGTTTCACTTCTTTGTTCTATAGGTACCATTAATCTTTTCTCTGTTCATTGTCAAAGAAAAGGCGTGTGCTGACAACCATCTGTCTTCTGAAAGCCATGTCAGTCAGCCTGCACCTGTAATAAGTTCTGACAGGTAAATATCTGACTCTCTTACTGTTTCTCTGGCTGGACCACCGCAATCTTCTTCTGCTTCTGGCCTGCAGGAAAGACCGAAAAAAAACAGTCTGCATTATTAAGCTGTCACTTCCAGGTGAATATATGTGTGTGTGTGTGTGTGTGTGTGTGTGTGTGTACATACAGACAGGTTTGAATGGTGGGGTCAGAGTGTAAGCGTTGGCTTCACACCAGCCGACAGGAAAGATGTCCATTGACTCGACATCCACGATACACTCTGACAGGGCCTTCGCCACACCTGGAGACAGGTAGACAGCAGAGAGAGAGAAGGGGGGGCGAGTGAGCTGTCTCTCTCTCACACACACACACAAGACACTCAAACAGTTTTTTTTTTACCTTCATTCAGAGACACAGCAGGAATCCCCTGACACTTAATCCTTCACACACACACACACACACACACACTTTTGTACCTTCCAGTCGGAGCCACAGCAGGCGTCCTCTGACCTGTGTGATCTGAGCCACACACACCTCTGCTGGCCGGTGAGGGTTCACTGCCTCCAGCCACATGTCCTTGACAAAGCCTCTGTTCTGCCATGTCTGTACACACACACACACAGAGGTAGAGTTTATTTCACAATTAGGACAACAGTCTACCTGAAGCTGGACTCAGACTGCTAAACACTCTGATTTATTTAACCCTGAATGTTCGCCTTGCAGGCTCTTCATGTTACTGAGCCAGCGTGGTCGAATAAAAACTCGGTCGCAATCTGTGTGAGTCTGTATGAGAATTCGCCGGTGAATTGTAGCCCCGTTTGGTTTGCATTATTGGTAACATTCTAACAGACCAGTAAAACTCAACAACAGTGATAACATTTGTTCATCGCTGCCCCGTTCTGAATGCAGGTGGCTGACCTTAAAGAACAGTAGAAAAAAGGAACTAAATGTGACGGAAATAGAAAACTAATGATTACATAAACCCTCTGCCCTGCACTCGTGCTCGACATGTTTCAGGTGCTTTCTTACTGTTCTGCCTGGTCGTATTAGTGCTGACATTGTGAGAGCCGTCTTGGAAACAGGTGTGCTCTGCTCTGTATCACAGGTGGGAAACTAAACTGGGTTAGTCCTCGTCCCTGAGGCCTTTTTCTCGTGTAAAACCACAGCATGGTGTTAGAAAACGTTTTGCATAAACCATAAAGCTCATCTCTGTGGACTCCCAACCTCAACCTCATAGTCTTCATCGGCTCATTCTGAAGCACCGAAGTGAAATGGGCTCATTACTGCCCCCCCTGACGCGGGAGGTCAAAAACCATCCACAGGTGCTTCACGCTCAGTGAGAATTAATGTCAATAAATAATGAGCTTGTCCTCGTCGGGACTTTCCCTCAGTCTTACATCAGGGAAGCAGGCGTCGGGAGCCGCCTCCGTCCCGCTGTGCTTCAGGTAGTCGGCCCAGTCGAAGTCCTGGCCCTCGTAGCCCCGGGGCCGCTCCAGACCCACGCCGTTCTTCATACACCACTGCACGGGCAGGATGCCCGGCGAGTTGGCGTGACACAGCATGCAGCGCGGCTTAGCGTCAGCACAGAGATCATCCTGCGTTACCTGGAAGTAGATCTCATTGTAGACCTGCAGAGGAAACAAAAGTCTGATCAACATTTACCCGAATCTGTTTCTTTCTTTGTTCTCATAGGGGCATTTACTCAAGTTTGGAGACTACAGATGTAAGAAAGAAACTGCAGAGGTGCATTATGGGAGATTTAGTACCCAGTGGGGTTTTTTTTTTTAGCATTTCCATGTCTACTTCATTAATTTTAACGAATCAGTTTTTAATCTGTGTCTTGTGTGCACCTTAAATTTATGTGCATCTCTAAATTGCTGAAAGGCTCCTTTAAGTCTTGTACGGTAGCAAACAAGGGACATAAATCATTTAACTTTTAAATCCATTAACTAAATAATGGTAAATTAAAAACATTATTGAATATTTAATATTAATAAATATGCAGCATTGACGAGCTTAGAAATTAAAACCAGCTATCAGCTGATTTCATGGTTTGATTTTCTTTCTTCTCTTAGAATCAGATAGAATCAGAGGATAATAATAGAGGATAATTTTTTTTCTGTTAAATTCAAACCCTTTTTTTGGGTCTAATTTTTTTTCTTTTTTTCTTTTTTTAGTATTTTCCTTTTAATGTTGTTTAATGTTTAATGATTTGATACGATATGATGTACATTGTGGTCCCAGAGAGGAAATGAAATGTCTCCACAGTTACATTGCAAACCAACAGTCAAACCATAACTAATAAAAGCAACACTAAACAGATCGAAGCATCAGATGCCCCAGACAGATGTTGCCCTGACAAAAACAATGCACACAATCCCTCACACACTCACTCATCTTTTGAAACATCAGTCTACTGGTACTAACATCAGCAGCACAATTAACCCTACATATTTAAACCTTTATCAGTACAGCAGAGTGTAGGTAGTTTTAGTAATAAAAAGTATTGATTGGTTGATTTTATAGATTATCAGACAGAGAAAAAGAAAGAAACCCCAAAGGATAACATGTTAAAGTGAAAACACTTCTTTCCAACTGTCCCAAGATCTTAAAGGACACAGAAAAGACAAAGAAGTCAAATAATCGATGAGACTTTCCAGCCTCACTGGGACACTCTGAGGTCAAACACCACAGGATCCAAAACGCTGTGGGTCAAGGCTACGTTCTCGGCCAAAACGTGAGAAAAATCTGCTCACGTTAACCAAGGCGGCTGAGGAACGCTCGGGGGGTGGAGTCTGCTTGATATCATTTTTTTTTAGCTTTCATAGTGACTCACCTTGGTGACAGAAACGGGGCAGATCTGGAGCTCCTCCCATGGAGAAACCATCTCCAGCTTCATCCCGGTCTTGAAGGAGTGCTTAGGCAGGTCCACGTGGTCCTGACACAGTAAAGTCAAGACTTTTAGACAGATGGGCTCCACTTTTGGGAACACACACACACACACACACACACACACACACGTACAAGACAATGTGGGTCACGCAGACCCTGCTGGGTGATCACGTAATGGATGGTGCAGGGTTGTTATTCCCGCGTTAGCAGTGAATGAAGTGTCTTCTGGTGATCATCAGGCCAAAAATAAATGTTAATGTGGCTTTCACTTTTCTGGGTCTCCTCTTGTGGCTTTGTTTAGCCTGTTGCTGAGTTTCAGTTTGTGTAACTGCTTTGTTTGATCAGCCACGTGATGCCAACGGCCCGCTTCTTCTCCTCTTCATTTCAAACTAAGTGGAAACGTAAACGCGTCCTGTACGAGACTTTTGTCTCAGGAAACTTGCAGGATTGTGACAGGAATTCAAAAAACTACTGATTTTCCTAACTCTGAAGGTGAGGAAGTTCTACTTAATCAAGTCTTTTGGTTGGTTGGACCGTAGTTTAGTCACAAATGAATGAATTTGGATTGGATTTGAAAGATTCAGCTACTTTAGTTAATAGATCACCGTTGACTGCTAAAGTCTTCGTCCTCTTCAGTTTAATCATATTTATCCTATCCTTTATTTTCTACACGTCCATGTTTCCTCGCAAGTTTCCTTAATATAACTTGGTAATTAATTATGGGACTGTTTGATTGGTTCCAGTTTTAATTTCTAGTGTAACCTTGGGTCTGTTGGCGCACAGCAGGTTAGCTGAACATGCAGAAATGTGACAACAACTCAACACAGAGTGCAGGGAGCCTCAAATTTCACATGAATTACTAATAAATGAATATTTATAGTAGGGTTTAAATTGAGCTCTCCTTTCAAGGACATTCCTGCTTCACCCATAATTGGTACAATTTCACAAATTCACAATTTCTTTCAAGGAACGTTAAGAACATCATTAGGAAAATATAAAAGTATCGCATTAGCATTTATTAGCCCATTTTTATGCATCAGCCGCAGACAAAGCAGTCAACAAAAACAGCTCATCTCACTCAGGTTGTCCTGCAGTCTGGCTCTGTGCCAACACACACACACACACACACACACACACACTGTGTGGGGAGTGGAAACGTGTGTGACTCACCTTGAACACCTCGAGCGGCAGCGGGCTCTTCTGTCCGTCGAGTTGCGCGTCCTCCAGCGCCTGCTGCCAGTCGGGGGCGCTCTTCAGAGCCCGCAGTGCTGAGAGATGATGAGTTTTACAGTCACAGTTTTAGGTTCCACTGACGCCTTTATTAATGCCTTTATTTAACTTTATTAACGTACATAAGGTCAGGTATTAAGTGCTGGCGTGATGGGAATTTCTGCTTTTAACACTCAGCAGATTCTGTAAACTTTTGTTAGGGATTGAAAATAATTTGGTTGGTGAGGATTTTGATCATTCACATTACTGTGCTTTAATCTGCATTAACTCACGATATTCCCTTTACATCCACCGAAGACTCTTTCACTTACAAAGAATCGCTCGTGTTTGATATTACATCTGATTATATCTGATCTGGTTGTCCCAGCGTTCCACATCTAACCCGCTAACTGCACCGTTGCATCCTGTTTTGTACATCACTTTGTACACAAACCAGACGTGTTGGCAAGAGCGTATAAATCTATTGAGAACACCCTTTTTCAAGGCAAGAACAACAAAAAATGAATGAAAGTCATCTCTTTAAAGTGAATATGCCAAACATTTCACTTCTGTATGAGATTATGTGCAGTTTTTTCAGTCTTGGGACACTGTACTATAGTAAATTGTAAATAAAAACAAAGGTGGGACTCAATAAAATTTGATATTTTTGATTTCTGACTGCAAAAATGCAATCTGAAGACACCACGCTGAATCTGGGAAATTACTGTTGTGGATTTTTCTGATATTTATGGACCAAACTGTTCCGCAGCTTAAAAAAAAATGCAACAATTATGAAATTAACTGACAATAAAAATAAACATCCGATTTGAAGTTCTGGTTAATAACACCACTTCAGAGCAGTTCTAGTCAAAGAATATTGGCATTGTCCTTCAAAGACACCACAGCAGCTGGATCCGACTTCCGACATCTCGTCATGAAGTCTGGCCAACATTTGAAATAAATCACTAATGGGGCTAAATAAGATAAAAAAAAAAAAAAAAAAAAAGCTCATTAAATATCATTAAGTTTCCCACATACACGCTGTAATTAAGTTTTGGGAGCTTCAAAGATCCTCCTTGTTGCCACAGGAGCTTCAGGCTGATAGTTAATGAAAAGGTGCGAGCATGTTAGACTGGATTGTCACCTGTGGGCGGCTCTAAGGTGAGATGGTTCTCCAGAGCCCAGCCGAGGGGGCGGAGCCTGACATCCAGGTAGAACAGCCAGGTGTCGTGAGCCTGCTGGTCGTCAGAGAGGCCGGCGTAGCGTAGACGGAGCCTGCCTCCCACGTTCTGGGCGACTCGGACCGGCCAGTAGAGGAACGGGTCCGAGATGTCCTGAAGCTCCAACACCGAGCCCTCGACGATCAGATCCACTGTGTTCTTACCTCTCAGAGGCTGACACACACACACACACACACACACACACACACACACAGAGTTTTGTAAATTTCACTTCAAACCCAGAGCTTGTGAACTACTAACTCTTAAAGTGTGATAAAAGGTCACAAAAGAGGAAGTGGAAGTTGCACATCCTGGATGAAAAAGAAAGCTGCTAACTTTTCTAGTTTGCTGTTTCTTCTAGTTCGACCTCAAAGTCTTTCCAGTTCACTGTTCTGCAGGCTGCAGCCCTGAACGTCTCGCAGGAGGCAACTAGTGCTAGAAAACATTTCAAATTTATTTGCTCAAGCGCAAAGACGTTATTACTTTGTTATCATTTGGTTTGTCTGAAAACAGATGCAGCTTTCGTGTCTGTGTTTTACATATTGGACGTTAACCGTCCAGACGTGAGAGTGGCATCCATCTTCTCATCTGACTCCCACTCTGTTTGATGAGCGCTAACTTGGTCTCTCTGTCCTCACTTCCTGTCATCTTTCCACTTCTCTTTTTGTAATTTAAGGCTCAAAATATCTGCTATAAGGAAAATAAGAAGTCCCTCCTCTGTTTTCTGACAGGCCTCTGCAACAAGAGGCTAAAAAGCACAAAAAGTGTCCACGCTTTTGTATTAACTGATGATCAGGCTGGTGGAATTTACTCCTCATCTTCTGTCGGCGATCATGTGAACCAGAAGAAACCCTAACCTGGTAACTGATGCCCCCCTCACTGTGAAAACACTCACCCCCTCCAGCAGGTTGGCCGGCGCCGTCCTGGAGCCCGTCAGGTCCCGGACGAGGAACTCTGTCCAGTCGCTGTACTTCTCCTTGATGGCTGCAGAGGGACACAAAGCACAGAACCGCGAACTGAGAACCACACAAACGATGGACGTGTGAAACGCGAGCACGCCGCCGTGTCGTGTCGTCACCACGCTGCACATGTCGGCGCGGCCGCCAGAGAACAGCATGCACGAGTAAGTGCATGCATATACAAACACCAACACACGGCTGTCGGACCGAACGTCCCTGTTCAGACACAAATGCGGAGTTTTTTTTAAGGCAGATGCAGATTTCTGCAGATGTGAAACATTTTAATTATGAATTTGATCACTTGTGTGCACACAACGTGAGGAAAAATTACATTTATTCAGTGTTATGCTTCATTCACACTGCAAACATTAACACTCCGCTGAGATCGGAAGATTAAGAAAAGACATCACACCTGGCAGGTCTGTGCAACAAGAAAAGACAAAAATGTGTAAGTGGTCAAAACAGAAATAAATTTTCTTGATGACAGCTTATTTTTTATGTATGTTTTTAAGGCAGTGGTGGCTTTTTTCTGTGCAGATGAGTGAGATGATAGGCAGGAACAGAAACAGGTTTCATTCAGGATTTCAGATCTCAAAAGGCGACTGGGCCAAAAGTAAACGTCAGGGGCCGAAGTGCATCTCACAACAAAAAACATCTTAGATGGTTAAACGGCAAGCAGGAAGTGGTGGAAAGTGATTGCCATACTTGTTCTTCACTTTGGTATTTCCATTTTCTGCTAATTTGTGAAAGTATTGTACTTTGTACTCCCCTACGTTTGTTTGACTTTGCAGATTGACTTTAATCGTACACAGCAAGTCAACTGATAAATCATGATGAAATGTTATGGTCAGATCAAATTTTATTGATCCCTGAGGAGAAATTAGCCAGCAGATACACAATATAAAGCACCTTCTCCGCTTCAGCAGTAAAGTATGTGATAAGTAAAACATGCCATTCTGCAGAATGAGTACTTCTACTTTTAGTGTTCTGAGTTTATTTAGATGCTAATACTTTTACACTTCAGTAAACACTGATGCAAGACTTTTACTTGTCACAGGGTATTTCTACACTGCAGTACCACTACTACTTTTACTGCATATGTAATTCATGCCTTTATTTGTGGCCACATTATCCCCACGAATCCCCCCCCTCCAACACACACACACACACACACACACACACGCCAGGTGGGCCAGAGCTCGGTCTTCATGCTTTGTGCTTTTTGTCTGCTTCCTGTTGTACAATTCCTGCGTCTGTGTGTCTTTTCATTTGCTCTTTGCTCCTGATAGCAGCCTTCTGTTTATCCTCCTCCCAAAAACACATAGCTTACATTCCAAGGAATTCACGGAAGATGCTGAGTGGCCTTCAGTGTCCTGCATGTTTTTCCTGTTACTCACTTACACACACACATGCACAAAAACCCTCCACAAACTGAAACACTTGTTGGAGTCACTGAAACGTTGCCAAATGAGTCACAGTCACAGAATGGCTGCAGCGTGCTGTGTGTGAGCTGCCATCGCCTGCAGCCACGATTAGCATCAAGCTGAAGTGAAAGCGAAGTGCAGTTCATACCCTCAAACATGCCACTGCTGATAAGGAAAACCAGCTTCTGGATTTAGGTTGTTTGGCTCAGTTGGAAGTTGGAGAAACTCTCCTTTGTCCGGTTTTATTTGATTACCTTCCCGATCCTGTTTGCGTTTCCGAGACGTTTCTGTTTTCTGTCACTGCACACACTTGAAATAATGTCCAGTCATGAAATCATGACAAGCACATCAGCTGAGATGTCTAAAAGGTTTTTTTGTTGTTGTTGTTTTTTTTGGCTGCGACACTTTATCGCTGCTCACAATCCAGCTGTTTTCACTCAGTTGCTTTTGTTTCAAAGTACGCTTCAGATGACGTGCTTGTCACCGTCTGAGAAATGTGCGAGAGGCGGTGGGGGGCACAGCATCCAAAATATTTCATATGGCGAATGTTTGGGTGTGCAGAACACCCCCAGCCTCTCTCGGGGAATTAATTACTGTCTCACAATCATGAGACGAGCTCTCATAATCATGAGAATCTCACAGCCGACAACATGAAGCATACGATTAAGTGTGTTAAAAATGTTTGCAGCAGAAATAACCCGATCAGGTCACAGAATATTTTTCTAACAGATTATGAGATGGGGAGTCAGAATTAGGAGATAAGTTAATTATCCTAATTTGTGTGATTAACGACGTTTAGTTCAAGTGCACCTCCGCCGTTACACTTTGACTGTAATGTCCAAACACGTGCAAAGGATTTCGGTTTTAAATGTTTTGCAGCGAGCACATTTAAACTTTCTTCTCTCGCGCTTTTCTTAAACGCCTCAGAAGGCGTGTGCTGCCGTTCTTCCATTCCCTGCTCTTATTTTTACTTATTTACTGGAAGGCTCGTGTGAATGAAGTGATCATAAAGTTTTCACATACACACGCGCACACACACACACACACAGAGAGTCTATTAAACATCAAAATATTCCCAGAAACCTTCTTAGAAAATGTAAAAATTTAACCCACAGGAGTTCTGGAGCTCTAACCTTTAACACATCAGGAGAGGACTGAACGTCTCATATCCCGACATGAGTTGACACGGCTGAGCCTAAACTCATTTACGCAGAGTGCAGTTCGTGTGAGGCTTTGTTTTGGAAACAGCTTTAACTGCTCATCCTGATCCCTTTTCAAGTCAGAGATTTGATTTAACATAACCGTCAGTTAGCTCCACTGAGGCTGCTCGGGATTTTACGTCATAATTGACTTCTGAGACCAAATCGATAAATCCTCTCGTGGCTCTGGCCTCCAGAGGTCCTGCCTCAAATCAAATCAACAACTGTGGAGTTTGCTGGCAAATAAATCAAACTGTTTTCCTGTGAAGGGAATGTGAACGGCGAACGTCTCTGTGGCCTGCTCGCTCTGCTCCTGTTTAATAATAGTGTTTTTTCCTGTGAGACTATTTTCTTTCCCTGCTGCTGCTGGACTTTGTAAGTTTGCACATACACACACACACTGTGCACACACACACACACACTGTGCACACACACACTGTGCACACACTGCTGTGTTGATCTCGGGCGTGCAGAAATAGATAAACTATTTTTAAAGATCCTTCCGATTAGTCATGAAGCCATTTAAAGCTCAGCTGTGTGGTTGTAGCTAAAAACGTGCAAACTTCGACCCCCCTTCACCCACTCTGTCTGGCTATGTCTCACCCTTTCTCTCCCCCCATCTTGCTGTAGTGCTTTTTTTTTATATGAATAATGATCTATTTTCCATTTCCATCCCATCGGCAGCAGACACATGGAGGTGAAAGCCTGACTTTCACATAACAATAAGTGAATAATTAACCTTGAGGGAGAAGATCTTCACAACACCCCCCAACCTCTTCCCTCATGCAGGCTAACCTCCCCCCTTCTCCCTCCTCCTCCCACAGGCCCAGGCTGCACAGAAGCTGGCTGAAGTCTCTCCCAACTAGTATTAAAAAAAACCCAACAAAATCTGAATTTACATGCGCGGAAGTTGATATTTGCATCTCCTGCCGACTCCTCAAACAGCAGCTGTAAACAGCCTGCACTCCTCTGTGCACAAGCCTCATTTCAGAGCTTTACTTTAGATAATCAGCGTTAGAATTAAAGAAGAAAAATCGTCTCGCTGTGTGTCTCGGGTTTTTATTTTTTTTGTTGCCTGTGATCATAACAGTGCAACAGATTCTAATCAGAGTTAATGGGAGCAAATTACACTTGATTCTCCTCCTGTCTTATCCAGTGGTTGTGCGCTGGCATGCAGATGATGAGCGCCGAACGCATGGGGAGGGGGGATGGGGGGTTCAAAAGCCAAGTCAATTCAAACAATTACCCACTTCCATTTTAACTGACGGGCTTTCCAAACAGGCCGCGAGCGTAATGATTGCAGCACGCCGCTGCACGTGAAATGTCACACAGCGCAATTTGTGTGTTTATTGAGGGGATGTTTGGCTGTTGTGTGTGGCTGCATTATGTCAGGCGCCATATTGTTAACGTTTTTACAGCCTGTTCATGACCGGGCTGGGGATATTACAGCCATTTGTGTAAATATGAATTACCTCAGTGGTGTGATTGCGGTGAGTGTGAAGCCCACGGGAACAAGGCACACATCCAGTGAAGGTGTGTGCGTGTGTGTGTGTGTGTGCGTGTGTGTGATTTGGCTGCCCTTGATTTTCCATTCATTGAAAACCTTCTCAAGTCACACAATACTAATAAGAACTGAACAAATGAAGCCTAATCGATCATGCAAAAAGGAAAACACACACACACACACACACACTCATATGTAGTTTATACAAACACACTGGATCTGTGAGCTTATGCAAATCTTGGGGTTATAGGAGGGAGGGATTATTGAAATGTGAACCAAGTCAGAGCTGACTGTCAGCCTCATAACTCAATAACTTCAAGGCATCGGCTGAATAACGCAGTACCAAGCAGTACAGAAACTTCTCCAGTCAGACAGGACCTGCATCATAGAAAACAAGCAGCCAATCCCCTCAGGCGTTCTTCACTTTAATACGACGTGTGATTGGCCCACCACCAGCAGCTCCAGCCCACACAGTCGGTGGCGAAATCAAACGTGACGTATTTGACGGGAGTCGGGAGCTTGTGGTGCCGAGACGCCATCGAAAACGTCTGAAAAAACGGCTCTGGGCAGCCTCTGGTAGGCAGGTTTGTGTGCTCGGCTTTGAATCCACTGCTAACTTCACCTTATTCAGCAGCCCCACTGTTGTTTCCCTTTTCTAAGAAGAAGCTATCAAATGAACTGAACTGCATCAGCATCACTTTAACAGCGCAGGTACTCGTTCTGGTATTGTAGCTTCTTAATGGACACCCAGCTCACCTTCATTCATACTTTTACCTCCGCAGTCACCTCGTAACAAAGTGCCGTCTCCAATCAAACGCATGCAGGAATTCAGCACACTGAATCCAGTGTCAAGTGACCGTCTGTAATGTGAGTTTAACTGTTTAAAGCCTGGGCGGCTTCAGCTCGGATTTCGCCACCCTTTTCTGCAGGGTTACGGCATAGTGACCACACAGTAAACAAGCTGTGCATTTCCCTTTTACTCATGTTTTTAATATTCACTTTCACGATTAGCCTGTCAGCAGCAGCACGTGATGGCAATTTTTAGGAAAAAGGAAAACTGCAGGTCTACAGACATACTCTCACCTGGATGGTGTGACAGAATCCAACACAACAGAGCTGCCTGAATGTTTCGCTTATGGCAAACTACAGGTAAGCTAAGGAGACCCGTGACTGCTTGTCTTCTACATGTTTCTGCGCTGTTGCAGTGACAACAACATGAAGCAACACTCAGTTTACATGGCAACAATTGCTTGACAACAGTCTGCTGTTCAGCAGTGAGACAAAGCAAAGCTCTCCATTGTCTCTTTGTGTTACAAGGTGAATAAAAGAGCGTAAACACAGCTGAGCTGAAACGATTAGTTCATTATTCAGTCAGCCAGATATTCTTCTGTTCCAGCTCGTCATTTGTGGGGATTTGCTGCTTTTTTTCCCCCTCTGATGAGGCCTTTATGAACATTTCTTTCTTTATTTAATCATTTTGTGACATTTTAATGATCACTGGGTCATTCAAGAAAAGAATCGTCACCTTAACTGATAACGAAATAACGCTGTTGGAGTCCTGAATCACAGTTACTTTGCAGTGCATAACGAAAGTAAAACACTATCTGATATCTTCCATGTAATGTTCTGTAGAATAGCACCTAATGATTACTGTCATTATCGATTAATCGATTAACCGTTTAGTCTTCAAAATGTCAAAAAATTGTTACTCAAAGCAGCAGTCCAAACTTCAAACACTATTTTACTATAATAAATGGCAAAGAAAAGCAGCAAATCCTGACTTTTTTTTTCGCTTAATGAAAGAAACAATCAATTATCAAAATAATTGGCAGCTAATTATCTTTCTATCAGTTAATCGACTAATTGTTGAAACTTTGGCGCAGTAACTTCTACACCAGTTTAAAGGGTCAGGGCTCCCACCCAAACTAAAGCAGCTCCTTTGGTGTCACCATAATGCTACTGTCAAGCTTAAAACACCACACGCACACACACACGCACACACACACACACACACACACACACACACACAGAGCAGGAGACAGGACTATCTCAGAGCATCATCTCCAACAGGCTGTAGCAGGAAGCAGTGTGGTGAATTCATTAAGCAAATGTTTTCAGTGAGCAGCCTCTGTGACCAAACCTGTGAAGTCGTTTTTTAAAAAAAACAAAACAAAACCTCTTAACATGAATGGATGAATGTGGTCGACACACATGCAGACACACGCACAGAAACACACACATTTCTGTCTGAACAGGCCTCCCTCCCTGAGCCCCACCCCCGGCCTTCATATACAGCCAACACACCATAACTACGTATCGCAGGTTGAATTAACTTTCCCCGCCTGGATCTGTTCCCAGTGTCTGAACTGAACCTGCTGGTTTACCTGCCTTATAGACAAAAAACATTTATCTGCCTTCACTCCTCAGAACGTCAGACAATTTCCTGTATAAACCTTACAATATACAAGAATTATACAATTATATTCCAACTGCCAGCGCAAAGCAATGAAGTCATCACAGGTGAGGTGGAAAAACCAGCAAAGTTTAGCCTGTTAATCTGTCTGTGCAGTGACTTTTTATTTTCTAAATAAATGAGCAAATTACTCAGCAGAAGAGCTCGCAGCGCTGCAGACTCACTGCAAACAGAGACGCTGATTTGATGAGCACAAAAGCTTTGCTGAACGCATCAGTTAGCAGAAGAGGAGACTCTGTGTGTGTGTGTGTGTGTGTGTGTGTGTGTGGGTGAGTTTCATGAGTGAGTAAGCGAGTTTGACGAGGGATTTAGGTGTGTTTGTTTGTGAGGTTTGTCCAATTGAAACAGTTTGAATCAAACTGGATTCAGATTTTGCGCCTTCTCCCAAAGCCGAGATGGGGAGAAAGTGTTTGGAACGAAGGGAGGATTTGAAAACCGCCGAGCTACTGCTTGGCAGTGTCAGCCACCAGCCAATCAGAAGCCTGTTTGGTACTGAGTCAGAGTGAAACTGTCTGAAGTTCTCAGGGTGGAAAAATCACAGTTAAAGCTACTCTCGCTTTTGCATAAAAACATACCCCCGATTGATGTGTTTAAATCAGTTTAATCACTTCAAATGAAAAAAGAAAAAAAAGCCAAAACCTGCTTTGAAAAGTTATTTTTCTAAAAGTCAACCAGGAGCACCAAAGAGGAAAAGTGCCGCCACAGGCTTCATGGGGACGATTGTCTTCAGCAGAAAAGTTTTATCTGCAGGTTAGATTCCACTGAAGACCCTGAACTGACCCTTTAAAGACTAAAATCACTCTCTGATGGATGAGATTTAGCTTTAAACAAAAGGATATTTGAACATCCAGAATTCAGTGGCAACTGTGCAAACCTCATCAGCTGAGGAACATCAAAGAAATGACTGGAAGCTTCAGAACTGCTGCCGACTTTGCCAAACGTTGTAGTTTGCGTTCAAGTCGCCTTACGGGCAAAAACGTGTTCTCACTGTTTGTGCACCGGAGGCTTAAAGTGTCTGCTGAATACTGGACCCTGATTGGCCTAAATACTGTGACGTCATAAACCATGTTCGTAGGCTCCGCCTCTTAAAGTCAGACTCTGAGTGTGCGCTTCAGCGATGGATGTGACACTTAAACATATTCAAATATTCTGGACTTTTTAATGAAGATAATTAGACTTTTTTGGACAAACAAACATCAGACACACTTCAGCGACATTTTATGTATGTCTTAAATGTTTGGAAAACAGCCATTTGTCAGAAATTATCACTCACTGTATCTATTTCTTTAACGCAATTGGTTTTCGGTTTATGCCTAGAGACGAGGTTGTTATGTCATTTTTAATTTTATTTTCCCAGATTATGTGAACACATCTTATCTGGAATGTCTCAACAAAGTGTCGTGTTGTTTTCACACTTTGCTCAATTAATTCATACAAAATGGACGTATGAATACAAAACCAAATTAAGGATCATGGATGCATCATTGATATTTTACAGCTCATTTTGGCCAGTTGCCGTTTCTGATATGTGCACATTCTCATCCCGATGGCCCACTGGCAGAAGCAGATAAACGATTATTCAAAATGTTCACATGGTTCATCAACGGTTCGCGTTTGCGCGTGCACGACTCAGGCGTCATCGTATTGGCCCGTCGTATCGGCTGAAATGTTCATTTCAAGCTTTTATCAGTCGATACCAAAAACCTGCCGATATTAACGTGCATCCCGTCGATTACGTTGGCTCGTTATCAGGGAGCGGACAGACTGGGTGCAACACCAGCAGTTAAATGTGTTCACGTGTCGCTTCGGTCCGTTTCTGTCCGGCCTGACCACACACACACACACACACACACACACACACACACACACACACACACTCCGATTTTATCGGCGTAACGACACATTTTACACACAGCAGTTCTTTAACTTCCAGCCTCTCCTCACTTGACTTATCAGAGCAGCACATTTCTAACTGAGCTGCTGTGTTTTGCACTAGTTATCATACGAGCACAGCTGTGTGCGCGCACGTGTGTGTGTGTGTGTGTGTGTGTGTGTGTGTACTATCACTCTAAGACACACTCAGCTAGAAAGGAGTCACATGCAAGAGGAGGCAAGGCATGGCAACTGAGTTTGTGAGGTCACTTCCTGCTGGGAGGTGAGAAGAGGAAGAGGAAGAAGGAGGAGGAGGAGGAAGCAGCACAGTGTACATGCAGCTCTGAGGGCTAACGCTGACCCATTCATGTTAGCCACTAGTGAGCCGGAGCAGGCAGGCGAGTTAGGGCTGCTTACCTTTTCTTAGGTAAACGTTATCTGAGAAACAAACAAGAAAACAAAAAGGAATAAAACAGGTAACTGTGACACAGGTGTGAGCACTCAAAAATACACACTCACTCACACACACTGTCTCACTCACTCATACACACACACACAGAAAAATGTGTACAACATGATGCAAAGCCTTGAAATAAAGCAACAAAGCCCTTGTTTTCTTTTGGGATGGGGGGTCACATTCACAGATTTGACAGTATGTTGCAGAAGCCTCTTCGGGGAATACAGAAGTGCCTTCAGGACATGATTT
Organism: Scatophagus argus; assembly: GCF_020382885.2. Lineage (NCBI taxonomy): Eukaryota > Metazoa > Chordata > Actinopteri > Scatophagidae > Scatophagus > Scatophagus argus. The sequence goes on along the minus strand of NC_058514.1, from coordinate 2,640,310 downwards.
ATACTTCAGTTTTTGCTCATTGAACATGCAGACATGTCAGCTATCATTCAGCATTAAGAGAAAAAGAGAAGTATGGGAAATATATTCTGAGAAGTGCAGGAAGAGATGGCGAAGAGCCAAGATCGACGGTCCGTTTCCAACCGCAAGCCGAGCTGCTGTTACTTTTCTCAGATTTCAGAGATCATAATACACAAGCACGACGGGCATACAAATGTACCCGAGCACTGATGCTAACCAAACGAATATTTTTATGATTAATAATGCACATATGATAATAATGTGTAAATAATTCAGGGCCTGATGCTGAACGTGTTGGGGCTGTGACGTTGGCAAGCTTTTTTAAGGATTGTTTTCCACTGAGTTTAAAATCGCCAAAGAGCACGTTAATGACGAACACATTATTGCGTTCCGACTACTTCCTGTGATTTGCAATGTGCTCGCATGAGTCTCAGTTATTCAGTCTACACCAGAAACAATTGATTAGTTGATCTGTTTTCGCATTTGCTTCATCTTTAAATGAAAAATAACTCAAATTCTGCTTCTTAAATGTGATCGTTTGCTGGATTTCTTAATATTATGCAGACGGAAACTGAATGTCTTTGGGTTTTGGTCGACCAAAACAGGCTCATGAACATATCAACTTGGGCTTGGGGGAAACTGTGAAGGCCTCAGCGTGATACATAATAACAACAAGTCAGGCGGTTCATGTTTGTTTGTTTGTTGACTTGATACACGAAAAAAAAAACAAGCAGGAAGGAAAAGACTAAACCACTGCAGCACCGAGCGCTTGTTATTGCTGTTGTTTGCTTGTTGGCCGTTCAGCTGAGAGGCAAATAAACGACTTGTGAATGCAGACATGAACCGCCTGCTGCGACAAAAGACAAAAGAGGAAGTTGCTGAAGAGAACACACGGAGTTGGTGTGAGGACGGCCGAGTCAGGTGGAAACATATCCAGGTCGTCTCCACAACAACGGGGGGGGCGCGCTATCCATCAGCGGGGAAGTGTCGGGGAAAATAAATGGTGGGAACGAAGCCGGAGAGGGCGAGTCATCTATCTGAGGGCGAGAGGAGCCGCAGCAGGAGGAAACGCCTCCGCTAGAAAAAAGAGGGACAGCAGGAAGAGCGGCTGCTCGAGAAGCCGAGGCTTTTATTTTGAAAGGTTGAGATTTGGAGCCCTCATTTATCAGATGAACCGAGGATCAGTTTTAAAAGGGAAACCTGCACAGTTTTCACTCGGCTTTGTTAAACTTCTCTCCATTTCCCAGCTCCAAAGCTGTTAGTATAAACTGCAGATTGTACTTCCTCGCTGTCGTACGCCAGACATACAGAGTGTGAAGGTTCAGCTCGAGACCTGGACCTGAACAAACTCAGACCAAACGGTAAAAGGAGGCTGGGCTGCTCAGATCCGAACCGAGATTCTGTTCCTGCACTGCCTGTAAAACAATTTCATTCACATGTTTTAGCCTGAGATTGTCTTTCCAGTCGGTGAAATACGTCTTTAAGTAGGAAACTACATATTAGTAGTTATTTGTATAACATTATCTTGATGTTGAAAATGATCAAAGTGATGGTATTGCAAGAACCTGCTAAACCTGCTAAGGTTTTTTATGCTCGGCACCTTTTCGATCATCTTAAGGTGAATTTCGAGCATAAATCTGAGAACATTTTTACAGCTGAGGCCCCAGGTGTAAAAGATGCTCTCGCAGAGACGTTTTAGAGACAAAGCGATTTAACCGGGCCGAGGCTCTGAACATGATGGAGAGGGTGTGTGTGATATGGCAGTTGAGCCGTTCTGACAATCAAAACCTGTCTTTCCACCCAGTCCCTTTGAAGTGCGTGAGGTTAACTGACATCTCAGAAGAAACGCAGCGACTCAACCACTGGCTGACCTTTTGTGTTTTGTCCACACATGAAATGAAACACTCATAATATCGCCCCTTTATTCATCATGACAGCCGCATGTCAAGAACGTGTTCATGTTTGCATATGATAACTGCAAGACATGATATAGTATACAATATAGTGTCATTTTTGTTTTTAATTATTTTATATGTTTAAAAAAATTATTTTTTCCCTTCACAGAAAAGACCTAAAAGTTATGTTGCTGACCATGAAGTGCAAAGCCTTTGGGTCAAGTGCAGTTGGGGACTGACTGGTTGTCACTCTTTATCTTCCTATCAGTATTATGCTTGATTTATACAAATATTATCCTTAAAAACAAAAGTTCAGATCGCTTTCCTCAAAAGGCTTTACAATACACACACCACATGGCGCCCGCTGACCTAAAACCATCCTGAAAACCTCCTCCGACTACGATATTTTAATTTACAAAAGTGATTTGCACAGACTTTAAGTCTTCTCATGTCTAAAAGACGGCGTTCAACCCTGTTTCAACTAAACAAATTCCTTTTGCAACACGCATGGCTCAAAAAAAATTGATGACTACCAGAAATTGAATAGAAAAATGGGGAACAAACTCAAACTGAGCAGACAGGATCCCTCAAAGTAATAAAAGAAATCCAATAAATGCTTACACACAGAAGAATTAGCATTTTTAAAATACAATTTTCACCTTAACTTTGTACTAATTTGTGTTTCTTTGAGTTGTTTTTTAAAAATAAACAGAAACATAAAAATTCATAACAGCAGATATAACATATAAAATATGTTATACTTTACTTTTGTGCCATCATTTTATGATTTTATGATATCTTAACATCAATTTAACGTGCGCGTATCATGTTCAGGTTGAAAGTCTTCCTACCTTCGGGGGGCATGAGGGTCTTGTTGTTCAGCGTGCACCAGCCCACCGGGTGCAGCTCGGCCGTCATGACGTCACACCAGAAGTCGGCCTTGCGGTCGTCGCCGTAGCCGCTGAAGCGCAGCAGCAGCAGCTGACCGCACGTGGTGATGATGGTGGCCACCCAGTACGTGTCCGGGCTGCTCTTATTGGCCACTTCCAGCTTCATGCCGGGCTGGAAGCTGCTCTGCAGGCTGATCTCCACCTGACAGGGTCACAGCAGAGCATTAAAGGAATATTCTGCCTTTTTATTCCCTTTTCTAAACAACCTGGGTCTTAAGATCCTGTTTCCTGAAATGTTAGGGCAGCCATTACAAGCCAACCTGGTTGAAACATGTTGCTGCCATCAAATTCACTAAAATCAACAAGGTTTGCTGAGGTCAGACAGTAAAGAAACTGTCACTGTGCTGTTTTCACCTGAGTACACGTCAGACAGGCTTAGCAGGTGATCACAGTCTGTTTTAACTGTCTTACGCAGCATCTCAGGGGTTGCAGTTCTGTATGTTCCACAACAACATTTTACTCAATAAGGCAGATCTGTGCGTCCGACTCACAATCGGTTTTAAACAAGTTCCAGTCAGAGTTAAAGTACGGCCGGTCAAAGGTGAAGCAGGGAGGAGGTTTTATGGGCCGACTGGGTAATGAGCTGAATGTTTGTCTTTATTTTCTTTTTCAGATAAGCTCGGTAAAAGTGGTTTGTTTACAAACTGTTGTTCTATCGCGTTAGGGATCTCAGGATCAGATTCGCCAGTTCAAAGGTTGTAAAAATCAACAGAAATGATGGCTAAACTCCTAACAAGAGAAGTTTTCTTTAAAACCCTTGAAAGGTTTTTCTTAAACAGCCAGAGTTTGAACTGTTTTTTTCTTTAACATGTGATGTTGTTGACGAAACGTGACAATATTTTGGAGGTTACTGATGGCACTTTCAGAACATATTTACATACTTAAGATAAAAGGGGAACTCCGCTCATTTTTCAGATGAAGGTCAGTTTATGGGAAGCTCGACACAGCCTGCTGTTTACTGTCTTCTGTGGCTCTGCAGAGGCTTTTTAAAGGCTGAGAAAATACCACTGAAGATATCATCAGAGTCGTGTGTTGAGCTCGACATTTCAAATTAGCAACAGAGAGCAAAATGAGGACATGGAGGCACAGACCGTCAAACAGGAAGTTGTAGGGTTCAGTGTTTTAGGAGCTTGACTCAAACTTGACTGCAGACTGGACGTTGTAGCTTAAGGAAAAACAGAGCTGGAGGAGGATTCGCTCAAAGAAGAATGAAACTTCCCTCATATTTATGACTTTATAATCTCAGAGAACTGGAGGTTTTTTTTCTTGCGAATTTATGACTTTATGATTTCAGAGAATATTCTAGTTGTTTTCCTTGTACATTTGTAGTTTTTTTTTTTTGTAAATTTACAGCTTTGATCTCAGAGAATAATTTTTTCTCAGAACTTTACGACTTAATTTTCTCTTTCTTTTTTTTTGTTCAAACTTATGATGTCCCTAATATGCCGTCATACTTAGCTTCATGGAAATTAAATACTAAGTTCCTGAAGTGCCCCTTTAATTTCACTAAACTCGAACAGACAGAAATACAAGAACACTGGTTCACGTTGCTGCAAGTGAAATCAATTAGTGTTGAAACAATTAGTCAATTTACAAACAATTATTGCTTCATTATGAAAGTAATTTAAGGCCAAAACCCCAAACATTTTCCAGTCTGCATGCCACAACATTTTACCAGCTTTAGCAGCAGGTGAGTGATTTCAACAAGCAAGACTTTCAATTCAAGCCTAAAGTGCAGACTGATAAAAACGTACAGCTGAGTTTTGGTTAGCAATTGAGTCTACTTAATGAACTTAGTGACTGCTACAAACAGTCTAAAACAAAACACAAAACACTCTGCGCTGAGCCTCTCAGCTTGTCCATGTGCAGGGAAACAGTGATAAATCTGTGCGCCAGTGAATGCAGCACAGCATAATGTGTTTCCACCATAGCCACCGGCAGCTATACAATTCTTGAGAATGCTACAAGCCCAACAGGATGTTCACATTCAGCACTCACACAAACGCACATACTCACAAGTGAATGGAAAAAGCCAACATCTTAGAAATAAACACAATACAAACGGCCCCGTGACTTCCTGCTACAACAATGCAAACGTGCTGTATCACTCTGGCTGGCTTATGTAAGAGAGCTACAGGCAGCCTCAGCAGCAAACACTGCCTGTGTGTGTGTGTGTGTGTGTGTGTGTGCGTGCAGGCCCAAGAGAAATCACTGTTTCAATTTGTCCAGGCAGAGAGAAAGGGAAAGAGCTGCACTTTACTGACTCACATTTTTCTGGGGAATTCATGGCCTGTTTCCCAGTGACTCAATCCACTTACCAACAAGGCAATTTAGCCTCCCAAGAGACCCGAGCCGCTCAAATCGCCAGTCGGACAGTTTTGTCCGACATCAAGGCTCGCTCATGAAACCCACATATTCAAATCTCGCCCCTGCTGCATTCATCGCTCCGAGTGATGCAAGAAACTGTAACGCCAACGCGCTTCTTTAAATCTCGAATTGGACACGTCTCCACCTTCGCCAGCCCATCCTGAGCCTCATCGGAGCAGACAGCTGCTCCGTCGGTCAAACGCGGACTCAGCTGAGGTGGATAAAGACCTCACATCCAGGATCAACTGCTCTCGCCCATCTGGCCCTTCTCCTGTGATGTAACATGTTAGCGGAGGCAAAGCTTTGTCATTGCTTGGTAACGGTTATGAGAAACATTTCCCAATATTCTGCATTACTTTGGAAGACCAAATCAACACGGTCTGGTTAACGCAAATCAGTAGCTCCACAGAATCATAGATGATTTAACAGCAGAGACAACCGAGTGAAAACCTGAAACCTGGCAGGACATAAAAGAAAATGAAACATCATTTCTTTCAGTCAACCAGTCAAGCTTAATTTGTGTTTTACAGGTGACTGACAGGCTAATAATAAGACTGTACAAAGGTAACAGTAAAGCAGGTGGAGTCTGATGCACAAGACGACAAGACAGCAAGTCACAAATCCCAACCACGAGAAATCACTCCCACTGTGGGAGTGGAAATTTGGGTGCAGTTTCTTAGACCGTAAAACATTTCTGAAGAAGCTGGGGACTTGTTTCAAAATGTAAGAAAACAACAGAAGAAAATGAAAGAAAAAAGGCGCCACATGAGTGTTTTCTGAAGTGTCCCGAAGCCCTGAGATCCCATGTACATTTGTCACTAGACGAGATTGTTGGTTTCTGCTGTAACCCCAGATTCTCTGAGGGCAGGCAAAGCCCTCTATTGAATGACAGTGGGGGGTTTTTTTTTGGTGATCTTTTCCTTTAATCCCTGTAAAGTCTAGTTTCACAAGTCTCATATATTTTGCATCAAACCCTCATTTAAAAAACATGGTTTTTAAACCATCAAATGGAAATATGAAATCATTTTATGCATGTTTCTCCAAAATTAGGGGACTTTCTCTGTTCTGTGGGTTTAATCAAATGTCAGGCTCAGTGAGTCAGTGTGGCATCTCAAGGACAGATGAGACAAAAAGGATCAGACATCGGTGACAAGATATTCTGATTTTTTATTTAATCCCAAGCTCCAAAACCATCCAACTTCCAAAGACGATCGCACCCCTTCAGCAGAGCCTCCCTCACTGATTAACACCCACGTAGTCCAGTCGCATCCAGTTAGCAGTGAAGCCTTTTCGTTCGACGCTCTCCAAAGCCCAGCTGAGATAACTCAATGATATTATCTGAGTCATTTTCTCCGACGTGAAACAGTTCCTCTGGAGACACAGACTCCATTGTACGACTGTTTTCACAAGTGGAGCGTTCAACATTTTTATGTCGACTGAGATAAATTGGTGGAGTGCGGCTGTACAGTAACAGAGTGTGAAACTAAGAAAACAGATCATTGAAGTCAAGAAAGATCTAATCAGATACTAAATAAACAAAACTAAAAATTCTACCAAGCACCCAATTTCACCCTTGACAGGTACTCAAGAGTCAGATTCACATTTGTCCATCGTGAATACATTCAGTCAACTTCAGCTGTGCTTTAGAAAGTAAACTCATCATCGTTTTGGCACCGCAGCTGCTCTGCTGAATGTCATTTAGTGGAAAAAACAAAACAAAACAGATACCTGACTGCGTGTTATTTCATTCAGCTAATCTGCACCCACGTGTGTCGTCTGAGTTCAGTCAAATCAGATACTGAATGGGAACATCTGAACAGAGAAAACAGAGATCTCCTCTGGGCGGCAGCGGCAGCAGCAGCAGCAGCAGCAGCAGCAGGCAGAGATTAAGCAGGTGAGTTTGACATGTCAAACAGGCCACCTGGTTGGTGATGGCAACATGCAGCTCAGCTGACCTCTCAGCTGACCTGGACTGTGTGAACTAAGTCAGCAGGCTGTGCTTCACTTCATCTCCAGATATGAGTTTCGACCCAGCAAATCAGAGCAGAGCACAGCTGGCCTGCAGACTCACTGCGCCCGAAAGTACCTCCTCCTCACTCAGCACGAAGATTTTCCACAATATGAGTCTCATCCGTGTCGATTACGCCTTAAACAAGCTATGCCCCGTTACTTTCAAAGCTGATGACTCACTTTTCTACAGAATTTAAGCTGTTTCCTGACTCAGCTGTCTTAGATAAAGATCAGACCTTCTGTCGAACAGATAAGGATTGCACACATGCAGTAATTTGCCACCTTGCGACACAGTGTGTGATTCTGCATGAAAACTGGCGATATTAAACACTGTTGGGCACCCGACGCCCAGATCACACTGTGATAATTTTATTTTATTGTCGTTTGGTTTGAGAGCTGTAATTAAAAACTATCCACTGAAGTCTGGGGTTTACACACGAAGCTTTACATCCTTTGTGTGTTTTCTTGTTATGTAAGGGTGCCTTAAATAAACTTACACTCCTCAGAAGATGATTCTTGTATTCTTGTAATTGTAATTTTGGAGCCAGTATTTTTACACCAGGATTCTCTACCAGTGTTTTATTCCTGGCATTTCCATGGAAAGAGTCCTATCAGATCCCACCTACCTTCCCGAGACAATTATATTGGTTTGACTGTGATTAATTGGGTTTATTTTATAAGCGGTTGTCGAGAGCGAGGGCGTCTGGAAGACTGTTGAGGAATGACTGACAATAAAATATGGGCCTCAGGAAGTCAATTACCAGGACTTCGCTGCACTGTTTTATTTTTGCATTTCTGTTAGTTAGTTTTAAATGAAAAACACAAAAAATGAAACAACACGGTGCTTATTTGTATCCAGTGTATAGTTTTCTTTTGTGCTTCAGTAATTACCCACCCGCAATTGTTTTTCACAAAGGTTGTCTAACAACTTGTGCGTCATGAGGGAACAAAGCCAATGAGGACGCCCGGTTGAACAGCATTAGCGCTGTGATGCCGAGTCCTGGCTCTCTCCAATATGTCGTTAAAGGATTTCTGCATATGGTACTTATCTATGAGGCTGTGTTTAAAGGATCAGCGAGGGAAGGGATTAAAGTGTGAGGTGAAGATCATAAGCAGTGGCTCACATGTTTGAAGGTGGTGTGAGGGGCGGCGTTGGCCCCCGTCTCCTCCATGTACTCCTCCCAGTTAAACTCCGCCTCCTCCTCCATGGAATCTGCATCTGAATGAGCAGAAATCGGCCGTCAGTCATCACAAAATTTCAAAAAAGAGCCGACTTGCCTTGAGGCTAAACATACATTTCATTCACTGCATAGCATGTGGATAGCAAATACACGCACAGACTTTGTGCTTTGTAAATTTATGTGATCAAGCTGAAAGAACAGGAAATTATCTGGAGTGCGTTTGTGTGCGTTTCAAGTCGTCTTATGTAACGACGCTAACGTTTCTCCTGGAGGCGAGAATTGTTCACTTTGCCTGTGGGAGCCTGGTACATTTGAGGTATTGTGTATATGCATGTGTGTATATGTGTGTGTGTGTGTGTGTGTGTGTCTCTGGAGACTCCTCGGTGTGAACGCTGAATCTGCTCTGTCTAATGAGTGGGGACGTATAGGAAGCTGCCGTGATGATGCGGTTTGTTTTGATAGACCGCGACGCCCACTCGCTTCTTCTTGTCACGCTGTTTAACCCTTTGCACCCAACTGACATATTTTGCGCCAAAAAAACGGACCGTTTCTGTAGCGTCTGGTGATATGACGGCAGATACCATGTCAGGGTAGAAATGTGTCCAACAGTAGAGATTTGTCAACATTAGGGCTAAAACTAAGGATTATTTTCATCACCTATTAGAGTTTAGTCCAAAAACAGTCCACTATCATTAATGACAAACAAAAGCAGCAAATCCTGACATCGAAAAAGCTGGACTCAGCAAATACTGCCTCCACTGCGCGAGCTAACCCTTACGCCAAACTTATATTTTTATACTTTCTGTATCTTCAAACGAGAAGAAGATCACGAGAATCCATCACAAGTTATCGTAACGCCATGTTCTCAGTCACATGACGTGAGAGCGACGGTTTATGGTGGAAATGCACCTTGAAGCTGGTGTGGAAGCTGGAAGACATGAAAACATGGAGGAGGAGGCTTCCCCACCAGCTTACGGCGAGGGACAGGAACAGAAAACTGAACTCTGCAAAGTGAGCCAGTTGTTTTTGTTTGCATGGAAGTTCAAACAAATAAGATGAGAAATGATCAAATGTGAAGAAGTTTGGTCCGTTATGGTGATTAAAAAAAAAATCAAGTGTGAAGCAGACTCATTTTCTCATAAGCTTACATACAATCAGACCTTTTTTTCGAAACCAGTGGAGTCGCCTCCTGCTGGCCATTGGCAGGAATGCAGGTTTAAGGTACTTGTGCATTGGCTTCACTTTTCAGACCCGGAAAGTCCATCCACTATTTATATGTCTATATGGTCAACCTGCAGCTATGTGGGTTTACATATAAAACAGTCTGTGAGTGAGTGTGTTGCCCTTCAAACAATCAGAATAACATAGTGAATGTACAGGGAGGTAAATAACAAAGAATCAAACGGTCCAAAACCTGTCTTTCAGACTGTTCTATTTTTAGTCCCCAATGGATTCCTCTTACGCCCTTTCATACAGTTTATGTCAACCGTAGTGATCTGTCAATCTGATAACTGTTCTGTGGAAACGGCCTGGCAGTGTTTAAGATGCAGGATCTCCTCACCTGTGTTCACCTCCTCCTCCTTCCCATTGGTCGGATAGCGTGACTTCACTGCAGTGAGGGCCAATGGCTGCTCCTGAGCACGAGACTGCATCCTGCAACCTCCCACGCTTAACCTTTGACCCGAGCCGTGTCAGTTCTCCTTCACTGCATCTCTCGCTTTTGTTGTTAAGCCCTGGACAGAAAAGATAAGAAAGAGTTAATGTGATGATTTCTCAAATTATTTAGAGAACCAACTCCCCTTACAGCACTACAACAAAGGCAGAAACTAAAGACAGCTCTTAAAGTCTAAAAATAAACACCAACTATTTGGTAAGAATTTCCTTGGTAAGCTAATACAGCAGACAGGAAATGATGCACTTTGAAATTCCAGATTCTTCAGAATAAACAGCTGAAGAGGTGAGCGGTTAGCGTGAACAGCCATGGTCGCAGTGGGCTAAAAGAGAACAATGTCCCTCCTAGAAACCTTAACTTAACCAACACAGCATCCAAGGAAAAAAACGTCTGATCTCTGAGGAGCACAAACTCTGCAGCAACAAGCACTTCACAGCCGGAGCAGAGGCAGAGTGTTAACCAACCAACCAAACAAAAAAAATATCTCGCAGTTTTCAACACCAGTTCCCACAATCATTAGTCAAAAGCCTGCTATTCTAATTAATTGCAGAGCAGCCTCTGCCTCGTCCGCCTATGTTCTGTCATATCAGGCTATGCATATTGTCTGCCGGCTGCCTGTATTTGCATACCACAGCAAAACTCTATCAGATAACCAATCAGAGGCAAACAAAGTAGAAAAACTGGAATGACACGAGCACGACAACACAGGCAGACAAATTAGGATGACTTGGAAATATTCATTCAGGCAGCCAGGCAGAGAGAGAGAGAGAGAGAGACAGGTAATGTGGCCGCAGCTCGACATGAGGGAGCTGTCTAATGTCGAGCCACAACCACCATGATGTATTAAACACAATCAGTTTCACTAATGAGGTCATTAGTTAAGCTAATTAATGTGTCAATTAGCGCAGGTTTCTTTGTCAAAATGGGCCCCCAAAATAACATAAAGGTTGTTCATGTGAAATCTCAGGAATCCCAGCGTTTCTGGTTGCCTCGAGATGAGGCGGCGTCTCCGGCAGCTGATCAGGTGGCCATCAGACAGACACACATCAGTCCCTGATGCTGACGTCTTCGTCTTTTCTCGACAACTCGGAAGGTTTTGCCGCCGTGACCCACTCTGACTTATGAAGCAGAGGTACCAACCGATCAATCGCCCGCTGACACCTCGTCTCGCTAACAGCACAGTCACAATGTGAAGGTCTAAACAGTAAACAAACACGAAAGTCTAATCATTTCTTCTGATGTTAACTGATTGTTTCATTTCGAATCACCCTGTGTCCCGTTTAAAAGGCCCGGGCCCCAGGTTTGAATCACCCATCTGGGACAGAGTACGTATATAATCTGATATAATCTACGTAATCTGTTTCCAGTTACCTGCATACAGCAGAGTCAAACCTCGGCTGCAACTTTGGGCTTTCATTATCAGTTAGTCTGCAGACCATTTTGTCTATAACACATATCGACTCCAGAGTAGGTTATTATCTTTGACTTATGTAAAGGACTTTATGGAAAATAACTTTTAATGGACTTTTTTTTTAGTCTAAGAGACCCAAAAATAAATAATCTTCACTACAGCACATCCTGTTTGTCACTCGCCTGGCGGTTGGTCCTACAATCGGTCGCACAGTCACATCACCGCTGACTCGTTCCTTGACTTCCACCCGCTTTCATCAACCTGGCAATTAACACAGAGGCACGCCGCCGTCACACACTGACGCTCAGTCGAGCCGAAAACAACTCCGGGATCGGTCTGACGCCCTCAACTTTGAAATCAACATCCAAAAGAGCAGAAAATATCCTTATTCTGTGAGCAGGCCAGCTATCCATCCTGAAGTGCTCTCAGTGGCAAAAAGACGGGAACCAGATGAAAAACGTGAGAATCCAACAGTAGTTGTCTGATGAAAATAGATCTAAGTCTCGTGCCTGAGAAATCCTTGAAATTCCAAGAAAATAAAAACACAAACACACCATACTCAGGCTGCTGTTGAGCTGAGTGTATTTACAGAACTGTGAGGCTACAGAGACAGTCTGCACCACCACCCGAGTGTGTGTGTGTGTGTGTGTGTGCCACCACTCCACCACCACACAGACCCCTGACGTCCCTCGGTGGCTCCAGCAAACATCCATTGCGTAAACAACAAGCTGAGCTAATTTGGCTCACATGACGCCGTCCGCTGCTGCCCTCCTCCTCCTCCTCCTCCTCCTCCTCCTCCACCCTCGCAGCCTATCAGTGTTTCTTGCCCAAGTGCCCCACAATCTCCAGCAGCAGCACTGACACATCGCTGTCGTCAGCATGCAGTCCTCCAACAGCATTCATTAAAACTCGTTAAGCGCTGGTATCAAAAGGGGGGGTGGGGGGGTTTCGCAGTGGAGCACCTGAACCTGGTTTTTCTCCCTTAAAGTTCCCCTCAAGTGTCTTTTTGTTGTCTCACAGCATCGCTCAGATATTCTGCATCTGATGGCTCTTTGAAGACTGAGTGGCATATCAAAAGATTTCAGAGACAAATCAAGCAGAAACTGATGTTAATCCAAACAGCAAATTAATCAGTTAGCCAAGCAGCATTAAATTTATCTTTTATGAAAGAGAAACCTTCACTGGTTCCAGTTTCCGAAGTGACAGTTTGCTGCTTTTTCTGTTTTTATATCATCACACACTGAATATTTTTAGGTTTGGGGGCAGCTGATCACATGGGTTAAGCAATTTAAAGACACCACCTTCAGCTCTGGGAACATTTATAGCTATTTTCTGAAAATTAAAACACTAAACGATTTATCGAAAATAAAATGAGCAGATGGATTCTCAGTGAAGTGACTGTTAGCTGGAGGTGTTGTGGAGCTCTCAAAGATTTTTGCATTGCTTTGAAACTAAACTGCAGCACAGTGAAGAGAAATGAAATGAAACAAAGACTGTGCGGTTAAAGTGCTGACTTTGAGCTTTAATTTGAGGGTTTTAACAACCACGCCAGATGAAAAGTGCAGGAACTGCAGCCCTATCATTGTCCTCCTGCGCTGTCCAGAAACTGAAGACATTCTGCATTTAAAAAACAGGCTGTCGGTTCCACACCGATTACTCATTGCAGAAAATCTGAAAGTTGTTTCATTTCAAATCCAATGTGCTCGATGGAAGACAGAGCCAAAAAAACAGGAAATGTGTCATTGTCCAAATACTTATGAACTGCATTGCTCATTTCCCTCAAATTCACCCTGATATATTTGTTGTTTTCACAAACTTTTGGATGTCCTCTGGAATTTCAAAGGTCACATATTTCACCCTTCTTATCAAGTTAATACAGTTCCCCAAGGTCTTCAAGAATGTTCTCATTGTGTAAACACAAAGCTGACCCACATTTGCACACATAGGCATTAAGAATATATATATTTCTCCCATTACGGGACCTGTACAATGGATTCTCCAGCCAGTCTGAAGAGGTTAAGACCACACACAAGAGAACTGTAATTTTACTACTAAACCCTCCTCCTTCAGAACAATATCATTAATCATTAGCAGACAATACCATAAAAAGTCAACTTGTGTCATCTGCAGCTCCCGAAAGCTCGTCGAGCTTCTTCTCGTTGTGGTCCCTCGCTGGTTAAACGAGTTTAATAACCCTCAGGGACAGAAAATCCTCCGCAGGCTTTCGTTCACAAAGCGTGTGTGTCAATGTCAGCTGTTTGACTCGGTCTTTATCTCTTAAACAAGCAGACTTTCAGGAGCTGTTTTTTTTTTTTTTTGTTCATTGGACTTCAGCATTTGTACTTGATGAAGCTTACAGGGCCCTGCAGCGTCCTGGAGGAAGCAGCCCAGATTGGGCCCCGGGGGATTAAGCTGGTCTGGGAGAGTTAATCTCAGACGCAGGACATTTGTGCCCCTCAGATTGAGAGGGGTTTTTTTTTTTCTTAGTATTGATTAGCCCCTGGTGGGACGCAGGGCATCCACATGTTGTCCTCCTGCCTTTCCCTAAACCCATCCATGCCAAAGATTTAATGGGGGATTTAGGAGATTAACTACCACTGCACGGGCTTGGGTTTTATTGCATTACTCCCTATTAGGTTCTCCTCTTTTAGACCCATCCAAGAGTTGTTTCCTCTTGGCAACGGGAGGTCTTGTTATAACAATTTGTCCTCTGTTTCCTCCTCTCGATTCCAACAGTTTTTTAACACAGATGTGTACACAATGCAGCCAGTGTGCTACGTGCCCAATAACGACAGCCTGCAAAAAACTCCCACAGATCAGCCAACTATCAAATGATAAAGTGCAAACAGCAACCGTGCCTGGTGGACCACAAAAGAACAGGAGGAGAAAACAGCAGCCGGCGGGGGGAAACTCCCTCGGCCCCGAGTTTTCTTATTTCAACATCAACGACACATGTGCTCCACACGTTACACACCATCTGAAAGCAGGAGAGGCCAAACCTGACATTTGCCCGAGTCCCCCCTTTACTCACATACAGGCTGAGAGTTGGTCAGCAAACAGCAGAAGGACAGAAGGATCCTGCCTTCATTATTTTCTCTCTGTTTGCCTGTCTTGCCTTCTCTCTGCAGACTTGCTCACTGTGTGATTGTCTTTCTTAAGCAACATTCACCAGAAGATTAGCACACAATGCAAAATGATCAAACAAATTGCCAAAAAGCCCACAGTCCAAGCCACCAGTAAAGTGCTTCCTTTTTTTCTGCATTTCTTTATCTCACCCATCCCCACTCGCAGCTCCGTGAAAAATATCTTTAGAGCAACAACAAGTCTAAGAGCATGATTTATTCATTGCACATGGACGTCTATCGCCGGCTCCACAACGTGCAGTCCTTATTGTTCATTATGGTGACGAATTTAATCTGGACGAGGAATCCTCGAATAACGCAAAGCTGTAAGACCCCGGATTTGCAGACCCGCCTGAAAAAAAGAAATAATTACACAGATACGCGCGGTTTAATCCAATTATCTGCTTAATCGTAGCAAATTTATCCACAGAGACACAATAAACTGGGGAAAAAGGTCTCGTCCGACTGTGCAGTCATCAACATATTAATCTAAGACTGCAGGCAACAAGGTGGAGTTAAATCATCCTGCTGTCGGGTTTTGTTTGGAAAAACGATATCAATCAGATTTAAAAAAAAAAAAAAAAAAAGTGATCTAGAAACGGACGTGCCGCACGAGTAAGAGCATTTTAGGATAAAAGTGAAAGAGGAAACGTTAAGTGCACATAAGGAAGATGAGGCTGTGAGGGGTGTAGCCGACCAGCAGGCTGGCTGCCACTCCGGTCATGTACTTTGCACACTCAAAACTGCAGCGGAAAAAAACTCCCACGGAATTGCCAAATGCACACTTTGAATTTAATTGATTAAATCTCGTGTGTGTCCATCAAAAGAAACCGAACGGGGCGCCTTATCTGCCATCGTTTTATTTTTTCCTCGTTCAAAGATTTTAAGGCACAGTTTTCCCCCTCTGAGCACCATAACCCGCCATGTTGAAAGTGGTTTGACATTTTGGCAGTGTCCGGTATTTTCCGATGGCTTTTACGCACCTAAGGGTGACGAAAAAAATCCCAAAATGACTCATCTGCAGGCAAATAACTGCAATAAGTCATTTCCCAACGTTCGCCCGTAAAAAACAACTTCGTGCTCGCATCAAACAGAAAATGCGTCGCAGTCTTCCAAACGCAACATTAAAAACACCTTAAAATAACGTACGAAATGTGACTCTGCGGCTTTCCGTACACATTGTTAGAAATTTTCCCCACAACAGTTAATTGCGTGACAGACACAAACAGTGAGGAGAAAACAACGCAATAAACCGTATTACCACGAGTGCCTCGAGACAGCGTCCTCTCCGCCAGTGAAAGCTCTTAATTACAGCGCGTGAGAGACACTTTGAACAACTTGGAGCTCGTGGACGAACGCTCGCGACTATTCTCTCGTTTCTACAGAAACCGCCTCGGGAGCACGTCGGATTTTTTTTGTGTTGTTTTCTTTTTTTCCTAGCGAAGGGGAGAAGAATAACTCTGCCGGTGTTTATTTCGTCGACATAACGAACACAGAAGAAAACGCAGCAACCACGGAAAAGCCTGCCGAGACCGCTGGAGCCGTCACCTGTCTTACCTGTCCAAGTTTTTTTGTCGCCTCTCCTTCTCGAGACCCCCTCTGTTTTTTTCCTCTCTCCCTCTCTCTCTCTATCTCTCTCTCTCTCTCCCTCTCTCTCTTCTCCTCGTTCGCGTGAGCCCCAGCACAGCAACGCGAGCGACGTCGTTCAGCTGCTGCTGCTGCTGCCCCCGTTCCAATATGGCATCTCCCATCTGCGCATGTCCAGAAACATCTACAGATATTTTCAAGCCAACTCCTTCAAAATCTTTCAGTGCAGTGGCGAAAAAAGTGTTTCTTCTGCCTGGTATAAATAGGGAACTGAAGTTCAGTGGACGCCTACTAAACCAAATACACCACAGCGGAAAACTGCGTGTTACACAACCAAACCCTGCTTTTATGCGCTTTAAAGCTTATTCTGATGTAACAGTATTAAGCTAAAGGTGTCTGCTTTAATATGTACATCAATCAATCATCGTTGGTAGTTAAAATTAAATTGAACCAGTCGTTTTTCGATGTTTACAGGCAGTTATTTTATCAAACAGCCAATATTTACCCCGCTATTATTAAAAGGAAGAAACGCTAGGACCGTATAATAATTAAAACAATTAAACGGGTAATGTTGTAAAGACGTGTAGCTACAGCAGCAACACAACATCATTAGCTGCTCCTGTGCTTGAATAAAAAGTCAACACACCAAATTTATGATCGTGTATAACCTTTTCCTTTTTTTTCTTTTTGTTTTTGGCCCATTTCTTTTTGTTCCACTTTGAATTTTTTTTTTTCTATTTAGTTGGCAATCACTCTTCTCCAAACAGCACTTGGGAAATAGCCTGAGATTGTATTATTTTTCAAAAGGGGCCATCTCTTATCAAAGTCAACAGTATCCTCTAGTGGTAGGAGCGCATTGCACCACAGCTGACAGGCAGACAAAGACTGGAACATGTTTTCACAAAGACAAATAAACAGACACATTTTAGCACAACAACCCGTAAGAAGAGCCCCAGTTACGGAGCAGTGTAGGCCTTGAAGGTGTTGGGCTGCGGAACCTCTCTGAACTCTCGGTGTGAAAATGCCTACAGAAAATGAAACCTCCTGAAAGCTCCATCTTTACCACCGGCGGGCTGAAACACGAGGTTTGCTGGGACATTTGCTCAAGACTTAGATTAAATTAAAGAATCGAGTTCCGTTGAAAGTAGGAAGTTCCTCGCGAGCTTTCTGTGTCACAAAAGAAACTCAGAAGTCTTTTTGTCCACCCAGGGAAGCCTGTTTAGTCACACACATCTCCCTGGGAACCCCCCGAAAAATACCCGACTTTCACCGAAAACCCGGGCAAGTTAATGAAGCAAAAATTTCTCAGCAGGTCACGTGAGTTGGTCTGTGTTTGTATACCACCATGTTATGTCTTCCCTTATTTGTCTGTTTGTTTGTTGTTTCAGCATATGGCTTTCATATTCGTTCATATGAGGTAAATAATAAAAAAAAAAGATTTTCTGTTCGTCGTACAGATCAGAAGTTTGTAAATGGTACGTTTAAAAGGAAACGACGTGTGAAGGCAAACAAATAAACAGATCAGTACGAGCAGCCTGCTTTGGAGATGAGGGATTCAGGGTATTTCTCTTTAAATGTTGGTTTCAAGGCATGAGGTTCTCAAACCACCTAAAGGTTCTCCAAAACCTGAGGGGTCACCACGTCATTAAAGGGATGAGGCTGAACGAAGTGGGAAGTTAGGTGTTGTATTTACGGCCGCGCATGCGTTAGGTGAGGGCTCGTGAAGACGCGGGACGGGGACGCCCGCTCGTGCCGGTGTGATGCCGCTGGAGGAACAGATGGTCGGAGCGTGCGCCGTGCTCCGTTAATCTGCCAGAGAAGAGGCTTTTCCAAGCACGCGGGAGGAAGGATTAGGCTACCACACACACGCACGCACACACGCGACCTGTGCGAAGGGTGCAGGCTCACATTTTGGCAATAAACCATTCAGGTTATACCGGGTCATAGTAAAATCATGACCTTGTTCTTCTGAGAACCAGTCCGAGGGCTTTCTGTACTCAGACAGGCTTTGGTTTGGTTATGCTTGATTCCAAAGTCTTCAGATGTGTCTTCAGGTTACGGTGTCCAAACCTTCTGTCTGAGCCGGAGGAGACCTTGTTGTCAGTTCGTGCGTGGGAATACATTCACGCATTTGTCGTTCATGTCCGCTACTGGATGTGGCGGTGCTCAGTTTATTCAAGCAACTCGTGGCTACTGGCGTCATTTGAGAGCCAAACTCAGTAAAGAATTTGGCCACTTCTGCTCATATCGTTTCATATAGCATCCAGCCTTCACTGAGCTGCATACTGCAGGCCTACCTGTTGGCTCAGTGCTCACCTGTGAGGCTCCACGTGTGCGATCCTCCACAGTCTCTAAACTGGAACTCATTTGACACACACCATCTCCGCCTCCCACGAGTGTATTAGGTCTAAGTCTAAATGCAGCCCAGTATTTTGATGAGGGAGGACCTGCGGCTGGCAGACTTTGAACCTGAACATTTCATTTATGACATCTTCACGCGAGGCGACGATTTGCTTGGTGGGCCCTCGTCTCGCGCACTACAAACAAACAACAACGTAAATGAGGCTCTGAGGCGGCCTCGCGCACATTCAAGAAATTCTGCCCGCGCGGTCAAATTAGGCGAACCGCGACAGGAAGCTAGGTGAACGCCCCTTCAAAATATAAAGTTGGAAATCGGAGTCAAGAGGTTTAAGGTTTAAGTTGTTGGCTTTTTTCTAAGGTTGATTGAGATGTTTTTGTTTTATATGACGAGGGGGGATTCCTTTGCAAGGGACGCTTGATCAAGAGAGCAGCATAAACAATTGCAGACAGAAGATAAAAAGATAAAATTATACTATAATCATCAGTTAACAATATTAAGAAGGGGGCAGTGAGCTAAGAGCATGATTTACAATGCAAAATATTAAAAAGGACTGGAACCGAATGTCAGCAATATGTTTGTATTCTGTTATAATTTGCAGATGACAGATATTTTATGCAATTTAGGAATAATTAATATTTAGAATTAATGTTTAGGAAAGACTGTTGACTGTGTCACCTAAAAATGAAAAATATAGGTGACTGCAACCTGTGTGTTATTTAGTATGTATAACTATGTTTTGTGTTTGATTGCTTGTTGTTTTTATTAGGCTCTTTTATTTTTCAATTTAACTTTTAACTAATAAAAACATTATCTGCTGATGAATCTTTATGCGCGAAGAGAGATCTGACAAAATGCTGACATTTAAGATTGCATAGCCTAAAAATACAAGTAACAATCTCGTCACTGTCATTTTGTATTTCTCTGAAGCCATTCCATGAGAAAAAGCTGGTGACTTTTATGCTGAAATATATCTACAGGAAGTTAGCCTTCCCGCTTGGGCTGCTTGACCTTTGGGTTCCGTGTTTTCGTTGTGACAAACATGGATGTGAGTCAGATAATCGATCTTATTTGTTTGTGCATCATAAGATGCAGCATCAGCCTCTGGAAACACTGAAGGAAAACATTTAACTTGAATCGATCGCCGGAAGTTAAAATCTGGCGGTTTGTTTTTCTCGAGTTAAGAACGATTAAGTCCTCCTTTGCCCACCGAGGGAGTGCTCCTTTTGTCTCCAGCCGCCGTCCTGTTTTTATCGTGTCAACATGGACATGTACGGATACAGCGGGGTCTTTCTGGTGAAAAGATTCCTGGACGGTGATGATTTTGAAGTCACCAACATGTCCGACATCAACAAGGCGAATCCTCACGGCTGCGATAACGGAGCTCTGACGGACAGGTTCGGCGTCTTGATCCAGGGACTCCTGGCTATCGTTGCCTTCAGTACGCTGATGTGTAAGTCACGTTACAAACGTCGGGTGGTTCTTGTCTCCTAAGACACATTCAGCTCCACACTCTTATTGTGTTTATTCACGGGGAGGATGCACGAAAGACAACGGGCAGGAACTTGCTTTTCAAAGGGATACGTTAGTCCACGTGGCGATTTGTTGACGTTTGTTTCCGCAGACCTCTTCATTAGCTCGGCTCCAAATTCCACCGACAAATATACTAATCTAATATTGCGTTGCCTTTTGTCAAGAAGACATACAGAAATTTGGCACAGTTAACACATAGTTTGGCCAATAAGGGTTATCATGATATTCCGGCGTGACTTTGGTTCTGTAAACATAACACATTATGAAGGTATTTCAGCTCTTTTCTTAATTGCTAACGCGGTGAATATCTTCCACGTCTTCAAAATGTAGCGTTGCCACAAGTGGTAGCGATGTGTGTGCACCATTTACGTAAGTGCACATTTCTATAAAATTGTCTGCGGTTTGTAATAGAGCTGTGCGCCGAATTTGCTATTAAGACCAACCTTACCAATGAATAAATAATTATACCAAATGTTATCAATATGAGTACCTATTAGCGAAGTAGCATCACAAATTGCGATGTTCTTAAAGGAAGTGTCATGACTTCTCTCCCTCTGGCAGAATGGCAGGTTTTGGATCCAGGACATCCTCGCTCTAGCCTGTTAAGCCTGCCAACAGTGTAAAATCTCCATATGTTTATTCAGTGAAATTTAAAATTCATACACAATAAACAGAATACTGGCTGCTGTTCAAGGCATCTGTCATGATTTATTTAAAGAAACTTGAACTCCATAATGAATGTGTCTCTGCAGGTTTTTAAATATGATGCAGCCTTGTAACTAGTAGTTTTGACCTTGTAGGCAGCTTTAAGGCAAACATATTAGAATTTTTTTTTGAGTGCATTGCTGAGGGTGGAAATAAGATGGCACTTTAAAGGCAGTGTGTGGATTCACTGTGAACAATGGCCATTGACAGCTAAACAACTTGTGATTCAGTGGCAGCTGACTTGGAGAATGCTGGGCATCTCAGCAGTTTCGGCACCACGGGGTATTTTTAAAGCGGCTGCAGCAGTTATAGCTTAAAGGTGTCTCTAAAAACTGCATCCTGTTCCTTCAGTTGAAGCTTGTTATGGTTTGTTTTCATGCACAAGCCCTCAAATTTAACCTCACGTGTCCAGTGATGATTTCCTTATGACTTCTGTGGACTAAATGCCACTTAAATGCCAAAATGCTACACTGAAATGCTCAAATACACAAATTCACTTATTCCATGAGCCTTTTGGCGTTTGCTCTAATAATTAGTGCACTTTCAAAAGGTCAGTGCAGTCGTGTTGATTTCATCAGCTATTCAAGCGGGCGGGTTCAGAGCAGTTGAAGACTCATAGCAGTGAAGTGTTGCAGAATTAGGCCAGGCCTTGAGGGTGAGTGAGATCAATGAGCTCTAACCTCCACTCAGTTACTTATTAGTGGAGAAATCAATACCCCCCCCCCCCCCCCCCCTTTCCTGCTCTCAGCACGAGTGTCGTTCTTGGTCAGTGCACATGCATCTGTTAATATTTACACCAAATTATGTTTGTGTGCAGCAGAGCAATAAGAGCCCTTCAGCTATGATCACAGTGGCGGTATGCCAAGTGAGAGCCGAGCCTGCACCGAGCGCCCCTGTGCTGCTCTGTGTTTGCAGTGCTCTTCCCCAAAGCTATTTTTGGGAGTTTCCCTCCATTGATTTGCCATTATTGCTGTGCTCACATAATCCAAATGAAGGCTGAGTGGCCACCACAGCTTTTCAAAGCAAAAGTGTATGTTTAAGGGCGGGTAAATTTTAACATGTTTGTGAAGTGAGACGTTTGTTGGCCAACTGACTTTCAGAACAAATGTTGAGAAATCTGCTCTGGTGCCAGTTTGTGCAATTTCTGTTTTTCCAGTCTATCATGACAAAAAAAACATGCTTTAAATAAACTTAAGGGAACAGTTCACCTAGAAATTAAAATGTAGTCATTGTCTCCTCACTCCAAAAATGTTTATTGACATTTAAAAGCAGAAGCTCCGGAAATGTTTTGTGGACTAAGAAACTTCACCTGACTTTCCATCAGCGTGTGGGTGAGGAACTGGTGATCATTTTTGGGTAAACTGCTTCTTTAATCCAGTTTATTTGTGCATCCAGCATCCTCACAGCTTGGAGGAAATAAATCTGGACTTGAATAAGATAAGATAAGATAAGAACTTTATTGATCCCGCTGGAAATTGTTGTGCCAGGGTTGCAATACAAGGAAGCATACAAAAGTAGAAAGTAATTTCCCCACAAAAAATAATAAAAAAATAACAGAGTATGTAGTATATACACGAATGAAAAACATCCGTCACAGTTTCCTGAAGCTCAAAGGGACAATATCTTGTGGTGTCAGATCAATAGTCCAAAATCCAAAGATATTCAGTTTACAAGGATATAAACAGAGAAAAGCAGCTAATCTTCAATTTTTGAGAAGCTGGAATCAATAAATGTTGCTTTATGAATGACTTAAACCTTTGAATTGATAACCAACGTTGCTGACTAATTGCTGTAAAACAATCCAGATGGAGCCACCTTAAATGGCTCAAAAAACGCTCTGAATTCTGGAAAAGTATGAATACTGATTCTCTCCTTTGTAGGTCAGATGCTTTTAAATCACACTTCATACTAAACACCAAAATAAACTCCACCAGGAACAACTGGGAGTTCACAGAAGGAAAACACGTCTGCAGGAAGTCTCAGTCCTGTTTTCACATGCTGAGTCATGTTCTCTGACCTTGTGAGATGGCGAGATAGAGGAACAGTGGGCGTCTGTTCGCCCTGAGCCCTGTGGGGACGATGAAGTGTTGTGGCTGCGTGAAACAAGGTCGATCCATTTGTCCTCACCCCCCCACTTGCCCTGCAGAGAGACTAAGACCACTGTGGAGGTCAAACAAGCTGCGAAGAAACTGTTACTTGGTTCAGTGTGAATGCTGTTGATTGATTGATCTCTTGTTTGTCTGCAGTGAAGAGGTTCCGGG
Source organism: Scatophagus argus (assembly GCF_020382885.2). Taxonomy (NCBI): domain Eukaryota; kingdom Metazoa; phylum Chordata; class Actinopteri; family Scatophagidae; genus Scatophagus; species Scatophagus argus. Next base: position 2,617,239 of record NC_058514.1, on the reverse strand, counting down.
AGCCTGTGGGCATCCGACGGCCGTGGAGGATCTGGTCAGAACCTTTAAAGAAGTTTTCTCTCCTACTTTGACTTGGCCTACAGTCTCACAGTTTACACACTTGAATGGACAAGTAAAGTCTGTTAAAATAAAGAAATGTTTGTCAAGCATCGATAAAATAAACCAATTTGGACATTGAAAAGCTTCACATTTTCATACAGGATAATTAATTTCAAAATTCATCTCCTATGTTGGCTGCAGACATGAAGAAGTCAAATCTGCAAAAAAGAGTCTCAACGTTGTTCGTTCTCTCTTTTCCAGGTTTTTCGACACATCCAAGCAAGCCATTGGTGCTCTTTTCATTCACTTTGCCAACGTCTTCCTGTCCACGCTCACCAAAGAGGACCCATGCTCCCTGTGAGTCACTGATTAGCACAAACAAGTCGCGTTGAGACGAGGTTCGGCTGTCAGAGACGTCTCACTGAGAACGTCGTTATCCTTTTTTTTGTCCAAAGGTACCTGATGAACTTCCTGCTGGACGCCACGTTGGGGATGCTGGTCATCTGGCTGGCTGTGAAGCTGGTGTCCAAACTGGTGGAGTACAAGCAGTGGACGCTGCTCATGTTTGGAGAATACGGTGAGTGAAAAGTCGTTTGCTTTGAGCTGATCTTCTTTTGCCACAAAACGTTCAAGTGCTTGAGTTGTCAGCAAAGGAAAATGACACTTAAGATGCAGCTCTGGTTTCTGCCACCGGAGGGCCCTGTAGACCCACAGGAGGCGCACATGCAGTGGAGCCAGCATCTCCAGCTGCAACCCCACCTGGAAAACATTTCCAGTGGCATCAGCGAGGGTTTAACTCCAGGCCGGCTCTTACACTCACACTACTGTTGGTTTTTCTTCTGCGTTCCTTCCTTTTGTGAGGGAAAATCTCACTGAAACAGAAACTGATTATTCTCTTTTATGCTCAGGGTCGAGTTTACGTTTGATTCCCTCGTTCTGTTTGAAGAGAAAAACTAAAGCTTCAGAGATTGTCTGTGTTCATGAATAATGCAGCATCTGAGCTCCAGGAACACACCGAAATGATGATCAGTGGTTTGTCTGTCTGTGCGTCTTCCTCCTCCCTCCTTCCTGTCTTAATGACAGACTGTCCTCCTTTGTGTCTGCTTGTTGAGACACCTGTGTCACCTTCTGGAAAGGTTCAGGCAAAGCCTGGAAAGCCTATTTAATTATCTAGATGAAATATTGGGCTCCACAAGTGACGGGCTGTGCTTGAAATCTCACGTATGTGCAAAGAAATGATGTAAGTGTATGAGATAGCCACTTGGCTGATGTTCCTCCGCCTCTCCTCCACCCTCAGGTGACCCTCCCCAGGCAGCAGCGTGGCTGGGGCAGTGCGGCATCTACCTGCTCATCATGGTGCTGGAGAAAGGTGTGATCAGCCTGGTGCTGCTCGTCCCCGGATGGTCCAAAGTAAGGAGATTGTGCAGCTGCGTTCAGGTCCTGTGGAAAGATGGCACCCTGTGACTTTATCATAGTTCTAACTTGGAGGGAAAATCTCATTTTATTGTAACAAACAGAACACGTCGGCATCCCAAAGTGACCCTGTTCAACCAGACTACATGAGAAAATCAGCAGATTTTAATAGTCTTCCAGCCTTTTCTCTGGCAGATGAAAGTCATCGAGACTCGGACACAGAATGACTTTCCTTTTGACTCTAATGTAAACATGGAGGCAAAGTGGATGCATTTGAAGGACGGTTTGTTTGCATGACATCAGTACAGGGGGGTCATATTTTTTTATTCAAATTAGCTCTTCCTTTAGCAACATGTGCCTTTCTAAAAAGGATAAAAAGAAAGTTTGTTTGTTAATTCCTTTTTTTTTAGCTTCCAGATAGAAGCATGTTCCAGTTGTCCCCATGCTCTTTGACAAAGTCTAATTATAAATTAGAGTATTATTAATAGTAGCGCTTTTCTTCTGGTGTGGGGAAGTTGAGAGTAGAGTTGTGTCCCTGCGTTCTTCGGTCTGCGTCTTCCTGTTTTCTGGTTGTTTCACGCTAATCTTGGGTGTCCACCTCGAAACTGTGGCGTGGAAGGGATTCTGTTATTAGAAATATGTTCATACCAGACTTCATAATATTAGAGGAATTGAGCTTTTTACTGAAAGATGCTAAAGATGTGGTATTGTAGTTTAATCACGTACCTTTTTGGGTTCAGAGGAAGTATAGTCAGCTGATTGTAAGGCCTTGTGTGTGACATCGTTGTTGTCAGGGTGTTAAACCCTCCGTTCTCCTGCTGCAGCTGCAGGAGGTGTTGCTGAGCTACATCGCTAACCCGCAGCTGGAGCTCGTGCTGGTCATGCTCATCGTGCCCTTCATAGTGAACGTGAGTCGCGCTGCCTCCATCTGTCTGTCACACGTTACTGTTAAGGTCTAATAAGAAGTGAGCTAAACTTTGTCTCTCTGTCTCCCCCCCTCCCCCCCGGTAGTCCATAATGTTCTGGGTGGTGGACAGCCTGATGATGAGGAAGTACAAGTCGATGAAGAGCCTGGACGACTCGTGTGACGAATCGGTGAAGAAGGCTGACTCGCTGCCGTGGTCAAACAGCGAGGAGTCGCAGGTGAGAATAAATGATGTTGGTACTAGAGGCTGAGAAGAACGAGAACACAAGAACGAGTTCCTCGAATACTAAGTGGTTATTCTGAGATACTAACTCATAATTCATGTTGAAAACATTTAGGAGAACATGTGTGTGTGTGTGTCTTTATTTAGACTCCAAATGGTGTTCAAAGTTTTAATAAAACAGAGTAAATATCCTAAAAACAAGTTTAAAAGAAGTCCAGACCACTTGGGGGAATCTGAGACTCTGGCAGTCTCAGGCCTGAAGGACGATCGCGTCTGATGTCATGGAAACGTGCGATGCAGTCGGTTCCCAAACAGGAGTGTGACAGTTTAACATCTTCCCTTTCTGATGGAGAGCAAAGACTTTAATGTGTGTGAAAATGCTGGTTGATGGTTGGTGTGTCCACACGGTCACGCTGGGTGTCAACCACACCTGCTGTTTTGGGAGATAAGCGCAGGATGAGCACACACGCACACGCACACACACGCCCACACACGCCATACGGATTTCCTCTCCACACTTGATTTAATGATGAACGAGCGCAGAGGACTGGTGTTCTTAGAAACACTGAGTCAGACTCTTCTCCCCGTCCTCCACCCTCATTATCGAGTTGGTGGATTCTGGTTTTCTTGTGGGACAGTGTCTCACTTTACAGTCTGTGCAGAAGCGAACAGTTTTTGGACAAAAGCAGAGCATCTGTTATCATAATGTTGGTGAACCTTTTCGATCACCACAACGTGTTTTTTCTCTTGTGGTAATTACTCATGCGGAGCTTTTCTGTTTTGTTTGTGTTGCTTAAACATCTAAACAAAACTTTTAAAAGTGGATAAAAGTGACAAATGAAATATTAAAAATTACCTTGCAGCCTCCGCATATCAGCTGTCTTGTAAGCAAAGAAACAAGTTTTGCCCCTGCACAGAAGCCAGCGTCGTCAGGAAAGATTTAACCAATCGACACCAGGACAAGTGACTGTTGGCGGCACGACCCTGGTGTGCAGCGGGACGGCAGTGTTTATCCCTCCCGCCTCTTTCCTTTTTCCCTGGTCTTCTGCCAGGCAGCCATAAATCAAGCCTTCATCCCGGGAATAAAAGTGACATTTAGGAGTTGTTTCCACGCGCTGATGTTATGGAAAGCGGAGTGAGGTGGAGGAGGGCGGCAGATAGAGACGCATTGACTGGGATGAGGTGGGGGTGGCGGTTGAAGCTGTGGTCACAATGCCGTTACAGAGGAGCTGATCACACTCAGATGTTATGTCATCCAAATGAATGTTGGATGTTAACTTTGTCTTTTCAGATTCGGTGAGTTTACAGATTCTGAGCAGAGTTTGGAAAATTCAGACTCGCTGCCCCCGTCTTCATCGTGAGATCTGAAACTGTTCTGCTCTTTAAAGTAGACTTCATAGCAGCTTTCCCACATGTCAGATCTTAACATAAAACAACATATGGAGCTTTATAATGCCTTAGATGTTATCGTTGTGGAATTTTGCTCCTTTGGGATTTGAACTGCTGTTGGAAAGTGTCTTCAAGGCTGCGAATAAGCGGGGATATTTTCCGCTTCAGGTCGGGAACGCAGAACTTGGTGTCTTTTAGCTGATGGTTTCGTGCTGTGCTGTGGTGGCCTGAGTCTATCTGACTCTTTGGTCTTCTCTCAGGTCCTGCTGGCCGTCGAGACCGACACGGACGAGGCCTCAGAAGGAGAGGAAGAGCCCGGCGATGTTGCACCGGTCCCCCATGTGCAGTATTCTGGAGGACCACTGAGACCCAGCTGGGTGGTGGTGTGAACCCAGGTGATGTGACCTCCTACCTGTCCATCCACGATCTACACACACACACACACAGAACACTCTTTAAGAGCCTAAATATGAGCAAAAGATAAATCAAACCTTGTATCATTATTGTTATTAAAGGTCCAAATATCAGCTTTCTTGTAAGCGAAGGTACAATTTAAAGGTCATGTGACCAGTGAATGTGAACACTGCAGCCTGAGCTGCCTTCCTCCGCACCCGACGTGTGAATACTTACAGCTGACTGTGTGTGTGCGTGTAAATCAAACAGCATTTATGGATCTCGAAGCTCTTTATCCTCTCACCTTGCTGCCTCTCAGAACATCAGAGGAACCACGTCTGAGCGCGTGTGGAGACAGATTATTAAGGAGTGCAGCAGCCGCAGGGTGAAATGCAGGCGGTAATGACGAAGTCTGAAATAAATCTCCACACTGGGGACTTTTGGGAATGATGTTGCCCTAAAGAGGCTCATTTATCACGTATCATATTCCAAAGATGAGCGAGTAAGTAAAGTATATACGTAAGTGCTCTAAGATTTTAATCTGTCAGATATAATCACTTCAAAACCACCTTTTTAATTATAGTAATTCCTCCATGTTCTGCCTCTGGCTGCTCATTTTAAGGTTGAAAGGCGGATTTTGGTCTTGTTTTTAAAAGCCACACACTTGTTGACTTTACTTGGCTGCTGCAGTCATGACAGACCAAACATGTTGAAAGCGTGTGGGACGTTTGTAATTCTTCTTTCCAGGCTGCTTTTTCAAATAATGTGTATGTTGGCAGGAAGTAGTTTCATGTTGTGGTTTAAAGGACCAGTTCACACTATGTTTGCTGTCTACGATGGAGCACTGGGGCCACTGCTGGGAGATTTTCAGAATAATCGCAGTCACGGTCACAATTTTGAGTAAAAATCTACAGATTTTAGGAGGAAAATTTGGTGAGGAAAACATTAATATAACAAGAGCAAAGTCTTCAGTTTACAAGATGAAGACTGACGGCACCTTCATGTCTTTGTGCTAAATATGAAGCCACTGACAGCTTCTGATTAGCTTAGCTTAGAATGAAGACTGGAAACAGAGGGACAGCTAGCCTGCTTATAAGTATTATAATTTCACAGAATGTTATGTCCTTTAATACGGTGAAATTAAATATTTTTTAATAACACTAATATGATAGAATTCAGAACCACAGCCAAGCAAATGTTCTGGAAGCCGTACTGAGTCTTTGTGCCAAGCTAAGCTAATCTCCAAGCTGTGGCTTCATGTTTAGTGGACAAATATGAAAGTGGAATCAATCTCTGTTTGTCTTTATTCTTGTTAGTGTTTTCATAAGATTTCAGTTTTGTTTTTGGAACATTCTGACAATTCTTTTCTCAAATTCTAATGAATTTACTCTGAAAATCTCTCGTTTTTCTCCCCCACTACGAATGTCCCCGGTCCTCCATGGTCCCCACGCCCTCAGTGGGATGATACAGTAGCTGTGTGATAAACTTATGGCACATTTTTTTTTATTTATTCTCTTAATATTTTATATGTATATGACTTTATATATTGTGGTCCGGTCTGTGGTAACAGCACTAGAAAATGGGAGTTTTTAGTGAATAAAGCAAATGAATTTTGAGTCGTCGCCAAACTACAGGAGGTAAATAAGTGCATGATTGATGTACTTTTCTTTATATATTCTGTTTATTTCCATTCTTCTGTTACAGTACAGACTTCGTAAAGGTCTACGGCTTGTCATACTCCGTCTGTAAGGTTTTATTTTGTATTCCAGTGTATTTGTATATTCTTTTTATAAGCCATGTGGATAAAGCGGCACAGCTCGTCCTGAAGTGACGTTAACGGGCTGTGAACTGCCTCGGTGCTTCTTACCGAATGTATCTCTTCAATCTGTGCTGCGAATAAAGATGACTGACACACGAGCCGGTGTTTGGTGTTGAATTCCTGCGGCGGCCGCGGCGAGGCAGCGCGATGACAGACAACATGAGCAGGACCTGGCCAGAGCACACCTGTGTGGGTGGAGCCAGCAGCCCTGTGACCTGCAGCTGATGACAGGGAGGACTATGGAGTTGTGTGTATGTGTATGTGTGTGTGTGTGTGTGTGTGTGTGTGTGTGTGTAGTCATTGGCGCTGGGACAAGGGGGCTAGTTACCGGGGGGTTGGTCTCTGTGGTAACCAGGTGTGATGTCCAGCCACGTTTTAAGGCGTGTTGACATACATATTTGGCGTGTGGGAAAAACACACGTGTAAGCACACATGTGATGTGCTTTCATGTCTCAGAAAACAAGCCCAAAATGTGGATTTAAGTGTTTTATTTACAATTACAAAATTACAAAACATAAAAACATAATACCAACCATATAATTAAAATACATTTAATTTTCATTAGAAATAGTAAAAAAATATATTCAGAAGAGCCTGCAGGTGGAAAGAAAACTGAAATGTGAAGGTTTGGCAAACAGTCTGTTAGGATGTGATACAAACAGACTAAAACCACAGTGACACATCATCTCATACCCTGTTGGTCCCGCGGGGCCAGTCCCCGGTGTCGAACATGTGGGACATCACATAGTCCTCGTACTGTCCGTCTATCAGCTTGGCTGCGTTGTTCCGGGCGAACCAGCAGTCCACGTTCTCAGTCCCGCTGAAGATCCTCCTGCTCTTCTGAACCACCGGCACAGATCGGTCCTTCACCTTCAGGACGGGAGATGCTTTCGTGTCTCCTTGTGCAGGAAGTTCTGTCAGGCCCACTTCCTCATACAGGAACTGACCTGGAAGTCAGGCAGAAGTTATTTTAGACTCAGAGTTCGACTGTCTTCAAAGGCCAGTCAGTATCTGTGAAGTAGTCAAAAATGTGACGATTAAAGAAAATCAGCTTTGGGTCTGTTTGTCCAGCACTGTGCTGCAGAGGGAAAACAGTATGTTTTAACATAAAAACGTATGTTTGCAGACGTTCGTACATGCACTCAAACAAATACAACCCAGAGATCGGAAGCCCAATTCGTAAATATCATTCACAGCTATGAGCTCTCTGTTGTTGTTTCCAAACATGTTAATGTCTCTCATCTTTTAGAATCGACTAGTAGCTGATTGTGGAGCTTTTAGGGCTGTTCAGTGACAAATGATGATGGGATTCATCTTTTGTCCAGTCCTCAGTGAGCACACAATCAAAGCTTGTTGTCACCTACCCAGCAGGCCGTGGCAGTGCTGCGACAGCCCTTTGCTCTGGCCGATGTAGAACCCCACATGGTCCCTCTGGTAGGCGGCTGGATTCTTGTACTGATGCAGCAGGATCACAAAGCTGACGTCCCCTCCGACCGTCACGGTCACGTTAGACTTTGCCACGATGGACACCGACAAAGCGCCGCTGTCCACCGCAACTGTGGAGTGGCAGGGCAGCACCATCCTGTCCCGCCCGTCCAGGATGACCTTCTTTGGCGTCACCTCGATGTACGCGCGTTTGGGACGATCCACCACGATGGTGATGGTGCTGAAATATGTTCGCTGTTGTTTGTGGCTGCCTGGTGGAGCCGGGGCGCCGATCAGCTTCCCGTTCACCGTCACACCTGGCGACAGGTGACAGAAAAGACCAAGATGTAGAGCTTGATGTGAAATCAGAGTTTCAGTGCTGTGTTCTGAGTCTTACCTGAGTGCTTGTGGTCAGACACCAGGCGCAGGATGTGTCCAGGCTCACCGTTAATGTTGAAGCAAACGGTCAGTTTACTCAGAGGGATCTCGACCACAAAGTGGGGGTCACCGTCCGCTGAGGGAGTTTAAAGGTTCAGAGAGAGAAAACAGGGCCTTCAACAACACATGACAACAATCAGGAATGTAACAAGACTGCTTGAAAGGCTTAGAGAGAAATGATTCGCTTGTTTACTTTGTGACAGGGAAAACCAGTGATGTATAAACCAGGAAGGATCATAAGTCTTTTTTACGTCTTGACACTGACTAAGACTTAATGTTCAAAAAAGTAAATAAATAAAATAAAATACAGGAATTTTTGCCAGTTGATTTGAATAGCTTTATTTGGAAAGAATTAATACGTCTTGAACTTCGGAGCTTCTTCTCTTGGAGGCTTCGGTTTGGCTACTGCGACTCAGGCTTTACAAAGGGCTCTGATGCCGAGGTCACACCTCTGGTCACACACTCGCTGTGTGTGCAGCAACAAACTCTGAGTATACAAGAACCCTTTAATCAGAGTCAGTTATGTCAGACAGAATTCTGCTGTAGATTTGTGATGGAAAATGAGAACCACAAGAGTTTTCCTTTTGTATCAAGCTGCAAACCGAAGCTGTAGCAGGAGGGCGTGTTTGAGGTAGTTTGCCTTATCTGACATTCCACATTGTGACTATCGCACATGTGCACATCAAAGTGTTGGTGCTGAAACGGTGACCGACCAGTAGCTGCTCTGATTCACCTGGTTTCCAAGTGGTTTGCGTCTTTAGCCGGCGTCTCCTCAGCCTTGTGAGAACCGGCTAAGATGAATAGATGAGTGATGAATTGAGAGCAGCTGTAATCACGGGGTCATTAGCCCTGGCTAACTGCCTCTGATGGGCTCCCTCTCTTCACTGTAACACATGCACTAACATCCACTTTTCATCTTTTAACTCCATCCCAGTCTCCCACAGCGCGTGCGTGTGTTTGCAAACACGCACATGCATGTTTAAAGTGCCACGTAGTGCCTGTGTTGGTATTTCAATTAGACCCTGTGTGTTCTTTCCTCTCTGCAGGTCATGTTCAGAGGCGTCCCTGAACCCCTCGCTGCCTGTGTTATCAGCGTCTGACGAACATCCAAATTACAGGCCGCCCACACACAGAGAGAGAGTCTACTGTATTTGTCCCGTCTCGGCTCTTTCAAGTCCTCCTTATGGAGCCTCATAACCACTGCGTTTGTGCTTACAGTATATATAGGCTTCAGAGGCTATCAGATGAAACGGTTCAACTGTTTTCATGAGAGAGAGGATGTGGTTCACCTGATGTTTTGGAGATGGTGACGGATTTCTTGGCTGGTCTCCTCTCGGCTTTACCTACAAGAAAGAGAATATTTATCTGCTGAAACGAGTCGGAGGGCTACCGTCGTTTAATGCTTCCTTGTACGAGTCCTCCATATGAGTAGCATTATCTGTTGGAGAGGCGTTGTATGGTTATACAGTCTGGAATAGTTTCCAGAAACCGCTATCACTTCTTCTAGGTTTGAAATTTGGCCCTGCAAAGTTTGTGTCTGAAGGTCAGCAACAGTCGTGTGTGACAAAAGTGAACAGTCAACTATAGCAACAAACAGAAGGCATGTTTTGGCAGAAATGTGAACATGTGACTGTGCTGAAGGTGCAGCAGCGGTTTTAGGAGGTTTAGTTTCTATAGTTACTTTACCGAACCACAGTGAGTATCTGAAGCTTAAAATGAATTTACTGGAGGATTCTTTCAAACTTGTGGGTGAACTTCACATCAGTTTCTTTCTTGTTTACTGCTCAGTTAACCTGTGGTAGCAGACTTTTCAGACACCCTGTACTACCAAACAAAGGGGGCTCAACCTCACCAATCATATTGCTCAGAGATGAAGTCTGGCTGCCTTGCTTCCCATTGGGTGTCTGAGGCTCTCCGTCCTCTGTGTCGCCTAGTAGCTCATTGGTGGTTGAGACAGCCTCACCAGTAGCTGGAGCGATGGTGGGTGCCGGGGCCATGGTGCCATCAGCCAGGACCTCAGGCTTCTCCACCACCAGGTTGGTGAGGGGAGTGAGGAAGTGGTAGGTCAGAGACAGATTGGTGGCCTGCTGGATGTGGTCCTCCCTCTCCTTGCTGGTTCGGCTGCGTAGCCGCGACCGTAGTCCTTCCTTGACACTCAGGAAACCCCACACATGCTCCACAAAGTCTTCTGCTATGGCACCCAAAACGACGCCTAATCCCTGTGTGGCCCCTGACCCGGGAGCCTTCGCTCCAGTCGCCATTGCTGCTGTGGCTGCTCTCACATGCTTCTCAGTTTCCGTCTGTCGCTGCCGCAGTGGAACATCGGTCTCCAGGATGATGCTCTTGTCGTTATTGCTGGCTGTGACCTGGACGTGAAGCGACTCTGCGCTTTGGTTGGTCAGCTTGCCGGCGATGACGATCTCAGAGCCGTTGAAGTAGTTGGTGAAGAGATGCTGAGTGACGTACTGGACTGAGTCCTCTGTGTAGTTGATCCTTATGTCGGACAGCAGAGGAGTTCCGATCTCATCGTAGAACCTAAAAAGGGACGAGGAGACATCAATGACTGCAGCTGAACGGGTACAGCAGTGTTAAGTAACCGCAGTGTAGAGCAACCCTCAACTGACAATAGTTCAAAAACTTAACCAAAACTCATTCAATAAGGTTAGATAGACGATCATGGCTAAAATAAACCAGGAGGAGAAGGACGAGGAGGAGAGCTGATGCAAACCACCGTCTCCAGGTCAGACAGTGGTATTTCCACCCCTTCCTCTCAGACAAGATGATCATTATTCACACAACCAACAAGAGGACGCTTATCAGGAAAACCTGCACTTGTTTGTTCAGTGTCTGCTTGTAGTCTCCAGAACCTCCAGACTATCAAAAATGTTCTTAGTGAGTTCTGCGTGAGTTTTCGAAGAGATTTCATCAAATGTCTTGTTTCTTCCAACAAGCCACCTTCCGGGCCGTAAACCTGCTTATCTAACCTCTTTAAGCTGCTGTCACCCCACTTCAGAGTGTGTGCAGACATTCATAAAAGAGTGTGTGTGACTGTGTGTCCTTTCCTTGTTGTCACGCCGCAGTAAACCTCCTCACTTCTAAACCAGCATGTTTGTTCAAGCGGGACGAAGGCTATTATCTGTGGGGTCTGTGGATCTGTTAACCCCGCGTACGTACTCAGTCACATTCACATTCCTGCTGAGCTGAACAAACACCTTGTGAGTGCGAGTGCGGAAGAGAAAGGGAGACGAAGGTTGTGTGTTAAGGACAGGAAGAAGAAAAACTCTGAAGGAGAAAGAGGCTGGCTGTTGTAGTCTGTGGCTGTCACATGCTGAAGTTGATTAAAGAGGTCTGTTGTCAGCACCGTCACATTTGCGGCCTCCGTTCCCTCGTAGCTCGATGAAAGATGGAGGGACGTGTCAGGGGCGTAGAGGGGAGGGATTAAGGAGGGCTAATTGCTCAGCAAGAGGTGAATTGTGCAGATATGAAGGGCAAATTTGACAAAAATTGTTTAAAGTAATAATGATATTGTCTTACTAATGATAAGCTTTAGGCTGACACTGACTGACTTCTGGCCACAGTTGGAAGATCAATGATCACAAAGCACAGTCTTACCCTTTGAGCATCGCGCTGGCGTCGGCCTCCTCGTGGATGCGTCTCATCATGCCACAGTTTTCCAGAGCCATGCGCTCCAGCAGCCGGTAGTCCACGTCGTTCCCAATCCCGATGGTGAAGATGCAGAACTTCTCCTGCACGGCCGAGCGAGTGTTCCCCAGGATGGCAGTGGACTGGATCTCGCCGACCGTGGGCCGTCCGTCTGTCAGGAAAATGATGAGGGAGACGCTGTTCGGGCTGGCGTCAGGGCCTGAGAGGTAATCCCGAAGCAGAGAAGAGCCGGTCTGGATGGCACCGTCGATATTTGTTCCTGCAGTGAGGAGATGCCGTGACAGATTATCACCACCACGTTTTCACCAGAAAATCTGTATTCATGTTCCTCATAGTGCACTTCAAGTCTTCAGTGAACCATAAATAAAACTTAAACATGCATACATGTTGCACAAGAGTCAAGTGCTTCTTAATGTCACCTGAAGAAGGTAAGCCATAACGATAATAATGTCTCACCTCCAGTGGTTGGCAGCATGTAAATAAACTTCTTGGCGTCTCTGACATTAAGAGGCGTCACCGGCACGAGACGGTTCGGCTGCCAAACTTTGATCTTGTTGGAGAAGCTGATGAAGTTGAAGCGGTCGTCCGGTCGCAGATCCCTCAGGATGGTGAACAGAGCATCTTTAGTCTGAGAGAGGAAGAAACGGCTAACATGAGAGCTCTTGTGTGGATGCACGACGTGGTCACGGTCTCTGAGGTGCAGCCATGCTGACTGTGTTATAAAACCAGAGCTGCAGCGGTTGGAAACGCACAATCCCGTGACCAGCTGTGTTGTGTTTGTCTCACACAATCCACCCATTAATGGAGCCCAGGAGGGTGGTGCCGATAGTTTAGAAAACTCAAAGATGTGTCAGAAAGTTTGCCATTGTCATCCATCAACTTACTGGGAACTGAAAATGGCCTTTTTCTACAGGCTGACTGTGGTCACACACCTTTCAGTCTCCCCAGTAACATATGAATGGATTCCATATGTCACTGTTATACTTAAAACACTGACTGTGTAATCCTTGCGTCTGTTTTCTTCTTTCTCTTTCAAGAAAATTATATTTTCGCCCAAATTAGTTTGGTTTTCTTGTCAGATGTGGTGTCAGTATGGTGGAGTTTTGGCTGCTTGCTGATGATTTAAGCTCGTACCTTTTAACCGACACCTTTTAACCATGAAACTTGACTTCAGACCCTTTGAAGGGACGCACTCACTCACTTGTTGCAAATTTTTAATTTAAGGTGTCAGTGCAAGGAAACAGACAAACAGAGGTACGTAGGCTGAGAAAGATCTTCCTATTCTTCTGTCCTCTGCAGCAGAGTGTGGGTGTGATGTATAATTTGGCCCTGAGGGGTTTATAGACGTCCATATGGGTTGTATACAGCAGCGGTCAGAGCCACAGACTGACCTACGCTGAAACCATCTATTGTGGAGCCACATCAAAACACACTTGTTGCTCTGTTCCTGCAGCCTGCTGGGGCTGGTGATGGGCGGGGGGGATGGATCAAGGGGTCGAGGGTGCACTTGTCTAGAAAGTTCCATTACCCCATAGACAATGACCTTCCTCCCTCACAGCGCAGCCTTGTGCTTTATGTGTCCACTTTTTCTTTCTCGCTGAAAGTCTGTTTTTCGGTTTCTCTTCTTTCTTTTCTGTGGCTGCACTCCCCGCTCACGGCAGCTGCAGAGATCAGCTCCGAGTCCGGCCAGCCGGGGGGATTATTTGTGCTATTGCAGATGGAGGAAAGGGTCTGATATTGATATTCCAGTGTGGGAGTGAGGAGGTGGGGTGTCAGTTTTCAGATCCAGAGCAGCTTAAAAAAGTTGGGAAACTTTCTCTGCGTCGGAAGTAAGACCATCGGTGAAAATATAACTTTGAAATTCAAAACAATGATTAGATGCAATTGCCTAAACTTCTGGTAAACAGGATCTTCATCAAGTGTACTAAAACACACAAACAATAAACCCCGTACAGAGAAGTGGGCCACACGTTCCTGCAGCCGTAACTTCACAACAGTTTTGTTAGACATCCACAGATCGCACGACTTTTACCTGTCTGATCTTCGTCCCCAGCATGGAGGCGCTGGTGTCGATCACAAACACCACATTCTTGGGCACGACAGGAAGGTCTTTGGGGGCAAAGTAGTGGACAAAGTGGCCGTTTAAAACCTGGAAAAGACAGAAGGGTTACAGACGTGCGACAGGCGGCGGGATGGGCTGCAGAAGGTGTGCGTGATCGTCAAAACACGGTTTGGTTCTGAAGACAGACAGACAGACAGAAGAGTTTGGCAGCAGATCGGCTGTGGTGGCAGGAAACCAGAGAAATGAATGACTAACAGGTGGGTGGATGAGTGTGTGTGTGTGTGTAGTTGGAAGGGAATTTTGTGCTCACACATGCAAAATATGAAGACTATTTTTGAGCTCTTTCGCTCTCTTGTTTTCCTTTCATCACAAGCTTTGCTCAGTCATGTGAAGTTTGATCATACGATTGCTGCTGGTGGCATCACGTGTGCCCTCACCTGAATGTCTCCTATCCCCATGTCCCTCTGCACGTCGTAGCGGATCACAAAGTCTCCCAGGAGGCCGTTGGTGCTGATCTTGGCCTGCTGGACGATGTTGGGGCTGAAGGTGATCCTGTAGACGTTCTTTTCGTTGTTGACCACAGTGGTGACCGGAGGCTCGGGCTTGGCTGAAACACAAAGACACAAAGTGTGTTTGTGTTTTGGCTGGCTGATGATCAAAACCCTGAAATAAACTTAGCGCCCGTGACCTAAAAGTGGATTTAGTCCAGCGGCTCCAGTAGCCAACGTAGCGAAATAAACAGATGAAATAATAAAACCTGGTGTCTTAGGTGCATTCGACCCGGCGTTGGACGCACTGGTGCTCCTGCTGTTGCGGAGCGGGAGCACCTGGAGGTCCGTGATGGCCGCGTGGTCGACGATGGTGACGTCCAGGCTGAGGCGGCTGACCAGCTGCAGCGGCCGCAGGCTGGTCACGTGCTCGTAGCGGCCCAGCCGTCGCTGCAGGAGCTCCTCGTAGGTGAGCAGGAAGACGGCCCGGTTCCGACCGGGGATGTTGGCTGCCATCCTGAACACCTCCACCTCCGGCTCAGGACTGGAAGAGAAGAAGAGAGGTAAGGACACAGTGAGAAAAGGTCACTTTCATGTCGGTAATGGAGGTTTTGTTGGCTAAAATTCTGTAAACTTCAGTTATTATGTGTCAGCCCGTGTCAGTCATGGTTGTCGAGTTGACTCTGTGAAAAACATTTTTGTTAGAGTTCCCATAAACTAAATGTTAGTAAAATGACAGAATCGTCCATGGGAAAACAATTTATTTGACTCATGTCCCATTCAGTTTGTCCCATCTGCTAACAGAGAGGGGGAGGGGCTTATGAACTGCACTGCAGCCAGCCACCAGGGGGCGATCCAGATGTTTTGACTTCACTTTTTTGTATATCACTGTGTTTGTGCATGATCAAACCAAAAATCATCTGTGAACAGTAAAAAATATTTAAAAAAGGACAAACATTGGATCAAATATGAAACATTACGGGGAGGGAAGAGGTGGAGCACCGAGCTGAACTGTCCAAGTGGTGAACTCATGAAGTGCTGCCTCTGTCCAGTCTCAGCTCAGTCCTCATCGTCCTCTGCTCTGTCCTTTACGACGGAGACACTGAATCACCAAATCTCATCCCATCAAATGTCACTTTTCACATGACGGCAGGAAACGTGAGGTCACTTCTTCCACATGTGACTTCTGGGGTCGCAGATTTATATGACAGTCTGTGTCTCTGGAGGAATGAGCTTACTTCAAGACTCACACGAGTCCGCTCACACACACACTCACACACACACACACACAGATACACACACACACACACTCACACACAGACACACACACTCACACACTCACACACACACACACACACACACACACACACACACACACACACACTCACACTCACACAGACACACACACACACACTCACACACACTCACACACACACACAGACACACACTCACACACACACACACACACAGACACACACATACCGAAACACAGTCACACTCACACACTCAAACACACACAGATACACACACTCACACACACACACACACTCACACAGATACACACACACACACACTCACACACACACACACACAGATACACACACTCACACACACACACACACTCACACAGATACACACACACACACACTCACACACACACACACACACTCACACACTCACACACACACACACACACACACACACACACACACACACACACACTCACACTCACACAGACACACACACACACACTCACACACACTCACACACACACACAGACACACACTCACACACACACACACACACAGACACACACATACCGAAACACAGTCACACTCACACACTCAAACACACACAGATACACACACTCACACACACACACACACTCACACACACGCACACACTCAAACACACACACACACACACTCACACACACACACAGACACACACATACCGAAACACAGTCACACTCACACACTCAAACACACACACACAGATACACACACACACACACACACACACTCACTCTTTGTGGCTGCCCACTTGTGGTGAAAGATGTTTTAGTGGGGATATTATCAATCTCTGTTTGCAAAATAGGAACATTAGAGGGAGTGAGTGCTGCTGTGCAATTAGCCTGGCAGACCACAGGAGTGACCACACACATACCGAAACACACACACACACACTCGGGCTTCTCTTACCTTGCATCACCTGTCTCTTTCTTCTTGGGTTTGCCGTTCTCCTGTTTGACCTTCTTTTCCTTCGGCCTGACCTCGCTCTGGTAGACGCGCCCTCCAATGATCCTGGTTCACGGGGTCAAAGGTCGAGCATTAGACAAGCGCTCATATTCAGGGCTGCCATTGTCACGTTTCAACGGGGTTTTCTCACACAAAAGGCATGAATCCATGGACAAAATGCTGCCATTAACAGCCCTGCTCGTGAATGAACTCTGTGTGTGTGTGTGTGTGTTAATAGCAGCATAAAGGTTTTCACCCTTTCTTGGCTCCATAGAAACAGAAACATCATAAATCCTTCCAGACTCTTAGAGACTCTCTGAGGTCTCTAAGTGTGGAAATCAGTTGTCAAATCATACTTTTAATCAGGGTGAGAGAAAACTGACATATTTAACAATCACTTTTAAAAGTCCGGATTGTGTGGATTATGTTAAAGATGTTTCCCGCAAACTGCGGCACGAGGACACTACAATCCCAGCTTTTATCCAGATGATGTTTTGACCGTCTCGCTTAGACGTGAGCCGCCTCTCTTACATGGTGAAGTTGGAGACGTAAGCGTTGGAGGGGATCTGAAACTGGAAGACGCCCTCGGCGGCGGCGGAGTGCCGGTTCAGCATGGCGCAGTGCACCGCGGTGAAGGCGTAGCGCGAGATGATGGTGGTCTTGATGGAGAGTTCCTGGATGTGGGGTTTAGTCTCCTGCACAGGAAACACAGAGCACCGTCACTGTCGGACCAGCGCCCAAACATCCCCTGGGCCACCTGGACTGCTTATGAACGCCCGTTTGGCACGATTTTACGCAGCTCTGCTGTGCATATTTCAAATCCTACAGTTTATTTCTGATTAGTCGTGATATTTCTTTAAAAAACAAAACTCGAATTTCCCTATGAAAGCTAAAGTGAAGCCGATGAATTTGCTCCCATGAGCTAAGATTGCATTACTAAGATTCTGGCACGTCTGCGCGCCTGGCGGACCTCCTGTGCGTCACGCCCAAGCGCAGCAAGTTTAGGATGACGGATTGTTTCCAAATAACTCGAACTGGGTCATGCGTTTAAGGTCACAAATAAAAGTTCTGTTTAATCAAAAGTTTTTTCTTAATATCAGGGAGATCAGGTCACTATAATCTTTACGGACACAGTAGACGGTGTTGGTATTATGTGCCAAATGATCGCTCAAAAGACACCACGTGAAGACAGGACTCTGATTCTCATTTAAAACAACTTAAAATTCTTATTCTCTTTGTTAGTCTTTGAAATGATATGGGCTAGTTTTTATATTAGGACGCTAAGCCAATTACATTTAAGGAACACGAGCAGACTACGTATACAATATTCAAATAGCTTCATATCTTTGGGATAAATCTGACTGTACCTTGGAGAGTATGCTTTTCACCTGCCGTGGGACCCTGCGCGGCGCCTGTGCGTGCACAAAAAAAACGAGTCAGATCATGAAATCCAAACACCACAATGTGCAACAGCATCGCCTTTCAAATCTCTTACGATGTCCAAATCAAAGTCTGCTAAGTCGGAATCGAAGTCGTCTCCAAACTGGTTTTCCTCCAGTTGTCCCAGTACAGCCGGGCTGAAGCGCGTCAGCAAAGGCAGCAGCAGCGGCAGCAGCTGCATCTTGCCGTTCATCTCCGGTGAAACTCAGAGACATAAGTGGGACATTTCCTATCCGAGCCTGCGTGTGCGCGGATGAGGGTGAGCAGACAGACAGAGGGGTGTGCGCACGCCCTCCCGCTGCACGGTCCTCAGTCCTGCCCTGACAGGGTCGCTTCTGCTGCCTCCAGGGAGTGTGGGGATTTTTGCATTTATCATTTAAACCCCGAATAAAATAGAACATTTATTCAAGAACAAATTTAACGTACTACATCTGCATCCCAGAGGCTTTAGTTGCTACAAGCAGCAGTTCAAATGAGTTTAAACATCCACAGTGGGAGCAGAGAACAACATTATGTGCTAAATTTACTTTATTTTCTTCTAAAAATGTATTTTCTGTGTTCATCACGTCTGCGCTGACTGTTCTCGTTTCCCGGCAGGAATTTGGAAAGAAGACTTTTCCATGTGCTACCCGTAACCGCCATTAGGTGGCTCACATGAACCCTGTTGTTTATCCTGAGGTGGAGGTGGTCGTGGATGTTTCTGACAGAGCCTGTAGGTGGAGGAAACTGCACGGTGCTGGCAGGAGATGGGGACTTTTGACACAGATTGTTTACAAGACGAGTTTAAGAAATAGTAATGGCTCATTTTTTTTATTTTCATAGGTTGATAATAATCTAAAATCACAGTTTGTACAATCTACTCTTCTTTTACTGCAACAGTTCACAGATGTAATCCAACTTTTTACAATATACAACTTAAAAATCTCCACCATTTAGCCTTGCGTGGTGACTGAGGAGACGTGGTTTAGGCCTACTTTGGCGCCATCTTATGGACATTTTGGAGTTCTGCAATACCACAGTGTTACAGTGGTGAAAATGTTTCTCTCTCTAAACCATATCTGCTCTTTAAGGAGAAAAACTCTCACTTCAGTATCACACACACACACATCAGAATGATATTTGTGGCTTCTGTATCAGATCTGTGTGACGTGAACCCTCTGTTTCATCTGTGAATGGGTCAAATGTGTCCTGTTTACCCTGCCCACACTGCAGGTCAAGTTTCAAAGTTTCCTTCTTCTTTCTGGGTTACATGAAACACAACAAATATTGACTGGGGCCAGGAGTCGATCAGTTCAGTGGATTTCAGCCTTCAGTTTTCAGCTCGGTTGTGTTTCTCCCTGCAGCAGGACCTTCTGTCTCCCAGCGTCCAGCGTGTGGGTGTGTGTGTGAGGGTATGTGTGTTTGAACCAACAGGCCTGGAAACATGAGGCGTCTGCTGCTGCTGCTTCTGGGGCTCGCGCTCCTCCAACAGGGCCGCTGCTTCGAGTTCGTGATCGATGGAGAATGGGAGGAAGAGACGGTGAGTCGGAGGCTCAAAAACTCTTAGTGCAAGTTTTAATGTACAGGCTGGAGTTTGACTGAACGTTTGGACGGATGTCAGTCCTAAACCAGGAAAAGAATCAAATTATTTGTGATTTATGAATGGGAGGGCAGCCAGAATATATTTTTGTAACTTTTTATGGGACTTTCACCTGATTTAAACTGAGAAGTGAATTAAAAAATTCAAATTCCAAGAGAAAAACTTAATTTTTTCATCACATTGGCATTTGGGAGCTTTTATTGTATGCATGCATTCTTGAAATAAATTCTTGCAGTGACTCTTACCCTTTAACTCAATTTAAATCTCGTCTTTGTATGTCTTAGAGGTAACATTTTGTTATCTCTTAAGTTTGTCTAGACTTGATTAAAATCATGTGAAAAACACATGAAAGTACTTGCTGAACTTTTGCAGAAAAAAATACAGATTTTTTTTTCTGATTATGCTTGATGGTCAAATGTGATTTTCATCATTATTTTTCTTGTGTGTGTATATTAGTTTTGAAATTAAATCTAAACTCTGCCCTCGTCTAAATTTGATTTCAATCATGACAAATGCAAGCAGCTTTTTGTGGAAGAATTTACTCATATTTTGCTCACTTTACTTGAGGCTTAAATCTGGTTTTGATCTTAATTTTCTTTCTGCCACCAGTCGCATCTACAGGATCATCGGGACAGACACAAGGTGAGATCTTCCTCCCAGCAACCTGACTCTTCCTATTTATATACGTGTCTGATTGTATAATACGAAAGCGTGGACTGCAGGTTTGCTTTTCTGTCTGATGTTGCAATAGCGATCGATCTGTGAAAGGCATCTCACTGATTGCATCGTAAAATCGAAGCGACTCCGATCCTGACTGTAATCCCTCTGAATAACAGCAGTTTGCGATGCACGGCCTTCTGTCAGAGCGTTGATTAAGACAGTGTGAAGCTGACGACTTGTGTGTGTGTTTCAGAGAGCGATATTGACCAGCGAGGAGCAGGAAGACTTTGAGGTATGACTGTCCTCTTGTTGTTCGGATCCTCTCCACTGTGGCAGAGTTTAACCTTATCTAATAGTCAATATGCTGCTGTTTGAAGAGGTTCCCATGACTGACGGGTTATTGACTTCGTTTGACTTAATCCTGCTCTGAATCCTTTTTTGTCTCTCTTTCTTTGGCCTATATTTGTCTTTATATAATGTGTGACAAGATCTGATTTCAACTTGCTATTGAAGAGATGCAACCTTTTTAGCTCCACGAACACAATTACAAGGTTAATGTTGGCATTTTCTGCAAAAGATATGTTGAAACCTAACGCTTAAGTTCACTTAAGTTTTAATTTTTAGGTTGTGACATGTTCAGGAACACTTGGTTAGCAGAAGATTGTGTTTACAAACATTTTATTCCAATAAACTAAAGCAAACACACTGGATGCATGTTAAAAATCACCAGTCCAGGCCTGAAGACATTCAGGACCCCCTCAAGACTGAGACCGACCGAGTTGTGATCATGAAAATGAAATGTGTAACTTTCAGCACCCAGATCCTCATCCGTCCAGGTTAACATCCAGCTCACTCCTTCCCTGCACAGGCCATCCGCGGAGATGACATCACCGTCAAGAGCTACAAGGTGGAGAGTCGGATCACGTCGCGTTTCGCCCACACCACCGTCAGGAGCTCGGTGGTCAACTCTGGCTCCAAAGCCCAGAGCATCGGCTTCAACGTGCAGATCCCCAAACGAGCTTTCATCACCAACTTCACGATGTGAGCCCAGATTCACCCAGTGCACACAGCCAAGGAAATGCAGCTTCTAGAGGTTTAACGTCACACTTTTTGTTGCAGGAATGTGAACGGGATAACATTTGTGGGCTCGGTGAAGGAGAAGACCGTAGCCAGGAACTTGTACACTCAGGCCAGAGCCAGGGGCAAGGCGGCAGGCATCGTCAGGTACTGGACCAGGACCTCTAAACCTCTCACTCCTCTGTGGAGCTCAGCAGGGCCGTACAGACTGACATGTTTCCACTTCGCAGGGCTAACTCCCAGGACATGGAGACCTTTAAGACAGAAGTCCACGTTCCTCCTGGTAGTAACATTGATTTTGAGCTCCACTACCAGGAGATGATGCACAGGAAGTTGGGTTTCTATGAGCACTCACTGTACCTGCAGCCCGGGAGGCTGGTGCCACAGTTCCAGGCAAGAGATTCATGAAATCATTTTGAATCATTTTCCTGCTTGCATGCAGTCTCGCAGTCATCCCTGACCCGGTCTGTTTTTAGGTGGATGTGTACATCTTTGAGCCGAAGGGCATCTCCACGGTACAAACAATGAGCACCCTGGGAGCACAGTTTGCAGATCTGATCAAAGTTACATCAACCAAAGACAAGGTAAGACTGGAAAACACCCAGAATGCAAGTCTCTCTGCCAAGTGGCGTTTATGGTCCACCTAATGTTCCTAATGCAAGCTCTTCGCCACAGAAATGTATCATGTTGCTGCAGTGCCAACCATGCACTCTCTTGTTATCTGAATGTCTACCCAGTTGAGTCCTTCACTGTCTCTGTGTCCCCAGGCTCACGTTGTCTTCAAGCCCAACCTACAGCAGCAGAGGAAGTGTGAAAACTGCACCGGAAGCGCAATAGACGGCGTTTTTAGCGTCAGATACGATGTGACCAGGGACAGCAATGCCGGGGAACTACAGGTCTCACTCACTCATATGACGACATCACACCGCCACAGTCCTGCCTTCTCCCCATTGGCTCCCTGTTCACTTTAGAATTGGCTTTGAGCTTTTACTGATCACTTTTAAAGCTTGTGTGTGCGTCTGGTCCAGACTTCTTGGAAATTGTATCTGAAAACCCATTTTTATATACATGCTTTCATGTGATGTCATCTTTTTTAGGCCTTTTTTTATTGCTGTTATTCTCTTTATCTGTGTTTATTTTTACTGATATTTTGTGTTTTGCATTTTAGGTGCTGTATAAATAACGTTATGGATCTAATTAATGTGCTTAATATTGGATGCAACCAAAACAGATGATCCCTTAAACCTTCATCTGTTTCTTCCAGGTCTCGGATGGCCACTTTGTCCAGTTCTTTGCTCCTTCCAACCTCTCTCCTCTTCCTAAAAACATTGTGTTTGTCATTGACGTCAGTGGATCCATGTGGGGAGTCAAGATGAAGCAAGTAAGCGGCAGTTGTTTACATGGATGGAGTTCAGTGCACTTTGATCCCTCCAACCATCCTTCTCCTCCCTTCACCCCTCCTTTGTGAAACACTGCCACCGTGTGGTCGTTCTGCAGAGTGCGTCTAATTCCAAACTTCTCTCGCAGACAGTGGAGGCCATGCAGGCTATTTTGGACGACCTGACCATGGACGATCACTTCAGCATCATCGACTTCAACCACAACGTGCGTTGCTGGAGCGAAGAGCTTGTGCCCGGCTCCTCCATTCAGATCGCAGACGCCAAGAGATACATCCAGAACATCAAGCCCAACGGAGGTAGGACCAAATATTATTCTTTAAGGAGGCTCAGAGATGTTTGATTGCTCCGACCACCTGCTGAACATAAACATCTGCCTGTTTGTGACTATATTTTGCTGACCTTTGACCCGAGGCACCAACATTAATGAGGCACTGATGAGAGCAGTTCAGATGCTGGTGAGGGCATCCAATCAGGGGCTCATTGACCCTCGCTCGGTCTCCATGATCATCCTGGTGTCTGATGGAGACCCCACTGTGGGTAAGCCTGACTGACTCGGCTACATTTTAAAAGCTTTTTTACTCTGGAGAGTGTGGTGGCCCTGAGGCAGAAAACACAAATGCAAGACAGAAAATTTAAATTGGAAAACAGTATTGTGATTGACTGTGATTAATATTTCTGTAGGTGAGATCAAGCTCAGCACCATCCAGAAGAATGTGAAGCGGGTGATGAGGGAGGAGTTTTCTCTCTTCTCACTGGGCATCGGCTTCGACGTGGACTATGACTTCCTGGAACGCATCTCCACGGAGAACAGGGGCATGGCTCAGAGGATCTACGCCAACCACGATGCTGCAGAGCAGCTACGGGTATGAAAACTTTGAGGACAACAACTCATCTGTTTCCTTTCTAAACTCGTCCAAAAATCTGAACCATCTGAAACAGCTCAGGTCCAGGCTGAAAAATATCAAAATTAATCTTTAAAATATCCGAAAAAATCTAATAGAGTTCAGGGTTAAGCTCCCGAAGCTTCATCTATGTCCCCCTAAGTGTCCTGTTCTGTCCCGCTGCAGACATTTTACAGGCAGGTGTCCTCTCCTCTGCTGAGGATGATCACCGTTCAGTTCCCGGAGGACTCAGTGTCGGACCTCACCCAGAACCGCTTCGATAAGTACTTCAGCGGTTCAGAGCTGGTGGTGGCCGGGAAGGTGCTGCCGTCTGAGAGCAACACCCTGACCAGCTTCACCACCGCGTCTGCTGTGAGTATGACGAACACAACCAGCGTTTACGCCGTCGGCACGTCTGTGACTGAGATCCTTTTGCAGAAACAAACATTGTGATGATGTTCAACTACCAATGTCCTCTGTCCCGTCCCGCCCCACAGGCCGGCCTGGACATTACCTTAGAGACAGAGACTGACATGGCCGAGCTGGACAAAGAGCTGGCCAAACAGCAGCACTCGTTCACAGGCTTCGCCAGACAAATGTGGGCCTACATCACCATCAAACAGCTGATCTCTGAAAGGTGAGAGGCATTCACTGACACCACACAGCGAGAAACCGTCTTCAAAAATCAGTATTGTTTACAAACATGACGAATGCGTGCTGCTGCACCGTGTGCTGTGTGTCCCCTTCAGGTCTCTGGCTCCCACAGCTGTCAAGAAGAGGAAGATCACCCAGCGGATCATGTCGCTGGCGGTGGAGCATCAGTTCGTCACTCCTCTCACCGCTCTGCTGGTGGAGAGCGAGGACGCCACAGAGAGGCTGCTGGCTGACTCCCCGAAGGACCCCAAGCATGGCTGCTGCTCAGGTGCCTGACAGAAGATAACGCCGTTTTAGTGCTGACTGATCTAAACTCAGTTTTATTATGGAGTCTGGTTTGAATTTAACGTTGAGAGATCTGTAAGCCGATTGCGAGATCCGAATGCTTTTCACAGATTTCTGCTCCAACAGATAAGTACGCAGAAAAGGATGAAAATTAAAGGGAGAAAATTTATCAGCAACAAACAAACTTGACTAACTATAACGGATCAACCAGTTCTTAAAGGTTGATGCCAAAACTCTTTTTGAAAACCATAACAAAATAATGAATGACATGAACTTGGAGCGATGAGTCACCTCTAAGGTCACAGCTGCTCCATCATCCATGCTCATGAATCCACACCTGTGTCACCTTCGTACTACATCATGTGTATGTAGGAGGAGGAGTAGGAGGAGGCTTGGCGTCCTCCGGTCTGGCTCCGGTCCGTGTTGTCTACCAGCCTCCGCCCTGGGTCCAGATGACCACTCCGGCCCCGCCGAGTCAGGCTGAGAAGGGTCCAGAGGAGTGGGCCCTGCCTCAGCAGGTCAACCTAGGTAACACACACACACACACTCACACACCTGCTGACGTGTATTCCTGACAGCCTTACCAGCTGTGTTAAAAGTGAACCATGTGTCTCCCAGTGGATAACGACCCTCACTTCATCGTCCACCTGCCCAGAAGCAACATGGATGTCTGCTTCAACATCGACTCCAAACCCGGTCACATTCTCAACCTGGTGTCGGACAGTGGAACAGGTACTGGGAAAGACCATCTTTTCCTGTGCTGATGCGCTTTGGCACAGACTTTTCTGGACTTAGTGCTGCATTTTAACATCAGATATGTTATTAATCATGACATTTACTGTTTTTAAGGCATTTATTTATACTCTTCAGTGAATGAGGAAACCTGACTTGTTGAGGGACTTACTTTCAGTTCAGCTTACCCCAGATAAATGAATATCCAAATAAAGCGTGACCTCGTGCTCGATGGGTTGACCCTCCCCCTCCTGTCCTAAAGGTCTGGTGGTGAACGGTCAGTTGATTGGCTCCAAGCAGATGCACAAAAACAAACTGAGCACCTACTTTGGCACCATATCAGTGTACTACCAGCCCGATGGAATCAGCGTGACCGTGAGCACCGTCAGCATCGACATGACCGACGGCAGGAACAACCACTCCTTCACCTGGGGGACCACGGCTGAAATCACCCAGGATGGGTAACAACCTCTAACTGCAGCGTCTGCCTCCCCCCGACTCGACATCAGAGTCATTTTGTCTCACGTTTCTGTGTTTCAGTGTGAGGATTTCCATTGTGAAGAACTCCCATGTTTCCATCATGATAAATAACAACATCCAGGTGATGGTGCTACTTCACCGTGTGTGGAAGAAACATCCGGTCAACGTCGACTTCCTCGGCATCTACATTTCCAACGATAACCAGTACTCCCCTCTGGTCCATGGACTCATTGGTACGTCTCTGTGGAGTGATGTGGTTGCTTCTGTGATAGTCAGGAACGTGTTGGAACTCACCCAGAGGTTCCTGAGGGAGGCCATCTTTGTCATTTACTGGATCTAGAAAATCTAAATTTAATGACGTCATTATATTTGTTTGCCAAGACACAATGTTTTGAACCAACGTCAGTGCAGTTCACACGCAGGCAGCAGTTTTTCCCAAACATCCACACTGACTTTGATAAGTAGATTGGGAGGTTGTTTGGGAGGTTTTCAAACTGACCTTTGTTGTCCAGGCCCAGCAAACTCGCTGCCGCTAGTCTTTCAGAAATACACGATTTGACTGCTTTTAAAAATATGCTCAGTTTCAGGGCTTTTTCTTCTTTTTCTTGGTATCTGAATATTGATGTGAAATCTGACCATTTTCTGACCCAGCAGTTTCCAGTTCCCATGCCATTAAACGTAAACTGCATCCTTCACGGAGTGTGAGAGATGCTTTTATCGATTGTCCTGAGTTCAGTCAGTTACAAACTAAACCGCAGCCTAATCCTGCACTGGTCCTATTGAACCGGTAGATCTGAAGCTGAAAATGTGTGTGTGTGATCCCCTCAGGGCAGTTTTCCAGAGAGCCTGAGGTGAGTGTGTACGACATCCACGAAGGAGTCGACCCCCTGAAGAGGGAGGCCACCATGGAGGTGAAGAGCAACAGGCTGCACGTCACCAGGTACGCCTTCACATACATGTCTCGTCTTAAACTTATCCCTGAATAATTTCACATTAAACTCTTCCGTGTGTGTGTGTGTGTGTGTGTGTTAGGGGCTGGCAGAAGGACTACAGGCTTGATAAAAGGCGCGGCTCAAACGTCCACTGCTGGTTCGTACACAACAGCGGGAAGGGCTTCATCGACGGCCACTACACCGACTACATCGTCCCACATCTCAACAGCTTCCTGCAGGCGTTCTGAGCAGCCACAACACACACACACCAGCACCCTGTGATGCCTTTAATTCCCGGGCTCAGCGAGGTTCTTCACAAAATGACCCCCATTCAGTCAGAGCGAGTGAAAAACTGGAGACAGAAGAAACAGGAGAAGACGTGAAGATGTTTCAGCGTCAGCTTCATTTCAGTTTTTCTCTTAAAAATGAAAAATGTTTGTTTCCTAATTGTTTTCCAAAGGACACCAGGAGTCATTTTCATCAATTTATTTGGAGAAAACCTGCAATGTTAAGATCAACTTGAACATCAATACAAAATAAAAAAAAAAACAAAAAAACAAGACAAATCTAAGTTCCTCCGTGATACCTCACAGGAGTTGCATTATGGGATGTGTGTGTGTACAGGGTATTGTTAACAAATGAATGATGTCAGTACCATTTCCAGATACTAACACTAGTAAAGTATTTCATTTGATATCTCGGCACACTGAACCACCAACTCTGTCAAACACATCGCACTCCGCTTCACCGCAGCCTGTATGGGTTGTGTCTGCTGCTGCTGCTGCTGTGGGCCAATCACACATCACATTAAATCAAAGAACGCTTGCAGTGATTGGCTGGGAACAAAACCATACAAAACTGATCTGGGTACAAAAATAATTCAGTACAGGTACTGTCTGACTGGAGAAGTTCTTACACTGCCTGGTACTGGGTTATTCCTGTCCATAACCTAAAGGTATTGAGTGCTCTGAACTCTGACACAGTAGAGTCCCGCAGCTGAACGACTGCCTGAGCTTTAAACAGGAAGCTGTGTTGGTTCAGGCCAGTTTTGAGAAGTCCTCGTAGGCGACGTCCACTCTCTTCCCCTTCTGCTGACCCTGACGATGAGAGAAGAACTTCAGTGATGGCTGCAGCTCAAACGTATGTTAAAGCACGCGACATAAAGGTGAATTCGGCTAACTTCTCGAACAAAACCTGAGGAAATTAATCCAAAGATGTGCTTTCTGTAACTTGGGTGAACTGACCCCCTAAACTGTTGACAGAGGGGTCAACAGGCAGCTACAGACGTCTTGTAGGTAATAAACCAAAGGCTGACAGTATTTCTGGGTGTGTGTTGGAGGATACTCACAGAGTCCAGTGTGAGTGTAGCGCTGAAATCTTTTTCGTTTATTCCCTCCAGCAGAGCCTCCGTGTCTCTGTGCGGCCCGTTCAGGATCAGAACCCGTTTACCTGCAGGAAGTTTGACCACAAGATGCTAAGGTGGGTGGGAAAAGACAGCAGATGTTTCTGCCTCGAGTCGGCCATCAGGCTGATGCTCAGCACTCTGCTGTTCTCAGGTTATGAGGCTTTGAATGCTTTTGGTGGCTCACCTGGTGCAGGTATGACCGTCTCTACGTGATTCTGGTCCAGTTTCAGTTTGTCTCCGGAGTCGATCATCTTCACCACTGCTGTGTATTTGTCTCGCACCTCCTACAGCAATAACATACACAGTTATAAGCAACTTGTCTTCCTTCTTCTCCCCACATGCACAGAAACGTAAAGGCGGTTCACACCTGGCGTTAACGAGCTTCTTCACCTGTGATCAGAAGCCTATAAGCACATAAGCAAGTCACAAAAAACACTGTATGTGACAAATGTACACAAGGAAAGAAATAAATGAATGTTTAATATTTGCTGAATTTACAAGTAGGTCCAAATAAATAAGAATTTGTCACAGACAGCATTTCACAAATTTATCAAGTTTCTCCAAACACGACAACTCACAAAACCGAGCAATTTGTCAAGGGAATGTTGAAACTCTCCCCATACATCAACACGTCAATACCAGGTGGAAACTGGCTCATACTCTCACCCAAAATAAGTACACAGCATCGTTACCATGATGACGGCCTTCTTCTTGTGGTACTTCTCTCCCAGCCTCTTGGTGACAACTTTGACCACGATGTTAGGCTGCAGCCAGTAGTCTGTTCTGGTCGACTGCTGCTGCTGCTTCTTCTTCTCCTCCATCTGAGCGAAAGCAAAAGCATCACAGCTGCTTTCAGAACACTCAGCTGGAACAGATGCAGACACGTACAGAAGACGGCTCCATCGGCCTCTACCTCCATGATCTCCTCCAGAGCAGACTTCTTCTTCTTCTTCTCCTCCCTGGAGTCTAAACTGGAGGACGTGTCTTTCCTCTTGGTGGACGACGCTGCTGATTTGAGAGCGCTAGCAGCCAGGGCAGAACTTCAAGGAGGCAGAAACACAGAAGAATTGGACCTGCCATCATCTGGCTGCTTGATAATTAGGCAGCAGAACAACAAGCAACCTGCACACAGACTTCTGTACCTCGATTTGGAAGGACCGGCAACACACGAAGAGGCGCCAAGGTTGAAAGCAACTGCGGGACAAAACATGTTAACTCCTTATGATATCCCACAGAGGAGACCAACATCTGAAAATTATAGTGTTTGCTTGCAGTTTTATTTTATTTACTTACCTTTTTCTTCTTCATTCTCACGTTTCAGATCTGTGTAGACCGGAGTTTCCTGCGAGGTGACAAAAATATTTTAATCCTGATCTTTTTCAGACAAACTGAACACGTGCGAAGCCGAAGTCTGCCTCGCCGATACTCACGTCCGACTCCTTGCCGTCGCGGCCTCTGCGGACCTGCTCCTCGATGAACCTGGCGCTCCTCTCCTCGTCGTCCAGGTCGTGCTTCTTCTTCCTGGCCTGCTCCTCTTGGCGGCGGATGGTCTCCGGGTCGCGGTCGATGTACTGGATGTACCAGCCTTTGGGCGTCTCGTCAACCTTACAAAAACCTAGCAGAAACGTTCAGCAAATTAATACAAACACAAAAAATAATCCTTCTTTCCTCAACCAGTTTGCTCTCTAAATATTGTGTCTTAAATTCTATATTTTTCAAAAAAAACAAAAAACAAAAAAAAACTTTTTTGCTCCACAATCCATCTCTGTAATGCTGACATCCTGATTTTTTGCTTCACTGTTAATTTTCATTTTTCAGCGGCTGCTCAGTGACCTCATCGTGGTCACTGAGCGTGGTCATCGCTCACAGCTGCTTTCAAAGGATCTGATACATCATACAGGTCGTGATACTGCATGAAGGATTTAAAGATCGGCACCACACATCTGTTAGAGAAATTCCCTTCCCAGGTGTTCACATCACTGTGAATGGGGGGGAAACGTGAACAGGTGGACGCTAACAACCTCCGCTTACCTTCTCTGCCCAGCCACTTGGTGAAGTCGGTGAGAGTCTCCCACTGAGTGGAGTTCATGTGGACGTGTTCTCTGTGGCTGATGTATTCATTGTACACAATGTTGTTGTGCACTCGTTTGGTCCCTGCAGACGAGAAAAGGACAAACCGAAACAGTTTTCAGTGCTGCTGTTGTCAGAACATCTGGCTAAAACGTGGGGAGTCCGGACTCACCGAAACGTCTCCTGAGCAGCTCCAGGAAGTCGCTTTTGAACTCACTGGCGGAAAAAGAAAGCAGAATGAACTCTATCATCTGAAGGAGACCACTGACGTGTTTTCCTCCTCGTCACGCTGCAGCTACACACACAGCCATAAATGAACTTACTCGGAGAAATAGTCCATGAACTTGTTCGGGTTTTCTGAGGCCAGCAGCAGCTGCCTCTGGTGGGACTCTGACATGCAGTGACATTTGAAGCCGTTCTGCCAACAAACACAAACAACGTGAACACACCAGCAACAACGACAAATAGGCGAAACAAGACTGATTTAACGGACGTCTCACCTCATCTCGGCATTGTTTTTGGCACATCTGACAATACCATCTCAACTTCTGAAGACCTTTGGATTTTATCCGGTTGGCTATGGCCTTGGGGGAGAGAAAATCTGCTTTCCCCATTCTGATCAGTTACATAAAAGACCTTATAACTGACTATTAGTAACACTTAATCTGAGAAAAAAGTCGGAGTTTTCGCCAGAAGCGATTAAGCCAGCTATGCTACCATGAACGTCCAGTAACGTAAACAGCTTCCGCGTGTTTGGCGTCATAACATCGCGCGAAAGCTTAAAACACGCGATAACTGTAGCTGCATTCAAGGACTTTCGTATTTACCACACGTGCCAGTATGATTGCTAAAACGTTACTTAAATATGCTACTTAGTTAGTTAGCCTGTTTGTGGCTCCAGTGTGACGGGGGGTAGAGTTTTGCCTTCATCCGTACTGACGAATACATTGACGTTGCAGTTCTTAGATTCTTAGTCATTTTCCCCTGACTGATATTTGTAAGCCCTTTTTTTTATTTTGGAAACCAAATAAACCTGTCAGCGAAATCTCTTGAGACAGCTACACGAGAAAATGTTCAAATGTTAAAATATTATTTTTTTAATGAATCTGCTGATTAGAACGTTAAATGTGCGTCGCATAACATGGACAATGAGATATGTTTCACGTCTGGCTGCCATCTTGGCATCATCAAAGTCGCAACTATCGAAACAAATTAAAAATCTACTCCAATAAACTTCACAGGACAACACTGCAGACCAACAGATAGGTCCTTTAGGATTCTGGATACACCTGCATCTGGATATACCGTCGGTAAGTGTTTTGAAACAAACTGTTTCTTGTTGGATTGGTTTTTAAGTCCAACAGGTGTGTGACTCCGTTGGCAATCACAGAAAAAGTCCCACTCATGGAAACTGATTATATGAAATGTAGAAACTTCGGCTCTGCTTCCACTATAAGTTGTTGTTGACTATTGTAAGGTGGTAACCAAAGTTATCAATATGCTATTTCATTTTAGTACCACCTCAGTACAGACATTTTGCATATCTCTTAAGATGGCATAAATATTTCATTTGTTCACACCATTTTACAAAAAATGTAAGAAAATATGGAAAAAACGAAAATTTGCATTACACAA
Source organism: Scatophagus argus (assembly GCF_020382885.2). Classification (NCBI taxonomy): domain Eukaryota; kingdom Metazoa; phylum Chordata; class Actinopteri; family Scatophagidae; genus Scatophagus; species Scatophagus argus. Next base: position 2,585,495 of record NC_058514.1, on the reverse strand, counting down.
ATATATATGGCCTAGTTGAAAATTAAATAACTAGGCAAGTTGGTCAATAGAGCACAAAGTGTCCATTTAGGATAAGTTTTATAAATGCAATAACTTAAAGAATAGAATGTACCCTACAGTTAACATGTCTTTTATTTTATGCGAAGTATAAAAAGCACCTAAGTTTTTGGGGACGTGACGGGACACTTATCTTCATCTTTTACGATATTTCTGACTGTCTGTGAAGGCCACATTCTTCCATTTTGCCTTAAACCTGCGCCTGCGCAGTCCTGCGTGTCTGACCTTCATAGGAGTAACCATGTTCGCTAGGACCAGCGCGTTGGTGTTCTCCCCACAATGGTAAAGTCAAAAATATTTAAACATTTTAAAAACGTTGTTTAACTTTATGCTCTTTTGTGTATTTTGTATGTAGGTTTGATTCGAATACGTTTCTAACTTCTAGATTATAGTACATGCAGTTATTGAATGCAAGGACATGCTAACGTGGAGGCCGTGGCTAATGAATGACAGCGGTGTGCTGCACTGTGAACGAGCAAGTTCAGCCGGCTAGAAGCTAGCTATGCTAACATTTACTTGCTAAAACGATGTGACATTGTGCGGGAAGCTAGTGGGCAGAGTGAACATCTCACCAATGTGTGACTGAACAGGATTGTTGTGCTACAGTATCTAACATCTACATCAGTGACAGCGATAGCGTTAGCTACAGCTAACTGTCAAAGCTTAGCTAACCGATGCTAACGCACTTGCAGAGCTAGCAAACGGCAAAGTACATATTCTTCAAGTTCAGTTAGTTCTTTAAGCTAACGTGACATTAGCTTTTTACTAATCCTGTTAATTTTGGACAATGTTAATGTTGATGCTTGCTGCTAAAACTCACTTGCATTGTTTCTGTTCACAGTGGGCAGGTCAGGAACATGGCCACCTTGAAGGACAGTAAGTACTCTTGTATATTAAAGTCATAATACGAAAAGACAACAGCATAACAACATATTACAAACTAAAACCTCACACTGGTAACATCTGAACAGTAGAAATCTGGTACATTCTGAAAGAAATGCCCCCCTACTGGTTTACGATTAGAACCATCCTGTCTAGATCCTACAGCCCTATGGTCTGTTTATGTGTGATTACACTGCCAACTGGGGAACCAATGATTCTAGACAGTTGTTAGTGTTCGATGTGTGCTTATTTGCAAGTAAATCACTAAGCTAGCAGATATGTGGATGTAGTTCAGTGTGATGTTCTCTGGTGTATAGCAAAAACCGCATTTACTTTACAGCATCATGCTGCTGATAGACAGAGTAATGTTCTCTCTTCTCTATAGTCACCATTCGGTTGAAGTCCATCAAGAATATCCAGAAAATCACCAAGTCCATGAAGATGGTGGCCGCTGCCAAATATGCTCGTGCTGAGAGGCAGCTGAAGCCAGCCAGAGTCTACGGCACCGGTGCTCTGGGTATGTCCCTCTGTTAGCTGTCGCTTGGTTTGAATGAGATTTTACCTTTCATAACATTTTGACACGGGACAAAGCATTCACTGTTTCTTTTCTGCTGTCAAGCCCTGTACGAGAAGGCTGACATCAAAGTGCCGGAGGACAAGGCCGCCAAGCATTTGATCGTTGGTGTGACTTCCGATCGTGGACTGTGTGGTGCCATCCACTCTGGTGTGGCCAAGGTCATTAAGAGCGAGATCGCCACCCTGACCAGCGCTGGCAAGGAGGTCATGGTGATCAATGTGGGAGACAAGCTGAGAGGCTTGCTGCACAGGTATGAGTGGAGCTTGAGCCTCCTGTCGTTCATCTTCACAACACGAGTCAGTCAGCCAGCGTTGTTGCAGCTGCAAGCCATGAAATCTGTGGTCTGTTTGACGGAGATGATTTAATTTAAAGGCTTTCAAAACGCAGTTGTATAAACATCATGTGGACAGATCACATCTGAATCCTCCTGTTCACGCAGTGGGTATTAAATGAGTTCGATTACATCTTCTCATGACAATTGTGTAATGCTTCGGTTATGGGCTTGAAACAGGGATAGAAAATCATAATTCATACTTAGCAAAAATCTAAATACAGATCAAGGAATTAAGTGTGCATCTGCTGGTTGTTTTACTGTTCCAATAATACCCACTTTTCCTCATCAGAACTCATGGGAAACACATCATTCTGAACTGTAAGGAAGTGGGCCGCAAGCCCCCGAGCTTCGGCGACGCTTCGGTCATTGCCACCGAGCTGCTCAACTCTGGATATGAGTTTGACCAAGGCACTGTCGTCTTCAACAGATTCAGGTGTGATGCTTTGAGTTTGGTTTAAAACAAGATCCACAAGTTGAGCGATTTGTAAAATGGCTAAAATGCTGTATTATCTGTTCCTCTGCTGCAGGTCTGTTATCTCTTACAAGACGGACCAGAAGCCTTTGTTCTCCATCGACACAGTTGCTAATTCAGGTAGTGTTGTTGTTGTTGTTTTCTTTGACAAGTTTTGCATTGATCCCTTGTGTCCCAGCCAGAGAGATACTGAACAAATTTGTTCTGCGTGCAGAGAACATGGGCATCTATGATGACATCGATGCTGATGTGCTGAGGAACTACCAGGAGTTTAGTCTGGTCAACATCATCTACCTGGCCCTGAGAGAGTCCTCCACCAGTGAGCAGAGTGCCAGGATGACTGCTATGGACAGCGCCAGCAAGAACGCCTGTAAGACACTTCATCTCTTGTTCTCTCAAAACTCTTTTTTGTGTGTGTTTTGGAAAATTGCCAGCAATTCATTTATCAAGTAAAAATGCCAAAGATTCTCAGGTTTCATTCATTCAGATGTGAAGAATTTCTACTTTTCAGTTTTGTGTTATTGTTAACTGAATTATATTCAGGTTTTGGGCTGTTGGACAAAACCACCTTTTTCAGCATTTGGAACTTGGATAGAATTTTTCTATACTTAATGATTTACTGTAAATTTACTTTCTGGAATCAGTGCTGTTGCTGTCCAACATTTTTGTTATTGATGAATTGCAACTATGTTTAAGTAACTGCTGAGTGCAGAATGTCAGAAACTTGTATGAAATGTCCTCACTGCTGTCTTCAGATCAGCTTATTTTCTTAAAACGGTCCAAAGTGTGAATATTTTCAGTTTATATAAATGAGAGAAATGCGGCAAAACTTGTTTGGAGTTCAGCTATTTTATTACTGATCCAAATTACTTTCCTTGTCTTGTTTTGGTGTTGGTTTGAAACTTGGTTCTCACATTGTGTCTCTTCACAATAATCTTTGACACGGACTGACTGATTTCTGTCCCTCCCCTTCAGCTGAGATGATTGACAAGCTGACCCTCACCTTCAACCGTACCAGACAGGCCGTCATCACCAAGGAGCTCATTGAGATCATCTCTGGAGCTGCCGCTCTGTAAGTCTCCAGGCTGTCTGCTCTCTTTTCTCTCCCCTCACTCTTTTTGTTCCACCTCTTTCTTATCGCCTGCCGTTCATTTGAGGATTTTCCTCAGTGACTCACCTCCTTCATTATATTCCCCCATTACTGCGCTAACTTTTCTGACCCTCTCAACCACGCACGTCTCTTTTAAATTTCCTAAAGCTGTCACATTCTCTCGCGGTTAATTCTCCCCTCTGACCTGATCTGCTCCTCCTCTTCCTCTGCTTAACTCAGGAACTGAGGCTTGTCTTACCACAGGAGGTAACAATGTAGAGTTGGACTGTAATGTTAGATCCCCTCTCAGCTAGTTTGACGAGCTCCTTGTGTAGAAATGTAATTTCTTTGTTATAGTCTAGCTGCCCTTGAGCTTTAGAGTCTCTCCAAAGTTGTCGGCTTTCTAACGGTTTGTCCTTACTTCTGTGTTTCTTTCTTTGCAGATAAACGGGTGACATCGTTTCCAGTACGTATAGCTCTTCAGAGTACTTCAGACGTGTTGTCGAGAGTCTATGAACATTTGTGCTTCTGTTTGTAAAATATATGGCAAAAATAAACCTCTTGAAGATTCCTCATCCTTTCATCAGGTCTTGTATCTGTCCCCCCCCCCACACACAATAAATTCTGATGACTGAGAAAGATGAATGTTGATGCTTCACTCTAAAGCCACTTCAGTACTCATTATTAGGTAATTGGTTTGAATTGTTCCTGCTGTTCTGAGATATGCAGTTGCTGCACTGTGTGGTGGCTGAAAATGAAAACACTTGGTCATAGTACCACACTCCACAGTACACATCAGGAACAGTTTGTATGAGCCCCACACAGTGAAGCTCAAAGATTTTTAGAGCATCAGGACTGAAAAAGTTGTTTCAGTGCGTTCCTAATTGTTATCTAACTTTAATTCTTGTATGAATCGCCAGGTAAGACTGAATCAGTGGTGCTGCCTGATGAGGCCAGTCTGACTCTGTTTTGTGCACCAGATTAAAAGTTCCCTAAAGGGTTTTTTTAGTTTAAAAATGTTTAAACGCACCTATCAGTATCAAAGTGAAGAACAGATAAATCCACACTCGAATACTGAAGTGTTTTGGGGAAAGTGACATTTTAAGCTAAAGGGTATTACAGCAAACAGGAGAAAACTCACCTCTAATGTTCCGTGATGAAGTTCCTCTACCATCACAGTTTTTGTTTTCTCCATCTGCGTGTTGTTACTGAGATTAAGTGTCAAAATGAAGTCATTTTGTAAACACTTTCTATGAAGACCATATCTGTCGTGTGTTACGGGGACTTTCATAGTGTATCATTATGCTTTCTAATGCACTGCATCAACAGTCAAACATTAAAGACGTGACATAATGAATTATAAGCTCAAGTGTCTTATGGAGGCTCTTGACTGGTTATAAACTCGATGTTGACTGATGGGGCTTATAATGCGTTATGACTGCCTATACTCACCCGAACACCTAACAGAACATCAGTGACACTGAAGCGTCATGCTGTGAGGTCCCCAATTCCTTTCAGCTAAGGACCCAAAAAGGCAGCTGACCAGAACACCTGAGCCTCGTCAGCACGTGGAAACACGTCTAACAATTAGACGGGCATCAATAGTAATTTATAGTTTCGTCAAACAGGAGCCTCGCCCACTTCTCAGTCAAAAAAATTGTGACTTGCAGTTCGTTAAGTGTCCACCAGGCTGCGCTGTCTGATAAGAAATGTGAGGTCTCTCAGTCTTCAGTGACAGGGCCCAGCAGTGTCTCATAACGCTGCCTTATTGTGTGACAAAGGGGTTAGTTCTGGTCAATTGAGCCACTATTCAGATTCAGTATCTGATCTGAGTTCAGCCTTTTTTTGGATTGATGTTCTCATGTTAATGCAGAGCAGAAATCAGATGTTTGCATTCCTGAGCGTTTGTGCCAAATAAAGGCAGAAAACACAGCAGAAGGTGCTTATGGTTTGCATTTGTTATCGTTTGTGTGTCCTGAATGCTCGCGCGTGTGTGTGTGTGTTCATACATGTCCTGCAGGCCTTGTTTGTCTATTGTATTTGTGCTTGTTATTGTTTACTCCTGAGGGGAATATGGAGCGATTGCATCTGAACACTGAAATTACAGCGATGCCAGACTGTGATAAACGCAGTCAGAGAGCAGCAGCCTCCTCATCCCCCTCCCACCCCACTCGTGTTGGCGAGGCCCAGCAGTTCAACATCACACGAGGGTGAGGAGGGGTGAGGGAATGGAGGGGAGGAGGAGGGGGAGAGAGATGGCCTTCACGTTTTTGAATTCCGCTGAATTTTTTAGGGCGCAAATTAGTTAATTTTCCTGGACTCGGAGCTGTGGGTGATGGACAGATGCTGGAAGCTGAGAGCAGATAGTTTTGTTTTTTTCTTTTTAATGTTTATTGTGTGAAAAGTTGTGCCAGGTGAAAAGAAGAAACAGGAACCAGGAAGTCCGGTTTAAAGGCTTATCACACAAACAGACAGAGCTGCGGTTTATTCCCCTTTGTGGTGGGACAGAATGAAGTCTGGACTGGCGCTTCGGCGGCAGTAATTTTCTTCTGTCTTGATGCTTGCGAGGCAGCGACACACGTCACGCACTGCGAGGTTTTCCACCTGGAATCAGAACCGGTTTCAAGGCTGTGGAGGGAAGTCCAAAGTCTTGTAATGAAGAGGAGGGTTGATTCTTAACTTTGGACTCAGCAGCACATCTTAAGTTATTTATTTTTGTTTTTGCAGAATCAGAAACAATAATTTTTGCGCGAGCCTAATAATTTCAAATTAAAGGCGTAAGATTGGCCTTTTTAAAAAAAAAAAAACAAAAAAAAAACTTTTTTCAAAATTCATGAAAAATGTGAGCAGATAAAGTCAGCTCTGGCTTTAGGTGTTACCTCAGAGATGCTTTTGCTGGGTTTTGTGCAGCCACAGCCGAACACTTGTGGGTCAAACGCCTCACTTACAGACAGTTCTGTTGTATTATGACTTTAATCTTACCATCATAGTTTTGGCCATCGTTTCTCTCTGTGTCAGCGCTGTACTCTAAGGGGTGGATGATGTGATGATATTAGATGGAGATCAATCTTGAATGTGTCCACAATCTGCTTTTCAGGTGAACTGTGTTGACTGATATTGAGTCTGTTGCTTGTGTTTCCAGGCTGCACGCTGACCAGCAGATCAGCGCCGCGCCAACAACCCGGAGTGATGCGCTCAGCTAGAGGGAGTGTGTGCTGCAGTGGTCAAACGTTTGAGTCGTCGACGGTCTTTGTGAGCAGGTAATCTAATCAAGTCTAAAGTCTAAGACACGAACGGTGAGACAGTCAGACGGAACAGACACAGGAAACCTACGGCGAGGACGGTGGGTCAACACTGAACCGGAATCAGTTCTTACACTCACGTCAACATCTCTCAGAGATCCCACTTTAACGGAAGGGTTTGCAGCAGGCCTCCTGATACTGAAGTCTGCTAAAGCTGACTGGCTGACCCTGATAATTAAACCCCATAAATAGCAGGATTCAAACCAGCAGCAAAGTGCAGCGAGCCAGAGAAACGCGATGCACTTCTATTCTGTGTTTTACCGTGTGAGCATGTAACCGTGTGAGGTGAAGGTGATCTGACAGTTAGCACCTGGCTGAAGGAAAAAGGACTAAATGTGTCTGTGTTTCTGCGAGTGAGCGTGTGCACACCTTTCTGCATTAAAGGTGTGTGTGTGTGTGTGTGTGAGTGAGTGAAGACATCTGAACATTATGTTCAGGGGGGCCTCGCCGCCGCCACTCTGTATTAGCTTCACCTCGTTATCGTTATCACCCTCCTCCATTGTGGCATGAAGGGCGGAAAATGATTAGAGGAACAGGTGACAATGGAGGCAGAGATTTCTGTCTTTACCCGGGGCAGCGCCACTGTCAGGTACAGCAGCATTACACTCAAAAGAAAAGAAGAGGGGCGCCGCACAAAAGAGCTCCTTTCTTACTTTAAAACACTCACGTCTTCCTGTGCAGTGCAGAATGGCTGTTCATGGGAGCCAATTGACTTCCCTCCATCCCTCCATCCGTCTCTCAGGTAATCACAGGGAGAAAGACGAGAGCTGTGGGGGAGGGAGGGAGGGTGGGAGGAAGAGGGGGGATACTTTCTGCTCCTCCTCCCTTCTTCTTCACTCCCAGCTCCCTTCTCTTTTTTCTGATCAGGGAGGAAAAAGAGGGAGAGATAGCGACGGAGGAGGGGAAGGCAGGCAGGAAGCGAGGCTGAGGATGTTTCCCACAGCCACGACTGTGCGTGTGCGTGTGTGTGTGTACGCGACATGGACTCTGATGTAGTAACGCCAAGGCATTATCTCATTCACCCCCCCTCCCCCTTATCTCAATGCGTTCTCCTCCCTCTTTTCTCCCCCTCCTCACCCCCCTCCAGCCTTACACAAAGCTATCTGCTCTGTGGACTTTTCTGACTATTTATGTCGGACAAGGTCAGGATCGTTTAAACCGCTCTGCCTCTCTCAGGCCCTGCAGATGAGATAGCGCGGGAAGGAGGGAGAAACGATCGATTCCCGCCGCCACGCAGATTTATTCCCCTCCTCCCTCCCTTAGTTCGCCTCCTCTCTCCCTCTGCCTCTCATTCTCTCAATGGAGTTTAGCACTGAGTCAGGAGGGAGGGTCACCATCGCCGCCGCCGCCGCCGCCACCACCAGGCTCATCAGTCTCTTTAACACCCGTGGCGTTTAAAATACAGTAGCAGCTCTTAAACTGGCCACTTTTCTCCTGGTCCAAATGAGAGCCATCCTCCCATCAATCTCACCGACTCGGGTTTCAGAGGGGCGTGAATGGCGAGGCCTGTTGAGAGAAAGAGAGAGGAAGAGATTTAGACGGGGGAAGTGGCGGCTTGTATCATTCACAGGGCTGTTTTACAAATGAAGTGGGAATGAAGGCCTGATTGTGAAGTTGGCCGGGAAGTGGGACACTGACCAGTCAGAAGAATATGGATCAGATAACTGATATTTAAGGGTCGAAGCTGACGGCCGCCGTTCGCTCCTCGCTGTCACGTTTCTGCTCTGCCAGGCACACAGCTGCTTCATAATGTCTCATCTTTTCTTCAGATTTTTCTCTTGAGGTGTAGTTTGCGGTCTGTTTAGCCACGGCGCCCATCAGAGGGGTCTCTCGAGGATCCGCTACAGCGAACGCCGACTGCTGTGGGCACAATCGGCGTCTCTCTGTCTCATCACTTTCATGTGTATTAAAGAAGAAAACTCGACTGTAATTTGGGTGTTATGTGGGGTGTGTCACTGTTATAGTTTGGCAGATTTGGTCCGCCCCGCTTTGACTTCGTGGCCTCGAGGTAGAAAATCATCATTAAGCCAAAAAAAAAAAAAAAGAGTACCAGAAGATTCAGTATGAAGGAAATAAGCTTGACCTAATCAAACATTTAACTTGATTACTCACTCATGAAATGCTGGGGAAAAGAAATGTGATTCACAGGTCTGGAAACAGAAAGAACAGTTTTGGTGTCTGAGTCAGCAAACCGGTGGTCCACTTAGTCTGAAAAGGTGTAAAGGTTTCAAACAACACAGTACTCACGTTCGAGAAGTTTTTGACATCTTAGCTTGAAGTAGTCGCAGGTTAGCGTCCTGTCGGCGAGCTAAACCGCCTGATCGTTTCGCCTCTCGCTGACTCGGACTTGTTGCAGACTGGGACGTGTTGGTGCACTTTTCACTTTGTCTCTTTTCAAAATAATTACTCGCATTGTGTTTGTCAGAGCTCAAATTGTCGTGTAGATTTGAAAAGCTGATGCTGGTGGTTAAACTTGGTTAAACTGGGTGTGGAGTCTGATCGTCGCATTAGATTCAGCGTTTCAGTCGGTCGGCGTAGCGTGACGTAGCGGCTCGTTGGCGTTTTGTTTGTGAGAACACTTACATATGTCTTCTTCACTCTGTGAGTGTGTGTGTGTGTGTGTGTGTGTGTGTGTGTGTGTGTGATCCCCTGCCACTCATGTCTTGGGTTACTGTGTTTCTGGCTGTATGATAGATGGCTCAGGCCAACCTCAGAGCCCTGAGCCTGAGCCGCCGGACAGCATGTCACTGCCAGTTTCCGCCAACTGAGCGAGAGTGTTTGAATATGAGGATGTGTGTGTGTGTGTGTGTGTGTGTGTGTGTGTCTGGCTGGTTCCGACCCCCCACTGCAACAGGATAGGTGGGTGAGGATGGCTTGGCAAAGTGTGTGTGTGTGTGTGTGTGAGTGTGAACTGCCTGAGGTCCGTGTCCTGCTGAGTGTGGCGGCCCCAGCCCTTTCCTGTCCAGACCACACGTCTAACCAAAACCCAGTGTGAGTGTGTGTGTGTGTGTGTGTGTGTGTGAGTGTGAGTGTGTGTGTGTGTGTGTGAGTGTGTGTATGTGTGAGTGTGTGTGTGTGTCCAGGACGATCTTAGGGCTGTGATTAGTTCTTATGTCCCCTCATCATTTAATCTGTTTATTATGATTATTTGATTGAAAATTTGATTTGTAAAATGTCAAAAGTTAGTGCAAAATGCCAAAAATGACATCTCCAGTCTGCTTGTTTTGTCAGACCAACAGTTAAATTGATTATTCCACGGCCTAAAGCAACATTGATTGATCTATTTATGATGTATTTTCTGATTAACTGATCAGTTATTTAATCTATAAGAACTGACTTTAAATTCAAACCAGCTGCTAATCGTTTAACATGTTTTTTAAAGCGTTTCTGCTGGCTAAAAGTTATTTTGCTGAATAAAATTCTTAAATGATTGATCGTTGATCAGAACTGCTCATATATTTGAATAATGGATTAATCAAGCAGTAGTGTGTTTATCATCCTTATCTGAAGTCTGTCTCCTCCTGCCTGTTTGTCTCACCTCATCTGTCCATCAGGCCTCCCCAGCTGATGCTTGACATGCCAGAACAAGTGATTAATTATTGATCTCTTTTATTATTCAATAATTACACTGTGTGCGATATGATCGAAAGCTTCAGACCAGCGAAGTGTGCCTTGTGAAAATGAACTTTTAAGCCTAACTTCTCAGCCAACGAGTTCTTAAAATGCTCAGATATGGAAATGGATCTTACATGAGGAGGATCACGTGATCAAAAACTCCAATTATTAGTGGTTATTAATTTTCCTTTAATTAACAAATCGGCTCAGGCTTTCCTCTCCTCCTCGCAGTTCATCTCTCCATCATCAGCCTTTCATTTTTCACCTCCTCGATCTCGATTCCTCTTAAAATAAAATAAAATAAAAGCAGGTCCTGAGATTTTGCCGCAGATAGCAGACGAACGAACGACACCTCGAGGAGAAGGAAAAACAAAGTAGTGAAACCGTCCCCTCCCTCCTTTCTCCTCCTCCTCCTTCTTCTTCTTCTTCTTCCTCCTCCTCCCTGTTCTTCCTCCGTCTCTCCACTGCTGCCAGCAGACAGTGTGTTTCTCAGCGTAGTGGAGATTATAGCCGGGAATGACAAGCACGCTGTCTGATACCATATCCGCTCTGAATTACAGATCAGCCCTTTTTAAATGATATTTTAAATACTTGCTGCAGGCTGCGAGTTTTCACAGGGTCTTATTTCATTGTTATTATACTAGTACTGTATTTTTGTTAGAAAATCAGTGTTGGCGCTTATTTAAATGAGGGAGAGTGGAAGCCGATATACACTCCAGTGTGTTATTTTACTGTGCCACTTTGGAAAATCCCTCAGTACACCCCACATCCCCCCACCCAGCTGCTGCCATACTCCTCACATACACCCCCCCCCCCTTTTTTAGTGTGTTCTTGGTGGGAATTAAAAGGGAGCACAGTGAAAAGGACAAAAGAGAAAGGACAAATTGTAATTAGTTTGATTTTTGTGTGTGTGCTTGTGCATGCTTGGCTCTGAGGTTGGTGTAGCCCATTCAGGGTTAGATTCCCACACAGAAAGAAAGCTGGGGCTTTGATTACCTCTCGTTTGTGTTTGTGTGTGTGTGTGTGTGTGTGTGTGTGTGTGTGTGTGTGTGTGTGTGTGTGTGTGTGTGTGTGTGTGTGTGTGTGAGGGGTTCCTCAAAAAAAAAAAAAAAAAAAACGGTTGAGGATTTGACTTGAATTGCTTCGCCGTCGCTCATTTTGATCATTGAATAAATGTGGGATTTTTAATATGGAGACAGGCAGGTCAGCATTGAGAGGAGGAGGAGGGAAGAGGAGGTGTAGTACCCGCAGCGGCGTGCTGGGTGGCGCTGTTGCCCCAGCCATGCTCTCCGCCTTTGGATTAAAAAAAAGAAGGTCCCTCGGTTTCAGTCGAAGGCTCTGAGCTCTTTGTGCTTTGGCGTTTCATGATGGGATTCTCTGGAGAGCAGAGGATGGAGAACGACACTCCTTCCCCCTCTAACCCTCTCTCTCTCTCTCCCTCTCCCTCTCTCACCCTCTCTCCCCCCTCTCCCTCTGCTGGAATACACCCTAACCTTGACATATTGAGAATGAAAACGACGGTTCCACATCCCATGCTCGCTTGTTGACAGCGTTAACACTCTTTTCATGTGTGTTTTGATAGCTGAAAATGAACCATATTAGACTGTTAGGAGAAATTATGTTTAGTGTGTGTGTGTGTGTGTGTATGTGTGAGGACATGCATCGCCTCATGTGTGTGGTTGTGTATGTCCACATAACTCAATTTTTTAGACAGAAAATCATTTTTGTTTGCTCCCACGCTTTTAATTCACACACACAGTCGTGTTTCTGTCACTTTTGGGGACATTACGTAGACTTACATTCATTTCCTGGAGGCTTAACCACCACTTCACCATAACAATAAACACTACTTTCCTAATCCTAACCCTAACTTCAACCTAACCTTAAAGCAACCCAAAAAGCACCCCAGTGTTTAATGATTTACGTTGTGGGTACTTGCATTTTGTCCCCATAAGGAAGGCGGATCCTCACAATGTGTAAACAGGTTTTTGTCTCCACAACTACGGGAATACACATCCACACACACACACACACACACACACACACACACACACACACACAGACATGCCATGCACAGCACTAATTGTGCTCCTTGTTTGTTTATTGGGTCTGAGAGAAAAGTATGTAAAATAGGCCCTGGGGAGGGAAAATATAGCCAGTGGGAGCTAAACTAACAATTTCAACCCTCCCAACCTCAGTCTCACCCTCCTAAATGCTGTTTGAGCCCCCTGTCTCACCCTCCTTACCCTTCTGCCTTCTGCCTCACCCCTGTAACTGCTCCCTCACCCCCTGTCTCACCCTCCAAACTGCTGTCACCCCTCACACACCCCCCTCCCCTTGCATGTCCACTGCAGCTCCTACGCTGCATCAGCCTCGACCACACTGCAGTGCGTGTTATTAAAATTGCACGTTTTCAAGAAAATTCTATCCGTCAAAACACATCTGTGTGCACTTAGGCTAGCAAAGCTAACAAACTAAAATGCAGTGTCTGAGAAACGACAGCCGCTGACAGCTTCGTGGTCAGCGTGTCCCGTTGCTCACGTCTGAGGAGGGTTTAGCCGATCTCGACGTCTGAGGGCTCACGTGATAACAGCTGGAAAGCTTGTCATTTTAAGACAGCTGTCACAGTCAAAACTGAGATATTGCTGGCAGTATCTCATTTGTTGCTGTAGCAACCATGTCACACTATTCATCAACATCATGATTTTGATGCTAATGCTAATACAAGCACTGTACTGCTAATGGTGATACCAATATCAGTAGCAAGCTAATACACATTATTATGCTAATGCTAATTCTAAAGATTATCCAGTAGTGTCACCATTAGTATTACTCCGAATAGTAATTGTATACTACAATTGTAATACTTCTAATGCTAATGTTAGCAGTTAGCTAATACAGTTGTTAGTATGCCAATGTTAAAGCTTATATATTATCATTATCATTATTAATAATAGCAGTAATACTACAATAGGGGATGTATGAGAGGCGATAGTGTCTTTTGGTGTTGGTCTCATTCTGAGTCATACATTGAGTAACTGTTTAAACAGGCCACGTTCAACTCTTAGCGTCTGGCTCCAGCCGAGTCCTGCTCTAATGATGCTCACTTCCCCCTTACTTATGTGTGTTTATTTGTATCTGTGTGTGTGTGTGTGTTTGCGCCATAATTGGAGCTGCTCCTCCTCGCCCTTATGAGAGCCATTATGGAGTATTTGCTTATGAATTAGAAGATGGCTGTTGTGTCTGTCAGACATAGTGATGTTTGTGTGTGGAGACTTAAGGCATTCACAGCCACTTATGTATGAAGCATTTAGTCAACGCTTTATTTGTTGACTGCTTTTTTCGTTTTAAAAATGAGGCATGTTTCATCAAGGGGAAATGATTTTGAGCAACTCTGTCTCAGTGTGAGGCAGAGGTGTGTGTTTTTCCTGAGTGGTATACTGTCTCTATGTGTGTTTGTGTTTGTGTGTGTGTGTCTGGATACATTTAAAGGGGAATTCTGGTATTTTTGACTATGGGCCATGACTTTGGAAATAAATTCCTGCTGGCATTTCTCTCCAGCTCTGAATCACATCTTCACTGTTCCTGCAACAACTGACTTCGCCCTGAGCAAGTCTTGTGTTTCTGCTAAAAAAAATAAATAAAAATTTTACTCTTTAAGAAAAAGGTTTCTCTGTTCAGGGATGCTTTCTGTGAGGTTGTCAGACACTCAGAGTCACAATCTCAGCCTGTGAAAGCAAAAAAAAGAAAACACTTTTAATGGACGTTACATTGACGATTGGAGTTGCCTCAAATGATTGCAGCCATTGCAGCCAGCTGAGTCAGTCTACTGGATGAATTCCAAAACTTTTGGTGTGTATGAATACATGCACCAACATATGTCTGCATGTACAGGGCCAAGTTTTAAAAATACCAGAATTCCCCTTTAAATTTGGACAAGGTGACTGAAAATATATGGTGCTTAAGCTTTACCTTTCTTACACCCTAAAATTATTTTTCACATAATTTTAAACTAGAAAATTGAGCAATTTTAATCCTTGTAGGGGTAGAAAAATGTCTAAATCAGCGTTTACGTCATGTGATGCCCAAACCTCTTAAACCTTTAAAGATAAAATTCTTTTCAGGATAACAGAGCAGCATTGCTGGCCAGCATCTGATATTTATTGCGTTTGTGTGTATGTGTGTGTGTGTGTGTGTGATGCAGTGACTCATCCACTGAATTCATAATCTGACATGACTTATGCGAATGCTGAGCATCAGCAAACATGTTGCATCAAATGGAGCCGACTCTCCCTTTTCTCACTCTCATCACTCCATCTCAATCTTCCTTCTCCTCCTTCCTGCTCCTCTGATTCTCCGTCTCTCTGCCGCCATCCTCTCAACTCTCCGTCATCTCCTGCTCTGAGGTTTCATTTTGCTTCTCCAAGGCTCCATTTTTTCTCTCTCTCTGGTTTCTCTCCTTTTTCTTCCTTTCCTTTTGCATGCAAGCAACACAAACGCACAAAACATACACGTGAATGAAAATGTTGCCGTGCATGAGCTGATACTCTGGTTGAACCAGCACATACACGCTGTATTTCTCGATTGAAGCTATGGATCGCCTCAAGCCTGAGCTGAAAACCCATTAAATCAGACATTTTTCACTAGCAGAGAGCTCGTCACACTCGCTGGTGTTGTGGGTGTTGTGACACTCGCACTTTCACTGAAACCTTCCAACCCCCACTAAACTTCTTCCTGTGATGTCCATTGATGAAACAAAACTAAAATTAGAAAAAAAAAAAAATTAGTTCAGAGAATGAGTTTCCCATATATGAAAACTAGTGTTCACATGAGATCGATTGCGCAATCATCTGGCCAATCACAGCTGTTGGACCAACCCAAGAAGTAGAAAGTATGGTGTGTTTATTCATGTAGAAACAAAGCTTCTGTCCCTCGATGACTGTGAAGACTGATGAAACAAATCAGAGATTTGAAGCGTGCATGTAGATGTCACCTGTTGATCATCAGAGTGAGACGTCAGCATGACAGCCATATTGGTACACGGGAACCATGTGTCATGCACAATTAAAACTAACCCACTGAATTTTCCAGGCAGTTTTGTTTATTACATACGTGCATTCAGGGTACAGCGTAGTCTGTTGAATTAAAAATGTGGGCATTCATTCTAAAATGCTTCTTACAATCATTAGGATATTAGTTAATAATTATATCTGCTAATATGTAATTTTGTTGTTTTTGTTATAATTTCATAAATGAAACAACAACAACCATGATAACAATAATTAGTTCAGTTTTAGAGCTCCCACAGACAGCCAATGTGGTACTAATCAAACAGTTTTATTCATTCGAACACACCGCATCGTCTTCATCTTGCTTTCTGCAACACGAGTACTCTCGCCCTGCAAAAGCTTTTAGGAAGGTAAATATTCAGAGCCTGTAGCTGCTCGTTCCCACACTCATTCACCTTTTCCCACTGCCTCGGTGTGCGAAGTCCAAATGAAACAGAAATATTCATGGCTCCTCTCCCTGAGCATAAAGACCTGGACCTCCTGCCCTGGCCATTCAATTAGCCACAGTGGCCAGTGTGTGTGTGTTTCTGTGTGTGAGTGCAAACTGTTGCCCTGTCTGAGCAGCCAACCTCAACTAAGGGCCAGGCTCAAACACCGGCTTAAAGCTAACCAGGTCACAGCTGATGGTGTGAGAACCGGGGGCTGCGCACACTTTAGTGTGTGTGTGTGTGTGTGTGTGTGTGTGTGAGGAAGAGGAGAAACATCACTCTGCTAAAGCCAGCTCTGTCAGTGTTTATGCAGTTTCTCATGATGTCATTAACGGAACAGGTGACAGAGGCATCAACTGTGTGTTACAACTCCGGTTAATGTGTGTATGTGTTTAGTTCATTTTTATCGTTTCTTTTAACTGGAAGGTGTGCGTTGGCACTGCCAATGAAGCCCCCATCTTTCAGCAGCTTAGGAGTGTTTTCACAGGCTGTCAAGCTCTACAGATTTTCTGCAGTAGTGGTTGAGTAATCGGAGGACAATTCTGTTGAATCACTCCCTCCGATGAAACATAAAGGCAAGTTATGACTGTTTAACCTTTGGCTACATGATGGGGTTGGTAGAACATTTGCAAGTAGTGGAAATTTATTTCTTTGGCAACATTTATTCCACTATAAAAAAATAAATTTGACCCTTTCTTAAGGTCTTGTCATTAGTTCAAGGCTTTCTAGGAAGCAAGCAAAGACTCCAGGAGGTTACTGATCAGCTACTGATATATCAATATGGTGTACAGATTAAACAAATGAGATGTAAAGTGTTAATTAGTGAGCTTTAGTGGTGCCGGCTATAGTGTCATATTTAGGGTACAGTCCCTGATTTAATTTTTATACTTTGAATACCTAATTCATAATACAAATTACTGGTTGACAAGGCCTCTGTTACTATCTTGGGCTGTGGGCAACTATTTTCTGTAACTTCCAGTAATCAACAATCTGTGTGGCCAGCCCACATCACGTAGTCAGATCAGGTCGCGGAGGTGTGAGGAGGCTTTGACCTGACTTTTTTCATTCTTCACACAACATCCGTTTGTGTGTACAAGCAAGTGCAGCACCATGAATGCACAAGACATCCAGAATGGTGCTAATCCACAGTGAATATTTCACTAGTCAATTAATATTTTTAAATTGAAACAAGCTGGATCTTGTTTTCTCAACTACAGTTTTCGCTTTAAACCATATTTATATTGTAAAACAGTGTGGAATCGTATGATTTGAGCCAACTTTAAAGCTAAACTCAGTGATAAGTGACTGAAGCCATTTGAGGCACCTTACTTTTAATTATGGAAGTAGTTCTCACTCCTAAAGGTACACATGTAGTTTCAAGTGGTACTTGTACAAGAGCAGTAAGCATCACCCATCATCAACTATTCCTTGGAATTCCTGCTGATGACGTCTGAGATTTCCTTTTCATTCGGTTGTCACTGCTCACGTCAACTTCACCCTGATCTTATTCAGTTTATTCCAAAAAAACAAAACAAGAACAAAGAAGATGGAAATCAGATTACTTCTTGTGTATTTTCCCCACACAAATTCCTCATCAGTTGCTCAAACAGCAAACATAAACTCTTTTGTCTGAAGTTCGAATCACTAATGTGTTACAGAAATCTGGGAGGGAGAGAACTCAAACTGACATTTAGTCATGACTGTTACTTTAATGCCCTGATGTGAGCTCGAACCTTCTGACAAACCACCTTCCTCTTCCTCATTTCCCACCATCAGAGACCGTATAGTGTGTGTTTCTATAGTCTGCCATTCCCAAAGTTGGCGAAGTGTGAAGACATATAATTGCTTCATGAAACCTGACTAGGCGATATGAATAATCTGTCAGTGGTGGAGGCGACCCAGCCTCCATGCCAATCACCGAGGTGTCCCGGAGTAGCGGAGCGTGGCCAAAACCATACCTGTCCATCCGGAAAAAAAAAACATATCTGTCCCTCAACTTCCCCTTTCCCCCCAAACTGCTGTTATCAGACTGAAGAGGCTCACTGTGTGTGGATGTGTGTGTGTGTGTGTGAATTCATCAGAGACCCTCTATATGCCACCATGATGAAGTCCACATCAGATAGGGAACGAGTCGCTGATTGGTGTGTGTTGTGTGAGTGTGTTTTCCTCACTCTGATGCTGAATTCGAAGACAGGAGGAGGAGAGACAAAAGGGAAACGATTTTGATTAATGCACCGATAAAACACACACACACACACACACACACACACACACGCCTGGCCTGGTCTGAGGTCAACACATGAAAAGAATCAAATGACTGAAAAAGAAAGATGACAAATAAAAATCTGCAGAGTGAAAGAGGTTTAATATCAATTGATGTCTGTGTGTCCGAACACCAGGACTCAGACTGCCACTGACTCACGCGTTTGCTACTGGTATGACTCTGCAAAATAAAAGCTCTTGTGCTGCTGAGAAACGTAAGAGCTCAGTGAAGCTCTGTGGGCAGGATGTGGCCCGTGGGCTGCCAGTTGGTGATCGCTCTTATACACTTTCTTACTGTTGCAACTAGAGAAAAAGCAACTCTACGATAAAAATGCGTAATGTTTGTACTGTATGCCTTAACCCTCAGCTCCCACAATGAGAACACTGTCGAAGAAACGAAACAAAGAAAAATGAACATTTTTCACGCCGCTGAAAAGTTGCAGGGGTGTTGGTGAAACCTTGATGCAAATCAGCCCCGAAAAATTAAGCTTCAGCAAGCACACAGCGAATGCTAATGCTAGCTTGTTGGCAACTGGCAAAGTGTGGGACAAAACTTTCCTTCTTATAAACCAATTTCTGAATCATGATTATACTTGTATATATATTTTAAGATACGTCATGACATATTTATTATCTTTGGAAATTTTGGGGTTTCTACATTACATCCAGCTTGAAATCAAGCACTGCTGCCTTTAGTCTTTAGGACTAAAGTTTCCAAAATGAGCTTTTTTGCACTAAAAATTAGCATTAAACCTCGAAAGGACAACGAAAGCTCTCTCCGCTGGATTTCGTGGCAGACTTTAGACAGTTTGCAACAGTGAAAATTAGTGAACACCTCCACGCCTCCTCCCATGATCCCCTGCTTTAGCCCCGCCACTCCCCACCCCGCCGCTCGCCATTCGGCCCGTCTCGCTGATCTTATCGAGTCTTTTTCATTTACAATGCTGAACTGGCCTCTGTGTGTTATTACTGAGCACACAAACACATGGATGTACACATGTTCATATACACGCATCCACCTGCAGAGATACACACACACACGCACACACAAAAATCACAAACACAGGCTACATGTATGTTTTTATCCACTACGGGAGCGTGTAACACCTGGTTCTTGCGTGTATTTATCTGTTGAAATATATGTATACTTTGTGTGTGTACAAGTGTATTCAGACGTGTGTGTGTGTTTGTGTGTGTGTAGATACAGTATATAGCGTGTTTGTTTTTATCAAAGATCTTTAAGCTGGGTCATGTGTTGTTGCTTCACATTTCATCATCCTGCTCTCTTATCTGCTGTTTTCATACACAACTGCTGTAATACCGTTATAACACACACACACACACACACACACACACACACACACAATATACTAGACTCCCACCATATAACGGTAAGCCGGTAAAGATAGTTTGTAGGAGGGAGCATGAAGGAGTACAGAAGAGAAAGGAGGCAACAGCAAAGGGAGGAAAGCATTGAGAGAGGGATAAGACGGAAGAGGGAAGCTGCCTCTGTCTGACGTTGCTGCTGTCGTTGTTGTTGTTGATTTTGGATTTTGGCGGCCAGTGTGGACAGACAGAGGCTGGAACCCGTCAACGATGTGAGGAATGAAGTCTGTCCGATCTCTTCTGCAGATTATTTTGTCCTCTGACACACTCGTATCTCTCCCTGCACGCTCCGCATACTGTTGTTTTGTCTGCCGTGAAGTCTTTAAGTATGAAGATGTTTTTGTGTTTGCGTGTCTCCGCGGTCGATCCTGAGGGTTACCGTTGGGTCAGCCTGATATTCATCCTGATATACTTGGTTTGAAACTGACAGTGGGACATAGCATTGCACCGAGGCTCAGTATCTTTAAGGCTGAAAGCTTCGAACTTTTTCCTCTGCTGCGATGAAAGGAGAAGGTTTTAATTTTGGGAAATAGCTTCACCGCTTACGATACGTGAATGTGAACGTCTATTAAATAAGAGCACAGCATTAAGACTGAAAATGAACAAACAGCCTGACTCTGTCCGAAACAATATCAACCTACCAAAAGCTCACTAATCAACACATTATATTTTTTGTGTATTTTGTTCAATAAACAGAGAATGAAGAAACTAAATCTAACATGCAGGCGAGCTTTAACTAGGCTTTTGCTAAGCTAAGCTAACCAGCTGCTGTCTGTAACTCCACGCTGAATACAGATATGAAAGTCATCGTGTTTTTCCCAAAATGTCTAACTATTACACTACAAACTGCCTGCCGTACGGCACAGGATGGCACTGAAGAATTCTGGTTGGTTTCTGAGCATAAAAGCATTTTTGGGGTGGTTCAGTAGGTGCCCACATCTCATATTTGCCCGAGGGCCCCCTAACAGGTTAGTCTGGCCCTGGTCTCATGCGAGTTGCTGAATTAGAGCAATGAGATGTCTGTAGCCATGCACAGACACAAAGTCCAACCACCACAGTGTAATCATGCCTGTGCTGACGTTCCGGCTCTATTACTGTGGCCTCTGGAGGCTCCACTAGGACTTTCTGCGCAGGAAATATCCTTTGCTTGCACTTCCTGTCTGAACATCTCATCTCCCATGAGCCTTTTCTCTGTCTGGCCTCCTGTCCCAGTCTGACTCATGGGAGCCTTTCCTTTCCCAACGCGCAGCTCGGCAGCTGATTGGATGATGACTCTAATCGTCGGTGGAGGGGAGGGGGGGGAGGGGGGAGCCCGGTGCGGAGGCGCATAATGGTATCCGATTTTGGGGAGGAAACGAGATGTAAATGAGGTAATTATGTGTCTTAACGAGGGCAAACAGCGTTGACATTCTAGCCCTGGTAACCAGTGTATTTATAGCCTGTAATAACCTTAAGTGGGACTGGCTGGAAGGCTGTCAAGGGAATTAGAGCCGTCTGAACAGCACTGCTTTTGTTTTTATTAGGTTTGTGTGTTTGAATCAGCAGAGTTTGACTTCTTCAATCAAAGTGGAAGGAAGGATATTGACAGGCGTAACTTTGGGTTTTGAGAAAGGAGGAGGACGCCTTCTTGACACATGCAACCCCCCCCCCCAGCTTGGTAGTTGTGATACAGAAGGAGCAGGATGGAACTTTAATCCCCCTCCCCTGTGGAGACAGCTGGAGAGGTCATCCACTGCGTGGGCCTCTCATGTAAAATGTATACGAACAGAAAAAAATATTTTCACTTCAGGATTTTCATATTTGTCTAACTAGTTAGTGTGTGAAAAGTGTTTAAGAATCAGTCTTGAGTCAATGAAAACAAAAAGGAGTCCATAATCAGATTGAGTTTCAGTCATTTTTGGCTCCTCCATCGCGTCTCCCCTGCCTCCTCCTCCAGACTGAACCCGGCCGGTTATGGTTCCTTTGTTTTTAAAACATGACATTAAAAGATTTCATTTTAAAAAAGAATGAACCGAAGTGGAACCTGGTTTGGGTGGGTGGGGGGGTGGCGGGGCAGCAGGACTGTGGGTGAATGTTTTGGCATTAAGATTGTGCCGAGCGCAGCAGAAATGTATTTCTGACGGAGTAAGCACGGGGGCTTTGGAGTTCACCCCATTTTCATATTCTCTCATACATCCATTTCCCTCCTCTACAGATTAAAATGAGAATTTAGACAGCACTTCTGCGTTGCCATTGCACAGTAGGATTATCATTTGGCGCTGAGGGGTTTTCGGAAGTAGAAATGTGGAGTGAATTTATTTTTGAAGTGCTGGACGTTCTCGTGTAAGAGATCAAAGATTCGTGTTTCTTTTGGAGGAGGGAAATGACAGGAAGTGCCTGAGATTTTATTTACGCGAGAATGAACTTTGAACTCTCCCTGCTGAGTAACTGTAGTTGTGTTAGTCAGCCTGAGTCACCAGTCACACTGTTTCAACCGCTTCGTTGGCAAGCGCAAAGCGGCATCACCGACCTCACCTGAAAGGCTTTACCTGCCTCCCTGCATGGTCCAGTTATTAAGCAACCCCTCCCTTCACCCTCCCTCCCTCCCTCGTCCACCTCACCCCTCCCGTCAGTCTCTCTTTCTGATGGCACTCAGCCGTTAAGTTCTCAAGGGAAGGGCAGACTGCTGGCGCCGCACTGTTTGGGCTCTTGCTGTATTGCACCACACACACAAAAACAGGGACACACACACTCACACACACACACACACACACACACCTCTGCAGGTACACAGGTACATGCACAGCAAATTAAGCGTATTGTTGCCTCCAACGTCGAGGAGGTGAAGAGTCACCTGGAGGTTTTGCTGTGGCGTGAGGACTCGGGGAGCCAGAAGCTTTGCCCTTTGTGCCTGAAAAGTTGACTGGTTTAGAAATCTGCTGTACTGTAGCTATCATGTCAGCATTTATGGACATGAGAAACACGTTTTGTATGTGTGCATACGCCTTAGTTTTATAGTCCAGCAGCAACTTTAAATACTACGATTCAAATGTAATGCTGATCGAGCCATTTGTTGTTTAAACTGCTGTGTTCTCCATCTTGTTCTTGTGCTTTGATGACAGCCTGACACATAAGGACCAAATTTGTTGCTTCAGAGCTACTTACTTAAAGGTGCTATCTGCAAGAATTGGCCCCCTGTCGAAGAGTTGGGGTGTCCACCCCTAACATCAGAAATGAGGAAATCCTTCTCCTTTTATTGTTTTATTACACACATATATAAACAATATAAAAATATACAGACATACTTCCACAACACATTTTAATTAAATACAGGTTGAAATATTCTGACTGGACAGCAAAACAAGATTTTTAGGACAGATAATGTGATAAATGGGGTCATTTGGTGTAGTAAGATTTTGAATGTGGACTTTTAACTTTTTGTGAACTGAAGAAAATAATTTTTTTCGTCCTAAAATTTTTTATGCATGTAACAAAATATATTTCAGCTTTACAATTTACATTTTAAAGTCTTCTCATGAGAAAGTCTGGAAATGTTTTCAGTCTGTTAAAACACTAAACCAGCTGCAGAGGCTGTTTTAATTTTAGATCAGCTATCTGCATAAACATGGCACTTTTTATTAACCTGATTTGGTGCAGTTCAATAATATGTTTGTGACAAGATGGGTCATAGTTTGCATGTTCAAACACGTATCAAAACAGCAGATTTTCACCATTTCTGAGGAAAAAGTACATAAGAAAAAACATAAATTTTTATTCCATATGATAAGTGTTCAACCTAAAGAGGGTCTGCTGGCAGCTTGCAGTCAAAATCATCAAACCCTCATGAAGACATTAAAGGAAGTTTAATATTGGGTGAAAATCTGGACGACTCGTCCGTCCCCGAGCTTTTCAGATCAGATCAGTGTTTATGAATTGGACGCTTGTCTCGTCCTCGCCGTTTGTGAGCGGTCCAGCAGACTGAATGAGAGAGGAAATAGAAAAAGTGGTTTTTGAGGAGAAAACTTTTCCTGACCTTCGTGTGAATTGCAGCCTCATTCGCCTGCACGGCCCCGCACTGTTTTTGTGGTTTGTCAAGCTTATTTGACTTTTGACAATAAGTTTAAAGTACGATGCTTAGCTGAGGTAACGCTGGATTATTTTTACAGCCTAATTTGAAGCAGTAGTCCCTCTGTCTCTCTCTCCTTCGGTTTTCCCTCCGTCTCGCCCTCCTCCTCTTCTAGTAATCCGCAGTCATCTTGATCAGAGGCAGACACCGAGGTTCAACCGTAAATTAAACAAATAAACTCTGATGCTTTGGTTAACATTCCCCTCCGACTGACCCGACCCCGTGACCTCTGAGACACTCAGGCCGGGGTCGTGACCCCTCGGTGGCGCTGGCTCTCAGCGTCAGAGGGGCCGACCTGTAGGAAAAACAACAACACAGAAAGAAAAGAGGCTGGTCCGGTCCACTTCAGGCCACCTAACACGTCCACAGAAACACTTAGAGGGGCCAGGAGCTTCTTATTTGCAGGGTATCGCATTGACAGTTTTGGGGTCACATTTGGCAATGCTAAATATATTTATATTTGTAAGTTTAAAAAAAAAACATAAAATGTTTTTTTTGTTTTACACAGCTATTATTTTAAATTAACTTTTATTTTACAATACAATATTTTTTTTTTCAAATAAGTCTATTTTTTTTAGATGGTCAGTTGCTTTAATTTTGGTCTTTGATTAAATCTGATGTCATGGCAGACTGATCTTCACACTGATGTTCACATCCCATAGATCTAACAAAGGACGTTTACCAAAATGTAAAATACACATTAAGTGTTTTGTAACTTTAGGAACTCCTCAAGAGGAAATTCGGACTGCAGGTCACGTTAACATGACGACGTCTTCAGAATCTCCAAAGATTTTCAATTTCCTGTCATAAGACAAAGAAAAGCAACAAATTCTCACATTTTTAGAATTTCTGTTTGAAAAATGACTAAAATGATGATGTTTTCCAGCTGCTTCAAGTCAAATCAGTTTTCTTCCAGTTAAAGAAACAAACATACAAACACAGTGAGTACGAGTACACGCCCCTGTACTGTATGTGCGCGCAGATGCGACCGGCTTGTGTAACTGTACTGTCCTGTCGGTCTGAAATGCTGTATTTCAGGACTGAATGTGTGACCTGTGACGGCGGCGGTTCGGTTCACGACCCGAGTGCACACAAAGCAGCAGATGTGACCTGCTGATGGAGCCACTGTGACACACGAAGAAAAACTGTCAGGAATGAAGACACGTTCATGTTGTCGCTTTGGTGTCTGCACAGATAGTGAAAACCATTATCTTCAGTCATCAGGCCATGTGACTGACACTCAGCTGACCCGCACTGCAGGATGATGTGTGTAGTTATGTGGCTGTACTGCACAGCCAGCTTGTCTTGACACCAGAATTTATAAGAAGGATAAAATACTAATAACAAAATTACTTCAAAAAAATATCTAATTCTTAAAGTTTCGGGACTGGCGATGCTATCAAATGTGGATATTGTATAGATTTAAACATGTGGTATTGAAAAAGTATAAGTACCTCATTAGTTCTGACAACCTTACTGTAATGTTACTGTATGGTATATAGTTATGAGTCATAAAAATATTCGTTAGAGTTACTCTGATGTGTACTGGATGTCAGCCGGCTTTTAATTTGGCTCTTTTCACAAATTATTCTACTTTTAAAAGATTTTTTATTATTTGTACATTTAAAGGTTTTCTTCCCTCTTGAGTTTCCTTACTAATAAATACTTAGTATTACTGAGTATTTTAGCAATTATCACTTTGCAATAAGTATGTGCAGGACAAAATGAAGCTGGAAAGTGAACGTACTCTTAGATATCTAGGTCACATATGACCGTTGTTTCAACTGCATTTGAATTACTTGTTCCCAACATGGGGGTCGGGACCCCTAAAAGGGTCACAAGATAAATCTGAGGGTCCTCAGTAAGAACGAAGGAAAACTAAAGTTCCAGATGTTTCAGGGTTTTTTCCCCCATTTTTCTTTTTAATTTAAATTTCACTGTTTCATTTTATACAAGGTAAAAAAGTTGAGAACCACAGATTGTAAATGACCTTTTTTGAATTCAAATATGCTCATATAATTACTGCCGAAACAACAGTTTTTTGACAACAGACTTTTGGCTTGCAAGTCAACTTACGATGGCTTTCTCGGTTTTAGTTTTGAACGTGGACAAATTTTAAGATGTTGGCACGCTGCATCAGCTTGCTGTAATATTGGCCATATTTGCTCTCGTCTTATTATTTTCTGTTTCCGTGGCTGTAAACCTGCAGCATGTGGAGCGTATTGGTAGCAGAGGGAGATGGAGGACATTAGCCGGTCCAGAAAACCTGCTTCAGAGTCACTTATCCCTCCAAGAACAAAGCCGAGGTTGGATGCGATAGGCGGCACGCATACGTGTTCCCCCCCTTATCTTGTTTATGTGATGGAGTTTTTCAAACGCAAACATTTTCTTTAGATGGCACAGTGGACCTCTGCTCTGAGATAAGAATCGAATGCAGACTTAATTGCCTGAGATAGAAGCTTATTATTCCCACTAAAACGAGCGTTTGGGGCCTCTCTCCCCGGGTCTCTGCTGCCAGAGTCTCTCTGCCTCCATGTCTTTCATCCCTCCTCCTCCTCCTCCTCTTCCTCCTCCTCCTCTTCCTCTGCTTTCTGCTTGTCTCTATTGTCCGTTTGATGTGGAGATGAAGGGGAAAAAGGGCAAACAAGAACAGTTTGGTGCTGAAAAGTTGGAAAATCTGGTAACAATTGGAATGTAATGGAAGTGTTTGGAGGTCTTGTCCCCTGATGTGCTTAGCTAATGATTTTGCCGCCCTGAGTGCACCCTGCGTTGAGTGTGTACGTGTGCATCTGCACATCATAACATTTCTATTTCACATATTTCTAATTTCTCTCAGTTTTCTTGTAGATCCGAATCTTTCATTTCATCCCTTTGACACCTCTTACTGACTCTCAGCTACGTGCAGCTTCTTTCCAAGTCTTCTCACTTCCTTTTTTCTGTTTTCCCTGCTCCTCCGCCCAGAGTTCTTTGCAGCTCTGCATGGCCGTTGCCTTTGTGGGATTTGTGCGTCTCTGGCGGCGTTTTCCCCTCGCCGGTCGGCACCGAGCCGGCATTCCTTCATGGGTTCACTGGCAATGCTCAAGTGGCTCCCTCTTAACAGCCCCCTTAATCACTCAGGGACATAATCACAGGCCACTTTGAAGTAATAGTCAATTTGCTACGAGTCCACCGTTTAACAGAACTGCTTCGACGCAAGCCGGGGCTGTGAGCAGGCCAGATGTAAAGATAAGGGAAATGGAAAGGACGCTTGTTTAACACTCGATTCAACAAAAGGTAGCACACACATGCTTGTAAAAGTGTTTGTTTTTCTTTATACAGACCTGAGGTTGTGGAAACAAAGGGCAGGTGAGGTCGATAAGAGACGCAGAGACAGTCGGTGTGTGCGTGATGAGAAGTTCACAGGAAGTGACTTATGGCTGTCACTCAGTCCTGCACGCTCTGCCAACCGCTCACAATGACACTCTGTACCTGCGATGATGTGTTTACGCCGCCCTGAAGTGAATCAGGTAGGAAAAAGCGCAGCGCGGCCTGGCGTTGGCCCGTGTTTATTGTTTATGGTACTCCGGGTGGCGCCAGGCCCTGAAAAAACAGGAGCTGAAAAACACTTTGTTTTGGTGGGGAGGCTGCTCCTGTGGTTTTGTAATCGACATCACTATCAGGGACCCTGATCGCTTTACAGGGAGGAAGGGGAGGAGGGAAGAAAAGGTATGTTATTCCACACGGTGCACAAAGGGAGGGAACAGAGAGCGAGAGATGTGGGCGCTTGGCAGTGCGTCTGTCTGCCCTTTTTCCTCTTTCCTCCTCCTTACCAACTTTTTGTTCTGAAACCCTTTACCCCCACCTCCTCCATCCAGTCGACAGCTGACTCAGGCCAGGAGTCACTGAGGCTGGTCGCCTTCCTGCCAGGGCAGAGCCAATAGCACGAGGCCGAGTGTAACCTTTTATTAAAGATCAGTGATCGGCTCGGTAATGAGCCCGACTCGTGATATCGTGATTTTTGCGTCTTTGCTCTCACCTGATTAGCCTCTTGAACCGTCTTTCCCACCCGTTATTCTTTAGTTTTGTGGCAGAGTCCTTGCATGTCTCAGCAAGTCGCACCGTATGTAGTTTTGGCGTCACTTGGCGTGTGACCGGCGCCGTGAATGTTTCAGGATGTCTTTACTTAAAAGTATTTTGGCACAGTTTCTGTCCGAAGGGTTGAAGTGGTTAGGCTGAAGTTGATGTAACACTGCGTGAGTTCGTTTCTGTCGCGAGAAGAGCGCCTTCTTCATCTCCCACCGCATCAGCTGATTTACTGTTTTGTTGACGTGGTCGTTTTGTATCCGTCTGGCGTTTTCTGTTTTGTGGTGCTACCATCTTTTATATATAAAACATAACAGAAAACACCGACTGTTGAAAACAAAAGTATTAACAAAAGATTAAAACCGCAAACTGGTGAAAGTATCACCCAGTACGCAGACCTTCAAATGGTCGATTATCTGCATTATTGAGCAGCTTGCATGCTTCTAGAAAACATATTGTGTTGAGTGTTCAAATGCATGATTTTAGTTCTTCAGACCCCACAAGTCAAAATCACGTCCTTCGGATTGTGATTGCAGCAGAAACCCTGAAACATCTGCACGGCTGAGCGCCAGCAGGGCACACTGAAAAGGGTGTTTTTCACTTTTTATAATTTCGGTGAACTGCCCCTTTTACCGCCCTTTTCACTCAAAGCTCCTAAAGAGCTGATGGTGGAAAGATCAAAAGTCTCATCTACAGGCGGAGGGCGATGAGGCCGCTCGCACAAGCCACAGTGTGCTGATACAGACGTTACCGGCGACATTGTGATCGGCAGCATGTCGCCGAGAAAAGCTGCACACTTCATGGCTCGTCTGCTCTACCTGTCCATGAACAAAGAGCAGCGTGGCGAGGAGGGGGAGGGGGACGGTGGCGGTGGCGTGCGTGCTGCTTTGGCCTATTTTGCAGAGCCATTAGCGTGAGGAGTGTGTAATTCAGCGGGCCTGTGCCGTCTTTATTCACACAGCGACATTAGAACGTAATGAATCATGAAGAAGGCGTATTGTTCCACGCTACTCTTCCCAACACACACACTCACACACACTCACAGGTGTAGAACATCATTATCGCCCAGTGCCAATTGATGAAGAGTATTATACCGCCAAATTGATTTTCCTTACTCTGCGATCACGATGACACGAGAACGGAGAAGACGAAGAAAAGACGCAATCATCAACAACTTTATGTTCCAATCAGCATATCTGAGTAGGAAGAATAGAAGAGAAACGCGCTGGAAAACGGAGTCGGGGCTCAAATCGTCTCAAATTGCTTTGCTTTTATTTTTTTACATTTTTTTAATATATCATGAAATGTTACCGATTATCATGAAACGCGTAAATTGAATTCCTTTTTTTCATTTAAGTAATAATTGATTTGACATTTCGGAGCACTTCAAAGGCAGTTTGGCCCGAAGGCTCTGCAGTAAATTACAGTATAAAGCTGAGGATTTACCATTAGCTGAGTGTCAAGTGTACGCTCGGCTTCGCCTCCCCTCCATCGGCCCCCCTCCCCCCCTTCCTCCCTTATTCTCCCTTCTCTATCTCTTCTCCCCAAACCCTCTGAAAATCCAGCCAAACTTTATACAACTTGTCTCCACTGCCCTGTTTGTGTGTGTTTGTGTCCAGGTCTGCCGGTTTATTGTAACACTATAAAGGCCTGGGCTGTTTATCAGTAAACGAAGCTCCACACAGTTCGCCCGCCTCCCGTTATAACTCTTTTCACTTCCTTGTTTCGTTTATATATATATATATTATTTTTTTTTTTTTTCTTGAGGAAATGCCCCTTCTTTCCTGTCTGTGTCTTCCATGCTGGGCGCGACAACAGCCGGCGGGCTGTTTGATATGTAAATAGCGTGTTCAACAAAGTCCAGGTGCTATCTGTGGTCACAGAAGCTGATACTTTGGGCGGCGGATGACTTCCTCGCCTTCCCAGACATGCAGGCACACAATGAAACACACAGACTGAGCTCAGGCCGGGATGTCGGCTTGATATTTTTCTTTTTTTATTAAAAGTCAGATCAGGTCTTGTCAGTGCCCCCCAGGGTTTCACGTCCAGGTGATAATAACCCCGTTTATCTGTGAGGACTCTGCAAACAGTCGATGCTCCAGTGATACTCCAGTACTCAAATGCTGCACATTTAATCAGTAATTTGTTGATACGTTTGCACCTTCTGTACATAAAAACAGAGAAGACTTACAGCAGCTGCATCACTCATACCCAACAGAAACATGTTCATTTATTAAGATGATTGATTGTTGTTGTTTCCATCCTGGGAACAAACTATTTACTTAAAGCTCTGCTGTACTTAAGTACAATTTAGAGGTAATTAACTACTTTGTACTTTTATACTCTTTTACAGTCACAAAGCAGATGAACAGATATATGATTATCTTGTTGTATGTGATGTATTTAACAGAAGAAAGTAGCCACAGTTAGCTTCACTCTGACCAGCTGCAACACGATAGCACTGCTCACCTCTATGCTACTCAAAATATTCAGAAAACTGGATAACACCTCAGTACTTTAATTTATGTAATCTTATAAATGCAGGACTTGTTTTTAAAGTGTATCAGAGTACTTTAAAAACATTAATGTGAGTGTATTTTTCACACAGTGATATTATTACTCTTATCAGGTTTGTGTAGTAATGACTACATGTAATCAGGACAAGATGATAAGCACAATCAGCCCAGATTACGTTTGAAAAAATGTGTAATTAGATTATAGTTACATTGTCGGGGATTACTTGGTTACATTTTTTTTTGTTGGCTTTAATTATAAAACAGTTTTCATGAACACGAATCCTGCTGAACGTGAATCTGCTGTAAATCAGGCTGCAGTTTTGTTAACGGTGACTTCTGTTTGTTTTTAAAGGATGATAATTGAGCTTTTATCATCATCATCATTATTATTATTATTATTATTATTATTTTACATTGAAAACAGAAGTTCCTCCTCTCGCAGCACAAAAGCAAAGTCCTCCATGTGGCCTTTTGATCAAACAGCAACAAAAGACAAACAGCTTCCCACATGTTGTACAGGTCAGGCAGTACACACACAGTACACACACAGTACACACACAGTACACATGTGGTACACACACAGTACACCTGTAATTTGTGCCTGTGTTGTTTTGTGACCAAGTGAAAATTGTATTTGCACTGAAAATGTTTTTAGATGCTTAAAGAGGAAAAAGAAAATAATGTGCAGTATTTTCAGTGTTTTGAAGAAATCCCAAAATACTCAATACAATAACATACAACAATACAACAATAATCCATGTAACTGACTTGACATCACTGAAGTAAACGATCTTCTCTCATCGCTGCATGTTTTAAACATTTTGTGGTCTGTTGCTTTTCCAACTTCGTAAGAAAACACGTTTCCTCTGGCATTAAAAAGGTCAAATATAAAGATGAAATTGCCATGACAACCTCCTCCTCCTCCTCCTCCTCCTCCTGAACTTGTAATTTTAAAATATCACTTCATCTGTCTTTCTGCTAAATCTTAAAACTCTCATGAACCATTTTGTGCCATTTGGATCTTTTATTAGACTAATAATTACGCTTGGCTTTACACACTCTCTCTCTCTCTCTCTCTCTCTCTCTCTCTCTCTCTCTCTCTCTCTCTCTCTCTCTCTCTCCTACTGATTGTCACCTGAATCCCGAGTTAGCTGGAGGTGACACGTATTGTCTTTTGGCCTTGAATTAATATGCCGTGTAAATACGTTTTTTCCCCCCCTCATTCCTATTTGTTAAGTTATTCATAGAACTGCTGATTGCAGGCAGCCGTCAGAGCTAAATGAGGGCCTTTGTTATTGTTGAGTAATTAGGACAGCCATCATCGTGCTCCAAGATGACAGGGTCAGTTAAATAGTTTCTCTCTCTCAGTAGTCGGGGCTGATTATGGGAGCTCAGGCAGGCAGGCAGGCAGGCCTGGGAGCTGGAGCCGGGGAGGGATGGAGGGGAGGAGGAGGAGGAGGAGAAGGGGAGAGTACAGATGGGAGGAGTGGGGAGGAAAGCAGACCTTATCTCAGGCAATTAATCAGAGACACTCATATTGCGGGACAATTATTCAAAGCTCACTCCTGCATAACTCAGCCCAAGGTTCCAGTGGGCTCGCTGTCTCTTTCCATCCACCCTGGACTGGAAGGTCAGGAAAGTGAGAGGAAGGTGGAGCTGAGAGAGGAAGAGAGGGACGCCATTGAGTGTGTGTGTGTGTGTGTGAGAGAGAGAGAGTCAGCTCGGGCAACGCAGGGTCAAAGTCATTCAAAGTCTGGTCTTCTCTGGAGGCATTTTTTTGTTTTTCAAGGAGTTTATTCCCCATCATGTTTACATGTATTAAGTTTTTGGCCATTGGTGGAATAACATGGGCGTTGTCTGTGTGTGTGTGTGTGTGTGTGTGTGTGTCACTGTGTATATGTGCGTGTGTGTATTACGGCCCAGGGCCAGCATTATCAACATTCCTCGGTGGCAGCAGGGTGGCTCGCCTGGCACCACACAAACAGGAAAAGGAAATAGCTCAACTTAACTACGGTTATCTCCCGGAGAGCCCTCACAGTGTGTGTGTGTGTGTGTGTGTGTGAGAGAGAGAGAGAGAGAGAGAGAGAGAGAGAGCGCGGCGTAGACTGTTTAAATATGGATCCTGGTGGCGGTGCAACAGTAAACAGCAGCAGGTCTGTTTATTAAAACCGTCTTCATTAGTATTGAGTCATTGTTGATGTTTAAAGGAAAATTCCGTTGTGTTTTTTTTTTATAACAGCTCTGGTGCATTGTGGTGTGATGCCTTCAAAGGGGGTCGTGTTTACCATGTTCACAATGACCCACGAGTGCAGAATTGGGGACTTGAGGAGTGGACACTTTGCAACAGGATGCTGACATTTCTCGAAATGTTGAAGCTCGTAGACGTTTTAATTCTTTTTGTCTTCTTTCTCTGCCGTCTGCTCTTCATCTGATCTCACACATGACAGGCTGTGAACACAAAATCACGAGTTACTCTTGAAAGAGAGTGAACGAGGCGACATCAGGTTTGATGGCAGAATTGTTCTGCTCTTTCTGCTTATCCTGATGGGTCTTTTGTTGTTCTCCGTGTGATTTTGAAGGCCAGTTTTCTGGTTCATCTTTGACCAACTGCACTTCCTGTACAGATGTGCACCAATGTTGCTGTGTAACCCACTCACTTCTGTCTTCACATCCAGATAAGATGTGCAGTGTGGTGTTTGTTTACGACTCGTCTCACGTTCTCGACGTGTTTGATACCGAGATGTCAGCAGTTAACCCATCGGCGCGAGTGTGTCATAAAGGCAACACAGCGACGAGACACCACCCTGATGGGGGCACGATACCACGGAAACATCTGGTAAATAAAGCCTGCTGGAGAGTCAGAGGAGGTGATGGTGCGACGTGTTTAAATTTTGATTCGAATCTCGTCAGTAACAGTGTGGACAAGGTTTCAGAGGAGGGGGTGCAACACGTGAAAGAAGAGGCTGTGAATGATTCTTTATCATTTATTATTATATCATATCATATTATGTTATCATTATTTATTATCTTATTTAGTTTTTGTAAATACTCATGAGTCTTTCTGAATTTCTAGGCCTGCGACACACAAAGCGAGAAGCACCACAGCAGTTCACAACCGAATCAGTGAGGAAGAAAAATTATGAAAGTTGATAAACTGACAATAAGTGCAAATTATAGGTGAACGTGAGCCTCTGACTTCTGTCTAAAGAGAAGTTTGATAGTTTTATGTAGATTTCCTACATGATATGTTTTCATACCTCAGAGTAATAATCACTAAAAGTATGAAAATAAGAAGTTGTAAAAATCAGGCTATATCCTGTCGTCAATAAACAGATGACCAATCCGATCATCTTGAGGAGCGTGTTGATGCAGCTGAGATAACAGCGTTATGTAAACCGACAGCACTGATTCGCCGGCTCAACTATTTTCAGCTCGTTTCATTGGCCCAATGACAGCATGCAAACAAAACACGTAAACTCTGGCCGACATTCAAAACGCATTCATCTGCGTTTTTTTTTCCCTTTCTCCTCTCTGCTCTCGTTCCAGCCCCAACCTGATCCACAAATGTCACCTCCACTCTGCGTATGAAAGGAGAGGAAGACATCGAGGAGGAGGGAAGAGAGATGGATCAGTGAGGGAAGAGAGAGTGTCATAAAATGCAAATGCAGCCCGCGTCCGCTTTTTTACAAATTAAATGTCAGGACATAAAATATTGTCAGTTTCATTTTGCCGCCAGAAGGATGACAAATCCATATTCTCCCTTAAATAAAACTCTTACTGCTGTGGAGGGGTAATCATGGCAGAACAAAGCGCCGTGATTAACGATAGCAATTTATTGTATCTGGCGGCCGGCGAGGCAGCAGCGAGGGAGAGGAGCAGAGAGACATCATGGTTATCATAATTCATATCGTAAATAACAGGGCCCAGCCAATCACAAGGAGCCGCCGATGTCATCCCAAATAACCTTTGATAACAATTACCATAGAAGGCAGTACAAACCCCGAAGTCACAATGTTATCTTATCCCCATTCTCTGCTTGTAGAATACAACACTATTACCATATAGATTAGACTATTTATAATGGTGCGTGTCATTCTGGGTGCGGCTTCGGCTTGTCACCGTGTATGTGTGCAGCGGCGGCGGCGAGGACACGTGGAGGTGTGTGAGTGCGTGGGTGGGGTGGGGTGGGTGGACCTGTGGCAGGATGGAGATTATAGCCCGGTCTTTATGAGCAGCTGAAATGGCCCTCTCACAGTATCACACGGCAGCACATGGCGATCACAGTGTGTGTGTGTGTGTGTGTGTGTGTTCGGAGAGGGGTCGGGTAGGTGGGGCCTTGGTGAGGTGGGAAGTAACACAAGGAAAGCTAGAGGAGGAGATATTAGCAGGGAAGCGTTGATAAGTGCTGGAGATTAGTTTGGGTGTGTCTTGTCCGAGGTGTTGTTCCTCCTTGTTTTATCTGCTGATAGAAATTTTCTGATGGAGAGCAGTGATATGTGGATGCTTCACACACACACACACACACACACACACACTATGCCCACCCTCCTTCATAGCCTCCCACCCACGAGACACTCGGTTTCTTTCTTCACCTGTTTTTGTGTAGTTACCACAAAGTAAGAAAATCCGCAGCCTTTACACCATCTTACTGCAACACCAGTTCAAAGGAAAATTTGGGTGGTGCATAAAATGTAAAAATAAACAGAATGACTTCATTTGAATTGTGTTCAAGAAGCTGGAACCAGCAAATGTTTGACATTTTTACTTTGAAAATAACTGAAGTGTTCAATCGATTGAACTAATTTGGATAATCAGCTGAGCACCTGACTGATCCCTGCAGCTTTAGTTTAGTTATGTGCATCAGCCTTAAACTAGCAAAAATCCCTGAAACAACATCACATCAGAAAATCACGTCGACAAATTAATCCCAAAATGACGTGTAAAAACCCAGCGTGTCATCACAGCAGTTTGTCAAGTAGTCCCAGAATATAATCAAGAGGATTTGTGTACACTGGCACAAACATTGATTATTTTTCACGATTTGACTGCACCTTGTCGTCAGTGTTGTGGTTTTGGTGTTGGAAAGGTGAGAAATGTCCCCAGGCCTCCTCAAACATTAACCACTAACACAAATTCATCATGCAGTCAAAGTATTTGGGCCTGTTTGGTGTTTGTCGCGCCTGCTGCTCCTCTTCAACCTGAAACGGCAAAGAAAGAAACCGAGAACAAAAAATGGCTTCAAAGGACACTTGAGTCTCTAACTAGAAGGACGAGGACGAGGCAAGAGGACGAAGCACAAGGACGAGATAAAAAAACAGAGCGGGAGAGAAGAGGAGGAGGAGGAGGAGTAGAAGAAGGGACCAAAGCAAAGACAAGGTGAAGGAGAAGGAAGATATTGCACTCTCATGCTTAAATACAGAGAGGACAAATTCACAGTTGTGCTGTCCAATCCCAGCCTCTCCCCGACAAAACTCTTCCACATCAAGAAACATGAGATGGCAAGTCAGCCTACAAACCTGAGGTAGATTAAGAGAAGATAGAAAAAACAACAGGAAGTAACATTTTTAGAAGTCATGCTCAAGAGCAGGAAAGGGAGGAACACCTCTGAGGACATGAGGCGATGCTGAACGCGAGTCACCGGTATAATATCTGTACTTTTTGGCAAGGAGATCCCTGTGTGGGCTCGTGAACAGTTAATCTCTCTTGACAGGATCTTCATTTGAATAAAGATCCTGTCAGCGCCGTGTGCTTTTGCTTGCTTTGAGAGGAGGACCTACAGTAGCTTCTGCAAGAACTCAAATTGCTTTGACAAATCATGGCTGATGGGAGAACGGCGCCTTCCTACCTGTGCGTCGCTAAACGAGCCCGGTGGAGACGCCTCAACAGGGACTTCAAAATCTGCAGGAATCTAAGGGAGAGCTGGCAAAATGCGACTCTGAGATATTAGAGCAGCTTAAATGCTGGATTAGGCTTGTAATGAAAACACCATCTGTCCTTTTTTTTTTTATTTTACATCTTGAAGCTTTGCCTCAATCAGATGTTGGTTGGATGCGGAAAGCAGCTGTTACACAAAGCCTGTAGGCACTGAAATGTAGGAAGATGCACTTACAGAAGAATATTTAAAAGGAATAAGAATCAGGATGGGCCATGGTTGAAGGACATGTTAAATATGTGTCTCAGAGAATGTTATAGGACATGATTATTGGGAGGTCAGTATCACTAAATTACACAGTGAGTCAGTGAAAGCCTCCAATCCTCCTTTTTATCCCATAACTTTAAAGTCAGCTTCCCAACTGTAGATTGTCCTCAGTAGAAAAACTGGGATGTTGCTGAAAGTTTGCACCCCGTTTCCTGTCCACACTAGATTCCTTTAAACTGTAACGATGCTCTTTCCTTAACTGGCTACATGGTTAGCAGTTCCTATGAACAGTCCGGTCCATGTTGTTCCACGATCTTTCCCTAACCATGACAAATTAGTCTGGCAGTCCAGACGTCCTCAAAGTGTCTGACTTTGACCGAGGAGGGATGCCACGATATTTCCCCAGCTGACACTGCAGATCAGAGAAGACCCTGGACTCGGCCGAGTACAGCCCGAACCAGAGATGTGGGTCCGCTCTCCCGTAGGCCCACCACCCGCGAGAGGGTTCAGAAGGGGCTGGTGCAACGTGGTTTGGGCGACAGAACTCAAATATGAATCATCATTTCTGGTTATTTCGGGAGGCACTGACAAATCAATATTTTTAAGGTGACGGTTGTGCCTTGTTTTATCTTTTGTTTAAAGTGCACACAGCGTGGGGTGCACTCAGAAATCAATCAGTACAGCTGAACACGGTCTGTGTAGCCCCCCACAATAGCAGACGATGCTGAAGTTGATTTACTCTAAGTTCAGAAATCCCCACTGCCTCCCTTTTCTCTGCCTGGCTTTCACTCTCTCACTCCACTCATTTTCCCTGTTTCCCCTCAACGTTTCTCATCTCCTCTCCAAGATGGAATTCACAAAGTGATTTTCTCCTCGTTCCTCCAAATCTCTTGATCACTTTAATTTTTTGCTAGGCTGCTTCATCGGTGTCCTGGGAAAGAGAAAAGAGGAGGAAGGGGAGAAAACAGGCGGGCGAGAGACTGCAAACGAGGCTGGGTGAGTAGAGAGAGAGGGAAGGAGAGAGGGAGAGTGGTATAGAGTTAAGGCTTTATCAGTGAGTGCCCTGAGGTATGTGGGGACGCTGCTGAATCCAGAGAGATTAGGGGAAAAATGCAGCACATGGCAGTAAGGGGCTTACGCCACAGCTTGTATTAGTTCAGGTGAAAAGAGTATTGCTTTTACATAAAACTGGACAAATCCAGCCACAATGCATTTCCCGTTGGACCACAATGGGGTCCTCTATCTGTGGACCTCACCTCCTGTCCCCTGGGTTCCCCCCAAAGCTCCTCTATCTAAACAGGAGTAGAGACTGAGGGAAGGAGGAGAAAACACAGATGCACAGGGGAGGGGAGGAGGAGATATGGCGCCGTACCAAACTTCATTGTCAGAGTTTACCAAGAAGCTGGTTGTCAGGAGAGGGTGGCGAGGATGTAATTTGTAGTGGGGACGGGGCGGCGGTCAAGTCCACCTCACTTTTCGAAATCCTGTTCTTGTCTGCCCTCCTCACTTTTACTACTTGTGTTTAATTTACTCACAAAAGTCTCTCTACGTAGTGTCCTCCCACTGTGTGGCTGCTATAATCAACATGTGAGCTGATAAAAATAAACTCTGATGAAGCACAGGGCAAATCCAGCACCTCCCATAACGCTAATTCCATCGGCACAGCAACATTATGGGGTCGTACCAACCCATCTGCTCCTTCAGTTTCTCTTTTCAACGCTGCATCTCCCGCAGATGTTTCACATTAACGGCAAATAGGGAAAAGGAAGTAGGGATTATGCCTTGTGAGCTGCTGGAGGACTTTTAATGTGAAAGACCTGAGCAGCAATTGTCGAGGTGACAGCAAAGATATGTGAGTGACAGCAAATTAAAGAGGGAGCAGATCAGAAAACAGGGATAAAAATGATAAAACAGATTCATAGAACAGGGACAGTTATAGAAATGAAGGCCTGTCTCCAATATATGAGCCTGTTTGCAGTTTAGGTACATAACAAGAATTACAGAGTGCTCGTCTCTTTAAGTTGCACTGACGTCGTTGTGCTCTATGAGATATGTGTGTATTTATTATTGGCTATTGATCTGTCTAATCTAATTCTAATAAATCATCATGATATTGTACAAATATGCCAAATCTACACGCTTGGCTGATAGAGTTATGAAGTTACAGAGGAATTTTTACCAAAATGTGAGCATAAATCAGAGTTATTAAAAGGCAGAAAGGCTGTGCAGAGGCAGAGCAGGTCTGACTTCAGGAGACACTGAAGTCTCCTGTTCCACTTTGACTGAGACTTTTATCTGAATCTTCTGTTCCTGAGACGCATTCACCAGCCAAGTTTTCTTCATCTTGAAATATAGGTTGAGGGAAGCTCGGCCTGCACACTCCTTTATCTTTCACCTGTCACGTACAGTAAGCCCAGGTAACAATGGCGCCTTACATTACATTACACACCCGCTCTGTATTCACGCCATCCAGTCAGACATCCAAAGCGGCTTCGACACCCCTCCCGTCCTCGCCATTATTGGCAGAACAATACCCTCAAAAAGCCAACTTGGCCTAAAAAAAAAGAGAGGTGCTGTATCTGCGATGGCGCTTAACATCAATTTGTGACAAGATTAATCAATTTGGACCCTCTTTCTCCCCCCTCTCTTTCCTTCGCTTGCTGTCTCGTCACTGTTGTCACTCTTTAAATAAAGAGCGGCGGCGGTTTGAATGAGCCGGGGCTCATCGCGATACGGCGCAGGTTAAGTGGGAGGCGCATGTTTTAGGATAGCGGCCCACTGCTCCCTCTCGTCCTGAAACACTTAGCTGGTGATTAGCATAAGCTGATAGTGCTATCAAGAGCGTGCCATTGAGGTGACCCTGAAGCCCCCACCCCCACCCACACCTCCTCCTGCTCCTCCACCACCCACCTCCTCCTTTTGTGCCTCTGAGAAGGTCTTATCAGGGATGTACAGGGCCTCTGTAGCCTCCTGGGGAGAAGATGGAGGGAGGAGGCAGAGGTGGTTCTGTAGGGAAGGCGGATGGGGGGGCAGGGGGTTGGATGGGAAAAGAGGTGGGGTTGATCTCGCTCAGTGTCTTTGGATGTGCCCTCTGTTTTCATATCATGTTAAATAACTTGA
The DNA here is from genome assembly GCF_020382885.2 of Scatophagus argus. Classification (NCBI taxonomy): domain Eukaryota; kingdom Metazoa; phylum Chordata; class Actinopteri; family Scatophagidae; genus Scatophagus; species Scatophagus argus. The sequence continues at coordinate 2,546,079 of NC_058514.1, read as the reverse complement.
TTTCTGTCACTTTTCAAAAACGCACTTACAGAGATTAAAAGAAAACGTTAGAAACAGTTGGATAAAGAAAAAATAAAATCCCAAACTAACAGAGCCTCCTGTTTCTCCCAACTTTGGTGCAACATGTTACACAACCGGCAAAGCTGAAATGATGAAGATTTTGACATTCTTCAAGGCAGAATTCGTGAATCAGGTGATGAAGAAGAACCCACCTGAAGGCCCTCATCATGTGAGTAGATATTGTGCTTTTAGCGATCGGTAACAAGCCGTTAGCATCCAAACCAGTTAACACACGTTTAATTTCATTTCTGATTTTATCTGTTTCAGGCTTGTTTCAGGTTTGTTTTCTCTTCAAAGTAAGTTCGACTAACCCTCTCGGTTTGTTCACAACCTGTCCGAGTGTCTCACAGCTCAGGTGTCTTTCGTCGTTGGACTTCTTGTGTAGTGTTTGCAGAGCTCTCACAGGTACGCCTGCCTTTCTGACTAATCTTGATGTTGAACATTCAGGAGGAAGACTGTGCATCTGTCAGCCTCTGTGCACGTCTTTCTCTCTTCAGCTGAAAGTTTGTGTCAGACGATGAAAAGTTGATTAACCCAAATTTCTCCCTTTTTATATTCATGTTACCTTTTCCAGGAGGCGTCCGCATCGTCTAAATCACACCCACGATACCTCGGTGAGACTTTTTTGTGTGTTGTGGGGAAAAAAGTATGATGAAACCACGAAACAATACGCACACGTAAACACGAATGTGGCGACACATTTCTTGAAGGTAAGCAATTTCCATGCACGTTAAGAGCTTAGCATCGACGCAGCGCTATTCATATCAGTTTACCATTATGATGCAAATGATAACAGCGGTGTCTGGCTTCCTCTTTCTCCCTTTTCTTCTTCTGCACTTTTACTATGAACAACACGGCACATTATAATACAGATGCACACCTACATTACAGTGCGCACACACTCTCTCACACACACGATAAAATTTACCCAGCTCCATTGCTTATCCCCTTTGTTTGAGCTGATTGGATCTGTGGCGATCACATGTTTACCCAGAGCTCTATCTCTTTGAGAAACCTCCGTCACGGGTAGCGGAGAGTAACGTTCGCCTCTTTTTGTGTTTTCCTTTTATTTTGGAGACGGGCACGCACACACGGTCTTTATGTATATATGCTAATAGGCTGGCTAACACGGTTTCACACTGTTTGTTTCTGAAAATGATGCAACTTGCCAGACATCCGTTTTTCTGCTGATGTTCACATTTTCTCCCCCCCTCCTTTCTCAGGGCGGGCATTTTAGACAGAAAGAGGGAGAGAGTGAAGGGAGGATGGTGAAGGAGAGGGTAGGAGGAGGAGGAGGAGGAAGGGGCGAGGGAGGCGCGTGTTCAAAATCCACAAAGGTTTTGTAATAAATGCATCGACCACAATAAAAACAAAAACATTAAAGGGAGAAAAGACGTGTTTCTGTGTTAAACAATTAGTGCTGCAGCATTAGAGCCGATCAGGAGGAGACAAAAGCTCGGCAGCAGCAGGGGTTTACCCCAGACACAAAGACACAAAGACAGATGCTCTGCAGCCCAGCCAAGCTACAGAACCACACCAGCTTCCAGAGGAGCCGCCGGAAACCGACCGTCTGTAGGTCTGTGGCTGCACGGCGTCCACATGTAAACCCTTACAAACAGTCTGTCTGCGTCACCTGCTCTCAGAGGATCAATAATCAACAGTCTGCCAGCGACTGCAGTGCTCACACCTGCAGACATGAAATTCTTTAATATTTCATTCATTAATGTTAGTAATAACAAACTTTAATCATTTGAATTTGGTCCATTATTGAGTGCTCAGCTCAGTTTAGTGTTTATTATTTGTGATTTTTTTTTCCTACAATCATAGAAAAATCGTCTTGCATAATAATAATAGTTTACTTATGATAAACATAATTTTGCTTCACTTAATTTTAACAACTAAGAGACAACAAGGCACCCTGATATACAAAAAAGCATCCATTTTTAATTTTGGGATATAATTTTTAGCATTTTTATCATTTTATACTTTTATCATTTTTACACCAAAAAACTAGTGCGTACCTGCAGGTTTTCCCATTGCCAGTAGAGGAGTTTGTTTCTGTTTTTTTCTTTGTTGTTTTCTTTTTTGCAGCATTTGACTTCACAAACACGCTGAAAAACAGAACAGTAGAAACCAGCAGATCAGACCATAAGCTGTCAACATTTGTCGTAATCAGTAATATTCAGAATTCACTACAGTGTTTTTCTGGAGCAAAAGTAGCAAAAGAGTGAGCCACCTTGTTTGCTTCCCGTCTCTGTTGTGGTCTGCACATGCTCAGTGCTGCTCGTGCACTAACATGGAGGTCAGAGACAATTTTAAAGTGATTACTTTTTTTTAAAAGATATCTTTTTCTTAAGTCTCCCTTTCAACCTCAACCCTGCCAGAAAACCATCAAGTAAAACACAAACACCTCAGACTTGAGTAAACATACTGAGTGTTTTATTTGCTTGGGCTCTGATGCATCTGTCTCTGAGATTTCTGCATTATTGGGCGGAAGAGCCCTTTAACTCTGTCACTGAGGCACTTCTGTTGTAATCTCCTCAGCACAGTGTCCACAACAGGTCAGAATCACACCAAAATTAACGAATGTTAGTCACAAAACTCCTGCAGCTTGTGTGGTCACTCACTCCGCTTTCAGTTCCTGTTCACCGTGTGTGTGTTTGAGAAAGTGTGTGTGTGTGTGTGTTTGAGAGTGTGTGTGAGGACCCCCCCCCCCTCTAGTGGTGTCTACCCTGTACATTCGACTCAATGGCTCCAGTGTTCATATGTGTGTGTGTCTGCATGTGTGTGTATGACTGCGGCACTTAACCCTGTGACCGGTTGTGGAATGAGCTCCAATCGCCGCCGAGCCCCCACTGCCCACCATCCCTCCATCCCTCCAACCACCAACACCGTCGTGGTGTGTGTTACCACCCCAAGAGAGGCTGACAAGCTCACACACACACACACACGCAGACGCTCGCACACACAAGCTCTCTGTGTGTGCTCCGGGACAGAGGTGGTGACGGCGTAAAGCTTCGTGTTTAGACTCTGCGTCTTTGTTCCTCCCTGATGGTGCCTCCCCTACCTGCATATGAGGGAGGAAGTCTCCGCTGTTTCCACTTTAAAGCCAGGAAGTGTTTGATTCCCTCAGTTTCCTCGACGACTAAAAGCCCATTTCATCTTTTTTTTCTGCAGAAAACCACAGAGTGACACAACACTATTATTCCTTTTCTTCTGGTGCTCTTTGATTCGTTTTATTCAGCCTCATTGTCGCACACTTGTTGCACGCATACAACAGAATCACCTGCCGCAGCGCCTGATGCTTGTTGAATGAAGTTAAAGGAGGGCGACGTGTGCAACCCAGTTGCCAGAATTAACACGAGCTTTGTGCATTTCTGCAAACCACGAATATGTTTAAACTTATTATAACTGTTTAAACATGGTTACATTTGATGTCGTGACAACACTGTGCTCAAGAGTCTGGTTGGGTTTAGGCACAAAACCCCGACCAAGTTGGGCTTCAAATGCCTGTTTTTGTCGCCACAAACTGCGTAGGAGTGACGTCTTGTTAAAAATATTTGTTTTTTGGCCATAGCATTGACCCCGCCCTCTGACCTGCAGCTTCCTGAGGTCACAGGTCACCTCCTCAACAGGCCAACCTCCCCCCACCATGGAGGATGGATGGGTGCTTATCTGCCAGCCTGAGCTGTCAGGCCGAGCTGAGCTGACTTTACGTGGGCGTTTCCGTGTATGGATTTGAGTAAAGCGATACGTTTGTGCGTGATGTTTGAGGCGGCGACGCTCTCAGATAAGACATAAAAAAAGGAGGCGGTCATGTGACACCGGCCGGTTACAGCAGGGGTCAAAGGCATCAGTGGAGGTCTGCCGCAGCTCCTGTGACGCACTCATGTTATTAGTATGTGGCCTGTCGAGCCGGCTGGCAGGGACGAGAGTCTGCACACTGATTTGACTGCTGTTGTCTCAATCTGTTCTGTTCATCCATCTTTTTTTGGGTAGTCCAGTCTATAGAGCAGAGTCTCTGATGTGTGTGACAGAACAAAAGAAATGTGGTTCTCATTCGACTGCAGACTTGGTCCATATTGGCAGATTCAAAACGTGTGTTCAGTAATAGCATTCCTCAACCCCCGGCCTTGTGACCGAGGTTACTTTTGTGTGATGTGAACTGAACTGAGTCGAAGAAAGTCTGTTCTCTTCCAGGAGAAACCCAATCCCACGTGTAACTCAAGAACAGGCTGCAGACAGACAGCACGTCTACCTGACTGGCATGGAAAGGGCATGTTTGTCTCAGGTAAGCCTGCTGAAACCCAGATAAAATTATAACCCAGAGTGTTCACTGTAAACCTCCGTTACACTTTCCAGGTGGACCTCCTGGTCCGACGGACGACATCTTCATCTTCACGCCATCAGAGTTTTGGCCGCTTTGGCGTCTTTCAAGATCATCTCCGAACTGACGATTTTTTCTGCGAGCTGAGTTCTCGTTTTTCCAGCTGCTTCACCTCCTGATCAGTGAGTAGTGGACCCTTCACGTCTTTGTTTCTCCGTTTGTCTCACCCACAAAGGACGTGTTGTTCCACCTACAGTAAAATATGATACTGCAGTGCACAATGCAGTGTTATAACTCGGCACCCAATATTTCCATTATGGCAGACTGAATTGTGTTTGCCACTTAGTGATCTTTTCCATATTGGAAACTTTTTGTAAATTTCCAAACATTCTTAACACATTTTAGCATCTAAAATGGCAGCACGTGGCTGAATTTCCTGTTCCAGTTTCTCCCAAAATATCATCGAGATGCTCTTGAGTTGTGAACTTGCTTTGTGCAGATGACACTATTATTGCACTGATATTTCTCAGCCTAATGAAATCTGCTCTGCCTCGCACCGATGGTAACACTGTTAACTTTGATCTCACAATTAAGTCTCCATGAACAGCTAATAAAGCATAATCTGCTCTGTATCTGCTTGTCTGCGCCGGAAGCACAGAAAGCCTTTTAGCATATCTGCGCCGCGGCTCCTGACTGACACTTTGTAGCTCTCGGCTGAAACAGTGACTTATTTTTATCACGCCTCAGATAATACAATCAAGTATTAAGGAGTTAAAAATCAAACTGGATCTGCATCGGCTGAGTGGCAGATGAGTGGCAGGCGCCTGCGGGGCTTCTAGTTATTCACTCTCCTTCTCCTTTTTCATCCATCTCCCTCTACTCCTCAGTCGACAGGTTGACATTCCTGAATACAAAAAAGCAGACCTGCGTTGTCTGCTGCCGTTTCCTCACCAGAGGTTGTTTCCTTATTGAGGCTGTTTGGATATATGCAGTGATAAAGGAGGAAGTCAGATCGTTTCTGCATTAAAATGTCTAAAAATTACAAGACCTTTGGTAGGTGTTTGGTTAAATTGCGTACTTGAATTATTCAGAGAGAAATCTGTCACTTTAAGCTAATTTTCAAGCTAACGGTGCGTCTCTTTAGGTCACCTGGAGAGTCGGAGGTGTGAGGAAGGGGAAGGAAGTCAGCGAACGAGGCGAAGGTGAATAAACTTCATGACCAAGAGTCCGAACTTCAAAAACATTTAAAAGAATCAAAAGGAAATACAACAAATTGTCCCATTTGAGAAGCTCGAGTGTTTGCCATATTTACAATAAAAATTACTTAAACAATTATAAAATTCTTCTTCTTCTTCTTCAAAATAGTCGTCAGTTAACTAATAGTTAGAAACTATTGGGTCGTTTAATTTCTGACACGTCTTAGAAGTTTTGTGTGCAAAAATCTTAGACTTTGAAGTGACTGAAGCCTCAAATAAATGTAGATTAGAAGTAGAAAATGTCTCGAAAACAAAAGAGTCAAGTAAAGTACAAGTACCTCAAATTTGTACTGAGAAGGTGCACCGGATTCATCTAAGTCGCCCTAATCTGTCATTAATTAAATACAAACAAACTCATGACGTGCCTGCTCACTCGATAGCTCTCATAACCTTTTCATACATTTGGCTGCAATGCCCCCGACTCTGATCGGACTTAATGGCAGGCCAGAACAGTCTGAGATTTCTGCTCTATGATAAGACCAATCAAAAGAAAATTGGGGCCTTTTATTTTTGGGATCTATTCCCTTTTCCTTAAAAAAACACCAAAAAAAGGCCGACACTGTCCCGAGCAGACAGACGGTAGCAGTTTGGTGCTGAATGTTGGAGAATCGATAAGGAATGTTTTCCACATGAGGACGGATTGTGGCACAGTGTTTTCCTCTCATCTGAAGCTCAGAGGCTGATGGTGCGAGGACTCGGGCCAAATCTGTTAAGCTCTGTACGTTTGTGTGCTGATGTATACGTTTGATACGTATGAAAGTACTCGATTAGAGCCGTAGTTCATGTACAGTTTACTCTTACCGCAAACACTCGCTTCTCTTTTTCATCATCGGGCATTTAAAAAAAAAAAAAAGGATAAAAAAAATCTAACCAGGTTGTAATCAGGAAGCACTTTGCCACCAACAGGAAGACTCTGCCGAGTTTCCGCAGGAACGCCACAGCGCTGGGCTGCCGAGGTCAAAAGGTAACAGCCTCAATCAGGGCCTTATTGTACACCTCTCCCTGCCGTTTTCATCCTACACCTGTTGTTTTGGTTGGAAGAAATACTTTGAGGTCAGATCTAACAATAACATATGATATGTTTGCATGGATAAGAGTTTCTGAAGGAAGAGAAGCAGGTGAGATTATGGCGTCTAATGAGCAGCGGCCTGAGAGTATCTGTCCATCTGCACTCGTGCGATTCGGCGCTTGAGCCGGCGAGTCTCAGGGTTTGGAGGGAAATGTTGGAGAATTGCAACTGGCATGTTAATTTGAAATATTTATCAGGTTATCTGTAATCACGGTGACTGCTGCCTGCTGTGTGTAATGTCTTAATGTGTTTCAGTTGGCCTCAGAGAGGTTTTCTGTTGAGCCCGTTCATGAATAATCCCCCGAGGGGACTAAAAGTGTGTTTTTGTTGTTTTGACGTGATGGGAGCCATCACTGTTGTGTTTTTATTTTACTTTAAGTTACACAAGTTTCACTGCTGTTCAAAAGTTTGGAATCAGCTGTTATGTTCCCACCAAAGCTGGAACGTGTTTGCTTCTTCATTTCTTCACTTCATGGCCAACTTTTTGTAAAACGTATTAAATCAACTATTGTTTACGTCCATGTTTGCTAGCTACCTCAGCTAGTCTCCTTCTTCTTCTTCTGTTTATGGGCATGTTGTTAAAAGTTCCATTTTATTTATTTAGGTTTTTTTTTCAATTGTTTAGAAAATGCAGTGATTTGCTCCACTCGACTTTTTGCTTTCCATCAAGAGAAAAGTGAGCAAATAATGACTGGATTTCACTTTTTGGCTGAACTGTTCCTTTAAGCTCCTTCCTGCACTGTTTTCATGCGTTTTCACTTTGCCTGCATGTCTCCTCGACTGAACAGTGGAAGCAAAACACTTGAGTGTTGATGTTAATTCTTGACCTCAGAAATTGTAAATTGACAGAAAATTGTCAACTCAAGGGCCTCATGAAACGTTTCCAGAGCTTTCGTCTGCATGTCGGTCTGAGCAGACCACATGAAGAACTGGGCCCTGATTTATTTCAGTTTTTCTGTTTGAATTTGAAGCATTTTTTTTAAATGATGGCCCTAGTGTTTTGTGTTTTCTTACCTTTCACAGCTGATGGGAAACACCTGCTGTGGGTGGGCGTGGCCAGACGTCCAGCGGCTGTGATTCGCTCTGGAGTCAGCGTTCATATGAAGACAAAGAGGAGAGAAACTACACTTAAAAGTTGATGAAGCTTCTGATATAATAAAGTTTGATCAAGACTAATGTGTGTGTGTGTGTATTCTTATTCTTTTGGACAATATGAGGAATCTTATAAACTTCACATTTTAGTTAATTACATGAAACTCTAAGGCAATTTTCATGATCAAAATAGGCAATAAAATTGGCTTTAGTCTGTTGTTCTTTTTGAAGGAGCATATGTGCAAGTAGCATATATTTCAGCATACATTATGTAGACAAAAGTATTGGGACACACGTCTTTCTTATTGAATTCAGGTGGCTGTTTCTCAGGGTTTGTTCTCGGCCCCTGACCTCCACTGAAGGGAAATCTTAATGCTTCAGCACACCAAGACATTTTGGACAATGCTATGCTTCCAACTTTGTGGCATCAGTTTGTTGAAGGCCCTTTTCTATTCCAGCATGACTGTGCCCCAGTGCACAAAGCAAAGCTCCATAAAGACATGGTTGGATGATTTTGGTGTGGAAGAACTTGACTGGCCCACACAGAGCCCTGACCTCAACCCCATCCAACACCTTTGGGATGAACTGGAACGGAGATTGTGAGCCAGGCCTTTTGGTCCAACATCAGTGTGTGACCTCACAAATGCTCTGCTGCATGAATGGGCACAACTTCCCACAGAAACACTCCAACATGTTGTGGAAAGCCTTCACAGAAGAGAATGAGAATGCAGTGTCCTTCAAGTCCCTGTTGGTGTTGTGTGTCCCAATACTTTTGTCCACATAGTGTATCATCATTAGAATATCATAACAGCTGTATCAACAATTGGATACAGAATTATTTGGTGATTTTATAAGGTCATGGAGAACAGTCAATCCAAATCTGGACTCTGGTGACTGGCTGTCGCCTTCAGTAGTTCTTATATAAGTTCAGACTGCATAATGGAGCCTTTCTCCTCCAACAATCTCTAACTCCTAGTTTGATTCTGCTTACTCTTGAAACAACAGCACGACCTTTCATCAGATGTGCCGACTGCGTCAGACTGCGCTGAGCCTGAAAGCGACTCTTCTATCTCCTGTGCCCGCGGATCGTCTCTCTCTCCTTTATCACTTCTTTTTAAACATCAGCTTTTCAAAAGCTGTTAGGGGGAGTGATGAGAAAGGAGGGCAGTTTGAATATTCTGAAAGCTTTTTCTTTAAAGACAGGCCTACAGCATCGTCTGCAATTACACTATTCCTTCTCAAATGTGTTTGCATATTCAATATTAAAAAAACCTGCTGGATGTGGCTTAATGTAAGCAGCCTCATAGGCGACATGCAGACTCCTCAACAATGTGCTGGAGAGAGATACCTTATTAGCCTTATTATCGTTACTCCTCCTGATCACTCTCCTCCACCAGATTGTTGTCCTTCACCTAACTTCCCTCTTTATCGTGTAGACACAGACCAAATAAACTCTGCAGACGCCCGTGGCGCTCTGCTGAGACGGAAAGTTGGTCGGTTGTGAAAATAAAAATTAGGAGACCACCGATGCCAGGACTGGCTGAGGAGTGGGCCACGTTGTGACAGGTGTGGTGCGGTGTCGACCGAAAGGCAAAGACGTTTCTGAATTAATGAGGCCAGGTGATGGAGAAAAGGAGCCCGACTGGAGCCAACACTCTCGCCTGCAGTTTGCTGGAGACCCGGTGTGCTTCTTATTTAAATTACTGCCCTTGATCTCGCTGATCACTAGGCTATAGGCTACTTAATTAAAACTAACAAGCAGCGCATTAACACCCTGCCAGCGCGCTGACACTGTGGTTATATGTGAGCAGCACCCCGGGGAGGCGGCTGCAGGATTCCAGATGCAGGTGAAGCAGACAGTCGATTTAAAATGCCAAGTAGAAAGATGGCAGGTTTGTGCTTCCTGATTGAAAGCGAAGGCATTTCTTACTGTTAGAGGGTGAAGAAGGAGAGTGTGTGGGCATGTGTGTGTGTGTGTGTGCCTCAGAATAAAGGCAACATACCCACCTGGGAAGGCCAGCCTTGAGCTTTATAGACGGGTGCTTTGATCAGAAAGGCCGGTTCATCTTCATCTTCTCGCGGACGTCGTCACCGGATGCCTATGATGCCGTGCGCCGGCTTCTCTGAGGAGACAGAAAGGAAATAAGGTGGAAGGGAAAGTGTAACGGGTGAGCCAAGGTGTGTCGGTTTTACTGTGCTTTAAAAGCCCTTAAAGGAACAGTTCACATAAGAACGAAAACCCCACGCCAATGGGAAGTCTGGTGATGTTTCTCAGTCCACAAAACACTCTGGAGCTTTACAGAAAAACAGCTGTGCAGCGTTCGGCTAAACAACTGAAGGAGGTGTGAGCTTGTTTTAAAAATGAGCCTTATGTAAGCCTGTGCGTTAAGGTGCCACGCTGCATAACAACATGATTTCAGCTTTTTAAAAAAGCCTGTAAATAACATCTGCAAATCAGTCTGAGAAACTCGGGGGGGCAGCAGACGATGACTGAGTTTACATTTTTGGGTGAACTGTTCCTTTTTGGGTTTGGATGTCCCGCAGCTTTTACGCTCAGGCTGGTGTGAACCTGTGCATCCACCACGTCATCCACCGCATGCTGACCACGTGACTGTGATGTCAACAGGATGCGTTTTGTGTCATTGTTTTTTTGTTTTCCCAGTCCAACAAACACAGCTTTGCCTCCCAGTGAGTAATAAATAGATAAATAAATAAAAGACATCATTTTTTAAGTAAAGTTTCAAGTGATGTTTCTCTAAACGTCTTCGTCCTCTGCTTACTTCATATGAGCCTAATTAACATTATTTTAAAATAAGTTTGTATCTAACTGTGGACGTCAGTTTCAAGGTGAGATTAAGTCAATAAAAATAAATTTTGCAGCAGGATGGAACAGAAACTTAGCAGTGATGGATGTATATTTAAGTGATATTCAACAATAGTAATAAAATAAATTAATTAAGTTTATTTTTAAACTTCAAATACTTTTAATTTTTATGATTTTTTTTTTAAACTTAAAAAAGTACTTTTCCATTGCGGCACTTTTACTTAACAAAACAATCTGAGTCCTTCTTTCAGGGGTGACTGACTGACCGACGCGTTACTTTTGAGCAAAGTAACGAGTAATCGGACTCCTTCAGAGTAACGAGCCCCTCCGCTGCTTGTGAATGACTTTGTGACGACCTCTGTTGCACACACACACACACACACACACACACACACACACACACACCCCCACCTCATTCGCAGAAAATGGAAATGGCTTAGCACTATCGCCGTTGCCCCGGCAACCATCTGAGTCCCCCATCTCGCGGTGGAGAAATGAGTTCTGAACAGGCTCGAGAGAGGCAGGGATTAAACATGATCCCGCGGACGGACTGTCAGTCAAAAGCGCAACTGTCCGACCTCCTTCCTAAACTCCCCAAACCCAAAAGGTGCGCTTGATTCGGAGCCGTCAGAAACCGAAAGCAAAGCGCGTGATGATGAATCCGGCCTGGCGCTTTTAGGAAGCCATTAAAGCAGGAAACTCTGCTCGTTTTGAAAACAAATCCGTTATCCTGCGGCGGATTTAGTGGTGGTCGTTATATTCCAATGCCAAGAGGCGATGGATTAATTTAATTAGCCTGGTGAAGATTAATGACAATGCAAGGCCTTCAGCAGATAAGGCTGTATGCTGTTTAAAGGGGCTGTGTTATTTTCAGCCATCACCATGTGTGTGTGTGTGTGTGTGTGTGTGTGTTGAATTTGGGAAACTTGATAGCTGAAGTTAAACCCAAATTATTAGAGTGCAGATTTTTTTTTTAATCTTAGGTATGTGTGTGTTTATCTCTGTGGACTGACATCAGTGTGTGTGTGTATCACAACATCAAACTGAAACACACGTGATGTTTTCTATGGGAAATAGAAACTGAAACGCGGGCTCGTGTTTTTCTACGTGATTTTCATGAAGTGGACGCGTGTGTGTGTGTTGCAGAAGCTCAGCGACACACACACACACACAGCGGGCCCGTGCAGGCCTCGTCTCCGTGCGTCACGTTCAGCTTTAACGCCACATGACGTGATGATGAAAAAGCAGCTGTTTAAAATGTTTGCAGACCTTTACAGCTTCGTTTGCTGCATCTGCCAAGTTCAACCAAACGCAGATTTCCCCTCTCAGATCGTCTTGTTTGAATGCTTTTAGGGCTCATAACATGTAAAACAATGCAGCTAATCACACTCTAATAACCGCCTGATTCATCTCGTGAACCCACTCAGACAACAAACACGTGACAGGTTAGCACATCAGCGTGAGCAGATGCTCACATTTCACTTGGTTATTTGGCTCACATCAGGCTGACTTAGAAACGTGAGATGTGCTGCTCTTCCACACGTTTTCTTTCTCGGAAGACGCTCCACTGTTGAAGCACAAACTCCTTTTCCATTTCAACCTGTGAGCCGTCAGGGGGTCCCGAGCCTCAGGTTGGCTCCCACCGGTGCAGGCCATCGCTGACACCTCATCCTGGACTGTTCTGTGTTCTGTGTTCTGTTTGCACTTATGACAGATTCTTTCTCACAGCCTGCACACTTTTAGAAACATCTTTTGTGAGTAACAAACTACACCTGAAAAGATTTCACCAGTGGGCCTGTTTGCATGTAATTTGCCGGGTGTTGCATGTGTGTGTTCAGCTAAGCGTGGGTCAAATGCAGAAGACGAATTCAGTGTGTGTATGTAAAATATATATACTGTCAATAAAGCTGATTCTTCTTCTTCTTCTTCTTCTTCCTCACCTCACTTCATTTTACTGTACTGGATGCCACATTATTTATGCCTCAGGCTGGGCTCTAAGGTCAGCCAGTAGCTCTGCAAACTCCAGACTTCACCTTAAAAACGAAAGTTCAGTTCTCTTTCTTTTCAAAGAAATCTCACTCATACGTGCCTGATGTCTCTTTTCAGTATTAATGACAACAGCTAAAATCCACAGTATGAAAATAAAGAATGGCTTCCCTGGAAATCCCTGCCTGCACTTGGAGGAGTAATCAGATTACAGTAACGCGGTGCTGGTGCCAGGCTGGCAGAGGCTGCTCACAGAGCGAGACCCCATGCAATGTGATATTTGCCTCTTTTGACAGCCATTTGAAGGGGATCTGGAGAACCCGATAGCCGGGGACTTACACCCCTCCAAAGGCTTCGGGACACTTTAGCCCGGCTCGGCTCGGCCCCGCCGCGCCAGTGAGTCGCCAGGCGGGGTGTAAACGTTAAATGTTAGCTATTTGTTCCGTGGATTGCGAGGGAAAATCAAGCCAGTCTTTCATTCATTTTTTTTGGAAACCCTCCTCCCACTCGGCTGCCCTCCTCCTCCTCCTCCTCCTCCTCCTCCTCCTCCTCAGCTTTCTTTCTTTTTTTTTTTCCAGACTCCACAAACAGTCATTGACTCAAGCGGCTTAGGGAGTCTCCTAATAACGAATTAAAAGCAAGGGAGAAGTTTAGAGAGTGAGAAGAGGAAGGGAAAGGGAAATATTTTGTAATTGCTGAGACTGTACAGACAAAAGGCGGTTATCTGCTACCGCGGCGGTTCCTTATCACTGGATAAATATTTGTATATCACGGCCGACCGGGGGCTCAGCACACCTCTCTGACGGGTTGTTGTGATTGTTGCAACACAGGTGATCTACACTCAGATAGCTACTGTACGCGTGGAGCTGCGCAGCCGCAGTGCGGGGGTCGAGGCGCCCCTGCAAAGCCATTTTTCAATTATGAGGTTAAAAAAGAGCGCGTGTTTAATAAACGACTGCTCATTAAAGGGAGAGTACATTCCCCTGCAGATAACAGGCAGGCTGCATTGTGCTCATGTCTCCAGGGAGGACTCCTGACTGGATGTTTGTCCCTCAAGTCCCCGGCCTTGCATCTCATTGAGCTCCACATCTCTATCTGCGCTATCTGGGCCGCAGCATCAGCCTGCACATCAGCATCGATATGGTCGATTTCTGCGGCTGACAGAAGCTTTGCTCTCACTGGGTGAATTAAATCTATTTTGGAGAACCCCTTTTTAGCAACAACCAACGTGGTCTGGTTGTTTTGCTTTCATATGAAACCCTCACTGGACTCCCAGTGGCCACCCAGTCCAGGATTATTCTGCTCAGCCAGGAAAGAGAAGGAGGAGGAGGAGGAGAGGGAGGGAGGGCTTGCCTGGATACCCAGCCGCCTGTAAGTGTCCATCCCCGGTTTGTTTGACATGGCAGTGTCCCTGGGTATAAACCCCGATAAACATCTGGTGGCGCTGCCAGGACATTGGAAAATGAGGGATTGGAGGGAGGGGAGGGGAAGGGAGGGAGGGAGGGAGGCGAGACCACAAAATCATAATGAGAAGAAAGATGGGCAGAGAGAAAGAGAGAGAGAGAGAGACAGAGAGAGAGAGAGAGAGGGAGATGCTGATCAGCTAATTACAGCTGCAAATAAAATGCAAATTTATCCTGGCACGGTGAGCCTGCCCAAGTTTAAACACAGCGCCATCCAAACATTCAGAGCCGCGCGGGCGGCGCGCCAGCCACGACTTCCACTCCCACAATCATTAGCCACCAATAATAATAATAATAATAATCATCATCATCATCATCATAACAACAGGGGTATCTTGTGCACATTACATCCTGGTGGCTGTCAGGCTACCAGGCCTCCCACCCTCTTCCTGTACAGAAAAGGAAAGATGGCATAGTTCCCACCAGCAGTGACACCACCACCATGCACACGATGCCACACATCCTCAGTCTAAGTGCTACACCTCCCCACACTGCAGCCGCCTGTTTACGCGCTCCCCGCATCTTATGTAGTGATTAATGATACCTCGCCACCCAAAGATTAATCACGGAAAATTACGCAAAAAAAAAAAAAAAAAGAAATCTTGGAGGTTCTGATGAGAACTGCAGCAGTGGACCAGTAGATCAGGTGGCTCCGGGATGGAGGGTGGTGAGGGTGGTGGTGGTGGTGAAAACGAATTAGCTTCATCGAATCTTTTTAGATGCAAATATTTTGTTATCTCCACTTTGCTGCTCTGTTTTCAGTGTTTATGATTAATTATCTCTTCTTGGTGAAAAATAAATCATGCGAAATTAGGATCTAGCTGACTCCACCGGCGTAAGCAGAGATGGCAGGTCGATGCTGTTAATTTGAGGTTGAAATTGACACACTAATTATAGTGCAGAGTGCTGCTGGAACACTAGCAGGCAAGATTATACCTCTGTGCTTCTATTTTTTCTTTTTTCCTTTTTTTTTATCAGATCCCCCTTATATTTTACCAATTAAAAATCGTAAAGGCATTTCATTGCCCCGGGATATAAAAAAAGCAGCCTCTCTCCTAACATGGCCATCACTTTCCCCCATCAGATTCATTGTGATGTATTAGATGCAATAAATTATCCCATGTAACAAAACATGGCGAGCTGAAAGGCTGATAATCTGCAGAGGGGAGATAAGGATTCATTATTCCAAATCATTATGAATCCAGCGTTGGCTGTGACTTCTTTCTTAATCAGCTTCTGTGATCCTGGATACGTGAAGGGAGCAGATAAGAGCAGAGTCGTTTATAATTCTCCCCACCTCGGCCTAATATTTTAAAATAAAATCGCAGGGAGAAGCCGCCGTAAACACACACACACACACACACACACACACACTGGCTTAACGTTTGGAGGGTGCACAGGATGAGAATAATAAAACACATTGAGAAAAATAAATAAGTAAATAGATAATGCGTGGCCCATACATTTTTGGAGGTGTTTTGTCTCAAATTAAGGTCATCTTATTCGACATTTACAGCGAAGAATCATGTAGGCAGGGAGAAAAGGGGAGATATATACTGCAGCGTTTATTTCACATTTGGAGTGGGAAGTGTCTAATAAAATTTAGGCTGCACCAGGAGGCTATAAAAGCGGGTGACCGTAAATGATTTACTCCGTTTTATGCACTAAACGGGGCAGAAAAGCCGCGGCGCAGGGGCGGGCTGCAGATAAAGCGCAGCTCCACTGGATGCTTTGCAGCTGCACAGTTTGGGCATTTAATAAAAAAAAATAAATAAGCAAAATTAACTCTTAAAAGGTGAGCCGCATGTGATTAAAATAATAATGATAATAATATGACGTTAGGGCTCGTGCTTCCGTCTGCTGCTGAGGCGCTAACCCTCAGCTGGCTGGATGGAGGCCGGTGTGCGCAGGCTCCGCTCGCTGTTCCGGCCCGCCGTACCGGAGGGTTTGTGCTTAGCTGTTGTCAGCCTCTGCTGTCACGCGGGAGCTCGCGTCAAATTCTACATTAATCACGCGATTTCACGGCGGCGGCGGCGGCAGCGGCGGCGACGCACGAGGGGAGAAAAGAGCGCAGCGTGACTTTGGAACTCGAGCATCGCACGCTCGCGCTCGACACTGGATACCCGGATAGCCGTTAACGTGACACTGTGTGGCCTTTAAAGGTAGCGGCATCCAGGCCGTTTACAATTAATTAAGGGCCGACTCCGCCACGTGCAGCCACACCCTCCTCTTCCTCCAAAAAAAGGAAACGCACATCGTTTTACATCCCTCTGAATATTAACATGTATGTCCCCCCCTCCTCGTTTAATTCTAATTCAGACTGAACAGGACAAAATTGATTCTCGTTATTTTCCTCCCAATTAATCTTTTCATTACACCTATAATATGCTTTAATTATCTGCCTCATAAATGCTGCTCTACTCGTTGTTTTTCATTAGCTTCTATCAAAGACATCAGCGTGCGCATTCATCACATTAACTTCACCTTTACGTTGAAATCGACGAGCTAATAATTCCCAAAATAAGCGCTTTATTTACGTCAAAAAGCAGATTAATAAATCATTACTATCTGGATGTGTTATTTCGTAATTCTATTTAGATATTGAAACACTAATTCCATAAATGAAAAGCTCCGCTTACCCTGCGTGGAAACACTGAATTATTCATTGGTTTAAAAAGACACATTTGGCTGCAGTCTCTTTCGTAAGTTTATACGACGAGGTTTGCGCCAATTATCTTTTATTTATTACCTTAATTGAATTCCTTCCCCAAAGATAGATTTGGGTGTGATCAGTTTACATTCTCCTTCGAAGAGTCAAGGCGCAACATGAGAGACACGAAGCCTCCAGCATCCTCCCTCCTTCCTCTCCTCTCCTCTCCTCTCCTCTGCTGTCCTCTCCTTTCCTTTCCTATCCTCTCCTCCTCAGTGCATTTCACAGAGGGAAGGATCGGATTTGCTTGGTGCTCCTTTCAATGAACCATGGTGTCAGTAAAGCAGGCTGGTAGGCCCCGGTATGCGGTTGGATGTATATACGGGATCTTTGCCATTTTCCCAGCATCCGCAGAACAAACCCACGAGGCCAGGATGCACCTGCGATCAGGTGACCATTAGGTGATCACGGGGAGATTTCGGATTGGTTTAGCTGTGATTGCGGTGGAGTTTGGCGCTGATGAGACACCAAGCAGCTGTACAGCAGAGCAGAGGACAGACTCCTCTTCCAACACAAAAGGAGGTGCAGCCCTTCGCGCGAGTCACACGGAGGAAACAACACACTCACACAACATACTGAATCTCATCACAACGTCCACATTTCGAGCCCTGAAACTGATTTTTAAACATGTAAAAACGAAAAAAAAAAGTATGCCCTACATGTACTGCCAACTAATGATTTTATCACAGCCCTTTACCTTTTCATTTATTAAAACAACCACAGTAATATATTTGGGATTAAAGAAAAATACAAATAAACGACTGACTTCCGTTGTAACTTCTTCTTTTTTTAAATATTATTATTTGATCCAGTCGGTTTCTATTGCTATTAATTGAGTTTCTGTTCCTCCAGCTCGCGATGCCTTCAGACCCGGAAGAGCAGCCGGCGCACAGTGCACTAAGTGCGTTAAAAGAGGCCGCCTTTGGTTGGCGGCCATGCGCGCGTGCAGCTTGCCCGGTAGCCTGTGTGCTCGCGTGTTTCTCCTCGCGATGTGTTACATGATGATGATGATGATGATGATGATGATGATGATGATGATGATGGTGGTGGTGATGATGATGATGTGACTCCGGGACCGAGGGCGCGCGCGCACCACCACCACCACCGCCGCCACCAGCAGCAGCAGCAGCAGCGGCAGCAGAGTGTGTGTGAGTGTGTGTGTGTGAATGTGTGTGTGTTTTTTTCCCTTCCCCGTCCACGGCTCACACTCTCGCCCTCTCTTTCTTTCTCTCTCTCTCGCTCTCTCTCTCTCTCTCTCTCTAAATGCCATCGGCGCTTCCATCTCTATGTCACTCTTTCTTCACATCTGCGGGAAAAAAAGCCTCCATCCGTCCAGCGTCCACCGCAGGTCAGTAAATATTTAGATTTGCTCTGAAGCATCCTAAATGCTGTGTCCAATGGGCTGCCTCTTCCCTCAGCGGCTCCGTGGAGCCTATGAGAGGCTCGCTGATGTTGTATGAATGATGGGAAACTTTTGTGAAGGGCTTTGCGCGTTTCCTTAAATGAAAATAAACGAGTTAAAAAAGGAGGTTAAAGGAGGGGGACGCAGCACATTTGCCGGAATTCATTCAAACCAGGGAGGAAGCTGTCGGTTTCACCTTCGTGTCTCACAACGGCTGTGTGCACTTGCTGTAGTGTTGATAATACTGGCCAGAACATCCATAACGACCGCCATTGTTAGCTTTAACGTCGCTCTGAGCTGCTGTGTTGCTCGTCAAGCCGAACACGAGCTAATAATTAGCGACGCCTTGTGCCAAGCTCGACTTGGGATTGATATGTTAAAGGACAAACGCCACAGCCAGCTGCATTCCGTGAGCCACATATTTAGCCACGTATATCAAAAAGCTGCCCCCCGAAATAGCGCAGATGAGGGGTTTTAACGAGCTATTACCTACCGCTCAGGTTGGTGGGAGAGGCTGAATCAAACACAGTCCGTGAAATTGATCTGATTACCTTGCCGGCGGGTCATAAAACAGGGAGCTGGGCTCGCTGAGGCTGCGTTTCTCTGTTCCCCTCCACTCCTTATTAGTTCTCTCCATCTCGTCTTTGGTCGATAGTGCTGATATGGCGCAGAGAGAGGCGCTGCTGGAATGAATCGGATGCCAAATTGAGGGCATCACACGCGCACAGTCAGGGGCCACGACGAGCAGAGCGCGAGACGAGTCCTCGCGCACACGGCTCTTTTGTTTTTGTGCAGTTTTCTTTTTTTGTTTTTTGTTTGTTTTTTCCTGCTTTGCCAAAAAAAAAAATAGCCAGGCTGCTCACTTTGGTTCGGATTAAATCTGGTGGTGTTCTTAAACGTCACAGAATCTTTTTTAAACGGGGTGAAAGAGAAGGGAGCCCGCGCCGGCCTCGAGCCCGACAAAGAGGGACAGCAGGTACTGTGGTTTCATCTGAATGTCGTGCTGAGATGTGCTCCACGCGCAGACTTTTTGTGCGCTGTGGATTAATTGTGAGATTAAATTAAAACTGGCTTTGCTCACACTCGCCGTGGTGGCAGCGCGTTTAGGAGCAGGCAGAAGAGGCAGAAATGTGGCTGTGCTGCGTGTGGTGGGGACGCGCAGGCTGAGAGGTGAAAAGGCCCCGTGCGTTAAATGAACGATTACATCAGCGCGTCTGGCGAGAGGCGATAAACACACAAGATACGCATCACAAGTCACTGCGACCATTTTCTGGCTTTTCTTCTCTTCTCTTTTGTTAGGTTTTTTCGTTGGGAGGAATGACAGAAAGTAAAAAGAGCTGCATGTTTTTCCGTTTTGTTTTCCACTCGAAGAAAAGAGGATTTATCCCACAGCTTTTGTTCTCATTTTAAACATTCTAGGAAATCCACTTCTGTTTTTCAAGTTTCAGCGCGCCCGACGTGCAGAATCTGACGCCCTCGTTTTGTTCTAAGAAGCCGAGTCGGTTCACATGCTGACAGAATTGCAATTTTTTTTCTTGAAAAGACCAGAAAGGTAACGAATGACTCACAGAGTACGAAGTGTAACATACAGACTACCTGCGGTGACATGCCGGTTTCAAAATGCATAAATGACCAGTAAAATATACCCGAATTACAAATCAGTTGCGACGGGCATCTTCATTGTTATATCAGGCAACATGTGCTGCGCCTGCACGCTCCCTTCATTTTTTATTTTTATAGGACATTTATTTTTATAAAACCTGTGTGTGTGTGTTTACCCTCCTTAAATTGTATTTTTTCGTCTTGTGTTTTTTTTGTAATTTTGTACATTTTTATTTTGTTATTGTTAGCGAAGGCTGAACAGCTCATTAGTCACGGCTATTTCAGACAGTTTATGCTGAGAGTGAAAGTAAAATATTTGACATTATGGAGTCAGATAAGAAAGCTTTGGATGGGCAGGCCTTGATGAATGGGAGTAAACACACTCACACACACACTCACACACACGCACGTTTTTATTATTAACAGTATCTGCTCTGGTTTCTAATGAGCTTCTATTGAAAATACGAACACCAGAAATGACGACGGTTAATATTATAATTATTATTATAGTGGTAGGCTCGTGGTGTTGGATTACTGTTGTAAAGCATTTTTATTATTGTGTGCTCTCATCTCCCTGATGTCTGATTAATCAGCTGACGGAAGGAAATTATTATTTATGAGGAAAAACAATGATTATAATTGATGATGAGGTCATACACAGGAAGTCGAGGGACAAAGTATACACACACACACACGTTATCTCAAACATTTCATCCCCCACACTGGCAATGGAATAATCCGTTCGTGTCTTAAATTCTCAGCCGTAGTGCAGAAAAAGAAAGTGTGATTTTAATCAGAGCTGGCTGACATAATCAGAAATTATCTGCCATCAAAAGGTCGGACTGCCCCCCCCCCCTCCACACACACACACACACACACACACCTCCTCCTGATTTTTATGACACCACCTTTACGCACCGCCGTTTTGAGGCCCTGCTGACTTTCACAACAAAACGGTTCTCGCTCTGGACTCTCGCGCTGGGGGAGAGAAATAGATCCACAGCCACCACTTCACTCCCTCCGCGGCGACAGATTGGGATTATAAATGACAACTTTTTAAGGGGAGCCAGTCTTATTCCGTGCTGAATAAGCTGCGGCGTTATTGACACCGAGGCTTGGGAATCAAGTCATGGGATGGCTTCCATGTCCAATTCTCTAAGCTTCGATACATCCAGTCAAGAAACAAAAAAGCATAATCGGGATTTTAGGCTACATTTACCGTCATGTGTTGCCTCTGAGCACCTATAACGGGTACTTTGTGGATAATGGCTCCGCGATACTTTTCAAGAGGATAATTACACGAGTCCGCTGACAGCTTGACAAAGGCAGCTACAGCAGTTTGTATCCAAGTTCAGTCTCAGGTTTGCCTGAGTGAGAAACGCTCTGTCTCGCTCTCTCTCCAGGTAGGGCTCTCCTGGAGAGGAAAAACACGACGCTTTGCCAAGTCTCTCTCTCAGTCTGCGCTCCCACGGCTGAGAACAACCTCCATATCAAAGAACCGGGCGGGGGGGGGGGGGGGGTAAATAGAGAATTAGACGAATGAGCACTAATGGAGTCATCACCTGAGCGCGTGGCCTTGGAGGTTCACACCTTTAAACAAAACTTAACAGCTAAAGTCTTTAACTAACCGATTGTTCTGTTATTGATCACTGATGGTGGCCTGCATTTCAGCCGTGTGTTTTCCTACCACTCACCCCCCCCCCCCCAGTTTAAAACCGACCCCACCTGACATTAGATCGCCTCACAGGATAATGTTGATACCTACTTGGTGCAGGGGCGTGCGCGCTCCCGCTGCGCGCCGTGAGAGGGTTCACTTCCTGACTGTTTACACCGCGGTGACGTCACATCCAGTGGCGTCGCCGAGGCTGCCCCCGCCACACACACACGCACACTACTCTACTATTACACACTGCCAATCTGAGAGTATAGGAGGAAGCCAAGCGGAGCTTTTGGACATGAAATCCATCCTCGAGGAGCAGCCCCCCCCCCATCCTGCCGAGCACTGGAGTGAATATAACTCTGCAAACACACGCCGGTGTCACACTCATCACACAGGGTGAATTCCTCTCTGATTGGGAGCTAAAGGGGCTGGCCTTTAAATTATCTTTCCTCATTCGTTCAACTTGGAGAAAAGGAAGAAGAAGAGCGCGGCGGGGCGATTCACTCCCCGCGTGCGCTATCGTGTTGCATTTAATGCACAGTTTTGAATAAATGATGAGCCATCGTTGCTTGTCTGTTTGACTTTCTGCACAGATACCGACGAGATGACTGACAGCCAGTAACAGGCTGCATTAGGGTGTTTATTTATTTAGGTATTTTATGTTATTTTATTTTTGGAGGCTCTCAGCTCAGCCTCCCAGGCGTCCTTGTACGTGCCTGCCTGCTCTGCTGCGGGGAGCTCGGCTCAGTTCGGATGTGCCATTAGAATAACGTGCCTGTCACCGCGAGAGGACGCACTGTCACAATTTTAAGAGCCTACATGTCCCACAACCTGCCACTGGCCCAGAGCAACAGGCGCTGCTGCAGCCTGCCCTCAGCAGACAAACTGCACCGCGCTGCTGGAAAAAGAGCCTGGAACGAGACCAGGACGTGCCTGTGATCTCCAGTCACTTTACCTTTCATTTGTTTGCTCTGATGCTTTAACGAGGTCTTGATGTTTTTTTTTTTTTTTTTTTTTTGCAATTGTTTGTTTTTCTATTGACAGCCTATTTATGTACAGGTTAGTGACTTGTGGATTAATTTCAGTGACCATAATAAGATAAATTTGGCACGAAGCTACGCTCTCATGCAAAACACAGTGTTAAGTTTTATTGGGCCTACTGGAGAAAAAAACAATCCACGTTTTACTGACATCTTTTCTGACAAGGTCATTGAAAAAAAAAATCTTGCTGCACTTCTGCATCTCTCCTGGCCCACGTTATATTCAATTAGGGCAGGCCCCTCCCCTTAACTGATGACACTGACAGACCCTCCTTAAGTTGCGTCGCGCCACAGCTGTCTGCAAGCATTGAGCTGCCTGGCGCCATCCTGAAAGAATGCCTTCACTGTAAAAAAAAAAAAAAGGGAGCAGGAGAGAGAGAGAGAGAGAGAGAGAGAGAGAGAGGTAGAGCAAGGGTGAGTGAGTAAGAGCCACACAGACGAGAGGGAGAAGAGAGGGGAGCGGAGTTAATGGAGAGGGCTACAACTGCGCACAAACACAGATTTGATCAGTGAGTTTAACTTGCTGGTGCTGGTCAGTGTGCAGTGAAGCCACTGCAAACAAGCCCCGCGCCCGCACAGACCTCCGCTACTTGTTGAGCTGGGCTGAAAGCACTGACATTTTTTTTCTCTCTCTGAGAGGAAGAACTTCAGCAGCTCAGCGTGGGACTGGATTCCATTTTGGACGTATTTATATGTCAACACCTTTGTTGCATTTGTAATGTGGGGTATGTTTCGGCTGTAAATATCTCTTCGTTTCTCTGTCTCTAACTCTCGGGTAAATTCCCCAAAGCGTGAGCCTCCTGCCTTGTTGTAGTCGTGCTGCATGTGAACAAATTTGAGCAAATTAGACAATAAATTGTCCTCTCTGTCTGCAGGTGATCGGAAGCGAGCGCGGAACCTGTGGATTTAACTAAAAACGGATTTGGGACTGACTATTTCTTATCTTGTGACTTGTGCCGGTTTGCTTCGGCGTGCATGAACACTGACTAAAGAAAAAGAGAGCGAGAGGCCAAGGCAATGGAAGTAAGTGCGGATCAGCCACGATGGATGAGCCATCATCCCGCGGTGTTGAACGAGCAGCATCCCGGCTCACATCACCCGGGCCTCGGCCACTCATACATGGACCCTTCGCAGTATCCCCTCGCTGACGATGTGGATGTACTCTTTAATATCGATGGACAGGGGAACCACGTCTCTCCATACTATGGAAACTCTGTCCGAGCCGTCCAGAGGTACCCTCCTCCTCCACACAGTAAGTAAACGGCCTGTTTGGGCCTTTTATTTAATAATGTGCGCGTTATCCTGTTTGGATCTGCGGGCGTAATTCATCCCTGCAGCCAATACTCAATTACTGTCACCGTGTTTGGAATTATTTGTTTTATCTGACGGTGATCCAGACCAGGTTTCGGTTTTGGCCTGAGTTGACTTCGTCTTAAAAAACCCGAGAGCTTAAGTGTAGTGAAACCACGCTGTAAATACGTATGGTTTACCTCCAGTTTGTTCTTTGGTTTCTGTCTACCGCTCGTATCAGCTTATTCCCGTCTGAGCCTCGCAAATAGAAAAATGACTCAGCTGACTCAGATGTCAGAGAAGTTTTCTCAAAAGCTCGTGCGTAATTTGTTCTGGATCAATCGAGTGTTTAGTTACGGATTTAAACAAATAGATGTGTTGGCACAGGACTCACTCACACACACGCACACACACACACACACACACCTGGAATATTTTGCCCAGTGGCCCGTTTTCACTTCTGAACGCACACACAGTATTTATCTTTATTCTAACAAGCTATTCATCAGCTCAGGGCCATTCTGGAGTTCCCTGTTTCGCAGCCTTTAACTTCCTCAGCAGTCAATCACGCTGCCGTTTCTTCTGAGGCTTCAAGTGTTCGGTTTGTGGCATCAAGGCCTGCTCAGTGGAAAGAAAAGCTTAAAATTCAGCTTGTGCGCGGCCACACGAAACTCGACTTTTTCCCTACGCAGTAACCGAACCTCTACACGAAGGCAACATAAATCAGGGATGCGTGCTTTGTGTCAAAGTTTTAGGAGAAGAAATGTCACTTTAACTGGGTAAATCAGTGCGTAAAAGTGTGTCCAGAAGCTCGACTCTTTCTCCTGTCAATGAATGAGTTTTTATTCGTTGTTGTTGTTACAGACTGAGGTCAGCTTGTGATGTTTTCTCGTGTTTGTGTGCTGCCCCAGGTAGCCAGGTGTGCCGTCCCTCATTACTGCACGGCTCTCTGCCCTGGCTGGAGGGGAGCAAAGGCATCGCCCCGCACCACAGCACTTCTCCCTGGAACCTGAGCCCCTTCCCCAAGAACCCCCTGCACCACGGCTCCCCGGCCAGCCTGTCCGTCTACCCCCCGGCCTCCTCCTCCTCTCTGTCCACCGGTCACTCCAGTCCGCACCTCTTCACGTTTCCCCCGACCCCACCGAAAGACGTATCCCCGGACCCCGGCATATCCACGCCGGGCTCCAGCAGCTCCGGGCGGCAGGAGGATAAAGAGTGCATAAAGTACCAGGTGACCCTGGCCGAGAGTATGAAACTGGAGTCAGCTCACAGCCGGAGCGTGGCATCAATCGGAGCAGGGTCATCCTCTGCCCACCACCCCATCGCCACATACCCACCCTATGTCCCTGAATACGGCCCAGGCCTCTTCCCACCAAGTAGCCTGATAGGTGGGTCACCTTCTAGTTATGGTTCCAAAACAAGACCAAAATCAAGGTCCTGTTCAGGTAGGCGTGCGCTTTATTACATTCCCTTTTGATCTAACATTATTCCCCAGATTTGCAGCCTTAATGATCAGCCATCTTTAATAATGATGATAATAATAATAATGATGATGATAATAATAATAATAATAAAATGCCCATGAGCAGCTCAGTCACCACATGGACGAGCTGCGCTTTAGGGGCTAAAGGCCACACGGGTCAGCCTGAGTTCCAGACATCAGAATGACTCAAAGCTCTTTCTTTCATCACCTGACAATAATAATAATAATAATAATAATAATAATTCTTACAACAATAATAATAATGATAATAATAATAATACATTTACGTTAAAATTAAATTAAAAAAAAATCTAAAATATCTTACATGTATCTCATGAAAAAAGCTAAATTTAATTGTTGAGAATAATAATAATAATTTAAAAAAAATATTTATATCAATCAGAAACAAAACTCAAAAAATCCCAGAATTTATTGGATATTTTCACCTCCAACAAAATTAAATCATCCTGACGGGTTCAGAGTTGAACGCTTTGATTAATTGAGTTCATTTTTCCCCCTCATCTTCCTCTCCACTAAAACACAGAGAGAGACGGGGGGGAAGCCAGCTCTCTGGGCTGTGTCGCCCCGTTTATATGTTTAAGATAATCCCATTACTGTCAGACCAGTGCGCGCCACAGTTGCATTGTTTACCCAGCGGTGAAGCGCCGGATGCTGCGTGTTCATTCACAGGGAAGAAAAGCGGGTGAACCGCCGCCGTGGCAGAGTGCACGAACCCGCCAGGGAGGGGAGGGAGGGACGGAGGGAGTGAGGGGAGACGTTTCCAAATTGTCAGGATGGTGGTGGGGGGGGGTAATTATTTTAAAGGTTATTGCAGCGCAGCTGAAAAGCAGTTTTCTGTAATGAGATTAATATCAGCAGCTTTGATGGGAGTATAGAAAACAGTGGATTAGTTGATGCATATCATCGGGATTATTCAGCATCATACACTGGGCCATTTATGCAAAATAAAGATTTTAATTCGAGGATAATGTGAGATAATGTGCATTTAAAGATATTTCCAGATCTGAAGAGTATCTCCCCCTTTATTTAAAAATAATAATCAATTCAGCGTGTGTGCGGCGGGTAAACTTCATATTTCAGAGCAAAGCGTTCAGCATTTCTCTAAAATCCAAACACAATTTGTGCAAAATGCGAGGCCTGTTTTTTTTCTTCTTCTTTCTTTTTTCTCGTGTGAAATGCATCGGATCGACTCAGTTCCTGTCTGATTTCAGCAGCTGCAGCAGCGCTCGTCTCTTGACAAAAAAGAAAGACAGAAAAAGAGAAAGCAGGGTGTAAGAAACACACTTGTCCAGGTGTCTGTCACATCTAAAAGCGGCGTGCACGACCCGGACTGACGCGTCTCTCTCCGTCAACAAGTCGGCCTGTGTGTGTGTGTGTGTCTCTCTGTGTTTTTTGCAACTCAGAAAAGAAAAAAGGGGAAGTGCGGCTGCATAAAAATGCAAAAAGGCTCTCAGCGTTGCACAAAAGCTCCGTGCGAGTCTCTGCTTTCAAATAATGTGAGTGCTGCTCCCTTGTTTCAGTTTCAGGCCCCTCCACGCTGCAGTCACGGTGTTAGTGCGCGTCTCACCTGTCGGTGTCAGTAGAGAAATGCCAGTCAGCCTGCACACACACCTCAGTCATCTGAAAACAAAGGACACGACCTCTCACATCGCCCGTTATTCTTATTATTAGTATTATTATTATCATTGTTATTATTATTATTATTTAAAGGAGGGATTGGCTGATGAGAGAAAGAAAAAAGACCTGTTTTGTTTTAATTAGATTTTTTTTAAATAAAATTGTCACGGACCAAAGTGCATTTTGCTTAGTGTTCAGGGACACGCAGCTTAAAGATTTGGTGGTTTTATTAAAATGATTTCTGCCTTATGGACCTTAACACAACTGCTGTGTTCACTTGCTGTGTGTGTGTGTGTGTGTGTGTGTGTGTGTGTGTGTGTGTGTGTTATAACTAACATAAACGCTGCAGTAAAACTCACATTTGTAATAGTAATAATTATTATCTGATTATTATTGCATATTTCCTCTCTAACATTTTCTTTTCCCAGCCTATGAATGTATTTAGAGTTATTTAAAATATTTTCAAGCACCTACTGACCGGACGCTGTCTCCATCTCTTCTGTGTGTGCGCGCGTGCGTGTACGTGTGTGTGTGCGCGTGTGTGCTGGCTCTTGCAGAGGGTAGAGAGTGTGTGAACTGCGGGGCCACGTCGACTCCGCTGTGGAGGCGGGACGGTACGGGTCACTATCTGTGTAACGCCTGCGGACTCTATCACAAGATGAACGGGCAGAATCGCCCTCTCATCAAGCCCAAGCGGCGGCTGGTACGTCTCCACCACGTTTTCTCTGTTGATGACATTTCCGTCTCTCTCTCTGTTTTTTCCCCTATCCAGGAAGAAGTAGGCCTATTAGCTGCAGGAAATTGACTCGACAAGTGCAGGTCTCTGTTTTCAGATACTACCATAGAAAAACTGCACAGTCTTTTTTTTTTTTTTTTTTTTTTTCCAAAATGTAATTGTCATTGATTTACATTGATGTACGTTTTTTTTGGAGATGCTTTGCCTCCATGACAGAGAAAACTGCCTCCACTGCTGCAGTGTGGCTGCAGGCCTGCATTCAGCGAGCTCAGTCATGTGAAAATTATTTTGAGGTTTTAGAATTTAGGGCTCGTTTGAGCTGTTGTTAGGCTTACGTTTTTGCGTCTGCTTCAGGTGGAGCATTTTTTTTTTTTTTTGCAGTTATTTCAGGGAAAACCCCTCTCATCAGAGCTGCATCTCTTATGAGCTTTAGAGGAGTTCCCCTCTGTCTTCTTACGAAAGACAAAAAGAAAAAATCTTTCGAGGCAAAGATGGCCGTCCAGCAGTCCCGCTCTGCGCGGACCTCTTCTCTCCTCCACCTCGCCTCTCTAATGTGAAAAGCCGACTTCCCAGGGAAAGGGCTGCCGGATGTCTGAGCAGCGCTGATAAGTCGCTTTTAACAACACAGCCCCGCTTCCCCAGTCAAAACATAAAGGCTGCGGGGTCCGAGCCAGGCCAGCACACAGTCACGACTTGAGATTTGTTTGGTGTCAGAATCTCTGCTCAGAGGATGGCCAGGCTTTGGGCTGCGCTGGACTTCTAATTTATGGAGTGGGAAAAGATCAGGAGAAAAATCACTCCCCAAAAAATTTATTTGGAGGTCCAAGAGGTGACAGCAGAGAAGAGGATTCATGAGCGGCCAATCGGATCATTTGTGATCCAGTAAAAATACTGTCAGTGTTTCAGAGCTCACGTTTAACGGAACGGAAAACCCTGACAGCGTTGGCGTAATTTAGGAAAAATAAAAGAGTAAAAAAACAAAAACCAAAAACCAGACGGTGATAGTAAAGCAGAGGTTTTAGTCAGATTTAATAGGCACATCACGCTTGGACTTAATGGACACAATAAGATTTATTCGTCCAACCTGATTGGCTATTCACAGCACACAGCAGCAGGGGTTATTAGGCCACCACGTGTGTATAATTGGAAATCCCTCCGTGAGATAATGTAGTTCTTTACGTTAGCGTGTCCTCTGCGGTCACCTGCCTATTGATTGTTTTTAGAGATTATAACATCAATGTCAAAGCCCATTGCAGCAGAGCTGGGCTGCCAGACAGACAGGCAGGCAGACAGACAGACAGACAGACAGACAGCTAAATCCATGGGAAGACGTGACTTTCACTGCGTCAGGATGGAGTGACGCTTTCACTCTGTCAGTGGCCTGCAGCGAAGCCAAAAATATCCGCGTCTTCTTCTTCCTCTTCTTCTTCTTCTTTTCTCTTCTTTTTTAAAAATCACGCTTTTAATTGGCGCGCAGCTGTTGCCACGTGGTTCATCTCACTGCTTCGTGTGTTCATGTTTTCTGTCCATGTTTATTTAAAAGAAAAAAAAGATGTCAGCCAAGCAGCTACAGTGCGTGTGTTTCAGGGTTGTGAACTCGTCCAGGCCTCTTTTTTGTTCTTTCAGTTTTCTTCAGGTCGACATTTAAAACAAGCCTCCGTGGCACAAACACGCACTTTAAGGGCAGGGGGGGTTTAATCAGATTTAATAGCTCTCCCATTTCAATGCTCTGCTTTTATGTCTTCTGTAAATATTTATTCTCCAGGAGGTATGTGCTCTGTGACGCTATTTTTAGCCCGGAGTGAAAGCAGCTCTGTTTTTGGTATTTCTGTCTTTATTTTAAACTATTTTCAGCCTGCACTTAATGCATAAAAAAATTAATTCCTACGGGTGCACGCTGAGAGTGTGTATACAGTCGGCGGGTTTTAATGGCTTCACACACTGCGCATGAGTGAAAACGAAGAATGTATTTAATCTGCTGTGAGAGAAAATAAAAATCGTATTTTCTTGGGATGTCGTGGGCCACTATTCCAGAAGCCATGCACACAGGGCTGCTACAATCACACAATAAAAGGCCAAATTTGCCCTGATGAGTATTTATACCCCGCACTTTTCCTTAGAGGAGCCCTGAAGGCGCGAAAGATGTTGTCTAAGTTCCTGAATGCCATAAACAAAGCGCCAAAAAAGAATCACGATCCAGCAAGCCCCGCATCTCGCAGTTCAATCTGTCAGAATAAGCCTCCATGTTGACTGGGTTATTACGTGGTCATGTGACGTGTTTTTTTCTTGGCCTTTTCTGTGTTGTCGTACAGTCCGCAGCCAGGCGGGCAGGGACGTCATGTGCAAACTGTCAAACGACAACGACGACGCTGTGGCGGAGGAACGCCAACGGGGACCCGGTGTGCAACGCCTGCGGCCTCTACTTTAAACTGCACAATGTAAGTAATAAACCTTCATAGGACATCTTACTAAGCCATCACAGCTTCTCCTGAATATTTATCCCTTTAGCTCCATCTTCCTCTCGGTTTCTTTCCCAGCACGTCCTGCTGGGCACCTTTCCCTCCTCCTCCTCCTCCTCCTCCTCCTCCTCTTCCTCCTGTGAATATTTTATCTGACTCGTCCCTGCAGAGACTTTCCGGGCCACGGCGATAACAAATACTGTAGAATTAATATGATTTATTGGCAGTAAGTGCGAATCTAAAATGTATAAGACCGAGGTGAACTAAGCCCGCAGCCGCCTTGCTTTTGAATATTAAAGAAGTGGGGGCTTAATTAAAATTCGATTAATTTCCAGGCCGATTTTTTTCCTCTTATTTCTAGCCTTTTGGTTCCAAGTGCGCCAGGGACTTGGAGCCCCCCAACACAACCCCCCTGACCACCAATCCGACTGATTCGTTTTGGGCTGGTTACAGTGCCTCACCACATCATTTCACATCCTCAATCTGAAAACCTCAGGGACTCGTTTATCTCCCCCCCCTCCCCCTCCTCTCCTGTGCACAAAGCTGTCACTTTTAATCAGACGGCCATTGTAGTTGAAACTAATAATAATAATAATAACCAGGCTAACTGTCCACATGCAGGTGATATTCCTCACACACACACACACACAGACAACAGTCCTGGTGTGTAAAGAGAAGAGTATCCTGCTCTGCTGCCCTGCTTGTCACGCGACTGCCGCTGTTAAATCAGTTTCCCATGTTACTTTTGGCTGATAGTTAAGTCGGTGCAGAAACAGATTCAGACCAAGGTCAAAAAGGACAGGAGGATAAAATTTCCCAGTTAGCTTCTGAACTGGCCCCGACTTTGGTGCAGTTGTGAAATCAGTTTATTTTTGGTAAATCTGTCCTTCTCATCTGGTGTTTTTGGGATTCTGCTTCCCTTTCACACAAATTCCACATTCTTCATGGAGAATGAAGTCCCTGTGCTCCTGCATGTGCTCCTGTACCTCCCAAAACACCTGATGGCCTCAGTCTGTTGTCGCGTAAGCTTCGACTCGGATAAGAAGCTCGTGTAAGGTTGCCACAAACACGAGGCTTTGGTCACGTCTAAAACACAGACCGCTTAAGCAATGAGGGGGTTTACTCACCAAGTGCCTCTGAGCGTGCTCAGCCTTGACACCTCTGTACAGGGAGGAGCTGAGGTTTCAGGTGCTGTTGGGAGAGAGGATGTGAGAGTCGTGCTGTGTATTCTGCGGTGGTCATCAAACCTTTTAGCCCAGCTTTTGTTTGATGTGCCGGGGCGGCGGCAGCGCAGGCCGGAGGCCCAAGGCTTCCTCTGTGAGACAGTACACATCTCAGCATCAAAGAGCACAGGCCCGACCGGCCTTAGGTGGGCGTATGTGTGCCTCAGAGCTGGGAGGAAGGCAGAGAAAGTCACCCAGTATGGAGCCACATCTTAGAGAACGAAACCACATCACTGGGAAGGGTGGGGAGCACAGATCTCCGCCCTCCACTAATCACTGAGGCCACTCTGCTCAAAGAGTCAGTGAAAAATGCCAGTGTCTCAGACAGCGTGCGAGAGAGAGCGCGAGGAAGAAATCCCTGTTCCCATTTCGCCGGGAAGAACCGCTCAGAAAGATCAGGAAGCCAGTCGGCCTCATCCACCTCCCCTCATAATCCTGCCCACAGCCTGAATTCCATCATCCAGCTCTCATTCCCAGCTAAACCTATGCTGGAATATGGCAGCTGGGGCCATTTTGGCCAGCAGACGGCCGTGAGGTGGAGGAGGTGGAGGAGGAGGACGGTGGTGGTGAGGGGGGTCGGGGGTGGGGAGGAGGACTTGGCCGATGCCGCCGGCCGTCATGGCCATGTGTCTCAGTGGTCGGCTGGCTGTGCGTTAGCTGCCAGGCTCTTCTCCGTCTCTGTGCTGCACACACTCTGTCCGTCTTGCCTCCGTCCACCTCCATCTTTCCCTTTTCTCTCTCTCTCTCTCTCTCTCACTTTCTGGCATGGCCACAGACTCAGATACAGTTCAGCTGAAAGGAATCAACATTTAAAGCCACCCCAAAGCACACACACAGCATATAAAAACAGTCCTCTGTCTCAGGATGGGACAGTCAGATTTGCCTTGTAATGGGACTCCATTATGTGACACCCCTCACTCAAGGTTTCTTGTGTTACTTAATGTGCGCCCTGAACCACGACCGTCTCTTTGTTGAAATCCACTTTTTAAGTTTTCTGTTCCGCGTGTGGACACGATGTGATGAGCGCGGCGCGACAAAATACTAATCTGCCATCTTTTCTGTCCCCTTTCGAGAGCAGATTAACCGACCTCTGACCATGAAGAAGGAAGGCATCCAGACCAGGAACAGGAAGATGTCCAGCAAGTCCAAGAAGAGCAAAAAGTCCCAAGACAGCATGGACGACTTCTCCAAGAGCCTGATGGACAAGAGCAGCTCCTTCAGCCCGGCCGCC
This sequence comes from Scatophagus argus, assembly GCF_020382885.2. NCBI lineage: Eukaryota > Metazoa > Chordata > Actinopteri > Scatophagidae > Scatophagus > Scatophagus argus. Next base: position 2,513,528 of record NC_058514.1, on the reverse strand, counting down.
CTGTCCCGCCACATGTCGTCCTTCCCTCCCTTCTCGCACTCCAGCCACATGCTGACCACCCCCACACCCATGCACCCCTCCTCGAGCCTCCCATTCGCCCCCCACCACCCTTCCAGTATGGTCACAGCCATGGGCTAGACGTCCCCCGTGCTGAGCCGCCCCCGAACCCTCGGCCTCGCCACCACCTTATCCCTCGGTACCTCTGCTGACCTGCTTCCATATCCTAAAAGACGAACTGCTCCTCGGCCCGACCTAAGCTCTCCAGTCCCAGCGAGGACGACAGGCTTTAGGCTCCTTTGTCCTCAGTTGTATCTTATTTTTTTATGAAAATCAAAGAGTACCTCTGCGATGTGAATGCTTTGCAGACTTGACTGGACTGTGGTGCACTGACCTCCAGGGGGAAGATTTCTTTTTTTCCTCCAACCATGGAGAGGAAGAACATTTTCTCCCCAAAGCCCCCCGCCACCGCATTGAGGCTGTCCTCCTCGGCTGATCCACACGATAAGGAGCTCCATTTGTGTACAAAAAGCCATTTTTTTTCCACACACGAACTTCACGAAAACAGACATGAAAAAAAACTTTTACAACGCGCTCTCCCTAAAACTTCCAAACCCGCTTCCCTCCACCTTGCACCTGTGTAACAGGAACCCCGCCCCCCCACTCCCCTTCTTCTTCTTCTTCTTCTTCTTCTTCTTGCTGAAGACGAGGAGAGATGGACGTTGAATATATTTGTATAAATTGTATGAAATACAGTACATTTAATGAAGACTTTTTAATTAAGTGAGAAAAAAAAGGAAACATGCCCGTGGGCAGCTAACGACAAGAAGGGTACGAGTCGCAGCAGGTGGGGAGGCTTGCTGCCAGCGGAGTGAGGAGAGGACGCCTCAGAGGAGAGGAAAAAAAGGGAGGAGGAGGAGGAGGTGAGAAGATGAGAGGGGGAGAGAGAGACTTTTGAGAAAGGGCAGGCCTCGGTTTTCGCCTGCGTGAATTGTGTTGCATTAAGTTTGCAGAGAGTCGGCGGCTCTGGCTGCAGGCGTCTCTTCTTCTTTTTCTTTTTCTTTTGGATGTGCTATAGGTCTCGGGCAATTGGTTTGTGTTGACGCACGCACCTACACACACACACACACACACTCACACACACACACACAGACACACACATTTGATCACCTGAAAGACTTTCTTCCTGCCCACAGATTATATGCATTGTGAAAAAAGTTCCTGTATTTGTTATTTGTATGTATAAATCAGAGTACCAAAAATACGAAATAAACAAAGATGTAGAATTATTTCTTTATGTTATGCAGACTGAATGGTTGTAAAAATTTAATAATAATCACTAGTGTAAAATATGACTGCTTTTTTTGTTTCGTAATTTTTTTTCCCCTCTTTGAAAATAATAAACTAGTTTAATCTCTGTTGACATGTTAGCGCTGTGGTCGAGAGCTGTCTCTTCTGTCTCTTTCTGCGCCGTGTGATCTTTGACACATTGCATACACCCTCCTCCCACTCACCTTCCCATCGCAACCACAACTGGCCACACTCCGCCATTTTTCTTTTTTCTTTGCTTTTCTCTCTCTCGTTTTATTCACAGCATTCACAGGAACGGCTCTTAGGGTCAGTTAAGCACAAACAGGAAGAGCAGAAATAAACAGTGGCAATGGAGGAACAAATCAAATGGCAGGGTCAGAGAGGCCAGGCCACACAGACACCGTGGACTGAGGGCGTCTTTGTCTCATCCCGCTGATACATAAATACACACTGAGCGACATGCAACACTGTACGCACGCATCAAACATCCAGCAGGATTCGTCAGGAAACGACAGCATTTCAGGCGTTTGATCAGGCTGCTTTGACAGTTTACATCAGATGAGAAATGCTAAAACTTGAGAAAATGTTGCACAAAATGAATACAGTTACATCTAGACCTAAAAAATGAACCCCCCCCCCCCCCAAAAAAAAAGAGATAAACAATTCAGCCTTTTGCTGTGCAGTATGTGTCACCTCCACTGGTGAGAAACGGGTGGGACTGTGTTGGTTTCAACCACTGAATTCTGGGTAAATACTGTCACATCTTTTTGATAGGACGACCCAGAAGTTTTCTCATGGCAGAATTTACAAAGCCGGCAGATGAGATCCTGCACTGTGTTGGGGTTAGCTGTGTTTTTACTGATGGAGTCAACCAGCATTGAGTCACCAGAGGTGCTGATGGGAAAAGCGTGGAAAGAAAACTTAAGCTTGGCTCAAACTGCAGATGAACTTGATTTTTCAGATTTCCAGCAACTTTGTACTGCTGAAAAGCAATGAAAGAAATCCAAAACTAGATAACAGTTTTGTTTCTGAGGTTGTTCATGCAAACGCCTCAGCAGTCTCCTCTGCACATTCACACACAGAAGAGACCACGCACACGTCTTCACTTTACCTGCTTGATCTGTGTGTTTTAATCACACACTCATTCAGACGTTCAAAGTGCACAGAATGAAAATGAGAATAAAGTGATTCTGGTTTGATTCACAAAACGTGACTTATTCAGGAAGAATAGAAAAATAAAAATGAATCACAGGCCAGGACAGACAAAAAACATTAAAAAACAAATAAATAAATTTAAACAAACTATAAGAATCATGTAAAACAAAGAAGATGTTATGTGTAGGACAGAAAATTATTTCCATGGTGGTCCTGGTAGATTTAACTAAAAGCAACTAAAAGAACTGAGTGCAAGTGATCATAATGTGAACGTGACACTCAGTGAAACATGAAGCGTTTTTACTCTTTAGCAGGTTTTTACCAATGAAAGCCTCAATCAACCTCAGCTAACACAATTAGCCTTTTAGCCTCATGCAGCTACAGATTGTGGCTAAACAACAAGGTGCTGATGTCAAGACATCCAATTAGGGAAGAAACCATCAGACTCGTTAAGTCGATCCACCCTTACACACCATCGTTTGTCGTTGTTGAAATGTGTCCTGTAAGCATCACACACCTCAAACCGGCCCCCCCCCCCCACAAAAAAAAAAAAAATAAATAAAATCACGTGGACTGTCGGGAGCCACATTTCCAATATCGGACTATATTTGCACAAGTGGAATCCCAAATCCGGCGGCTGCGGCGCTCTCTCATGCCTTCCTGCAGAAAAGGCCATACAGAAGTCAGGTATTTGGCGTCATTTGTTTCTGAGCCGCTGTGACCAATCGGGAGATTTGCTCCTGTGTTTTAATAGTGAGGTCAAGGGGGCATGTGGAATGAGGATGGGAATAGTGTGTGTGTGCAGAGGGATTGAGGAGAGCTTTGCCCTGTGGTGGGACCCCATGGCCCCTGGCTGACCTTTTTCCCTCTGGTGTTTGGCTGTGGACGTCTGCCAAGGGTGACTGGATGTGCAGCGAGCGGCTCAGGTGTGGATGAATGCCGACTGACGAACTCTCTGTGATCTCGTCTCCCCTTTCCTCCATCACCATCACCATCATCATCATCATCGTCGTCACAACCCTCTTATTTCTGTCTCCCTGTCTTCCTTGCGTCTGTCTCTCCCCCTTCCTGTGTCTGCCTCTCGTCTTTCAGGTGAGGACGATGACAGATTTGAGGGTGTAATCGGCTCTAAGGAATAGTCCATCTTCATCCAGGCAGCAGCGGCTGTCACCATCAGCAGAGTTCAGGTCAGATTCGGGGTCACCATCATGGGAGACTCTGAATGCTTAAAATGAATTTTTAAAATAACGAGAGGAAAAAAAAGTGCCTCCGTACTAATTCTCCACACCGCTGAAAAATGATCGACATCAAACCACAGGAAGTAGAAACTTGCTTTTACAGGAAGTGTCAGCACCTTCGCTTTGCATTGCGACTGACTTCAAACGGTTCGTCTCCTGGTTTTGGGTGTGTGACAGTTTCCTTTCACATACAAATACAGAGGCTTGCATTAGTAATATTAGCTTGCAGGGCAGACCAACATGTGTGTTGTGGTCGCGTGTGTGTGGGGGGAGCTCGCTGTGTGTTGTGGCTTAATGATTCCTCTCTTGTCCCACACACAAACTCATAAAATATGTCCAGAGATGTCTGTGACAGTCGGCATGTGGTGCAGTACAGAGTTTGTGTCGTGTTGTGCTGACAAAGCGCCTCTCCAATCATCATGTGAGTCAACAAAGACAAGCGGGAGCTGATAGAAACAAGCTCGATTTGACAAACGTTATCATTTATCACGTCCTGTGCACTTTGATATTTATCATTAAAATGTGTTGGTGTGAACGTTTAGCCAAAGTGTTAATGAGGTTGTGTTTGTTCATTTGAACGACACTTCACAACTTCATCAGTCATGACGCGCTAATAAGCAGATGGAGGTTACTTTTGAAAGATAATTTTGTCTGTTTTTGTGGTGTCTAATTGTTTTCTGTTCCTAAATCTAAACCATACTAAAAGGGAAGAAAAATACAATTTTAACATTTTTAAAGCTTCAAAATTCACCGACGTGCCAGTGCATCATTCAAAAACTCTAAATTCTCGTAGAGCACATGCTGCCACATGTGGGACCAAGTCACTGTCCTGCAGATCACAAGTAAGTCTCAAGTCTTGGCACTCGAGTCCCGAGTCAAGTACCATGTGTACCGTGTAAGCAATCTAGAAGTCAGAGTTTACGAGGTGTATCTGAATGCACCATGAGACCGTTGTGCCATCTGTTTGCTTTCTCACCAAGAGGGAGATAAAACTGATGAAGCTACAGATAGCAGCCAGTTAGCTTAGCTTAACATAAAAACTGGAAACAGCTAGCCTGGCTGGGTCCAAGGTCAAAATGTCTGCCACTAATTAACACCTCGTATATATCTGTGCAAAAACCAAAGTCGCTGCACTTGGCCAGAAAATAATCTGATGTATAAACCCCTCCAGAAACAAATTAACTAGCTTTAGGAGCTAAACTGACGGCAGACTGCAGCTTCATATTTAACAGATAGATATGAGAGCGATATCTTCAATCTTATCATCTGACTCAGAGTGTACTTCCCGTTAAGCAACCCTCAACAGCAATAAATAAATAAACAAATAAACAAAAAGCTGCCATCAAATTGAATGTATGTGGAAGTGGTTTTATTATATTAATAATTAAGTGTACGTTTATGCGCCACGGTGAGCTGACAGTGACCTCACTGGAGTCCATGCTATCTTTAATTTCTTCTGATGTCACTTTGATACATATACAACATATAATATACCAAGTATCCTCCTACAAATTAATACAGGATTACTACAGTCTCTTCTGAAAGTAAATGGCTGTTGTTGCTCTTATCCTTTTCCATTGTTTCCAAAGACCTGAAGCCTGAAACATGAGGGATGAGCTGCCACGGCATTGTGGGAGTTCTCTCACTTGTTCGGGACCCCCTCGCCACTCTGAAAAGAGCAGCCTCGCGTTGCATTGTCTCCTTAACAATCGTAAATTTGAACCATAATCTCCCGTCACAACATAGCAGATAAAAGATAATTATCTCTTTTACTGAGGTGCCCTGGGGCTTCTTGGACGGCCTAGCAGACAACGTGCCTAAACCCTCACCCCCCCCACACACACACACTGATGCACACACACTCTCACACAGACTTGCAACAGGCTTGTGAGCCTGCTGCCGCTGTGACGAGAGCCGTCAGCCAGATGAGTCTAAATGTTTATGCGAATATGTGCACATGAACAGACCACATCCAAATCTTCTCTTAAGGCTTTGAATAAACTGATCTGTGCCCGACTGATGCAACAAGGCTGTGAAAAGCACAAAACGCACATGTTTTCGATTCAGATTCTGCTTTGGCAGAGTGTTTAGGAGCTCTGAAGGTGGCACAAAGTTCACAGGTTCACCTTGGGAGCAGCTTCTGGGTGCAAACCTCAGTCTATGAAGGAAAGTGTCAGAGGGAATGAATGACGACCTGAGAGGGCCTGGAAGAGCGTGAGGTGACGTGTTTCAGGGCAACGCCGAGGCGAAGCACGAAGGTTAAACAGAGGGGAGAGGGGAATATCTCGGGAGAATGGATGGCTGTAAGAGTGAAATATGTTGTCACCAGGGGCGGAAAGGGTCCCAAATTATCGTACACATGTAAAAACATAGTTATTAATGTTCACTTTAAGCAAATGTTAACATACTCAAATATACCTGAGTTAAGGCAACCGAGGTACTGGAGAACCAAGAAAGGTTTCGCTGTCTAACAAATAACATTTAAGCTAAGCTAAGCTAAGCTAAGCATCTCCTGGTGGTGGCTTCTTATTTCTTTTTTAACTTTTTGCAAGAAATCACTCAGGTGTAATGTCGAGCTATTCCTTTACATGACAGAGTTACTTTTTAACTGTACCTTGGTATTTTAATTGATTTTCTGAACTTGAGTCTACACTTTGCTGACATGAAAAACTGGAAAACAACACAAAAACAAAAGTCTCTGTTGTGTGGGGGGGTGAGTCAGTCCCCCCCTGCTCCCACATGCTCTGCAGTGTCCTCTGATCGGCCACGTGTAACGGGCAGCTGTCTCTCCCAGCCCCCGGGCCAAACTGAACCTCACCTGTGAAACACGTCTGTGGAAGCATTTGCATGGGCCTTCATCCACAAACTGTCACTGGGGTTTACCCAACGTCGTATGAAGCCTTCACAGTGCGCTTCACAGCGAGCGAACGCACAGCTACAATCACCTGAGCCACGCAGCAACCGACTGATAGCTGACTGGCATCTCTTCGCCACATCACAAATCCACAGAGAAGTAGAGCAGACAGGTGCTTGTATTATGTTCATCTGGCTGCAGTGCCAGGGGACATGCATTAGCTAAGCTGTCTGATGACACGATCTTGGCAGCATCTGCAAAGGTGTGTTTGAAGAGCGTGTTGAGCTCCACTCTGTTTATATCTGGGCCAAGGCATGCGTTAATCACCTTTTAATAAACTGGGTAAGAAGTTGATATCTCAGGACAGATGTTGCAGCTTTATATTTTTGCATGCTTCTTTTGGGATGACTTTACTATTAATCTATTCTAATTCTGGAGTTTTCTTATTTCTTCTATGATTACATGCCCAAAAATAAATCACAACGAGGTTTTGGAAAGCACCCACACCAAAAAAACTGCGTGAAAGAAACATCTGTCGTTTCGAATTTCTTGGCATGAAAAGTGACATTAAAAGATGCAGAATTTCACATCTCACTGCACAACAGAAGTTCCTCCTTGTATCTGTGTTAGATTCAACAGTTTCTTGGAGAGGATGATGTGTTCTGTATCAGGCCTCGTCAGGTTCACCTGTCAACTCCACAGAGGGAAACACACAATCGACAAATTATGTTTGATAGGGCACACAAAATTCAAGAGATGTATTGATAATTTCTTCTACTTTTGGATGAGAAAAACTCACACAGAGCTTACAGATGCTAACATGCTCAGATTGACAGAGATAACATTTTGACATTTAGCACGTTTAATGTTTACAAGTAAAGTTTAGCAAATTCCAAAACACGGCACAGTGGTTTCATTTTAGCCTTCCTCTCAACAAACACTGGACTCAACCTTTCCCGTTAACTCATCTCTTTGTAATTTGTGCTCGTGTGTGTTTGGCCGACTGATTTGGTAAAACTGACAAAAGCTGAACTTTTCTGACAGACAGTCCTGCCTTTCTGGAGCCTCTGCATCAGGACTCCCGCTGCGCCGGCGAAGCGGCTTGACTGTAATGAGTGAACGGGCTGTAGTTTTTCATGTCAGTGTGAGCACATCCTTTTTGGAACACGAACGTGTCCTGTACACTATCAGCACTTTATGGAAAGTTTCCTCCTGTTGTGCAGAAGCGACACTGCAGCCCTTTAAAGATGTTGAACACTGGAACAGGTGACTTGTTATTGGCAGCTTTCACCAAAAAATTCCAGTTTCAACCCCATGTGATTCCAACTCGAACTGCAACTAGTGAGTGCGTGTGTGATCATGCATGTGTCGACTGCCAACAGTTAGAGTAGCGACCTGACTAACAAAGGGACTGCTGTGTCGGTCGGCTGTCCAGAGCCCCGGGGCTGTTTACACATGCCATTGTCTCCTGTGGGCCAATCAGACAAGCCTTATTAGGTAAATAAGCCTGCTACGGCCAATCCCTGGCAAGCACACCGGATTCTGGGCTGGTTATCTGCAGCACCCCAGGAAGTGGCAGAAATGATGAGGGAAGTGACAAAAGTCTACCTCCTCCCCTCTGACTATCTACCTCATATCTCATTAGAGACTCATTTCATGTGGTTGCCTCTGTTCCAATTGGACAGTTGATATCTCTCTGCTCGCTCATCGTCTGTGGCCGATGGATTTCATAGAGAGGCTTAAGCGTCACTGATAATAAAGTACCTGTTTGGAGTCCAGCACAGGGGAACGTGGAGCCGATGGACTGCGGAATGTCTGCACAATTAACTCGAGGTGTTTTCGTGTGTTGTTGGAAACTTATAGTGTGTGGGATTTCCAGTTTGGCTGATAGACATCACTGCTTTCGCACACTATTTTGTCAGAAAACTAAACTCAAAAGACAACAGATAAACAAATGGTTGTCCTGCAGCTTAACAAAACCAATGGGAACAAACATGCAATAAAAAATGAATTTCCCATACGTCTGGTGTGAAATAAGGGACACCAGACATGTCCATGTGTCATATTTCCATATGTGTGTCTTTCTAACATGTTATCACACTCTCACTGCCTGCTGTGCTTCTTGTTCTGGAGGAATAGAGTCATGTAACATAACCAAAGTTCTCCAGCGTTCAAGCACTTTAAGTGAACAACAAGTTCAGATGAAACTTGCAGAACTTGCAGCTGCAGATCACCACACTGATGTAATCTGAGCCTTGAGCAGAGTCTGTGAGCAGCCTCAAAAGGGTGACAAGTTTGTGCTTTCCGCTGCTGAAGGACTCTGAGTCACCCTCCCCGTCCCCCACCCGCCCACCTCTGCCACCGTCCCAGTGTTCCCCAGTCCATGTTGCCCCGCTCTGCTCCCACAGCCACCCCACCTCCCTCTGGGAGCCCTGGGAGTGTTTGTACTGGAGGCAGCCAGCGGAGACGGCTGGTGTTTTCATAGCGAAATCTCTTTCCTGAGGTAATGCTGGCCTGGGTTGACCGCTGCAGCACGTACAGGCCAGCAGCGACTCTGGCAAGAGGTCATGAACGGTCTGTGATCACATCACCATGGAGCGCTACAGTTTAATGTTTAGCAGCTGATATTTGCACTATGACTTGGCTTCACGAGCACTGCAGTCCACATGCATTTGCCGTCTTTGGAGACAAGATCGCCTGTCTAGATGGGGCAGCCCACAACATGTCAGGAGAAGTTTAAAGATTCCCTCCAGACGTGTATTAAGGCATACTAACACGTCCTCACCTGAGGCCGGCGGACATCAGTGCTTCCACGCAGATGTACGAAGCCTTTCTGACACTTGCTTAACATGAGACGCCACAAAAACTACGCAGTTGGGTTCAGGAGAAGATCAGTGACGTATGTTTGGCTTCACATGGGATGCAAACTCTGGTCTCCAGTGGAAGTCATGTGTGTGGCCCACCGCTCGAATCCGACCTCCACTCCCTTTTGGGACTTTTATGTATGGACCTAAGAAGCCCTTTATCATGTGAATGAATTTGACAATAATGGCTTTAAAAAAATTATTAGTCAGATCAAATATCTTCTGCTCATTATTTTTCATTCTTCCATTTTGGAAAAAGTTTAAAAAGTTTCTGCTGACCATAATTGATTCTAATTCAGCATTGAAAGATCAAAACGATTTATGAATAGAGACTGTTTGCCCTCCCAGTGAGTGCTGTTGCCTGAAGCAGCCTCACATATTTCAGTCAGAACCTGTCAGTCTTACCCCTTAGCTCAGGCAGGCTTGACAAGTCATGTTAGTGTGTGAGCTGATTTTTTATGTTGCAAAAAAATCTAATAAAACTGAAACAAGACACAAGTTCAGTACTGACACAAAAGCTTGTCGATGTGCTGCTGTGGGTGCACGGGGGCAGTAGTAAAATGAATTTTGGCCATTTAAAAAAAGTCAGCTTTTCACCACTTTACGGTGAGGCAGCCCTTTCCGATGGAAAAGTTCATTGATAAAAAAATGTTTTCCTCCCAAAACGCAGGGGTTTCCCGTCGACTGTTGTGGTGTGACTTGGCTGTATAGTAAAAGACTCTGAGGCCTACAGATTTTGGAAACATACATAAAGGTGTAACTTTAACTCCTCTTTTCTCACCTTATCATTATCGGTGCCTATGCAGGAAGTAGTGTGTGCAGACTTTTTTGTATCAATGCCAAAAGTAAGAGTGACCACATCCTGCCACCGAACTGCAGCTTGTAAATAACTGCAGCCATGATAACCAGGTGTTTTGGTTGCTTAAACCTTACTGTGCCCTGAACATAACTATCTTGGTCTCATATCCCAGTTGCATCTCAAAAAGGTTGCAGTAAGAGAGAATATCAAAATTGTTCTCAATGGAAATAAAAAAATAAAAAAATAGCAAGACGTCTTGTTAACATGTGAGCAGGAAATAAACACATGAACGCTTACTGGGACTTCAGATGAACTTGAGGGAGGATGTATCAGGCCCAGGGAGGAGTGTGTGTGCGTGTGTGTGTGTGTGTTCACTGTGGCCTCTAATTTACTTAAGTGCAGTCTAAACGGTGAGGCAGAGATAAGAATGTCGCTAATAGACCTTGACCTCCAGTGACAGTCGCACAAAGCGGGCAGACAAAGAAACCACCATAACTTCTTTTGACGATCTGCTGCCTCAGAAACACGTTCTCAAGATTAAACCGAAAACACCCGAGTCTGCTTTCTCCACTTATTTAAAGTCATCACTAATTTTGATTTGAGGTTAGCCAAGGCCCTCAGGTTCTACTGTCTTTGGTGACTCACCTGAGCTCTGGAGGTGTTGTTTATGGAGTGAAGAGAAACTCTTCCATCAGGGCCTTAGTCAGAGTAATAGAAGGATGGGTGTGGTTTATACTGTAACAGATAAACAGTTCATCTCGTTTCTGCTCTAGGAGGAGGAGCGTTGCGCTTAATGGTGCCAACGCAAGCAATTTTTTTCATGTTGCAGAATAAGCAAAGTAAAGACACACGAACGCATGGACACAGAAACGTGCTTAAGCCCAGTGAGGGAAAGCAATCTATCTAAAAAAAAATAGGCGTTGTAGAGCACCAGCGCAGCGTGGGGTTGCGTAAGAGGGGAGCAGATGAAACGCGGGAATGCTTCGCTGTCAACACCTGAACCAAACGAGACAGAGTTTGTTTATCTGAACACCTCCCGATCACCAGCCGTGAACCAGGAAGCAGCAGGTGCCTCGCTCCAACGGCAGGCCCTGTATTGTTGACAGTGGATAAACAGGTTGGGGCTGGGATGGGGTGGTTTGAGAGTAAAAGGAAGGGGTTAGTGAGGGCTGGTGTTTTCCCCTAAACATTGGAGGAGGAATTAGTCCTGACTAGTTCAGTGTAAAATTTGAAAGTGTAAGCTGTTTGTTGTTTTTCCCCCCAGTTGGCGTTTATTAGTGTTGTCTTATTGCGGCTCTGCTGAACAAGCCTGGCCCGCGTAGTTGCCTGGCAGGGGCAACAGTGGGATAAAAAACCCAGTGAGGGGAGATGGCTGGCGTTGGGGGAAGGAGAGTTTCCATTGTGTTTCCATTGTGGCTCTGTCACTCTCTGCTACCCTGGCTCACTGTCCCCTTTAAGCAGCCCGTCCATGTCAGCAGAAATGAGCTTTTATCCTCCTCTTTCATCCCTTCGCTTTTTCTTTTCTTCCTCTGCTATTTACTCGGCTGTTTCTTCAAATGTCTTATAAACAAAAAAAAGGCCTGATCACACAGCCTTAGCACACTAACACATCTGCAGCTTAACCTTGAGAGCTGGCCTATTGTCGCCAAGCGCTGAGAGCGGCGGGACGAACAAAAGTTTGGATTGTCCAATGCACACATGGGTTCATTTTGGAACAGTGTTTCTGTAAATCAACTGGAAAAGAAAAGTTGTCTCATAGAAAACTTTCTCTCAACAGTGAGCACATTGTTTTATGTAATGTTTCGTCAGGGCAGAAGCACCTCAGAGTTTCTCCTGTGCTTACTCATGGTGCCAGATGGAGGAGGGAGTTTCGCCTCAGGGCAGGTGAGCAAAAGGGGAGATGGAGGTGGGGTAAGATGAAGGGGAAGACTCGGGTGACCAGTTTTACCTGGTACTGACTCGAGCCCGTCCGGACATGCAAGAGAGGGATCAGCCCGAGGGGAGGAAAGAGAAAGAGAGGGAAGAGAAGGACAGCAAGTGAGTCTTCAGAAAAGGAAAACACCTCTCAGCATGTCTCATCAATCTTTTTTGTTTGGCCTCATTTTTTTTTTTTTTTTGTTTCTGGCCTTTATCGTATCCATCTCCATCACTCCTTCACTTTTCTTCTCCTCCCTTTTCCCCTCATAACATGTTGCTTCACTCTGTACTCCTCTCCACTCTCAGAGGTATTTTTTTTTTAAATTTCCAGGGACATAAAAATGTTCCTGTAACTGTGGGCCCATGAGGAATAAAAAGAAAAACTCCCACATACCAAGAGAAGTTGGATAAATAAAGTTTGGACAAGCCATATGTTTTTAAAAGAATTTAATTTTCTTTGCGTCGTCAGGCTGCGATGGCAGCTTGTTTGTTATTGTCATAGTTTTCACACTCGGGCATCAATCAGGTGTGAAAGTTGAGTGCTGTGACGTATTGAGTTAACGTACTGAGTTAATGTAGCCAGTGAGCTTATTGTGCTTAAGATAAGAACCACTCCTGTAAGTTAATACCTATTTTATATGTTCACACCTATGAGCATTCACACCTTTTAGACGTCTGTCAGTGACGTGAATGTGAGGTGTCCACATCACGCTTTTGGAGGAAATTACATACAGGATGTGGGAAATTTTTGTGGTCTCCCATCATACAGAAATGTACCACCAAATGACCAAACAGTAAGGGTCATAAAAATCCACTGACACTGACAGCAGAAAAAAACCCTAAAAAATCATGGCATCATACAGTGATTCCACAAAGAAGCCTTTCAAGATACTGTACATTTAGTCAACACTCTACTTTGAAGTGATGGCTTTCAAGTTATATGACAAAAATCACAGTTAATCAATAATAATATCTAATAAGAGAAAGGCAGAGTGTTACTTATTTCTCTTCCTGTGATTCTGGAGTTCAAACTTCCAGCCGTTTAGAGATTTAATACATTTACATGCAGTTTATCACGGCACGTCAGCACCTTTGAATTCATGCAGGGCTTCAAAATGTTGCACTTTCAAGACAAGTTAGCAGTAATAAACATGCGACTCCCAGTCAGACAAAAAAACTGTGCGAGGTTCAGGAAAAGGCTCTGACTGTTCTGTTTCCTGTTCTTTATTGCTAATATGCTGGAAAGGTTCCTCCAGGAATTAGGCAAGATGATCAACTACAGCGTTTAGGTTGCAGAAATCATCTTAACAACGAAGTTTCATTCGATGTAAGGTATGATAATTAAAAAATAATAACACAAATTGCTGTGGAAAAGTGGGAGTTGCAGTAATTCCTGACACATTATCCAGGAGGTGCAACTGTGTCCATAAACTTTAAGTGAGCTAACCAGTTTATTAACATGCTAGCAAGCACGGAGACATTATGTATTTCACAATTGCTGGTACATATGTAGGAATTTTCACTCTGCTGTGAATTTTTGAGGTGATGAGGTCCTAACCCTTGATGCTCCACTGCTTATTTGAAGCCATGTTTAATTCTCTTGGTTTCATTTTTGACAAAATGAACTCAAGTTTAGCACTGTCTCAGTTCTCAGCTGCTCAAACAAGTCTGGATCTGCTAAAAAGCTTCCTTAGTGGCTCTGAGAACATAGCAGACTCAGTACAAACAGCATTTCATGCACATATTCTACAAAGAAATAGAAATCTATAGATGAGGTCCGCATTCCCTGTGCTACGTGTGTGTTCTTTGCATACAGTGTCAGTCAGGGAAAACAAACCTGTGTGAACTCTCCTTCACCCGGACGTCAATGCCTTGCAGCAAACTATGCCTGGTGAAGGAGGGGATGGGGTGGGATATTTATGAGTTATTAACACATCATACAGACAATCGACTGGGAGTTTTCACCTTCCTTTGGTTCATTTTACTTCTCTATATCTCATCCAAAATTCTCTTGTCTCATTGTTCCTCTTCTCTGGTCTGTGGCTGTGAAGCAGGTTGAGACACCGACCATGGCTCAGTCACAAGGGGTTAGCTCATGTTGTAAAGACACTTTTAGGTTTCTCCAAAGTTCATTCAAAGTCAGGTTTCCACTGTCAGAACTTTCCCCATTGACTAAGACCCTTTGGAGGGACTCTGTGCATGTGTACAGCAGGAACCAGGGTTGAACTAATTAATACCCCTCCTGTTCGCAGTTGGTACTTTCCAACTTAAGGCATGGGGTTTGCATTGCTGAAAGTTTTTCATTTTCATTTTTAAAAGTCTGTTTTTGTTTATTGTGCATCAGCATGTCAGCATGTCAGCATGAAGGTACAGAAGAAAGTCTGTGAAAAACTGGCAGACAACAAAACAGAACAAAGTCGAGGCCTTGATGTTTTTTAATTGCATGCAAAAATGGTGCACAAAAACACCCCTCATCTTTTAATATAACGGTGGACTAATTTGCCTAAACTTTGCATGTCCTTTGGCCGGAGGTGGGAATCCATACGAGGACGGGCTGAAGTAACTGTTTAATTCCTTAAAAAGTAGTTCTTCCTGGAACTAAAAGGTCGAGGTACTTTGGGTGGAAATGTGGCTTTAGCTCAGAATACATTAGCATTCACTTCGTTCTGTTGGTTTTTCACTTCTACATATATTTTCCACCGACCAATGAACTTTGCTCTTGCGAGGTTTTGATGTGGTGCTCTGGCCTCCCTTGCGAACACCTCTTGTAAAACATATGAGGCTTCTATGACCATAAGGGGACGGTAATGGCCTCTCAAATCAATGTCAGCGCCTGTTTAGATTTAATTAGCGGCCTCAGAACAGGTTCTCTGTGTGAGTGCATCCACTTAGAGGCCCCCTCATTGGATTTTCACGTTCACAATGGAAAGACTCAAGCGTCAATTCTAGTAATCCTATATCTGCACTTGCTGGCCCGTCCCTCGAGGGCAATGCAATGTAGTGCTCTCACTGTGGATGTTTTTCATTCATTTGTCATAAAACATATTTGTTGCATTTAAATGTGCCTTAAGAGCGCGTGAGAGCGAGCGTGCGCGCCTGCTCGCACAACGTTTGGACTGATTGAGCGGTGAATTGCGAGTCCCCTGGGTGTTTTTTGAGCGGTTTGTTGTTTCTGTTTTGTGGCTTCACAATGGGCCTGTGTGTACTGGGGTGGGATTTGTATGTATGTGGGTGGGAAGTGTGTGAGTTTCTGAATGTACGTATGTGTTTGCGTGAGTGGTGAAGGGCTGGAATGAGAGCTGAGCTTGCTTTATACTTGCCAAGCTCTTGAGCAAAAGGGAATTGAAAATAGATTTTTTTTTTGTCTACCTCTGCTTCGGGTAATTCCAGTCTCAAAGAGAAGCTGAGTGACGGTTTGAGATGATGTAGCAAGTCCTGTATTTATGTAACTGTCGCTCATGCCTCCCATAGATGCTATGACAGGTTGAAGTTTCAGAAACGTCTCCGTGCTTGTCGAAGATTCCTGACTCAGGCTAAAATAAGGTGAACTTGATGTGAGATTAATTATTTTCATAAACTTAAACGCATCCCATCAGCATGTGGTCCAGGAAACATCTCCAGGTCCACCACTCCCTCTTCCTCCTCTTCTCTCCGCTTGACCAGCCCTGTGTGACCACCAAGCCTGGGCTGGTGGAGAGCCAGTGGAGGGCCCAGGATGAAAGCTGGGATTGTTGCAGGGTGGGACAGGTCCCTCCGTTGCACCTGGCCATCTGGACATTACATCCCCCAGAGCCGTAATGGACGCCCCCCTCCTCCTCTGCTAACTCCTGGCTGAAGACCCATTATGGACACCCTCCCCAGCCCCTAAGGGGAGCCCCGGTGGGACTTCAGTTTGGGAGGTTGTGCAACTGGATAATGGGCTTCATTTAAAGCTCCATTCATGGCAAGGCCGAAGCCAGCTCTGAGGAACTGTGAACTGCAGCGGAAGGGGTCGCCGGGGGTCACGCTAAGGTTCACACAGCCCTGACCACTGGCCAGTAGTTATTATTGGATCACCACTGCCGTCTCATACCATTACCTGCTTTCTGTCACTGTGGAGACAGGTGTAAAGAGGAGGGGCTTGTGGTGCAGGTGTGTGAGTCGGGTTACATATGGCCATGCTTGCGGCTCGCTTGTCCATTTCAAAACCTCAGCAAACATAATTAAATCTGAGAACCACTGCATTGATCTGAACAAGAATAAAGGAAAGTAGCCACGGCCTGTTAAAACCTTTTCATGTGGTACGACAAAAAGACAGCTGGGAAAGGTAGAGACAGGTGTGTGTGTGTGTGTGTGTGTGTGTGTGCTTGTGCTGGAGTTTGAAGGGTTTGGCTTCTGCATGAAGGAATGTTCAGTAGCAACTGTTCATTAACAGAGAGAAGTCATTGGTTGATTTCGCTCCCTTTGCTGCGGGGCTACTCGCAACATTAACATTCTTGATTTCCACTTTAAACCTTGAAGTCTGTCACACACACACACACACATATGTGCATGCATGCACAGTAGTGCACTCGTATCTGGCTGCACATGTGTGCAGAGTGCGTGAAAGGTGAGTCACACCTGCTGTAAGTCATGGTGAGGTGAAACGAAGTGCATGAGGGCAGGTGTTTGGCATGTGAACTTATAGTGAGTGTGACTGTATAATTTACAATCACCTATTTTTACATCCCATTATGTGTGCTGTATCATACTTTACCTGTTACTCTGATGCAATTAAGACAACACGCGCTGTTGAAGTGACTCAGATCAGCTTTGAGCTCACGTTTTAGTCTTTAAACTGCTGAGTTTTAAATCTGAGAATCGGACACTTTCGCTCTCACATTCCTCAAGTGGCGTAACAGATGAGACAAGATTTGACATGAAAAACGACAAGGCCGAAACTGAGGCTCGTCCTGGAACAGTTGAACCTTTTTCCACAGTCGTTCCCTCAAACACAGACACAGCTAACTTCTTTAAGAGTTTTTCAGTTGCTCTTTTCCCCCCGCCTCCCGGTCTTCCCTTCTGCTGCTGGGGGTGGGGGTGGGGGTGGTAAAGAGTTTCAGCAGCTCTCTGTCCCCCAGGGGCCTCTTCATCTCATCAACTCACCACTTGTCCCCTCATGGGAACATGTCAGGCGTGATTGGAGAAGTGAGACAGAGATATTCCAATTAGCTGGAGCTGCTGCACAACAGTGTGCTGCTCCTGAGTCACGCTGACAGGAAGGCAGCTGCATGGAAGACGACTGCTTTATTTAATGGGGCAAAGGTTAAGATGATGGAATGCAGTGAAATCTTTCAGGTAAACCGTTCAGTCTCAGTCACTTTCAGGTTGACCAGTGTTTTTAAAATCACATCATTTTAAGACATGTATAATTGTGGCTGAAGGCTGATATGATGATATGATGTACTGTCAAGTCACGTATGACAGACATCATGTGACAAACCACATAAGTAATGACATGAAAAAACTCAAAGAGTAACCACACCCACTTCAATAATCTTCCACATGTTGTGAACAGTCATGTAGCACTGCACTTCATGCAGAGCAGATTACAAAAATCAATAAAGATTATCAGTTCGAACATCAAATATCTTGTCTTTGCACTGTACTAAAGTGAATATAGTTCAGAATGCAAATCAGTGGATTATGTTTTCATTTACATTTTACAGCTCGTAACCTTTTTGAAATCTGGGATGCAAACTTTATTAAAAACTGGCATTAGCAGATGCAAGATAGTAATAATTGTTGCAACATACAGCTGATGTTTGTAGGAAAGTATTGCATCAATGTAAAAATATGCAAAAACCTTTTGTGTTTGTACAATATACATGTGTCATGATATAATGTTTGATGACACATTTGTCGGAAAAGTCTCTTTCTTAATTAAAACAAACAAACAACAACAACTTAAACTGCATCATCAAGTTTCACTGAGAAGAAATGAATGTGATACTGCTCATGTGAGTTTCATAATCAGCCTTTTGTAGTTAAACCTCTTCCCTCCAACAGTCTTGTATGACATGCTGGCATGTTTTAAAAACTCCCAGCGTGAGCTTTGATAGTTTTTCCCAACACATTTCGTCGACCTTTTCTGCGGCAAGGTGACGTTATCAGCACGAGGGATCTTATCAGCTGTGTAATGTGTCATAAGTGGTAATGTAACTGAGGTGTGTGCCTGTCTGTCTCTGTGTGTGTTCAGTTGGGTAGATGTGTGGCAGGGTGATGGTGATGGCGATAGGTGTGATAAATGTGCCGATGTGCCAGTCATTTCTGATATGCCCGGTACCCTGAGGGGGGAACAGGGAAGAGGAAATGGGCCGTGTTTGATAAATATGGTTGAGATTCCATCTCCAAACAAGGAAAACCTTAGATTTCTGATTAGGCCTACATGTCTGAAGGCTGCTCTCGCTTTGGAGGACTGAGATTCATGATTTCTGCTCAGTGAAAGCTCTGTAAAGTAGTAGAGATAGCAATGCGAACGGGAGGTTGGGTTTATAACTGGTGTTAGCGAGTGGGCACTGACAGGAAGATCTGCTGCGCTTGATAAATGAAGGAACTACACCGGGATTCAGAAGAGCGACTGGGCTACAAGACATGCAAGCTGTGCTGTGTTCCTCACAACTCCACTTTGTGTGTGTGTGTGTGTGTGTGTGTGTGTGTGTGTGAGGGGCCACGTGGAATGTTTCTCTACCTGCATCGACAGGTTGCTCAGCTCTTTTTACCTGTCAGACCCGCAGGGCCAGGTCAGAGCTCGGTTTATGTGTCTCATGAGGCTCTGTGTGTGTGTGTGTGTGTGTGTGTGTGTGCGTGGGTAGATGTGTTTCAGGGGGTCTTCATGTTTACTGTATATACAGCTCGAAGCATGTTTGTGTCTGGTACTGCATACGAACTTCTTTCAGTTAGCATGCAACCCAGCATGACCTAAAGCCGACCTAAATGCTGTCAAAGTGCTCTTGTCTGACTGGTTGCTGCATTGTAACTTAACAGTGAAAAAGATGAATCACTAATAATACTATAGTATTACCACATTAGCTATGTAAAACCATTAAACAAATGTAAGTTAAACATGCTCACGAGCTCATTACATATCAAAGAAGGATAGCTTGTAGTGTTAGCAAACAATATGATTGAAAACAATATGATTATGTTTACTTGCCAGCAAGCTAATAAGCCGTATTAAACATATGAATTAAAGTTGTACTCCTTGTGAGAAAACAATGAAATTTATATAATTATCCGGGTTGGAAGTAGGCTACGAGCTGAGATAGCTTGTATGAGTGGTTCATACAAGCTATTAGCTCATTTAGCTGGCTTGGTTGCAAACATCAATTGTGGGCCTGTCACACTAGCAGTCACAGTTTTCAGTAAATATTCAGTTGCTAATAACTGGCCTTAAACACTGACCGTGTTTATGTGGCTGATGCATATGATAAAAGAAGAATGATGACATTTAACCAATTACATTGCACCCTGTGAACTTGGCGCTGCCTCGTTGTTGACTGAAAATGGCGTCAGAGCTGCTTGATAAGTCTGTCCCAAATAAGAGCAAAATGAAACCTTCCCCCAGAAGAAAATGACTAACACAACAGCAATATCACAGTGCGTGACAGCAGAAACACAATAACAATTCTGTTTGACTGACAGGCTACTCGAACATCAGACCGAAAGCAAAAAATTCACAAATTTAGTCATCATCCAGTAAGTCACTGTGGAGGATTTGACTGTGTTGGCTGGAGAAATCCCCATTATAATTTTCTCCAGCAGCTATAAATGACACAGTTTTCCTCATCACAATCAGTGAGAGGGAACAAACATCCTGAAAAAGAAGACGACATCGCTGATTTGGAGGGTGCTTTAGATGCATGAAGAAATAAAGAAATAAAATGTGTAACAGTTTTTATTTAGGGGTAAAATAATACTGTTCTCTTTGAGAGCAGTAACAGGTAGGGAGTAAAGCGGCGGTGGAGAAGAAATTAGCTTTCTATTTCTGTTTCAGCTGCCCTACGTTTTAGAGTGTTTCTCTTTTCAGGGATAGTATGTCGCTCGCTCTATAGAGGGCCTTGTTCCTGGGCCTGTATTGTTTTACCGGATCGCCCATTGTGGTCTCAGACAGAGTGGGGCGGGGGAGGTGGAGAGGGTGGCCCGGTGCCAGCCGTGGCTACACCGGCTGCCAGACTCCCGCCAGGACGGACACACACACACACACACAAAGCGGAATCGAGAAGCCCTGGATGCGAATGCCGGCCATGGATGGATCAGAACCACTCAAGCCCAACCAGGGCTCTGTTACACAGGCGTGCACACACAAACACACACACACACACAAAACAGCAGTGAGTATTGACTTGCAGAAGTAACTGTGAGCGCTCACACACACACACACGGTACCTGGATGTAGCCATGCAAATGCAGTGGCTTGCAAAACTATTCATACCCCTGGAACTCTTCCACATTTTGTCACGTCACGACCACAAACATAAATAAATTTTATTGGCATTTTATGTGAAAGACCAACACAAAGCGGCAAACAATTGTGAAGCAGAAGGAAAATTAAACATGTTTTCCAATTTTTTTCTTTTTTCACAAATAAAAAACTGAAAAGTGCGGCGTGCAAATGTATTCAGCCCCCCGTGAGTCTATACTTTGTGGAATTGCCTTCCGCTGCAATTACAGCTGCAAGTCTTTTGGGGTTTGTCTCTACCAGCTTTGCACATCTACAGACTGAAATGTTTGCCCATTCTTCTTTGCAAAACAGCTCAAGCTCAGCTCAGGTTAGATGGAGAACGTTGGTGAGCAGCACTTTTCAGATCGTGCCACAGATTCTTGATTGGATTTAGGTCTGGACTTTGACTGGGCCATTCTAACACATGAATATGTTTTGTTTTAAACCACTCCATTGTAGCTCTGGCTTTATGTTTAGGGTCGTTGTCCTGCTGGAAGGTGAACCTCCACCCCAGTCTCAAGTCTTTTGCAGACGTCAACAGGTTTTCTTCCAGGATTGCCCTGTATTTGGCTCCATCCATCTTCCCATCAACTCTGACCAGCTTCCCTGTCCCTGCTGAAGAAAAGCTCCCCCACTGCATGATGCTGCCACCACACATGCTGTTTTGCTTTGCCAAAAAGTTCAATTTTGGTGTCATCAGCCCAGAGCACCTTCGTCCACATGTTTGCTGTGTCCCCCCACGTAGCTTCTGGCAAACTGCAAAGGGACTTCTTCTGGCTTTGTTTGTATGTAAAGCTCCTTTTCAGCAGCGGTGCAATCGGTGTGTGCATTCATTTGTTTTTGTGACCGAGCTGAACATGAATGACATATTTATAAAAATATGAACACTATCAAGACACAATAACACAAATGTTAAAAACAAAGAGCACAGACTCTACAGGCTGTGGGAAATATATGTGAGAAAGAAGATTAAAATGTAGATAATATGCATAGGAATTAAAGTACGAACATTTTGTTATCAGGGTTGAAAGGGAACTTTTTTCTGTTAAACTTTCTTTATATTAACTTTTCTCAGCATGATGTTTTGACTGGAATTAAGCTATATGTTCATTTATTTTCTCAAATTATTCAGTCCACAAACAAGGCAACTTGTTCATAGAAACAGTTACTGATTTCATTCGTGGTGCTATAAATATCTTGGAGCTCATTGTTAGTGAAAGCTAATTTTGGATTGTGGTTAGCGAATGCAACTTTCTAAATGACAACTTTCATGGGGTGCAGCACATTGTTTACACTGAGAAGGACATGTAAAGTGAGGTGGCAGAGGCGGGGAGGGTGGTAGCTAAAGGAAGTCTTTAAACAGTCGCAGCCAACAAACAGGTTTTAGAAACTTTATCTCAGTCAAATTTTTGTCTTTGTATCTGCTGTTAAAGCTGAGTACATGTGTTCTAATGGAGCATAAAACTAACATTTGGTTTAACATATGCTTATTCTTATCTTATTTTGTAAATTTGCTAAATATTAGATTAGATAATGTAGGTGTGACACTTTTGAGCAAAATTAATTTATCAACAACTTATTAACATTTGCAATGGCAAACTTGATTGATTATTAAATTCTTTGTCATCTCCTCCTTCTTCTTCTTGTATTTTTTCGAAGTACTATGTCATTTAATTCATTTAGGATTTGTTGCCTTTTGTGTTTCATATTAGTGTCAATTTAATATATTTAGGTGCTGGACTGGTTGTTGCATTAAACAAGCGAAATACAGACACAGACAGTTTTTTTCTTTCTTTTTTTACCAATTCATGATATTTTATATTTTGAACAATCAACAATTTAATAAAATCAATTATTAGAATATTTTTTATTTCAAGTGATCTAACATGAGACTGCCAAGATTCAAGATTAAGCAGTAGCAGTGGAAATACAGAGACTCGTATAAGAGACTCTCATGCTAAACACATACTAGACATGAACTATTTAATAGAAGTGTGCACACAATCATAAGACTTACATATCTACATATTACATATAAAAGTGGCACTCACACACAAACACACACAGATTTTGATGCTTAGAGGGCATCTAAGGTAAATGAGTAATCCAAAGCAAACAGTTATACTGTCACTAGTTTAGTAGACTTTTGGAAGATAAATGAGACTGTGTGTCTGATTGTGTGTGGGAGGTCTGACTCATCCGAACAACGTTGCCAGGTTTTATTAGAATTAATAAAGACGTAATGATAGTCCTCCTGTGATTGTAAAATATCCAGACTTGGCAACGCTCCAGATGGAATTGCTTCCTCTGACAAATTATTGTTGAATTATAGGCAGCAATCTGTCTGACTCCCCTCATTTTCTACAACCTCTTTTTTCCCCCTAAATGACTTTGATCTGTCTGTCATTTCTTCTCCAAGATTTTGGTCTCATTATGATTCGATCATCTTCACCAAACGGGATGGTGATTAGAGTGTGAAAATGTCACAAAGACCCTTTCTGCGTGACATTTGCTGTCTTTCCGCTCTCTTTTCTCAGCCACAAAGCCTGAGTTAACAGGACTGCTCGGTTAACAGTCTCTTTTTAGCACTCTGGCTGTAGCTGTGACACAGACCCTAATGAGTTTCCTGCATGTGCTCCACCCTTATGTGTCAGTTAATAATCTGTTGGACAGGATAAGAAAAGAGAAAAAAGCTCATATTGGTAGTTTTATGACGACATTTAAGTGAACAAAGTTGCTAAGAAATGACCCAAGGAGATGTGAAACTACAGTGATATGGCTTTGAGAGCTTAAAGCTGCATATAAACAGCCAGAGTTCATGGGTGATGTTGGGGAAGCGACTTTGAAACGACAGCTACTAATACTGCAAGCTCTACACTGGAAGTAGATTGGCCGTAGTGACACTGCACTGTAGTCAGAAGTAGGCCTAGCAAGCCGGAATTGCTGGTATCAGCTATCAAGGAATATTCATCAATCCAAACCATCAAACCAGTCCAGGTAATAAATTGTCTTGAAACAGTCTGGGGTGTCTCAAAGCAGACTCTGGTTTCCATCAAAAAGCTGTGCGTTGCTCCTCAAGTAGTGGAGGTGCGGAAGTTAAGAAGATTTACTTTCGGTAGCAAACAAACCAATAAGCAGCTGACCTCACAGAAAAGGTGGTTTTTAGATGCAAATAAAAGAGCAAATATTCTCACCTTTTCAGTGTAAAGCGTTGCATTATTCTTCCTGCTCTTTGAAATGTAGTTAAACTAAATACTTGTCCAGCACTGTTTATGGAGTACATGAACGTGACACAAATGGTTTTCCAGTGAAGTGTAAAACGTATTAAAGAATGTTTTCCATTCTTGATGGAAACTGTTTCCTGAGTTTATGCTAAGTTTAGGCCAAGCACATCTCATCTGAATTTTGGTAAGATGGCAAATTGTTTTCAAAAATGTTGAGGAGGATTCTTTCAAGTGACATGAAGCAGGATTGAACTGATCGAATCACAGTTTATCTCTAAAACCAGCATCTAATCACAGTGCTCATATATAATTACAAAGGGCTTATGTCAGTACCTTTAAACTCTCAGCACATAACCACAGCAAGGTATGGGGAGTACCCCAGCTTTACTGGTATTACGAGCAAACAGTCAGAACATGTCCAACACCTTCAGGGCTAAGCAAGGCCTACAGTTGGAGCTCATGAAATGTTGTTGAAAGTTTAATATGTTAAACTAATATTATTATAACAGCTTACATTGTAGTTGTTAGCTCTATTTCCACATGCATGTAAACATAAGCAATTACATTCAACCTTTTTTTGAACTGACTGAAGGCATTTCAGTATGAACCTTTTCTCCCTCTCTTTGCGTCTCCCTTCGTGGCAAACTGCAGTGGTAATGAAGAAATCTGTTGAGTAATGCCTCAGAATGCAGTGAATGGTTTCAGAGCGGGACAATAAACATGTGAAACGCTTGCACAATAACGTACATCTAAATCCACGCTTGGGGGCAATGAGGAGGTGCGAGGAGCTTGGCAGTCTATTCGTACGTCTCATCTTTCTCTCTTCCTCCGTCTACCCCTTCTTTTCTCTTCATAGTATTGGTGCTAGATGAGCCTGAACTGAGAACAAAACCCTCTTGTATGAGAGAGATGGAGGGTGATGTTGAATCACACTGGAAAAATTTGCAACGTTGTCCTTTGTATAAGGTGTTGTGTGCTGAGTTGTGTAAACGATATGATGTCTGGAGATGACATTCATTCGTGTCTCCTTTGTTGACTGTTTTCTACGGTTATCCTGACATGTCCATCTGCTTATATTGTCCTTTTATTACATGATTTTTATTTTTTGCCATTCAGGCATCAGTAAGATGTCGCCAGACTCAGCCAAACATGTGCTAACCTGGAAGCTTGTGGAAATCTGAAAAAACGTTTCTGGAAGTTGTTCACTGCATGCATCCAGTGAGCAAAATTTGATTGGAATGAACAGGCACCATCTTGGTACCTGGTATTCAGCTCTTTAAGTACATCCGTGGTGTGTTTAGTGGACAGAGCAAGCAGTGAAATATAGCTAGCTGCCACCCAAACAGAAAAATCAGGCCTTTTAGCAACTGCAAAGCTGTTTTTTAAGTTAGCTTCTTTGGCAATAAATAGCTGTATAGCACAAGCTAACACCTTGTCAAACCACCAGTGTATTTCTACACTTATTGAACTATTCTACAACAAAATATGATCCTTTCAAGAGGAAAATTGTGATGAAGCTAGTTAGTTATTTCTCCATGTCTCCAATGTTTGTGTTAAGCTAAGTTTAACGTCAGCTAATCAGGCTACTGAATGTACACAGATAAAATTTGTGTCACACTTCTCATGTCTTTCCTCTTAAATACTGTACAAACTGTTGGACTTTTTAAAAGCTGACTGATGTAAAGGAGTTTATCTGATCTGCTCTCATGGTGCAGCATGTGCCATTTCAGAACTTCTTCTGTGTTGCTGCTGAAGCAGTCACATTTCTGAATATGGTGTGGCCGCTCATATTCATCACTACACATGTTCATTACCCAGAGAAGTCAAATTAAAACACACCTGTACACACACACACACGCTAAAATGTGCAGGATTCTTGGCAGTCACTCCCCAGTGCTAGAGCGGCTAATTACAGGTGTGGATGTTTAACTGATTGGTGTGTTTCCCTGTGTGTGTGTGTGTGTGTGTGTGCACGCCAGCGAGGGATCAGGTGGATACTTAAGTGCTCTTGTTGCCTTTCACTCATACTCTTTGGTAATCCGACAGGCTTTAACACCAGTCACTGTTACTCAGTTACCGTCAGATATGCCAACTGGTTTGTGTGTTTGTGCAACTGGTCTGTGTAGAAATCTCTTAATGACAGACATCTGAATGTTTCTGTTGCTTTCTTTCATGAGGGAAGAGGAGCAGCAGAAGAGCATACAGCCGGAGAATCAAACCTTTATAAGAGAAATGAAAAGGAAAAAAGGATAGCAGAGTGGTGAAATGATAAGTCTCTTAACAATGAGCCTATTGACAGAAAATTAACTGCCAGCAGTTTTGATAATTGATCAAGAATTTCATTAATTAAACAGAAATTCTTTAGAGCTTTTCTAAATTGAGAATTTGTAGATGTTATTTTCATCATCCTGCCAGACAACTTTATGTCAAAAATATTCTGATTCAATGATAAATCTACCAACTACCGCATCTTCTATGAGAGCCACATACTGCAGTATCTGCTCAAAAACATTACTGGTTATGGTTGTCCATCCAGAGCAATCGCCTTATAGACACAGATGGAAAAGGTGATGCTTGAACCGCGAATCATTCTGCATTGATCCACCCTTCGCCACTTTTCAGTGAATGACCTCTGGTGTCAGCTTCCATAAACAATACCACGCACTAAAAGAATCAAATGAGCTTTCCACAGTGTAACACAACACAGCCCAGTCATACTAGCCTCCACTAGCTTTAATAATATGGATCATTCCTTTAGACCCCAGATATAATTTATTAACAGGCCCAGACTAAAGACGACCTCGGCCCTTGTGTGTGATGGAGAGGAGAGAGAAAGGTCTCCTCTCAGATGACTAAGTGTTTGTTTATGCTGGTTAATCTCAAAGGTGGATTTTTTTTCTTTTTTAACCATTGTGGTGGGAGTCTTTGTGTTCGCTTTAGAAAGACTACTCAATGTAAATGAATGGGGGATCAGGGTTAACCCCTCTAGGGAGTGAGCGAGAGTGTGTGTTTGTGTGTGTGAATCTAGTTCAGCCATCTTAATCCAGCACCCAGACTCTTGGCTCCTTGGCTCATCAAAGTGAGAGGCCTGCAGTAGCCAGCCCAGATTTAATCTCTGTGTGTTTGTTTGTATGAGAGCATGTGTGTGCGTGTGTGTAAAGCATTGTGGCCTCTTCATAGGCTCAAGGGCTCTGCGGTGTGATAGCAGAGCTGAGCTAATGTTCATCATTTCTATCGTTCGGTCAACAGCGAAGATCGATTGTTGCCCTCTCGCACGCTCGCAGCTGCGTGGGCTGTGTGATGGCGTCGAGTGCTGTCAGCCGCAGATAAACTGAAGCAGGCGTCAGTTTGCACCATTCAGTGAGAGCAAACACGCCGAGGTTCGCGTCGCATGATAGGCGAAGAGGGTTGACAGTTTGTTTTTCTAAGTGTAACCAGCAGTGATCCCACTGAGCGAACGGTGTGAGGCTGAAGTTGATGCTCGGTGATATTGATCTTTAATGGGCAGGAGCTCAACATTCCATAAGAAATTTTAACGTTGCCTTACTTTGCATGTTTAGATCGTACTTGCAAAACAGAATATTAGCCCGCACATGATGCATCTTAACGCAGTGACCTCTATTTTTCAGAAATTTGCATCCTTTGGATGTCACTGACAACTTTGAACTCATGCCTGACAAAACAGGCCAATGCGCCTATGTTTTTGTGATATACAAATTTGCACTGGCATGAAATTACAAGTCATTAAATCAACCTGACAGGGACATTTGCGCTCATGTGTAACATGGAAAACAGACTTGCAAAGATTTGGATGTTCTGGTTTGGGCACAAAATGTGACAGATTAGTAAAAATGAGGACACTTATTTACTAATATAGAACCTCTGTTAACAGTGCCAGGAATGGGTAATCACTGAAACACAAAACACAATGCAGAGGAGGAACAAAGGCAAGAAGACAAGCAATAAAATTAACAAAAGAAGTGGAAATAAAGACAAAATTTTGGAGATGTATGAGCTTGCACTGAGGACCTCTAGTTGGATTAATAACAGAACATTCTTATTATGTAAGCAACAGATGATCATATCAGTCCTTACAGAGTTGGATCCCATCCAATGTTTAAGTTATTACCTGCACATTAGATGACAGATTTCTGTTTGGGTGCATGCCTGCGCAGATCCAATGATGTTGTTACTGCTCACAATATAAAACAACTTCCCTTTATTCTGCAAAGATGACTAATTACTCAAGATTAGCTAGATTTAGCTGGAAGTGTTGTAGAGCCTAGCTTTAGCTGTGGGGTGAGGACGGTTTCACTTCTGCTTTTTAGGAAGTCTTCCGTGTTATTTCTTGAACGGTTTAGTGTGCTGTGAAAAAATCTCTTCAGTTTGCATTTGAAAAATAAGAAAAAGTCGAAAAACCACAGCCATTATAGTGGGTGTTTGTTTTTTTTGTAGTGTGTGGTGTCAGGGGTGGGCGGATACAGGAATGGAAATCTACCTGCTCGCATCAAGCCTTTCGTCACACCAGGTAGCTGCCAAGATACATAGATCACTTTATATTACATTCCTTCAGCTAATCTGACACACAGCTGTAAATCAGAGCATGAAAGGAAAGTTAATCTGTTGCTCTCCCTCTTGGTGTCTCCATCTTTTCTTCTCCTTTCACAATTTTAATTTCTTTTTAGTTAATATGCCAAAAATGCCCGGACTGTTTTACAGCTCCCAGTGTTGAGGTCACTGAGGTCAAACCACTTAACAGTCTCCTTTCTGCCTTTTTAATAGTTTTGTTTTAGGCTTGATTACGGGTGGATTCCCTCTCTGACAGAAGCTTTCATTCTCTCCGTCTGTATAATTGTGTATAAATGATTCAGACTGAAATGTGCTTTGTTTCCCAGAAGTCCCCAAGGTGATATTTACCCATGAGTCTGAGGCCTGATCAGCAAGGCTTTTCGCCTCATTAAGACGCAGGCTAAATGGGTTAAAGCCTGATGAACATTTCCAGGGAGGAGAGTTCACATTTCCTTAAAGCCGTATCTGCAGCTCGCAGTTTTTCCTGGCTCAACACTTTCGCTGTTGACGTGGCAGACGGGAGAAAACTTATGTAACTTCTCAAAACATTTAGATATTTACTTTTGTTCCAGAGATTGCTGCAAAGCTGCTTGACTGAAAAGTGAGGTTACCGTGGAGATGAAATGTCTTCTTCTGTGTCAGAGGGCTATTCATTACATGGTGAAGTTTTCCGGGTTTGGACAGTAGGGTTAGACTAATATCTGGGGATAATGTTGGCTTTTCTTAAAATATCAGGAATCAGCTATGCTATAGAGACAAAAGTATTGGGACAGTTGACCATTACACCCACAGGGATTTTAGTAGAGCATTTGTGAGGTCACACACTGATGTTGGACCAAAAGGCCTGGCTCACAATCTCCGTTCCAGTTCATCCCAAAGGTGCTGGAAGGGGTTGAGGTCAGGGCTCTGTGTGGGCCAGTCAAGTTCTTCCACACCAAACTCATCCAACCATGTCTTTATGTTTGATGGTGGCTGATGTGCCCTTGAGCAAGGCACTTAACCATCAATTTGCTCCCCAGGCGCTTGATGCTGCCCACTGCTCCTGTGTGTTTCACTGCATGTAATTTGCTGGGTGTTGCATGTGTGTTCAACTAAGGATGGGTCAAATGCAGAAGACAAATTCAGTGTGTGTATGTAAAAAATGTATATACTGCCAGTAAAGTGATTCTTAGTTAAGTATGCTGCAGCATTAAGATTTCCCCTCACTGGAAGTCAGGGGCCGAGCCCAACTCCTGGACAACAGCCCCATAATCAGTGTCTGGTTACTTTTGTCTATATAGTGTATGTTTATTATAACTAGCGTTTGTTGTTTGTTTTTCTCTCCATTACAGTATGTTTCCCTCTGCCGTATTGCTTCCATCACACACTTTTTAATGAAAAAAGTGTAGCTTTCAGTCAGGGAAAACACCTGCACTGATCCGCATGCACGTTGCCATGAGTGCCAAAAGGCTTACAAAAAACATGTCTTACACAGATCAAGTATAAAATCACTTCCTGAACAGATTTCACCGTGATCAGATTGGTTGATAAGCAGTTTAGCTTTTGAAATTGTACTAAAATCTGCTATCATGAAAATCCAGCGGAACCTGGAACCTCTTCAGGGTTCGATCCTTGGGGCGACAAGGACAGTGCTGCTGCCAGTGTTGGGAGTTCTCCCTCTACACGAGTGTGTTTGGGCTGACATTTTGACTCTAACTGTATTCTGGGTTTGTTCATGGTTCAGATAAGATTTCCACAGGTGCATTTTGTGAAGACCTCAAGGTGTCTTGGTTGGGTAAGCCAGATATTGTTTTCAGTCAACTTCATGAAAAACAGTTGGATCTCTTGCCTTCAAGCCTACAAAGTTTTAAACCTTTTAAAAGAAAATGTTTTATAAAAATGAATAGTGAGATTGTCATTGGTTTGGTTGGACATTCTGAGAAGGTTGCAGTATGTGTGAAACACTGTGGTTTGTACGTGTCGTTCAACCACGTCTGAAGGCAGAAGTGTTTGCAACTGTTTGAAAGCATGTCCTTACGAAGAGCAGCGAGACATGATAAGCCACACATCACCGGCATACAAACGGCGCACGCTTTGGGACGGCGTCTGAGGTATCATCGATGGAATACTGCACTCATCCGGACTTCCACACGTCAGGCCAGTCACACCATGAGGTTTGTGTGCTTGAAAGTTACAGAAATATCCAACCGCCCTAATTCTGACATGAGAAGGTTGTGGAGGAAGGGGGGGTCTCCAATGTGGTTTACAAGTTCTACCCTTCAGTGCTGTCAGAAATGCATTGATAGTGTAAGATATATGACTTATGACAGTTTCCATCATGCTTTAGTTTTCCAAACAAGCTGTTTGTAAGGCCTGTTTTCGCAGGCTAAAGTTCACATTTCGATTTAATGTCCTGTTTGCACTTTCACCACACAGTCACAATCAACAGCTGTGAGAGTTTGATGCATGTCCTTGTACGACCTTTTATGACCCTGAGCAGAAGCTGAGTGACTCCAACAGCTAATGTAAAACAATTTTAGCTGGCTAACTGAGGTTTTGTTTCTGGACATCATCTTGTTGTTTTTTTTCAGCTGGGAAACACTGAAACATCACCACCCTCTTGGATATGCACACCCGCTGATCAGTCAACATTCCCGTCCTGGGGTTGCAGCATGGAAAGGATTTAAATACTGTCCAGTTCAGTCGAGCTCATCAGATAATTCCCACGGTCTGTCCCTTCTGTCCTTTTGTTCCCTCTCATTTTCTCTTCTCCATATCTGCAACTGATGACACTCGTGCCACGCTTATCGTCAGGTCCAGGTTGTTTTGGATTTTAATTAGGGGAGGCTGGGACACAATGGGGCTCGTCGATATCTGCGATGCCCACCTCCATGAATCCAGCTGTTTTTAAAGGGTCATTCCCTTCATCATCTAACCTGTTGTCCTCTTTCTCCAGAGAACCGTTTGGGGGTCCTGGTTCCCAGCGCCTTGGGCCCTCTCAGGAGACCAATATGGACTGATAGGCAGATAGCATCACTGCGCTGCTGCAGGAGGGAGGGGAGGAGGGGAGGAATGGTGAGTTAATGAGACTAAATGAGGGCCAGAAAAGGGAGGGTGAACGGGTGTGAAAAGTGTTTTGATGAGGGATAGTGGACAGTTTGTTTTTTGGAGGGGGCTGACCACTGAGACCTCATATCAGCAGTGTTTACCCACACAGGCTGCAGAGGGCTCGGACTGTGACCCCTCATAAGTGACCTTGACACAGGATCAGCATCAATAAGGCAACGATGGCCGGATAGCATAAGCCACTGTGTGTGTGTGTGTGTGTGTGTGTGTGTGTGTGTGTGTGTGTGTGCAGGGCAACTGAAGGTTTTTGACTGCAAAATTTAAAGCTTTTAAAAAGCTGCTGCTTGGAATTAAATTTAACAACGAAAAAGCTTCCACAAACATCCAGTTTACTTAAGGGTAAGCCTCATAAGGAAAAGCTTCACTTCAGTACTTGACGTTGTTTCCTTTAAGATCATTATAACTGCCATAATGAGTGAATGAATGAAAAACAATACTTTGCCAGTTTTATTTTACTTTGAGTTGTGGCGACTGCGTTTAATCACCAAATGTTAAGGAGTGCGTCATCGTCTGTGTGACGAAAGTTGACTCTTATCTTATTTCAGTTTTGTTATTCAGTGATTTGAGACTTCTTCAGACTTTTTAGACTCCCTGATGTGTGCGTGCGTGTCCGCGTCATGAGCAAGCAACGGGCGGAGAGGTCACATTGCGGCGTCCTCTGTGGGCCAAGCGACGACTCGGATAGATAGCGAGGTTTAAATTAGACTGAAAGGACGCCCTCACAGAGACGATAGCCTCTCTTGGGATATCACGAGCATCGCTTGTACATAAATAATCTGAGATTCCTCTAATGTGTGACAGATGAAAGCCTCAGATCCCCATTTCCTTGGCATAAATAAGTAGGTCACCCCTACGAGTCATTAGCCTCATCAGTTTCCGTTACATATTCATTGAGGGAAATGAGTTTACATGTGGACCCCCCAACCGCTCCCCCCCTCACCTCTCGTCAGTACACATGAAAGCTCGGGCATAAACGGGCATTCTCGTTGCGGGCTGATTGTGCATCTCCCCTGTGGTCCTGGTTTGTATCAGAGAGCATTCAGAGCTCCCAGAGGACTGCCTCCTTTGTCGGAGCTCGGAGGAGTTAAATCGTATATAAAACAAATTAATTGCCCCTGTTAGATCACTCAAGCACTCACCCAGGGGAACATGTGCTTATCACGCACCCAGGACCGCACACACACACACACACACACACACACACTCTGCTCTTAGCGTTCCTGTGCTTGCCAGCCTCAGCTCTCAGTGGAATTGGGGTGGAGGGAGGGGAGTTTCTCCTCTCCATCTGTTGGTCTCCTCAGAGTCCTGACTCCTGTTTTAATTACGTACACCCGTCCCTACCTATCCCATCTCTGTACTCCATCTGTCCCACCCAACTCAAGTGTGTCTGATAGGGACCCCTCATGTGGTTTATGGGGCCAATCCGCGTGGCTCTTTAGAGCGGAGTACAGTGGTGAGGAGAGCTTTTACAGCCCGCCAGGCCTGGTCCTCATTCAGCTTGATTCTCTACTGTAGAGGTCACTTTGATTGCAACCTTTATGGCTAACGCTAACGACTGTCACGGCACAGCAGGCCTGCCGACTGCCGTTTATGGCCTTAAGTGTGTGCTTGTGTTTAAGTGTGTGTGTGTGCGTGTGTGTGTTCTGGGTGCCTGTTGAGGCGTTTGCTGCCTCGTAAGGGTGAGCGTTTAGCAGGACTGGATCAGTATTTTGTCTGCTGAAGAAGTTGGAACTTAAACTGAAGTTTATTCTTGTTTAGTTTTGAGGTAGTTGTACTACACTACACTTCATTTGTGTAACTTTTAGAATACCCATAAGCGATGATTATCACATAAAGAGTATTTTTTGTGGCATCAAGCATAAAGATTTTAAAGCTTTGCAATTTAACTTCTTTGAATGCATAAAATGTCTTCACTTTTGACGGGCTGATAAAGACAGACAGCTACAACCAGTGGTGGAAGATGTTTTCAGAGTCTTTGTTTTTGAGGAAAAACAGCAGCAACACAGTGTAAAAAAATACTCTTTTGCAAGTTGAAGTAATTTTCAGCATTAAAGTAAAACATGGACATTCATTCATTTATAATAATTTATGTCTATCATATTTCATTAGGTGAAGGAGCAGTTCATGTATAAAATATTAATTGTAACAAAATATAACTGTGGTGGAGTGGGCATAAAGTGGGAATAGATGAATATAGTAATTTTTAAGTTACTTTATACCAGTTTATCAAAATTGTAGTCTGATGAAGTTTGTTTGTTGATTTAAAAGCACCTCACAAAAACAAATTTAATTTAATTTTCATGACAGGTTTCATCTGCTTTAGTGTTGAAAGGTCCATGTATAGCATCACTGCATAGCCTGAGTGTGCAGTATGTGTTGGCAGGATGTGTGTTGACTGTACCGAGTCTCATTTACCTCCTCCTGTGTTTCTGTGCCGCGTTGCTCTGTCATCTGTCTCTGGGGTCGAGTGGACCTCCAGCAGCACAATAAAACCAAACTGGCTATTTGTTTTCTGTGGCTCTGGCTGAGCAGGGGGTCCTGACGCCAGCTATCAGCCCATTCAGAGCCATCAGTGCAGTCAGAGGGAGGCTAACACACACACACTCATAATGTTAATTTAGCCCCTGTAGTTTTATTCCAGCCCCATTGTTTGGCAGATTGACTTGTTGACCTGTTGGATTGGGCTTGTGTACTGAGGAACAAACAGATCCTTATCTTTTATACTTCAGAGGTTTGGTGAGAAAGCAGAACCTCAGTCATCTTTACAGCTGGCTGAATGCATGGAGATTAGGTATTATTTGGTTCAATCTGTGGTTCAGCTCTGACTGATGGTCAAGCACATCATAAAATACTTTTAAAAACAAGTCATGCTAACAAAACTGCTTTTAAAAACGGAAAAATAAATCTAAAGTAACAAATGAATTAATTGCACCAACTGCTATAAAGAAGGTCAACTTTCTGACTGGCTTCATCTTAATTGCTCAACTGCATCTTTTATTCAAAAATAATTTTAATCTGTTGAAAATGTGTTGTAGCTGTTAATTTACATTTCAAAATAATTTTCAACTCTTTTATATTTTATTTAACAGATGATTTTAGTTATTTCTCTTCTGTGTTTTAGTTTTTTTCTTTCAGATATTTGGCTGATAAGCTGGTCCTCATTCAGACATGATCGATCACTTTTGTCCACAAACGGGTGAGAATCTGGTCCAATCTCGCCATCTGATTAGCTTGCTGTCTCCTGCAATGATTTAATTATGTAAAATGATTTCCTACCTAATGTTGAATGTGTGTATGAACATGTTTTATAAAACAATCTGTTGAAGCAGATTGTGTAATTTTAAATTTCCTTAAAATGTACATCTCCATAATAATGCATGTAAGGCTTGAGATTAAAGGAAGGAGACAGAGAGAGAGAGAGAGAACGAAAGCAGAAAAAGAAAGAAAAACACTGACTCAATAGAAGGTGTGACACTGAAATCACCAGGTGTGATTGGTCGAAAGGCTCGGCCCTTTTAGATGTCAGTGAAGGCCAGGTGGAACGACCTGTAACATCCACAAACACAGCGACACCCCTGGCTGAGCTGAGCTGGTCGGGCCAGTCGACAGGGAAGCGAAGGCCTGAAGTCCCCCCAGCAGGACTAAACAAACTCCTCAGCCAGAGCCATAGCAATGCAAATGGCCAGAAACACCATAAACGAGTGTGTGTGTGTGTGTGTGTGTGTGTGTGCCTGCTAACCTCACACTGAATGGACTGGCCCCAGGGGGCTAATGCACCCCTGTAATCAGCCGACCCCCGTGTGCGTGTGTGTGTGTGTGTGTGCGTGTGTTCCTGCTTGCCTAATAAGCTCATTTACCTCGAGGGCCATGCATGTGTTTATCAAAGACATTCTTCTGTCTCATTCATCCAACTCTTTGAGTCTGTGAGTGAAATTACGGAGAGTCAGCGGTGAAAAGTAACAAAGTACATTCACTATTCAGTGTTGTACTCAAGTACAGTTTTAAAGTACTTGACTACTGCTACTCTTCACTTTTGATTCAGATAATTACAATCAAAATTTTCCATATTAATAATATTTAATCCTCAATTAATGCCAGTGGGAAAATTCACAGAAGTACCACATAGTGTATCCAGCAGTATATATTTAAAATATATATAATTAAATTAATATGAGCTCTTCATTTACCAGCCGCAATATTAAACTGATGTAAACCTGAATGGACCAGTGATGATTCATTCTGATATTCTGCAAACTGATTACTTTTACTTTTGGTATGAATACTTGTTGTACTCTGAAGTAAAATTTGAAATGCAGGACCTTTACTTAACAGAGTATTTTTAAATACTGCTACATTTACATCCGTACATGATCTGAGTACTTCTTCCAACACTGCAGATCAGTTTTTATCTCAGCGTACCCGTCGGTGACTCCACAGGAACCTTTACAGGAACCAA
Organism: Scatophagus argus; assembly: GCF_020382885.2. Classification (NCBI taxonomy): domain Eukaryota; kingdom Metazoa; phylum Chordata; class Actinopteri; family Scatophagidae; genus Scatophagus; species Scatophagus argus. The sequence goes on along the minus strand of NC_058514.1, from coordinate 2,477,578 downwards.
GAAAACCTTCACAGGCACTCAGGAAGTCGAACAGCAGGAACCTGGTGCGTGTTTTGGTTCATGGATCACAGTCCTCTCTGCTGAGGTGGGACACTTTTTGGACTGAGAAAACCAGGGTTCAGCTTCTGCTTCTGACTGTTGATCAGGACTCGGGGGATGGAATTTGTTTTTAGTTTGCTGAAGTTCTGACAAGGAGCCAAAGTCACTTCTATTCCAAAAGATAAAGCCACAAGTGCCAACAGTAAAAGAAACAAAATTTTATTCCACAATATTTCACTATGGTTGACATAAAAATAAGCAGAAAAGAAAAAAAAAACTTGCTTTCGTGGGCTCTTTTTTCCTTCCAAGATTTCTTCAAACATCCGAGATGAAAAATTACACCTCAAACTCACTTTTTAACCTTTAATAGGTCTAAATTGCTGGATTCTTGTGGATCTTTATGCAAAAATGTGCAGCTTATGGGCCTGTTGGGTCCAAAAAAAAAAGAGAAGCCCCACGAGCCGTTGTGGACACAGAAGAAGCCATTAAGAAAGGACACAATTAGGAAACAATGAGAGGAACAGTAGCAGGTCGCAGGATTGGACAGGAGGTCAAATGTTAATGTCTCCTTATTGTTGTTTTAAGGCCAAACACGTGGAGGAGGTCCGCGGGTGTGTAACTGGACCGGCCTGTTTCTCTGGGAGCACTCAGAAGGACTCCACCTTAAATATTCCACCTTAAGCACTGAGGAATGCGAGCTATGTAGCTAAGTTTTAGCCAACTGAAATGAGGACGGAAAGAAATTGTGCAATGTAAAAATAAAAGAAAAGAAAAGACACAGAAAATACCCTGTGCCTCAGTCTTAATTGACCTTATTATATTAGTGGCAAATCCTATCAGAAAACTTTCAGAAAGTCAAAAGAGGAAATACATTCAAGTTTTAATCCGAAACTATAAAAACCCAGTAAAAGCAAGTCATTATTTCAGCCTATCGGTTAACTTCTGATTTACCATTTCTTAATCATTTCTGTATCTAAGCTGTGAGCGTGAGGCAGTGGCCACAACAAGGCGGATGGGAGGATTAGGTGCGGGCATCATTTCTATGTCAAAAACCCCCACAGAGGTAATCAGTGACACTCCTCTAATTGTGCTTGGTAAGCTTCTACAAACAGCAAACAGCAGCAGCAGCATGTGTGCCTGAAGTGGACGATATTTACAGGCTGACAGCTTCTCTAATTACAGGTTCTCTGAGTCCTGCATGTTGTGACGCTCAGCTCTCTGTGTTTTATTGTGTGTGTATGGGGGGCTTTTTATCCGCGAGCGAAATTTCTCCCCCCTCACAAGAAGATGAGCACCGTTTTAAAGACCTGCTTACATGCAGAAATTACCAGCATGTAATTGATGAGCAGGTGTGATAGGTGGGCTCCCCCTCCTCCTCCCTGTGCTCGCGCTCGGCTGTTTTTCCAGACGCACAAGTTGGCACGACAAGCAGCAATTCCAGTTTTATCCCACGTTTTGAACACTATTTCAATGTATTCCTTATGTGTTTTATTTAACGCTTAATTTCATTGTGGGTTTGCTTTTGCATTTGTTCTCTTTTCACCTCTGTGTTGTTTGGCTGTGACGCCCTACAATTAAGCAACATCTACTCATGATTACCCAAGATTGGTTCGTGTGAAACGAACACAAGATTTTTCCATGTTAAAGTGTTTATTTTAAAGACCCGAAGAGGAAAAAGTATTCAGTATTTCACAAGAGGAAAAAAAAAGCAGCAAAAATGAGTGAAAAGTCACACGTAACAACCAGGTTGGCAACCACTGAGATGAGGGGCGCAGTCGCTAAACGTTAAACATTAAACAAACTTTGTTATATTAACCATCTATAAAACAGCTCATCCACATCTGTTCTTGTAAATATTTCAGTGTTCTAACTTGTAATGAATTATTACTTGTAAAACTGTACCAATTTGAAATACACGTTTTGTTTGCTTACAAGGCTGATCTTCTTGTCTAACTCGCTGTGAGAACATGAGTGTATTCTTCAAAATGTCAAACTGTTCTTTTGAGCTGATCCCTAATCAAATAAATAAATAAATAAAAATTGAACAAAGTAAAAAAGTTCCGCAATGAAATTTTCACTTTGAAGAACAAGGATGAGACGAATGAGAGCAGCCGTTTGTTTTACGTGCGTCCAGTCGAAGAGGGAGAAAGTATGGAAGACAACAAGTCAAAAACGGAAGTAAAGAAGGAAAAAAAGAAGGAAAAAAGAAGCAGCAGTTTGACAGATTTGAAGTAGTTATTAAGTTTATTTTATGGTTTGATCTCATTCTGGATGTAAATCTGTGAATTAATCAGTAGTCACGTCCATCAGATACGTGTTTGCATCTGAATATTCTCTTTCCTCTGCTACATTTCGGCGGATGCACAGTTTCTCTGTGCTCGGCCTTAGTGCTGTCTTATCCTGACCCCTAGCTCGTGTTAATTTCTCCTCTCCCTGCTAGCACAAGCCCAGATAATGACTCTGAGAAACCCCAGATCAAATGCAAACTCTCCAAACAAACAAGCTTTCCCATGCACCCGAGCTGCAACACATCCCTCCGGAAGTGCACGTTCCCTCCCTTTACCCCATCCGTCAGTCCTCCGTGGCCTAAAACAAGTGGCCCTAAGAGCTTCCAACTTCCTCCCCCCTCCATCTCTCTGTAATGAGCGTGATTATCAATCCAAACAATAGTTACAATAATTACGGCATTAAAGAGCAGCCATCTCACAGGCACTTCCTGTCTGGGGATGACTGACATGCAAGCGGCTTCCTGTTTCCTCTCTGAGTGAGTGGGAGTACAGGAAAGGGCGGGGCCTGCCGTGACTAATCGCTACGGCAGCTAGGAGCTAATGGTCTAACAAGGTTTGGTAATGTGACATAACGAGATTATGTCATTCTCATTATGTATCATGAACGTTGAAGAGGTTTGATGGGCTGCAGAGTGAGGCCTTATCAGTTGGTATTTGCTTTCAGGGAGTTCTCTGTGTTTTACTCTAATTTTCCTCGAATGCAGCGCAAAAGTGCATCGTTTCAGTCTCGTTTTACTACCATCTCATTTTGATGATGGAAAATGTGGAATTAATTTTGATTGATGCTTATGGAAAGTCCTCAGTGAAATGCGTTCCTGTCGTTTCTGAGAAGCGGCAGTCAGCACAGTTCTACCTTGAAAAGACGACTCTGGTGTCATTTTGCTCCGGCCGTTTTACAGCATTCACTCCGCCAACCCCCATCCATTTGCAACCACCTGCACACCCGCGAACCGGCTTAAGTTAAACTGGCTCATCAGCAGCTATTATGACCCTGAGAACCAAAACAAGGGAGCCCGTTGCCGTTGCGCACACACAGGCTTTCCCACACTTTCTGACATATTGACACTCCAAACAGAGCCGGGCAAGAGCTGCTGAGAAAGACTCTTGTCAGCAACAGCCTGCCCTCATCGCTGAGCTGTCACACACACACACACACACACACACACAGAGGCAGGTTAACATGCTAGCATGTCCTCCATCTTTTCAGTCTCACCCCGCTGAAGCTCAGGACAGATTATGTGTGGACACGTTGTGCGTGTGGCAGGTCCACGTCAGTGTGTGTGTGTGTGCGTGCACCGTCTAAAGGTCAGAGCACTGCTGCGCCACATGTCATACAACAGGTCATACTCTGCCCTGCTGTCGTGATGTCACGGCGAGTGCATGGGGACATGAATCACTCTGTGGCGTTCTGCAGCGCAGCACTTGGAACAGCATGAAGGAAGTGGTTAGCGCTTGGCTTTTAAAAGAATGGAGAACTAACTGCAGGAACTGCATTAGAGAAACAAAAGACGAGCTGGATATTTGTTTACAGAAGGGGAGGTGCTTGTTGCTTGCAAACTTTTGGCAAACACCTGGCAAGTAGGTGTTCACCTTTAGAGCACATACTTGGAAATTTGTAGACAGTTGTTAAGAAAACACTTGCTGCATGCTTAGGAATACTTTCTGAAACACACTTTACAATTAAGGTAATACACCTGTACTGCATACTCAAATATACTACTTTTAAAGTCATTATTTTCCTTTTAAAGTACAAGAAAAAAAAATTGGATTATTTTGAATCTTAAAAAAAACAGAGAACATCTCAAGTTTCATCCAGTGCTATTTTTGTTGAGTGGTGGAAGATACACAGGAAGAAGTAGCAATACCACAGTGCAGAAATACTCCTCTACAAGTACAAGTCTTGCACTCCTACTAGTAAGATAAAGTAAAAGTAGTAAAAGTGTTCTCACCAAAATATACTTTGAGTATTTTGCATTCGTGATCTGAATGTGAATGTGAATGTGGTGGATCGAAGGAAGAAGATTAAGATTAAGAAGAATGACTTTATTGGCAGTATATATTTTTTTACGTACACACACTGAATTTGTCCTCTGTATTTAACCCATCCTTAGTCGAACACACATGCGACACCCAGCAAATGACATGCAGTAAAATTCAGTACAGTACTAAATTTTTAAATGTCGTGTACCACAAGTATACGTAGCACAGAACAGAAATACCTCAGAACTGTACTTGAGTACCGTACTTGCCTCTTTAGTTTTCACTTTCTATAGCTGAAAGATTATCAGACTGTAACAGTGGGAGGTGCCGTCAAACATGCTGTCCGGCCTATGAATTTCGTCGCAACAGAGGCCGATCTTTCTGTATGGCTGCTCCCTCATTCCTGCCTCTGTTCAAACAACCTGTCTGCATTCTGGCTCCTCAGTGGAGTGTACAGAGTATCGCATCACATCTGATTACTGACTAATCTTGTTGTTCCTCGTCGGGGTTTCCTCATGCGATCTGGACAGAGATAGCGTGAGAGTTGATACGGCATCGTGCTACTGTAACTCTAGTCACCCATTTACCCAGCTGCAGTATGTCATACAGTAGGACCGGCCCTGCCCTCCATGACCCATACTCCTCCTTCCCCAACTCCCCTCTCCTCCCGTCTTTGTGTCCCCATTACCTGTCCTCCTCACTCCTCCGTATGGTTCATTAGTAATGTGCTGAACAGCCGTTGAGCAAGATGTGTCAGCGGTGTGTCATCGCCACTGAGTGACAAACAGCTTTCTAACTCGGGAAACAATGCTCTGCGGACATGTTGCCGTGCTAACAAAAATAAACAGTTAACTCAAGGGAATTTCAATGGAAGTTGTCTTACAGGAAGAAACCCATATTTGAGTTGATTATATTATTATTCCCCAGAATCTCAGCTGTTTGCACTTTGCTCAGTGAGACTGACAGGTACACAGAGACTAATGCTAAAATACGCAGTGGGTTTGGCACAGGCATTGGAGGAGCCTTGTTTGATCACCTAATCCTGTAATTAGCCGGTTGTGATAGTTGTCCGGGGTTGCTTGATTGCAATCACAATAGTGGACCTGCCGTGCTGCGGCCACATAGCCATGTGGTGATGCAAGCGAAGGCCGCTCTGTGAGGACGTAGCCGGGCGCAGCGGCACGCCTGCTCCATGCTGTCTTTCCCCCTTCACAGGAGGTGCCGAAGTTATCGCAGAGACACTTCGAGCAATGAGTGTGAGAGTGGGGGGAGGTTATTTACACCTGCCAAGCACTGGTTGACCACTGCTTCCTCTTGTGCTACTGACAGCACGTACCGTGTGATTTCTGTGTGTGTTTTGTGTTGCTGTTTGGAGTGAGTTGCAGCTGAGTATATTTTTCACCCTGACTTGAGTGAGAAACTGACTTTTTTGGTGTCGTAAACCTTTAAAAGGCTGCCTGCTGATACTCAGCAACAATAAACATGAGCAAAAACGTGTGAAATGGAATATTTTCTGTGTTCTGTGGCACATCTGTTCGTGTTGCGTGGGTTGTCGGCAAAGTGGAGCACTTTTTGTCCTGTGTGTATGTGTATGTGTGTGTGTGTGTATGCGTGTGTGTGCGTGTCGGTAAGGAGCAAGTAAGTTTGTAAATATGCGTGGGTGAGAATATCAACCTCCCAACCACACCTATTTTTAGAGCTATGTCAGCTTAAACTGAAAAATGACTTCCCTCGCAAAAAAAAAGCAAGAAAACAGAGCGAATACACCGCTTCCAGTGCCACAATCTGCCAGGCTGCACACACTTTTACCATAACAAACAAACAGCCCACAACAACATTAGCTCCAAAATAGATATAAAGCAGAAACGGCATGATTATTAAAGGGGATGTGGTTTATTGTCTCACAGAGAAAAAAAAATGGAGCAACAACATCCTAATTTTTTTTCTGCAGGCCGACACTCACACGGAGGTTTTGGTGGTGAAGGATTAAAAGTCTTCTGTTACAGGTAGTTGTAATGCCACAATTTCCCAACAATTTCACCCACCCCCGGTTACCGATTTCTACCTCATAACCTTCACCCACTCCTACCCATCCAGTCTTCTTCTCAGTACAGTAGCAGAGACGACGAGCCACTTCAAGGGGTGTGAAAGCGGCTTTCAAAAAAACGCTGCCTCCTTCAACCTCTCCAACGCCCCCTGAGCGTCAAACCAGACCTCTCTCATTCCTTCACAGGAAGCTGTGGTTGAGAGTTCAGCGTCGTCAAACTACTACAAGTTAATCGTATTTTTCTCAAAGCTGTTCTGAGTAGATCCGTTCGAGCAGGGGAGAGATTTTGACTTTTAAACAAATCTAGAAGATACATACTGTGATTGTCTTTTCAGTAAGTCTCACCTCCGTCTTCGCTGTGTTTTCAGGAGTTTGAACTCCTTCGTTCAGCTGCTACAGTACGCTCAAAAACAAAAATATGACCCACTTGACTGGTGGTTTCCAACCTTTTTCTGGCTTGTGACCACTTCAAAAAAAGGAAATGTCAGCCTGTGATCTGTGCTTCGCGAATCTTTTAATCATCTCAAGACCCCTCAAATCTTATAAACCTTTCAGGGGGTCCCAACCCCTCTCATAGCCTATGACTGTACTACATTTGGCTCAGTGTGGTTTTATTTCTCCATGTTGTCTTTATTTAGATATATTTATTTGCTTTTAGCATTATTAATTTATTATATTTAATTTAATTTAATTGTTGATGAAAGATTGTTTTGTTCAGATGGAGGTAATTAGCTTTGCAAAAAAACAGGAAGCAGCTAACCTGGCTTTGTCCAAAGGTAACAAAAATGACCCCAGGACTATTAATCCCCCTAAAACCAAAAACGGTTGTCTTTACATTTTAGTTGTTGCACATATTTTGTCAAAAAAGATACGACGTGTTTAATAGTGAGCTTTAATCAGCCCTGTTAGGTGGAGTTTGTTACCTTTCGAAGTAGCTTGGCTAGCTGGTTCCCCCTGCTCCCCCTACATCAAGCTAACGTTGACTGGACAGGTAGGAGAGTGGCAGGTGATTTGGTCGTCCAACTCTAAATTCTCTCTCAAAGGAGGCGGCAAACGAACTGACATGCCGAGGACAAAAAGATAAATTTCCAGCATTAATACGGTTCATGGGGAGAAGCTGAAATTCACACAAGCTTACTGTTGAATCTTGAATATGTGTGTGTGTGTGTGTGTGTGTGTATGAGAGAGAGAGACAGCTGGAGAGAAGCAGGTGGGGGAAGCAGAAGAGGTGAGCTTCAGAGAAATTAAACTAATATCACTCTCTGCCTGTAGTGGCTGATATTTCATTTACCAGCGGGGACTGAGGTGCTGCCACCCCCACCCCACCACCCCCATCCTGCCCCTCCATCCCAAACCACCACCACCTCACCACCGCTATATCTGTCAGTGGCTGGCCCCGACGCTCCCCTGCAGGTGATAACAGATTAAACCTATTCCATTTCATGCCTCAGGCTCCCAAATACAATCCATGTGGGGCTCCTCCAGGCCCTGCAGCTCCCCTGTGCCCCCCCACCCCCACCCCCCTCGGGCCCCCCGCCCTGGGTAGAAAGCTGGCAGCGGCTGCCCCAGTCCACTGGGCTAAGCTGCCGAGATGGAGGCCTGCAAGATTACAGGCCATCTGAGGAAATTACTGTGTGTGTGTGTGTGTGTCCCATCAAATGTGTATGTGACAGTTTGTGTATGTGTGTATAATAGGGTTATGTCAGCTTAGATGGTCCATGTGCTGTATTTAACACCGTATTGCCTTCTCTTTTTCACTTATTAAAGTTTTAGAAAGTATCTCAGAAGCATAATTGCAACTGAGTACACATGCTGATTGTGAGGCACTTCGCCTCTCACCTCAAGGTTCCAGCCACAATAAATGAATCAGTCCTGCTCTGCCGTATCGATGTCTTATTTCTTGGAGTCAGGAAATATCCACAGGATGCCGCCGAGGTGCTTCCCTGGCTGCATTCCTGCACTCCAACCAGGAATGGTGTCAGAGGAGGAAATGAGAGAAATCGAACCCACGGAGCTTCCTCAAAAGTGGGCTTCCTGGACTCCGGAAATGGAACGGCCCCCTGGTGTTTAAAGGTAGCCCTAAGTGACCAGAGCTCTCTGCTTCTCCGAGGCCTCTTTGGCCCCTGAGCACACTTGGACTGACATCAAAGTGTCATATCTTTAAGAGAAAACACATTACAACAAAAAGGCTGACGATGTTTGTCTCTCTCAAATGTTCTTTCTGTGCAAATGCTGGAAGGCTCTGCAGGCACGTCTATCTCCATCTCCATCTATCCTGGTCAAGTTGTGGATGTAATTTGTCATGAAGTAGGTGTTGATGGTGGCGATAGATAAGTGACTAAACAGCTCACCCGCTGCCAAGCCGTCACTCACATTAATTAGAGAGGCGGAACAGAGTGTGGATGTTTTAATCCAGGGAAATCTGACAGGGATCTGCTGTAAATGCCTCACTGAAAACTCGCTCGTTATTAAAACAAAAAAACATTTGGTCTGTTATTTTTCAATTCAATCCACCACTTTATGGATATTTCACCAGTTATCAGACAGCATACATGATCCACAGAGGATGAATCCTATTGACGTAATCCCAAGTTTTTATGTTTAATGTTTTTAATGTCGGCATACCAACACACTGAACTAAGATGTAAATATTACACCGGCGAAGCATCAGTATGCTCATATCGTTAGCATGTGAGCATACTGATATTAGCATTTAGCTAACATACAGCTTCACAGAGCTGCTAGCATGGTTGTTGTGTAAAAACTCATTTCTTAGTGACAGATCACAGATACCTTTTGATTGATATTTTTAATATTTCTCTGCATACTTCCATGTTATTTCCAAAAGTTTTATGCATTAAACCCGTACCGTACCTGTGCAAGAGTCTGCATGTGATTATTAGATCTGTAAAAGAAACTTTTTCTCACTTTGCCATGCATCACTGCACATGGAAAACCACTTTAACTCAGAAAGACTGACATCGTATTCGCTTCACGTGTGAAACCAAACAGAGCTGCCGTCGTAACAGAATCATGCCGTGTTGAACTACTTTCTGCCTCCTCCATCCTCGTCCTCCGCCACTCTCCCTTTTCCGTCAAAGATATGCCATGCAAGACTTACACAATGCCAGGCTTGAGTAAACCTGCTCTGTGCTTCTCAACAGCCAAACAGCAGTTCCTCCAATGACCCCTTAAGCGTGAAGATTACCTTATGAAATGAGAAATGGCGATTATGGCTATATTTACAACTTACTTAGCTCTTACTAGAATCATCATCCCAAAAGAGAAATATGAAAAATATAGATTTATTGCCTTCTTAGGTAGCCAAGACAGGATCATCTGTGATTATACCCTATATTCCTGTTTTCAGACTGGGATATCGAAGAAATGTGCTTTTTCTTTTTCTGGAAGGGAAGAAAAAGTTCAGCTGTAGTTTGGGGCCAAATTTACTCGCAATGTCCCATAAGGAAATTTCTCAGTTTTTGTGTGTGCATATGGAGTTAAAAAGCAATGAGGAGAGGGAAGAAGCGAGCTCTCCACAGCTTAGTAAAACTCTTCAGACACAGAAGCAAGAAGCAAACCCTCCTATTTCCGAGAGGCTGGGCATTGATGTGGGATTGTGATGTGTATAACTGCATAGCTGATGCATAACAGAGCGCAGGGGAAAATAGCAAAACGGAGTGAAGATTGAGGAAGAAATCAAGAAATGGAGATATGTGTATTTATACTGTATCTCAGCTCTGCACATTGGAGTGTGTTTGTGAGTGTGATTTCTCTCATGTATCGCTTGCACTAAGAAGAGCTGGCTGATGATAAACAGGATTAGCGGATTATTAGAGGGGGCTGAGGTGTGTGTGCGAGTGTGTAACACGAGCGTGTGACAGAAATGTGCGTGTTTATGTGTCTTGTGTGCATTCGTAGCCACTGTTTGCTTATTTTTCTATTGCTTGGTCACACCCACACTCAACTTCTCTCAGTGTCAATGCATTTGACAATCCTCAAAATAGCCGTCCAATCAATGCTTGACCTGTTTCAGCATCAGCCCCACACATCTCGTCATGCTTTTCTTAGCCTGCGTGCCTCACATTATAGCAACTGTGTCACCAACTCAGTGCTTTAGGGGAGGAATCCCGCTGCAGACGCACAGAGAGCCCCATGAAAGAGAAAATGAAGTCATTAGCCAAACCTCCTCTTCTGCTCTCCTTTACTTTCATACCTCACAAAGTCGCCGCCGACGTGTCGGTGGCGGAGAGACTGTACAGCCGAATTTGCATGAAGTTAACAGAAGGGGAAAAGAAGAAAGGACGAGGACCTATTCATTACCAGGTAATGGAGAGTGATGAAAGGGAAAGTGTGAAATAGCAGATAGAGATTTGACCGTGCGCATTTAAAGGAAGAAAGAGAAGGCCAGAGGGAGCCACATGGCTATCAGAGCCCGTCTGATAGGTGGCCCTGTAATCAGAACGCTATCTGTTAACTAAAATTGACCCTGTTAGACTGCCTGTTTGAATCCCTTGACAGGAAACTATGGGTGGGTACTGTTAATGAGTAACGCACGCTCTTAACTTCCAACAGCCACCGTTAAAGTGCTTGTGAAATGAGTCAGTGGATAAAAATAACTAACTATGGTTGTACTGGGCTGCCTATGGTCCCAAAGCGAGGCCAAAAGTTCAAAGCCAAGCCAGCAGCCCCGTGAGCCTATAATGCTCATTGCATATCTAATGCTCATACATGTCTTGTTCCAGTTAATGCTTCTGGTAGCTCCTCACAGATCCTCAGGAAAGCCCGATATGATCTGTCAGTGTGCAATATGGCTAAAACCAAATGTTTTGTACCCTTAAATTAAAAGCTGTGGCTCCAAGCTGTCAGCTGTTAGGCAGAGTGGACACACTGTGTATTTACTTGACATAGCAAGTTTAAATAATTTACATATGAATTAATATACTTAATTATTATAATTAATTCATTTTGATTTGTACTGCTATTTTACATTAAAGAGTGTCAGTTGTTTGCAAAGTTCCCAAAGCTTGAGTCTTTACTTTTTCTGGAGCGTGAAATAAAACGTTTGGAATGAGGGTGCAGTCTACAGGCCTACAGTTAGCACGGTAGCATGCTAAAGGCTGCAGGATGTTAGCACACCATTAGGATGCTAAAGTTAGCATTTTAAAATTCAACAGCTGTCACTTTGTGACACAGAAATTATTTAAATCCATTTCACATTTTCTGCCTTCTCCCTAAGGGACACTGATGAACTAGCTGGTCATTATTACAGGCTGTAACTTTATATCTCCAAAAGGACTCACAACACGGTCATATGTTTACATTAACACCATTCTCTTATGGTATTAAAAACTGAAGTATTAACAGATTATGTTGTCACAACAAAACATGGCAAAACTTTCACCTTTGTCTTTTAAAATCAGTTTCTCCGAGGTGAGAAACCAGCCAAGCAGTTTCACAATAAAGCTTCATTTCATCTACAGCAACTCATTTCAGTACTTTTGAGAGACGACATGTCAGGGACTGATGTGGTCGTGTCCAGAAAAAACAGGATGTAAAATAAAGCAGTGGCACAAAAGACTTAATGGTGTGTAAAAGTTTAGCTTTCAGATTTTGGAAGAAAACTTTCCAACAAAGAGTGCTGTTTGTGACAGGAAGCTTTATGGGAAATGTGGTTTTAATTCTGAGGAACACAAGCAGGGGAGACAGAGGCCTCCCCTCTGTGTGTGGCAATCAGATAAGATCATTACTGATTTAATGATAATAAAATGATCAATTGACTGAATTAATTAAGTTAAAACTGTGCTAAACGTCAGTATAAATGTAAATAAAGTAATAAAATAAAGCCACCTCCAGGGATTGTTGGTAAAACAGAGTCGGTGCCCTAATATTGACAGTCTGCTGAGCTTAGGAACATATGTACAACAACACACACACACACACACAATCCTACATGAGAAACCAGACTTTCAGTTGGTGGTCTTTCCTGTCTGTGCAGCACAGGTGTGTGTGGTGTGTGTGCATGCGTGTTTAACACCCTCACTGTTAAGGTAACGCTTAATTAGACCACAAACTGACAACTGTGTGTGTGTGTGTTCTGTATTTCCACTTTAAATTTCATTCTTGAGCATTTCTGCTGAACATGAGCGTGTAAATCTTTCAAAAGTCACAATGACGGCGCGCCACCAATTTCCAAGACGCATATCTACCCTCCACCCCCACCCCCGCCCCCCCCTGCACCCGCACAAACAGCCACAGTCACTCTCGCCTCTTACAGAGCATCCTGTTCACAAACACCTCGAGAGCAAGTTATTTTGTGCTTCTCGGGCTCACTTGTACAAAGGAAGAATTAGGGAACTTATTTGTGTTGTAGCGTGCACTCACTTCTACAAAGGGGGAATTAGGAAGTTATTTGTGTAGCTCATGTTCACTTTTTAAGAGAGCAAGCCATCAGTGGAGCTGTTTATCTGTGCCTGTACAAAGCCAGGATTAGGGCCCTGTCTTTGAGGCCCGCTCCGTAATCCCTTTATGGATGTCACCTGTCATCTCTCTCTAATCACCCTCCAACTTTCTTTTTCCCCTCCACACCTCCACCTCCCCTCCTCCCATCAGTCAGCCCCCCCCACCTGCTATCTCCTCATCACAACTGCCTTTCACTTGTTTCCCCAGGATGGAGATGAAGAAAAGAAGGGAGGCAAAAGTGGAGAGAGTTCAAGAGTGAGAGATGGCGAGAGAGGGAGATGGGGTTTAGGGAAATCAGAGGAAGAAGAAGAAGAAGAAAAAGAAGAAGAAAAGAAGAAGGGAGTGTGGCGGGGAGCACACTCAGAAAAACACACACCCTGGCACCCAGCCTAATACCACCCGGAGGCCATGAATCCAGCTTCCCTCTTCCTCCACCATCTCCGTCTCTTTCTCTCCACCTCTTCCCGCCTTTTCATCGCTTCCTCTATCTCCTCTCTCCTCTCATACCTTTTACCTTTGCTGCTCTCACTCATGTCCTGCCAAGCTCCCTCCGGCTTCCCGTCCGTGAGACGTTCACTGCTCACAGGCCTACAAAGCCTGGTGTGTATGTGCATCTATGCATCCATCCATCAATCCATCCATCCACCCGGTCCTATCTACCCATCCATCTCTACTCATCTCCTCTCAGCTTGCATGTTTAATGTGATGTATTTATCCTGCGTGTAATGTAAGCCGCAGCTGGCCATTAGTCAATTATGAAATTTAATCGTAACAATTATGAGAATCCATAACGATTAACGCAGCATTTCCTCTTTCATTCACCCCTGATGATTTTGCAGAGGGGCCATGAATCCTAACTTCCTTATCTCTGTCTCTCTGTCTTTCTACCCCCACCACCACCACCTCCTGCAGCACCAAGCCTTTTATTTCTCTTCTAATAAGGCAAACTTTTCATCAGTCTCTCCAGAAAACCTGCCCAGACAGGCCTCTGCCTGCTGCTCTAAGCCAACTAATCGAAACTGTGAATGAAAGTGTGGTTTAAAGAAGCCAGGAAAAAAAAGTGTATCTCATTAGGCCTTGTCTGGCCTCCATCACATTAAGCCTTCTCCCTTTCTTTCTGTTTCTGGGCAGTAGAGCGGTGCAGTAGCGTGCGCGGGGCCAGGGACTGAGGAATCTGATAGGGATAAACCAATTTGCCGTCCACACAAACATCCCAGCAGGCTTACGCCCCCGCCCCGGCTCCCATTGCTCATTTAAGATGGCGGTCGGAGAGGCCAGCAATTAAGTTTTAATTAGGTGGGGTAATTATTGCCGGGCAGGAAGTATCAGACGCCAGGCTGATTGTTCTCTGGCCCAAGGAGGAGGGGATGTGAGTTAATGGGAGGGGTGAGGAGGCGGCAAGGAAGGAGGAGTGGGAGACCTTTACACCCCCCCCACAACCAAAACCACCACCACCATTCACAGTGTCCATGACCTTCTGTACTGCATGTGAGTGAAAGTTTCAGTTTTGTGCAGACCGTGTGCAGATCAGGAGGCCTCGACACCTGTTTCACCGGCCGCATATCATCAGTGCTGCTACTAGAGTTTTCCAACATTGTTTGTCAGTTCTGACAATCTGAAAAGTAGTTCACATGTCACATGATCAGACAACAACTTAACCAGCTGGTTAGCAAAATTAAATCGTTCAACTTGGGGGATAGACTGAAAGTGACGGCACCTGAAATATCTGTATGAATCTCTAAAGGCCTGAAGTTGCACTAAACTAGAATTATCTTTTAAATCACCTAAACTAAAATACAATTCTTCAGGAAAGCTCTGTGGGGGTGATTAATAATTTCATATCAGATTTTTTTTTTCATAAATGTGCGTTTTGGTTCATATTGAACAAACTTAAAAGCTCCATTTTCATATATTTGTTGTAAAGTAACCTACTGGACTGTAAATGTAATATTCAAAAAAACTGCGATGCACCTGAGGCCCAGGTGAGCTCCACTGTGATTTAACTTGTCTACCAATCATCACGACGACACAATACATCATGATCATTACCATGAACATACTTTTCACTGTCACCACCCTCTTTATGTACAGTTTATGCAACTCTGTAAATCCAAACCAATTATCGAATTAACGAAAAGCTCTTTGTGGGAGAGCAAATGAAGGAGTGCGAACAGGATTCAAACCAGTCAGGCAACTCTTTCACAACATTTCACCTCTTAAAAGATCAGGGAAGTGGAGTGAGAATTTCTTTGGACCCACATGCCCTTTACACCAATTAAAGTCTGACTGACAAAAGCAGGGCATGAAAATAAAAATGTTGCCAGGATAAATAAAAAAGAAAGAAAATGATTAGAGAAGATGCTGTGGAGTGACTCTGCTGACAAGATGACAGGCCTGGTTTTATGAGGTGAGATGAGACAACAGCACACAAGCAGGATGCAGAAGACGGTAGCTGCTGCTGGTGCTTTTAGTACTGACTGTGTTGAATACTGTAGACGAACACAACTTATGACGGCAGAGTGATGACGTGCAGACAATCACGTCATGCGGTTGTTTGTGTGAGGCAACAACTATCAGACTGACACTAAGGAGATGTGACTGACACTTTACACAAAAGCGCACCCTAACATGGTGATCTCGCAAACAATCAAAAGCAAATAAATACACACATATGTCCAGAACAAGAAAACACTGATAGACCATATTAGTAAGCATCATCCATTGGTGTGTGTGTGTGTCTGTTTGTGTGTGTGTGTGTTGGGGGGGGATTCACCCATAAAACCCCTCTGACACCCCCTTACCATCGCTTATCAGCAGACACCACCAACATCCCCACACACACACACACACAAACAGACCATCAATGATGTCACGAAGGCTAATCTCGTCGCGCCTCGGAACCCAATTAAAAAACAGAGATGTGTGGCTGCCAACATCAGGAATCTAATCACATTCCAGGAAAAGGCGCGTAATTTCCCTGGCTTTCTGCTGGGGTCGAGATAGAGATTGAGAGCACAGGCGGCGGGGACGGGCGCAGCTCATCACACTCGGGCCCCAGAGGTAGGCCTGAAGGGTGCTGGGGTTTGGGCTGGGCTGTATCTACATGCATGTGAGTGTGTCTGTGTGGCAGAACGGGAGGGTAGCAAAGAAATGAAGCGGTTACAGGCTCAGAAATGTTGCCATGGCAAAAGGAAAAAAAAATAAAGAAAGAAGAAGAAGAAAAAAAAGCGACTGAATAAACAACAACGAAGCATTAATCCATATCACCACCCCACCCACAGGCACAACAACAGCTACAGAAGCAGAGACAATACGTCTATAGGGACTACTCTGCCTTGTTACGGTTGTAAGTGGGAGTAATATGAGGCAGATGATATGGAGTCGTGGATCAGCGGTTAGGGTGTCGGACCCGTAACCGGTGGATCGCTGGTTCGATTCCCTGTCCCGGTGTCCATGGCTGAGGTACCCTTGAGCAAGGTACCTAACCCCCACTGCTCCCCGGGCGCTGCACGCGGTCGCCCACTGCCCCGGGTTTGCTGTGTGTGTGTGCACGTCACTTGGGTGGGTTAAATGCAGAGAACAAATTTCGTTGGAGTGAGTTCCCTCCAATGACAAAATATGTCACTTTAATCTTTAATCTTTAACAGCTGAAAAAAAGGCTGGACTGAGCATTTGAATTTGGGAAACTTGTGTTTAAAGCTGCAGACTGTGATCTAAATGTAAACAAAAGAAATCTAAACACATGACGGGATCCTGCTCGTGCTTTGAAAAGTAAATCAAAGGTCCAGTATGAAGGATTTACTGGGATTAAAGGGCAGAAGTGGAATATAATCCGAAAGAGCCATCTTGTTTTTGTTACCTTAGAATGAGCCTTTAAGTTCTGATGTGAACGGCTTGTCTGCATAGTTAATAGTACTGAACGCAGGAGTTAAAACAGTTAATATGTCACCTATAACTCTCTCTCATGATATATGTAAGTACAATATCTGTTATATATATATATGTATCTGACGACACAGAGTGAACCAGAAACAAACTGCGTTCCATTTCGCGTTGCTCATCTCCTGTGTTCTGACCCCTCTGGCTCCCGGGCCACGTCAGGCTTCGCTGTAATTTGTCTGGTTAACCAGACCTCAGGACGATCGATACTACAAACACGTGACAATAAAGAAAATCAGTGCAACACCAGAAATGCATACACTTTCGTTTTGTGCTCAGAGGAAGTGACACAAGATGTAATATTTTAGTTTTCAGATATTTTCCTGCAGTGTCCACAAGTTGGTCTAACTTTGTCCAGCTGTGGGTCATCCATTCAGTCCTTTGTCCATTGCATTATGGGATGTGCGTCCAGGAAAACGCTGAGTTAGAATACGTTATATCCAATATGAAGAGAGCGTTTCCCACCATGTCTTCAGCTGATGGTAAATGTTCTGACTGAGTCCTGATGCAAGCGTGCTGTAACCACACATGCTTTTCGCCCCAACATGCACACACTTGCTCTAATCCTGAAATGTAGTCATGACGACCAGATCGCTGCCTATTGACCTGATCCATGCAGAGCTTTCCCAACTTCAGGGAGAAGCCCAGGTGGAGGGTGTGTGTGTGTGTGGGGGGGGGGGGGGGGGTCTTTTTGCGGTGGCTGTGGGGGGTGGCAGCGGTAAAGGTGGTCAGTTCATGACCTGGTCAGGAATGCAGTCACCCTTTGGAGGAGAGCCACAGGGACTTTACATCAGGGGGAAACTCTATACCTCAAGTAGAAAGC